>NC_052051.1:23708772-24308772 GCF_903992535.2 Arvicola amphibius | reverse complement strand
AATGTTTTCTAGCTCCATCCATTTTCCTGCAAAATTCAAGATGTCAACATTTTTTTCTGCTGTGTAGTATTCCATTTTGTCAATGTACCACATTTTCCTTATCCATTCCTCGGTCGAGGGGCATTTAGGTTGTTTCCAGGTTCTGGCTATGACAAACAAAGCTGCTATGAACATAGTTGAGCACATGTCCTTGTGGCACGATTGAACATCCTTTGGATATATACCCAAAAGGGGTATTACTGGGTCTCAAGGAAAGTTGTTTCCTAATTTCCTGAGAAATCACCACACTGATATCCAAAGGGGATACTAGCTTGTATTCCCACCAGCAATGCAGAAGTGTTCCCTTTTCCCAACAACCTCTCCAGCATAAGGTGTATCAGTGTTTTTGATTTTGGCCATTCTTACAGGTGTAAGATGGAATCTCAGAGTTGTTTTGATTTGCATGTCTCTGATGTTAATGATGTTGAATATTTCCTTAAATGCCTTTCAGCCATTTTAGATTCCTCTGTTGAGAGTTCTCTGTTTAGGTCTATACTCCCCATTTTTTATTGGATTATGTGATCTTTTGGTGTACAATTTCTTGAGTTCTTTGTATATTTTGGGGTTAGTGAAGATCTTTTCCCATTCTGTAGGCTGTTGTTTTGTCTTGTTGACCGTGTCCTTTGCTTTACAGAAACTTTTCAGTTTTAGGAGGTCCCATTTGTTTCTCTCAGTGTCTGTGCTGCTGGGGTTATATTTAGGAAGTAGTCCCCTGTGCCAATGCATTCAAGTGTACTTCCCACTCACTGTGGTTCTTATACTTTAAAAAAAAATTATGACTTCTTAAAATGTGTTCTGTTTACATGTGTATGCACCACGTGCATGCCAGCTGTCTATGGAGTCCAGAAGATGCTTCAGCCTCTGAAACTGGTTGTTAGTCACTGTATAGATGCTTGAAACGAAAGCCAGGTCCTCCAGAAGAGCAGTGGGTGCTCTTTGCTAAGGAGCCGTGTCACCAGCCCCGGCCCTCACATTTTGGTGTTCTTCCTCATATACACCCATCCCAACCTGGTCTGTTGGATCCAAGAAACTCTTCCTAGCCACCTGCTGTGTGTGCCTCAAGGCATTTCCTTGGTGTTTCTGATACTGATTCTGGAGTCAGGTTCAAACTCTCTCACTCTATCATTCAACTTTACCTCATTCTCCCAGATTACTGATTGGCAGCTCTCCATTATAAAAAAGGCTGACATCCACCTTATGGTGTTGATAGTAAGTTTCAGAGGAGAGCAGAGGGCTGAGCAGAGCTTGACATTGCAGTTGATCTCTCTCTAGTAGCCTCACCCCGTCTTCTCTACACAACATAGTAATGGCCAGAAAATAACTTTTTCTTGTAATTGTCAATGTGCCAGTCTAAAATAACCAAATAAGCAAACAGTATTATTTGTGGTGTGTGCGTGTACACATGTAGGCGCATGTTTATATGTATAGGCCAGAGATTGAGCAATCTTGGGTGTTGTCTCTCAGGTATCATCTACCTTGCTTTTGATACAGGGTCTGAACTGGAGCTAGTCAAGTAGGCTAGGCTGGCTGGCAGGGGCCCAGAGATCTGCTTGCTTGTTTCCCCTCACTGGAGTTACATATGCATGCCACCATGCCCAGCTTTTTCATGTGGGTTCTGGAGATCAAACGCAGATTCCTTATACTTGCACAGAAAGAAACTGAGGCTTTTTTCCACTCCCCATAAACACAGCATTGCAACGTAACGATTAAGTCTCTCCTCACAAAAGGGGAAAACACATTAAGAATGAGCCTGAGGTCCTGTGTGACTCGCAGAGGGACAGTGCATAGGCTATAAATGTCCCTCACAACTACATATGCTCATTCTTTCCAACCCAGGTTTTTCTTCTTTCAAGTTTTATTTTATGCATAAGTATGCACTTACATACATGTATGTGCACCACGTACCAACCTGCACAAGCCAGAAAAAGGTGTCAGATTCCCTGGAACTAGTAACAGATGATAGTGAGTGTAGTGAGGAGCTGCAGGCAGGCCTGCTTTTCGTCCCGCCCGGCTCCCGGCCACCTGGTTAGCTTATGCCCCGAAATAACAACACACAAACTATTCATTAAAACACTGCCTGGCCCATTAGTTTCAGCCTCTTACTGGCTAACTCTCTCTTGCTTTAACCCATATTTAGTAATCTGTGTAGCACCACGAAGTGGTGCCTTACTGGGAAGATTCTAGCGTAAGTCCATCTTGGGCCGGAGCTTCATCAAGTCTGACCCAGAGAGGAGAGGCATGGCGATTGTCTGAGCCATCTGTCTCACTTCCTTCTTCTTGTTCTGTCTACTCCACCCACCTAAGGGCTGGCCTATCAAATGAGCCAAGGCAGTTTCTTTATTAACTAACCAATGAAATCATCAGATAGCAGACATACCTACATCAAGTGAGTGAATGCTGGGAGCTGAAACCAGGTCATCCTTTAAAGCAGCAAGCACTCTGGACCCGAGCCATCTTCCTAGCACCCAACATTCCCCATCTTTTCTTGAAAAATGTCTTGTTGACTCGAATTCACAGCAATCCTGTCTAAACTTCCGAAGTGCTTTGGTTATAGATGTGTACCCTGACACCAGGCTTTCCAGTTGTTTAAATGCAGAGGTGCAGAAAGCAGAGGACAGGGGAACTATTCCAGGTCAAATCAGCTGTTCCAAACTGTCACCAACCTGAAACTGCACAAGGCTGAGTTGATACTAGGGCCAAGCATAGATTGGAATCTTGCCACGTGAGCTTTCTTAAAGACTAGTGTTTATTATAGGAAGCATTGTTAAAAATATGCTACCGTATCATTAAAACTGGACATGGCCAGTTTGCTGGAGTATAAGTACTTTACAGCTGCTCACCCTCCCTCCCCTCTTCATATGCCCCTCTTCATATACTCCAACTGTTATTTACAGGACCAGGAAGGCATACTATTTATCGGCTCTAACTGCATTGTCTGTCAGAAGCTCTTTTTTGTGGGTCTGAGTCACTTACCTACGTTAAGAACCTCTTTTAACATTCCTGGTTAGTTTAGCTGGGCATTTGTTAATGTTTTCTTTCTGCTTTTTTTTTTTAAAGATTTATGTATACAGTATTCTGCCTGCATATATGCTCGCAGGCCAGAAGAGGGCACCAGATCTCATTACTGATGGTTGTGAGCCACCATGTGATTGCTGGGACCTTTAGGAAGAGCAGGCAGTGCTCTTAACCACTGAGCCATCTCTCCAGTCCCGTTCTCTTTCAAAGAACAAACTCAAATTGATTTTGTGTATTCAGTCTCCAATTCATTAATTTCTGCATGTTCTTTATTATTTCTTGCCATTTTGCTAGGGGGGTTGGATTATTTAGTTCTCTAGGACCTTGAAGCGCACTGGTCTTTAATGCAAGTGCGGAGCTATGGCTGTGCTCTTGGATCTGCCACAGCTGTAGCTATATTCCAAAGGACCTGGTAAGTTGTGCTCTCATCTCCACTTTATTTTTCATTTAATTTTCCTTTCACTTGACTCTTCTGGTGTCCTGTATTGGCTTCAAACTAGAACAAAATCTCAGTTCACATTTGTCTATCAGAATGCTGACATTCCAATGAAGCCCATTATTTCAGGTGAGATGCTGAAAACACTCTACTTCAGTACCATTCAAAAAACTTCTGCCAGGCGTATCTCTGAGTTCGAGGCCAGCCTGGTCTACAAGAGCTAGCTCCAGGACAGTCTCTAGAAACTACAGGGAAACCCTGTCTCGAAAAACCAAAAAAAAAAAAAAAAAAAAAAAACTTCTGCCAGGAATGCCACACCCTTTAATCTCAGCATTCAGGAGACAGGGGCAGGTGGATCTCTTGAGTTCGAGACCAGCCTGATCTACAGAGCAAGTTCCAGGACAGGTAGGAGCACAGAAGTCTCATTGCTGCCACCAGCCTTTAGGGCCTTCATTCTTGGTCCACTGACTACTCCCTGCCCTTTGCTGCTTTCATGGTGTCTGCCACCATTTACTCACCTGTTGGTTCCCTTTACTGGTTAAGAGCCTGCAGCCGCACTGCCCTGTCTCAGGCTGCATTGCATTCACTCTTGGTACCCAGCATGCAATGGGTCACAGGACTGGCATAATAATTACAGGACACTCTGCGATTAACCAGATTTACTTTCCTTAATAAACCTTGGATGAGCATTGCTTTTGAGTATTAGAATTGATGCTAATTTAGGAGTGTCCATCACTAGGCAGATCTGACCCTGTATCAGAATGCTCTTCTACCTTTCCAAAAGCCACAGTGGTATGTGTGCCACGTAGTTCACAGTTATGGCAAACCCAGCCTTTGATGGGTACACACTCTGGGCACAAGACAGGAGTGCTACCTTTGGCACTTTAATTTTAGCACTTAGAAAAAAAAACCTTTAGATGTTTTATCTATGCATGTCTATACACCACTTGGTGCCTGGTCCCTATGTAGGCCAGAAGAGGACACTGGAATGGCCAGAACTGGAGTTAAAGACAGACGTGCGCCACCATGTTGGTGATGGGAATCAACCTGGGGTCCTCTGGAAGAGTAGCCAGTACTTTAGCCACCTGTCACTATAATCTATGGGATCCAAGACCCTCCTCTGGCTTCCAGGACATCTGTATACATTCTGCGCACACACACACACATAAAAAAAAATTTCTGGGGACAGTAGGACCTGAGTGGGAAATGGCATGACACTCTGGGATGACAGTGATCTTGATGGGGCACAAAAATGTAAACAAAATACTGCCCTCTATATTTATTAGGGGAACTGAAGTGAAATGTAACAGAAGAAGGTATGTATCCAACATCAACAGTTTTTAAACAAATAGGTAGTCACCAAAACTATTTTGACAAATCTGACAAAATAACTGAGAAAAATTAAAATGTAACTCTAGACTATTACTCTAGAAATCTAAATTAAAATAATTTAAGGAAAGTATTTTTAAAAACCATTATTCAGACTAGCAAGACAGGTGAAGGTGCTGCATTCCCCAGGACCCAGATAAGCAGGGAAACTGGCTTTTGTAAGCGGTCCTTTGACCTCCACATGAATGCTAAAAAAAACAGAAAACCAACCATTATTCCAGTGCTTGACAACCTCTGTATTTAAAATGACTAAGCAGAACAAATTTTTTTCTTTTCTTTTTTAACGCTTCGTGAATTTGAGTGTCATCCTTCCAAGGGGCCATGCTAAGCTTCTCTGTATCGTTCCAGTTTTAGTATATGTGCTGCTAAAGCGAGCACTTTCTTTTCTTTTTTAAAAAGACATGTGTAGACCAGGTTGGCCCGGAACTCAAGAGATCCACCTGCCTCTGCCTTCTGAGATTAAAAGTGTCTGTCACTACGTCCAACTCCAGGGCAATTATAAAGGTTTTTGTCAGGGTATTATGGGGTATCTTGATGATCAGCGTTAATTCTCAGTAAGAGAAACATTACTGGCACCTACAGGACGGGGGAAGGGGAACGGAGAGGATAGGACAGGAAAATAACAAGGCAGTCTTTCCACACTATCCCATGAAAGACACACATTTAAATTCCTATATCCTCTCCATATTCATTTACACAATTGCTTATAAAACTTCAGCTTGACTCTCTGCTGAAAGCAGGGTGGATCCTCTACTTCTCTGTGACCCCAGACCGTTAAAGGCTGTGAGAGACAGGAGGGCCAGGACCCATGACTGGCCTAGCAGGTCCCAGGCAGTTTTTTTGAGTTAGCCTACCGTCCCCACCCACCAACACGGCCAAGGGCTATGCTGGCTGTCAAGATATAACCCTGGAGGGGCTGGAGAGATGGCTCAGGGGTTAAGAGCATTGCCTGCTCTTCCAAAGGTCCTGAGTTCAATTCCCAGCAACCACATGGTGGCTCACAACCATCTGTAATGAGATCTGGTGCCCTCTTCTGGCCTTCAGGCGTACACACAGACAGAACATTGTATACATAATAAATAAATATTAAAAAAAAAACAAACCTGGAGCCTACATACCTACCAATCTATGCTAAAAGGGGCATGAGACACCGTGCAAACAACCACCATGACACAGAGCTGAGAAAAGCCAGCATAAAGCACTTTTATTGCAATAATAAAACTCGAAACGCATATGTGGTGCAGAGGGCAGGGGACAAAAGCATACTTTCTCTCACCAAATCACTACACAGGACAGCAGAGGGTGAGAAGGAACTGAGGGAGGAAAAGCCAGGAAGCCGAGATTAGCAGAGAGAGCCAAGCATCAGAACCCAGGAGATGCTGCAGCTGTGATGACCAGCATCATCTTCTTAGAGAACACTCAAGGATTTGTAGTGACGACTGGGCGTCCACTGGGTGGTGAGTCTACAAACAGCACCTTCAATTTAACTTTCCACTAAAGTTCTTAAAATTTAGGAAGTGGAGCTTGGATAGTTACAAGATTACAAAAGTCCTGAAAATCCATTAGAAAAACCACAGGATGAAAAACAAATTAAGCCAGGTCGCAAAGGCTTCAGAGGTCCCTGCCGACCCAGGGACAGGGACTGTAGTGTCTAACACAGCAATGAAGGGACCTGCTGTACAAGGCAGACGGTTTCAGAAGGTGGGAGGGCTGTCAAAGGCTCGCTCCCATCCTTCCCACTTCAGTTTGGGTAGGGCTTTCAATTTAACAGGACTTCCCACACTGGAGAAAAATCCAGCCCTCAACAGCATCTCGAATCTGCTATGGCTTTGCAGCCCAGCAGCAAGAATGTCTTAATATATAATAGATAATTTTTTCATCCAAAAAATTAAAATAAAATAAAATAAAATTTCTTGCAAATCCCACCCCCAACACCAATTCCTATTCTAAAGTTAACCCATCGCTTGTGCTGTTAATACTTGACAATATACTTCATTGGAAACCTAGATCTGAAAGACTGAAATTGAATCTTCACCCCAAAACAAAATAACTTGAGGTTTATGGCATATAGTTTAGGTCAACACACATACAGAGAGGGAAGAGGACATGGAGGTGTCCGAAGCAAAGCCGAGTGACGGAACACATTCAGTCGGGTAGGTGTCTATACAAAGAGTGGTGGGCATCAGGAAAAGCTCCACATGGATTCATGTGCACCCGTCTGGAGGTACCAGATCCCTCCATGGCAGATCTGTTGGGGGACAGAAAATCTGTGAGTTCCAGTAACTCATTGTTCTATGCGTGGACAGTCACAATATTATCTATCATGTCAAGTCCCGTCCTGAGCAGCTGAGAGGTCTTGGGCCAGGCAACTTCTTACAGCTGGAAAAAGCTGATGAATTGACTCAGTTTCCCGGCAAGTAACCTTCTTGTGCTCAACTTGCCATGAGTGGTTCATACGGCTTTTCTCCTGGTAACCTAACATTAAGTTTAGCTTGCTAAAAACAGAAGGAGGCCGCCCCTCCCACTCCCGATGCTGCTGACAACACAATGAGGTTCCAAAAAGCATCCTCATTCAGTCCCTGGCTGTGGCCTCTGGGTTCTAGGGGTAGAACAAACAGGAAAGTCTAGGTCAGCTGGAAGGGTGAAATTAATGTGTAAAGAGATCCTAAAAGTCACAAGAAAAATGCCATACTACTAGTATGCTGAGCTTAATGTTCTAATAATGAAAGAGGAGACAGGAAAACAACTCAGGACCCTAAGGTCTCTCCCTAGGACTGCCTGATCTCAAGGCTGTTTCCTTGAGGCTGTTCACGCTAACACTACTCTTTCAAAAGTATTTTTCTTACTAGCTTCTAGAAGAACAGGACAGAACAAGGCCAGAAAGAATTTTACTTCTAAATGTCTAAAATGCTAGCACTAGGAACTTAATTCAAAGAATTCAAAGAGCTACATATAAACAGCTGCCATCCCCACAAGCGCCTCAGAAACACATGCCATCTTGTTCTTAGAATGACCAGCTTTCACAATGATGGGTTGTCCCAGAGAGGAGAGAGGGGCTCTATAGTCTTTTCTGTCCTCACTTCTACCAAACACTGGGCCTAACAACAGAGCAGCAGTTAAGTACTTCAGCGTTAAGTACTCTTACCCATGTGCAAGGAGCTAAGGGAGGAGGCCACTTCTGTCATTCCAGTTTTAGAAGCTCCACATCGAAAACCAGAGTGGCATGTGGTGGGATGATGCCTGGGTGCCCAGTGGCTCCATAGGCATAATCTGGGGAGATTGTCAGTTTGGCTCTCTGACCCACACTCATCTGTGAGAAAAAAAACAAGGATTAAACTCAGGTGGACAAACTCCCAATCCTTGCACAAGCCAAGCTGGTTCCTGGGTGTCCCTGGCCTGAACAGTGTTGACCAAGACACTCAAGTGACTACAGCTGCCCATCCAGCAGGCAGCACCCATACTGTGAAAAACTTGGGAGGCTGGCAGTTAACACTAGATGGGACCCGATGGCAATTAAAAACCCCTCTTGACTTTTTAGGACTTACTGATGTTATACAAATAGTTCTCATGCTGTGTTATTTGGACAATTAAGAAAGGGGGAAAGGCATGTGTTTATACAGATGCACTTTTTTCATTTAATCCAAGGATGTGGCAACTCTGTACACAGAAGGCTGACTGTACTTGGATTTTAAAAAAAAAAAAAAAAAAGCTTAAACAAATACAGTACAGATTCGACTGAGGACAGTCTACCATTCTGTACAGTAATACTCCTGCCCTAAGTTAAGATTATAGGTGTTCACTGCCACATTTATATGTACATTCTTATAGTGAGACACTTAAAAAATGACTGATTTTTATGGGAAACAAGGCAACGTAACATATAATATGCTATCATTTGTAAAAATATTTATATATTTATACTAAATAACAGAAGATATCTTTAAAAGGATATCTCCTTAACAATATTACTTTCTAGGATATTCTGCTAACAACCTATATATGCCCATGACAAAGGATAATGACCTCATACACATTCCCATACAGTGGATTAGTCATCAGAAAGATCCCAGTGGGCTTAAGATACAACAAGGAAACATGGCCATGATACTGTTAGACGAAAACAGAATCTTCTAAAATTGCACCTGTATAGCAGGACCTTGTACCTGGAAACATGGAGCCAAACCAGCATCAAGAGATGGAGAGGGGCTATCTGCCTCCCCAACCTGTCCCTTTTTCCCTCCATCCCTTCTCTGTTATACACAAATGACCTGAAGATTGATGACACCTTCACTGCCTGATGAATTAATCCTACAAAGGCTGTAATTGAGCCTACTTTATAGAACTTGCCCTTCAGTAATACCTGCACACATGGTAAGATGAAGACTGCAAGACAGGTATGCAGTATTGCTTACCAAAATACTGGGAAAGACTCAACTGGCCTTCATTAGGGTTTTGGTTAACTGAACTATAGCACCTATGCCCCACAGAGAGCATTCAGCTGTATGGGTCTGCTCATGTTCAGGTATGGTCAAAGTTAATGAAAGAAAGTAAACTCCAGGCAATTTTGTGCAGGTAAAGGCAATGAAAATGTGCTAAACTATACAAGAAACCCGATGGGCCTGGAGAGATGGCTCAACAGTAAGAGCACTGGCTGCTCTTGCAGAGAACCTGGGTTCAGTTCCCAACACCCACATGGCAGCTCACAACCATCTCTAATTCTAGTTCCAGGGAACCCAATATCCCCTTCTGACCTCTGAGAGTACGAGACACAGATGTAATATATATGTATGTATGTATGTATGTATGTATGTATGTATGTATGTATACATACATACATGCAGGGAAACAGTCCTCATGCAGATAAAATATACCTTTGCAAAGGAAGCAAGAATGACCCTCCCAGAGAGTCACGTGTGCCGTGTTAGGCAGATGCCAGGAAACAAGGCACAGGAGAGCCTACCTGGGCTACCCCTTCTTCCCAGCCTCGGATCACCTCCTGCTTGCCTAGCATAAACTTAAAAGGCTTGTTTCTGTCCCGAGAGGAATCAAATTTCTTTCCATCTTCAAGCATCCCTGTAAAAAAAAGTGCAGTTTTAACACGAGCGACCAAGAGAAATGACACAGAACAGTTCAAATAGCAGCAGCACAGGTCCCATCCTCACAGCAGCGCCAGTGTGCTAGGGGTCAGGTTCTAGCCTGGAGAACTGTGTTATCTCTGGAGGATTTCCTGTGGCCTCACTGGGCAGCTATGCAGTTGGCCTGAAGCCATGTAGTCTGTTACCTCACTCTGAGGCATAGCAACTACCTTGCTCTGGAATTAGAGCACCATGGACTTTCTCAATTGGTAATGTGGTTTCCTTTGCTCTGTAAGGGCCTCCAGTGCAAGAGGAAGTAGTCCCCAATTTTGCCACAGTACACATGTAACAAGTACACAGCATCTTCCAACCCTGCTCTCATGGCTGGATAAGACTGCACTGCTGCTCTCCATGGCAGGTGAAGGAGCATTCGTCTAGAGAGGAAAATCCTCCCAGTACCATGGGGAAACAGAGAGGACAGCTTTCCCCAGCACTCTAGTACTGTTTTATCAGAAACAAACAACAAAACCAGGAACCTGAGTACAGGCTAGCTCTTGAGTTGCCAGTCATCCTGAGAAAGTAGCAAATAACATCCTGGATAACTAGGGGAACTGAAACATGCTAGCATTCAGGCCACTGCTGAAGCTCATGTCTTCACAGCACATCCAGAGGTTTAAAGAAGAACCTCTGGCAGGAAGTGAGGTAATTTGCTCAAAACCCTCACACCATATTCCTTTTACTAGACTGCTTTCCCAAGGGTCAGGCAAACACAATGAAAGGGGAATCCCAGCAACAGAGATCACAGAGTGAGCACCGTGAGAACAGAGGAGTAGACATCTGTGGCAGACATCTGCAGCTCCCTTTTCAATAACATCCCTGCATGGGTCTCTCCGGAAGCCAGCATCAGTTAGCTGGGATAGCTGGCCCTGAGCTCCTGAGGCTCTCACAATGCAACTCCGGGCTGGAGGGAACTAGTGGTGGAACCAGAACTGATATGCAATGTAATAAGGGTTCAAAGACCCATTAAAAAACAATTCTCCTGTGCATGTGTATGTGTTTATAGGGGTAGAAACCCTGATAAAAATCCTAACCTGAAAAACAATGTCAACCCTGGCCGTAGACTGAGGAAACAAGAGATGAACTGAAAGCGTTATCACAATCACCAGACTTCTAGACTTTAACCAAATAGGAAACAGGGTGGAGGCTGCTGTCCTGAACAGGAGTCCAGGCGGATGTCCTGGGAAGGGCCTCACTCTGCCTGAAGACTGGGTGAAGGACACGGAGGAAAACAGGACCTACCCCTTTTCTAAGTCTGTAGAGAAACAGGAGGTGGCACCTTAAGACTACAGTTAGCTTACTCTTTTACCAGAATACCACTTGATAGAAGAACTAACGAGCAACTAATGAGCATGTCTATGAATGGTCTTTCTATCAGTAACAAGGAGGTCAGCTTCCACACACATGCCCACTGCTAGCTCAAGTTCAGTCACAGCAATCACCCAACTGGGCCTGAAGTTAGGGAAAGAAATGCCAAGATTCTCAGAATCCTTCCTCTGGACATGGCACCCACATAGTGGCTTACAACAGCCTTTACTCTATTTCCAAGGATCTGAAGCCCTCTTCTGGTCTCTATGGACACTAGGTATTCACACAGATATACATTTAGGCAAAACACCCATACATGAAACATAATTTATCTTTAAGAAGCAGAGGCAGGCAGAACTCTAGAGTTCAAGGACAGCCTGTGGCAGTCAAGGATACATAGAAAGACCCTGTCTCAAAAACAAAAAAATTCAGTTAAATATTTTGAGTAAAACAAGACCGGAGGAGTGCCTGAACCAAGGCTATGAAATAGTTCTGACCCAGGGCCTCGCCCGCTCCAGCTGCAGCATCAACTTTCTAGGAGCGGCTATAGTCCAGTCCCAAAGACAGACTGAGCCACTCTAAGCCTTTCTCTACACCAGTTCTAGACTGTGAAGAGCAGACACACAGGGCAGTATGAGTCTTAGACTTATGTACTATTTCCTTTGTCTATCAGAGTTTCCTAGAAAGTCACACATTTTGAGTAACAGAAAAAGACCCAAGAATAAAGCTCCTGGGTGGGAGATAGTTCAGTTGGTAAAGTCACTGTTATATAAGCATAAAGTTCAATCCCCGAGAACCTCACTTACAGATAGATGGATGGATGGATGGATGTAAAAGGACTGGGCAGGATGGCACACGTGGGTATTCCCAGACTGGGGAGTAAAAACAGGATCCTGGGGCTTCCTAACCACCAGTATAGCCAATCAGCTCCAGGGTCAATGAGAGACCCTATCTCAAAAAATAAGGTAAAGAACTGAGGAAGACAACCAACTCGACCTTTACAAAATTGTGTAAGGATGTAATGGTGACCTCTGAGGTCAGAAACACAATTCAGTCACCAATACTCTGACCTAGTCCCAAATTATGTCTCTCAAGGATTTTTTTGCTTTGGGGTGATTAAATGTGTTCTGAAGGTATTACTTATAGAAACAGGAAAAAACAAAACAACAACAAAATATAGCAGCTGCCAAGACCTGAGGGATAACTAGAGCACAGAGGACCTCTAGTTAAATACAAATAATCTTTCTGATACTGACACACGGTAGACATGTCACTGTACACTTGTCTGGTCCCTCCAAATTTCAGAATGTATACCAGGAGCTGTCCTTATACTATGGATCTTGTGTGATTATAGCACAGGTTCACCACTATAAAAGAAAAAAATGTTTTTTTATGCAAACACAAAGTCATTCCTTAGACACATTCCTTTGGTTTGAGAGTCTCGCTGGAACTTTACCAAGCAGAGCAGGTTAGCTCACCAGGAGCGTCACAAATCTGCTTGCCTCTATCTTTTCATCTGGCCATTGGTGGGATTGCAGGCATGTCATAGCATCATTTAAACTTTAGATGGGACCCAAACTTAGGTTATCATGCTTGCAAGTCAAGTGCTTTACCAACTAAGCCATCTCCCCATTCTCAGGTTCAACCTGTTTTATTTTGTTTTTTTCCTTTTTTGGTTTTGAGACAAGGTTTCTCTGTGTAGCTCTGGATCCTGTCCTAGAACTTGCTCTGTAGACCAGGCTGCAGTATGGCCTTGAACTCAGAGATGCGACAGCCTCTACCTCCTGAGTGCTGGGATTAAAGGCATGTGCAACCACCACCCAGCCCAGGTTCATCACTTTTTAAAAATATGCCTCTGACAGGAAACACTCCTAATGGGAAAGGCTATGTCTATATGGGGCCAATTACAAAAGGGACATTTCTGTTTCTCTGTGGAGCAGCTACAGATGCTCCAAACCGGGGGGGTGGGATGCTTTGCATTCTTACTTAGTAGTATTTCTGGATACTTATGACTGAGCACAACCTGTGTGAGACGAAGCTTCGTTTGATTTACTCAGCACGTTCCAATGTAATGCTGCCATGAGAAGACCCAACGCGCTTCCCTGACCTGTGATAAGAGGACCAGCGTCTATGTTGGGGTCCAACACCTACACGGTATGTGCACAAACAAGCACGTGTAACTTATGTATAATTACTATTCCCTTTTCAAAAGAACTTAGTACTGCTTTGCCTGAGTTGGCTCAACTGACTAGTAGCAGGCAGGAAGCTCAGAGGGACACAGCTTCTCTCTGCCGGCTGTCTTCAGTGAGGGATGTCTAACTCCCTTATCTTAAATTTATGTGGGACAGAGGGACAAAGGCCTTATTAGCTCAGGAAACAGGATCAATGCCTTATTCTTTTACATTATTTCATATGAGCTGCTGTCTAAGGAAGGGGAACTATGCCAGCGCATAGTCATTTCCTGTCAAGCGTATCTATTTTGTTTTCATGAGAAGTGAGGGTAAGAGGTATTGTATTCTTTGGGGCTGAAGGATTGTTCCCCCAAAATTGAATTCTTTAAAAAAAAAAAAAAGGGTATATTTTATGTATAAGGGTGTTTTGACTACATGTATGTATATACACCAGAAGAGGGTATCAGATTCCATTATAGACAGTTGTGAGCTGCCATGTGGTTACTGGGAACTGTACTAAGGATCTCTGGAAAAGCAACTTAACTACCAAACCATCTCTCCAGCTCAATAATTAAATTCTAAAGGCTACATAAATATCCCTAGAGGTAAGGGATGAGTGAGTGTCATAATGGGCCCAAGCTAAAGGACAAAGAGGTTCTAGAAGGAAGAGACACAGAGGAGCAGAAATGTCGGAAGGCTTGAGTGTGCATGCAGCTTTCTGAGAATTATGCTGCTCAGCTTTGAGAGCAGATGGAAAACAGCTAGCAGATTTCACTTTCCACCAAGTACTGTCTGAATAGCCATCCGACCAGCTACCCTTCTCTCCACAATACCTATGAAACAACCGATGTAAGACATTAGACACATAGTAATCTCTGAAAGTAGGGAGATAAGCAAGGCCAGCCTCCAGTGGCTCCAGCTCACACACATCCTTGGGCATTTTCTGAGGTGGGACAGGGATGGTCTTCAAGGCAGCAAGAGTCAACAGAACACACCACCTCTTATCAACTCCCTACTCAACACATACAAGTTAGAAAATTGGGATACATACCCATACTCTATCAAATATTACTTCATCTTGGCGGGGGGGAGGGGGAGAGGGAGTGTGCGTGTCTGTGTGTGTTCATGTTTGTGCCATAGTACACAAACGGAGGTCAAAGGACAACCTTAGATGTTAGTCCTCACCATCTACCTTGTCTGAGATAGTCTCTTGTTCACTGTTTCATAACTACAGGCTTGCTGACCTACAAGCTTCCAAGGACTCTGCCTTGATCTTCCATCTAACTGCTGGAGCACTAGGGTTATATGCTATCATGCCCCACTTTACATGGGATCTGACACCAGTACCTCTTTAAGTCATGAGCTGTCTCTCTAGCCCTCAAGTGAAACTTCAAAATAGATCATGGCCCTAAATGTAAACACCAAGCCTACAAAATTCTTTAGAATACATGGAGCAAAGAAATCCTTACAATATGAGACTAGGCAAAGATTTCTTAGGTATATTATCAAAAAGCACATGTCATTAAAAAAGAAAAAACCAAACACTGAAATTCATTCAAAACTATTTCAGCCAGGCAATGGTGGTACAGGCCTTTAATCCTAGAACTCAGGAGGCAGAGGCAAGAGGATCTGAGTTTGAGGCCAGCCAAGTCTACAGAGTGAGTTCTAAGACAGCCAGGGCTATGCAGAGAAACCCTGTCACAAAAAACAAACTGAGGCTGGAGAGATCGCTCAGAGGTTAAGAGCACTGGCTGTTCTTCCAGAGATCCTGAGTTCAATTCCCAGCAACCACATAGTGGCTCACAACCATCTATGAGATCTGGTGCCCTCTTCTGGCCTGCAGGCACATGGATACACAGAGCACTGCATATGCAATAAACACTTTAAAAAAGTGTAAACATAAAAAAAAACAACCTTTTTAGAAAAGACAAGCCAACCAGGAAGAAGATTCTATATACCCAGAGTATTTAAAGAACTACCAGATGTGGTTCTTGTTACCAGGCCTGGCTGCTGTGGAGGACTATGTCTAGGACCATGGCCCCTGACACTAACTACCAAAGGCCATGTGGATGCTTGGGGTATGGCCAGCTACCCAAGATCATGCCGATGTCCAAGAGCCATGCTACCACCGGGGTCATACTGATCTGAATGACCAGAGCTGCCACAAGGGTCATGGTGACGTATGGGCCCAAGCTGCTGCCAAGGGCCATGTCTGAGTCTGTGGTCCTGCTGCAGCTGGGGTCTATGCTGACACCTGTAGTCTATGTTACCACAGGGGACCCTTGGAACCATGTGTGATGACATTTGAGGGCCACGTTTAGCCTGCCCCACCCTTCAGTGCCTCCTCACACACTTGGGAGAACTGGTCCTGATGACATGGGAATAGGAGAGCTGGCTCTGTCTCATCTGAGGGGACGGCCCCAATGGCCCAGACTAACCAGTTCAGCTACCATCCAGGGCCTTGGGTTGGCCCACTGTAACGTTTACTCATCTATGACCTGTTGCAGCACATGAAGGAACTGGTCCTGTGGAACAACTCCCGCAGGATCGCCATTACTTGGAGATATCCTAGAGGAGTTTCAGTGAAGGTCCAGTGATGATGGTGTACCAGACAGAGCCAGAAGCCTTGAACTAGGCCAATGACTCACTGCAATGAACATTTGCAAATAAAGCTCCCAGTGCCACTAGGATGAATGAAAGTGTTGGAGAGGTGGGAAAGACTGTGGATCAAAGAGGTTTTTTTTTTTCTTTTGACCTTTAATTTTTTTAAAAAATTTTCTATTGGAGGGGGACACTGCATGGGTGAAGGGTGGATATGGGGGAACTGGAAAATGAGTGAAATTGGGATACATGATGTGAAATTCCCAAAGAATCAATAAAGAAATTATGTTAAAAAAAACTACCAAGAATGAGAAAGGATGATAGCCAAGTTCAAAGGCCAAGTTCAACTATACAGCAGATGATCAAACTAAGAAAACAAGCCAACTGAGACAAAGCTTTGAGCCTATACTTCACTGACACAGATGTACACAGATGGCAAGTGAGCGTATGAAAAGATGTTCAATATTCTTAGTCATTACACGGTGCAATTAAAACCATCAGGAGGGATACTGACTGGCCACATCAAGTACACACTTCTGGTAGAATATAAAATAGAGTCAACTACTCTGTTAGGACCTGAGTGTGAACATTTGTGTTCCATATGGCCCAGCCATTCTGTATCAGTATTATCCTAGAAATATGACAGTATACAAAGACTCTTACACAATCATTCAGAGCAATTTTTAACAGTCAAACCCTAAGAACCAACCCAAGCACCTCCCAAATGATGACTGGATATATAAACAGAAAACTACTCAGCAACAAAAAGGAACAAACTATCTATACAAAGAAGACAGAAGAATCTTGAACACTTACACCAAGTAAAAGAAACCAGTAAAAGACTAATAAACACACATAGTACCATTGTAAGGAAATTTCACATCACAAATGAGCCAGATGTGATGGTGCACATCTTTAATCCCAGCACACCAGGATGGCAGAGAAAGGAGGATCTCTGTGAGCTCAAGGCCTGCCTGGTCTGCACAGAGTCTAACCACCCTGGCTCAAAACAAAACTGTAAACTATGTTCTATGACAGAAAGCACATTAGCTGCTAGGGAAGGAGACAGAAAGGAACTTCAAAATGATTTTAGTGGGACTTAAACTGTACACTGCTGTGGTCTTTAGGACAGTGTTTCATTGTACAGCACAGGCTGGCAATAACTCATAATCCTCCTGCCTCTGACTCCAGGTTGCTAAGACCTTAAGTATGAATCATTACACTCAGTTAAAACTGGACACTTTAAACATCTGGCATTTACTGTATGACAACTGTGCCATAACAAAACTTTAAAAAGGAAAGTAGGTTGCTGATGATGGAGGTGCACATCTATACTGAAGGCCGGGGGAGAGTACTCTGAGGTCAGCTAGATCAACAAAGTGCCTAGGCAAAGACAGAAGGGAAAAAAGTAGGTAGTGGCATTTATTAACTTCTGCATATGCTCAGCTCCTGTTCCACACAGGGAATGGAAGTTGGGCACAGAGCAGGGGACAGGCTGAGTCTCAGCGGTGTTCCATCCCTTTCTACTCTGGAGCCCCAGTCACTGGAACCTGGAACTCTTGAGCAGTGAAACCACCTGCCAAGTCTGCGCCAGAATTCCCTAGAGGAAAAGCAGGCTCAGTAGGAATGAGGCAACTGAGGCTACAGTGTACACACAGCAAGCTTTCTACTCTCAAGGCCACACGGATCTGCTCGCAGCAGTGGTCACTTTCATTTCTGATTGAACACAAACTCTACCTCAAGACTGAGAGTGGACTGAGAGCGGCAGCTTCTCCGTTTCCAGCCTGAATTCACAGCACTCAGAGCTGACCTCAGCTAGAGGTTGCAGACCTGGACTCTTACATCGTGGTGGCATGTGGCTCAGCCCTTGGCTCCACTTGCCTGACTGAAGAACCAGCAGGACAGGACAAGCAGGAGGCTTCCATATTTAGCCCTTCTTCCCTATATGGCAACAGCAGCGAAGGGGTGCTTCTAAGAGTTTTACTTTCTAATCAGTGAGAAAAATGAGAAGAATTGGGGGTGTTCAATGTAAAGCACAAGACCACAGGAGGAATAAAGGCTGCCGCTGCACAAAGCCTATGCCACTTCTATCCCATGCAGCTTCTTGTTGGGAGAAATCAGACTCAAATCCTTGAGGGAAAAGGAGTTTTAGGAGGAAGATGTAAATGTATTTTCCGCACACAAGCTAGGCAAGCAATCTATCAGTAACACCCAACTCTGGAGTGTGCTTTTATTTACAAGTAATTGGCAAAAGGAAAGACATGGGCAGCACCTACCAAGCAGAGTACCAAAGTGCCCTAGGCTCAAGCCAACAGTGAAGACCCACAACCAAGACTCAAATCCATGAGGCCCATTATTTGTTTCAGACTACTTTGCTTTGTGGGAGGCAGAGTCCCAGTAAGCCCTCTACTGGGTGGGGAACATGACAGAGACTCAAGAGACTCAATTCAGTACTTGTAATGACAGCTCACTCACAGCACTCAATAATCTTTATATGAGGTTTTTACAAGTAGCATTTTACATTGACCAAAATAAAGGAAGTTATAAAGGGGAAATTTTAAACCCCTCTATTTAAAACACATAAAACCATCAAGTAACCCAAACATCTCAAAACCTTCAAAACCAAAGCAAAGTTCTTGCCATTTGCCAATGGGAGAAGAAGGGCTTGCTAAGCCCAAAACAGGGTGAGTTTCTGAAGCACAGCTAATACAGCTGTTGAATGGAAGGGGGAGCCATCCAAAGGCAAATCAGTCTGCAGACCTTTAAACACTCAGGTTTCGCGGATCAGAGTACTGACAGACCTGAGGACAGATCTGTTTCCCTTCCCTCTTTATAGATATAGAAACTTCCCAAACCTCTTTCTGCATAATTTCTGTGTTAGAAAGACAACATTCCATGAATTTTAAGTTCACCAATGGGAACAAGGGAGCAGTCTGCTGTATGTTTCCTAAGTCAGTCATCGTGGTCATACTGATCATGTAAATGAACAGCATGCAGATCAGTGAAGTATAGGTATGACTAGATCAGTCTAGCTGAGTGCATGCAATGAGCAGTGCAGAAAAGACAGAGAGAATGCTGCCACTAATGAGAGACTCCTCACAATAGACCGTACTTTATTGTAAAAAAACAAAGACAAAATTGGTGTTGGGAAAACACCATAATCAAAGAAAAAGCAACGGCTCTTCATCAGCAAGTATCTGAGCTGTTTTAGCCCACTTGTAGTCCCCAAAGACTGCTTCCCAGTATAACCTTCCTGCTCTGGGCTGCTTCTTACCACAGGTGAATGGTATGGCCAGAGGTCTATCCCACCACTTGCATAGTCCACTAGGCAGGTCCAACTGTGAGGAAACACAGATTCAAGTCTTCAGAGTCAAGACCCACTGTGCAACACTCTGAAGAACACAGGTAAGCATGTCTCTCAGTTCCCACGTTAATCACAATATAAACAGTGGCACATTGGAGACAAAATGCATTGCTCTAGGGTGTACTTCTCCAGATTGGTTGTGCCATTCCAACTTCCCTGCTCTGCTTTTGCTCTCCCTTCAGCATAAGCCTGACAAGCAGCCAGACACAGCCTTTGAAAATACAAACAGACCTTATTTTCTTTTGGCTCTGCATCTCTCTGAGAAAAGAATTTAAAATCCTTAGAGTAGCTCACAAGAGCTGCCATCTCTCTGATCTTGCTGATTCGGTTCCCTCATACTTCTCTGCTTCCTTACAGACTGCATTTACATCAGGTACACCCCACTCCTTTGCACTTGCTGTTGTGCTCTGAATCCCTAATCAAATAGCCCTGTAGATTAATCCCCTAAATCCTTTAGTGATTTATTCAAAAGTCACTTTCTCTCTGAGGTCTTTGCCATTTAAAATCTTGACCCTTTCCTGACCCTCTCCTTAGCATTAATGAGCAATACATCTTTGCATTAATTATACCTTTCCCACTATAGCTAAAAATCGACAAGGGTAGGAATTGTGTTTTCCTTCATTCTTAAATTCTTGCACACAGACACACTTAGATAATTCTTTCTTCTTTCCTGCCTGAGGGAAGAACACCTAAGATAAGGTACCATTTCTTCCAGGCAGTTCTGGCTTACAGGTGTGGGCTGCCCTACAGGGATTTCAATGTCCCAAGACTCTCTTCCACCTTCAGACACCAGCACAGATTAATAGAGGAAAGGCTGAGCTCTAAGTACTTTCTCTTTCTAGCCTAAAGGAAACAGACACACCTACCACAGTAGTAGGAATGTGGGAGTGGAGGCAAATGTGGTAGCACTTAAGCAGAGGAACAGAGGGACCCCCACCCCCATCAAGAAACTTCTGAGCTCAAAAAAAAAAAAAAAAAAATAAAAAAAAAAAAAAAAAAAAAAAAAAAAAAAAAAAACAAAGAAAAAAAACAGGCTTGCCTGAGTGGTCAGAGCTCTTAGGACAGAAAGATTTCTGTGTGCAAATTTCAAGGCACACAGCCCATCCCACTGCAGTGAGTGACTCTCAGAAGAGCCAGAACAACTGGGGTCATTTCACTGAGTTTGGTCTGGGATACCAGCAGATCACTGTACATTGTACACAAGAAGGAAAGTAAGGAATATGCTCTCATCCTTAGCAGAGGCTCCTGCCTTCAGAGGTAAGGATATTTCAAACTAAGCTGGGAATAGTGGTGTATAACTTTAATCCCAGCACTTGGGAAGCAGATCTCTGTGAGTTAAAGGCCAGCCTGGTCTACACAGCGGAGTTCCAGGATAACCAGAGCTACATACTGAGACCCTATCTTGGGGAAGGAGGGGGGAGAAAAACAAAACAAAACAAAAAAGATGGCCCAACTAAGCACTGGTTCTAGAACTATGGATGTGTTCAGAGTGGACAGTAACAGCACATTTAACAAAATGGCAACCCCTGTGCCACACAGGCAGAAGCACTCAGGGACACATATGGCTGTTTTCACTTTTCCTTCTTTGAAAGGCTTCTCCATAATTAGTGGCATGACAGGAGAAACATGCTTTGGGGAAGACAAAGGAGCCTCCGCTGTCCTTACCTGTGGAAGGAAGCTATCAGTACTTATGTAACTGATTTGGGGACTCACAATGCCCGAGGAAAGCAACGTTTCTATAGCAGGGTCTATTTTCATTTGCTAACACCTTACCAAGCTACGGAAATCTGCGAGAAGCAAACCCTAACCTGTCCAGGTAGCACAGGCCAGCTGCACCACTCTCAACTACCACCGCCAAGCGGCTTCCTCATGCACACACCGTGTGGCTGTAGATGGGCACTCACTCCCCACCATCTCCTCTGCACACCCATTTCTCCACCTGGGAAACAGGAGGTCATCCTGGCTGGAGCCAACCACTTCCAACTTCTGTGTTTGAGACAGGGTTTCACCATGTAGTCTTGGTCAGCCTGGAACTTGCTAGGATAGACCAGATTGGCATTAAACTCATAATGATCCACCTGCTCTGCCTCCTGAGCGCCGGTATTAAAGGTATGAGCCACCATGCTTCCAGCTCAGGGCTTCTAACTGCTTCGATCTTAAATGCATCCAAGTCTGACCACGCCAAGGAGTTTTGGGGCCAAGCCAACAGTTCAACCTTGCTCCTACTCTAGATACCACAAAGGTATCTGGTACATGGAGCATAAGAAATCTAAGCACAGGGTGAACACTGCCATAGCTGCCACATGCCTCTGCTCACAAGGTGCTACTACTATGGTTTTACAGACAACATACAAAAGCCAAAAGAAAAACAACAATTTAATTAAGTTCCCAGAGCCCACTGACTGAAGAGACGAACACAAACCCAGCAAAGGATGTCCATCCTTGAGAAGCAAGCCTAACAGCACTACTTCTACCAACAGGTTGGGCTACAACACTCTCACATGTGTGATACAACCAGAGTACTGTATATCCTCCAGAGGGAGAGGGTGAAAATCCATGTCAGCTCAAAGCATGTTTACCTGACCCAGAGGAAGAGTGTTCTTATGGCAACATACCAAGTGCCCTTACTCCTATTGCCTACCACTCTTTCACACAATCCACTCCAGGCCCTGGGCCTTGCACAAGAACTCTTCCTCCAGATGGCCAGAGTCCACTACCAAACTTACTGTGCGTGATGCTGGAGGCCAGGGGAGGGCACTCATCAGGACTTTTCTACCTCCCCCTTTTTTGAGACAGGGTTTCTCTGTAGCTTTGGAGCCTGTTCTGGAACTAGCTCTTGCAGACCAGGCTGGCCTCGAACTCACAGAGATCCACCTGCCTCTGCCTGCGTGCTGGGATTAAAGGCGTGTGCCACCACGGCCCGGCCCTTTTCTAACTCTACATTAAAACTCCCTTCCCCATCCCTCTCTGGTTTACTCTCTCCACTGTGTCTCTGACTACCTGACATGTCACAATGTCGTCATACTGGTACCCCCTCTTGAGATCAAATCTTTCACTGGCCACATCTTGAGCCTGCCTTATTGCTGCAGAGGTGAAGGCATGTGGTCACAACTCTGCCAACAACTCCAGTTTTGTGACAGACATGCACACTAGAAGACTATCACCTGAGAGATAAACATGAGCTTCCCTCCAGACATCAGTTCACAAACTAAAACAGCTGGTAAGGAGTGAGTCAAATATGCAGAAAAGAGGGAAGAAAGCTAAAGAAAAGTTAAAGGCAATGGGCCAGACCAGCCCTGGAAGATTTGACAGCCCCAGTCAGACCTGAGGTAGTGCCAAGGAACTCGTCTTCTCCACCGGACACCAAGATCTTAGGGATGGCTAAGCCTCATCCCAAGGACAACACGCCTAGCTGCACTTTAGGAGGATAAAAGAAGAATCCCTTCAATCCACTTGAGACTGCTCTCACAATGGGAAGCACGCTGCCTGCTGTGGCTGAGTAAAAAGGGATGTGCACCAAGATAAGCCTCACAGCAACCACGAAGCAGCTGTGGGAAACAGGGAGGGAGGGGTTGTGGAAATCTACTTGGTCTTCAAGGACTTAAATGTGTAGCTTACAATCCCACCTCCTCCCTCAGGTCTCAGCTCGCAGCAATCACTGAATTATCCTCAGTGGCACCACAGAGGCCTTCAAGGCCATACTAACGCTGTGCTCTGGCAGAGGTCACAGAAAGCACCAGAGGAACCTTTAACATAGCACTAAGTCAGCCCTTATTGGCATTTATAACATCACTGGGGTTGAGGCTGGGATACAGCCCAATAGTTGAAATGTTTGGCTACCAGTAAGGTCCTGGGGTTCATCCCTGGCATTCAAGATTGAGGGGTGGGGGGTTCTGGTCACCTTCCTTCCTTCCTGTTTCTCTGGACCCATTCTAAACCAGCAGAAACAGACACCTGTGTTAAAACTCGCATCATCAGGAGTATTCACCCAGCTCACACCTGAGTCACTCACATTCTTCCTCTCAGTCACTCAGCCAAACGGTCTAAGCCAGACATTCAGAAGGAAACAGAAAAACTGAGCATGGGCACAAAGACTTCCAACAGCAACAGCAAGAGAACACCAGAGTTGAGAAATAGAGGCTTTCTCCTCCCTTCTTGGGACTCCATGGGCTTCCTGTCTTTGAAGATCCTCTTCCTCCAATCTTAAAAAGCAACCTCTTCTGTTCACCGTTCCTTCAAAATGGATTCTATTCCCAGTGACTTAAAAGCCTTCATGCTACGGATGTGATCTCACACAGTACTTCTACCCCCTTCTCTCACGCCCCCACAGGTCTCAAACAGGTTCTTCCTGGGAGGCTGGTGGCAAAGCCTCCTGGGAACAAAGCCACCCGCCCTCAGGAGAACAGCCTATTCTGTGAGTGCGAGGCACAGCTGGCTTCTCACTAAGGCGTCTTTGTGGAGCTTATCAAAATGAAATAAAAAAGAAAGCTTTTGTTTTAATCCGCGCCAGGGTCCTGCTGTTGTTCTGGGAACATGTGGGTGGGTGCCACCCGCATGGAGAACACAGACTTGAAGAGGCATTAGGAGCCCTGATGCTGTTCTGGGTCCCACAGCCATCTGTTCTTTTAGGAAAAGGCTCCAGACACTATGGAGCGAGTTCACCAAGAGGCACAGCAAATCATTTCTGCTTATATGCTGGTACCTGGTTTTCAGCAGCAGCAAAACATAGGCTAGGCAAGGATGAGGGTCAGTCTTAGAGACGGATGCAGTCAGGCACTATAGTGCGGCTACTGCAACCATGGGAATTCAGGGCACTGCCTACTCACCCACACCATTAACCCCTTAAACCAGTGTTTCTCAACCTGTGGGTCATGATCCCTTTGGGGGCCAAACAACCCTTCACAGGGGCTGCCTCAGACCATTAGAAAACAGATATTTTACATTATAATTCAAAAGTAGTTATAAAGTAGCAACAAAAGTAACCTTATGATTGGCGGGTCACCACAACATAAGGAACTGTGTTAAAGGGTCACAGCATTAGAAAAGTTGAGAACCACTGCCTTAAACACACAGTTTAAAAAAAAAAAAAGGGCAACAATATAAAAAAAAGAACAATATTCTCTTTCAACTGGCTATCAGAGATGACTAAGCTGACAAGTACTCCTCTGCTAGCCCTCCCAGACTAAAGTGCTGGCTGGGGCCCTACCACAACGGCTACACGCGGTTTTTGTTCATGACCAAGAGTCGGTTCTACCCAAAGATGGAGTTCAATATTCCTTCCACTGGCAGTTTTTCAAAGGTTCTGGCCCTTAACTCCTTCCATCTCCTGCCCACTTCTCTACTCAAGAAGTCACAGAAATAATGGGGCAGAGAAAGGAGGCTGTGCATTGCCTTTCTCCCCTTCCCAGTAAGTCATTCCCCTCAGGAGAGGGATCCTCCCCTGATCAGGGAGAGAAGGCAACTTGAGCCTCAACAGCTTGGCCAGATCAGCCAGAAAAAACGGTGGGGGTGGTGACAGTGGAGGGGAGGAGGGAGAAGCAGAAGAAACAGAGGAAGGATGGGGAGGGGGGACAAAGGAAAGGGTGGGAGAAGGGAAGGAGGGGGAGGGAAGTCGATTCATATCAGCTGTGGCTACACCACTCAGCCTTGCTATGAAGTCACAGCCAGCTACCCTCCCCCTCCCCAACCCAGAAAGACCTTGTAAGGGCATGGAGTAAAAGATGGTCCCAGGGCCAACAACCCTAATAGTCTTGATACTTGAATTCTGGCGGGTGTGCACGTCTTTAAAATATTAGTTACTGTGCACTGCACTCACGACCCCTCGGTTTCCTTTATTTTTAAAATGGGGGTGAGAAAGGTCTCTACTCCTAAAAAGGGGAGCGTGGGAATGCCATGGTGCATCCTTTGGTCAGGTAATCACTGCTACCCAGGCTAAGATTTACAAATGGGTCAAAGAGAGAGAAAAGAGATCCTGCATTATCTATTTCCTGAAGGGCACGTGAAACCACAATGACGACTTAGCAAGTGGGTCTTTTCCCACCCGTCCCAGAAAGGTGAATTCAAGGGTTTTCCCGGGAAGGGGTGGCTGGGCAGACTAGGAATTACCTCCCCTTCTACTATTGAAGGGAGACCCCCCCCCGCCCCGCCCAAAGCACGGAGAAGGTATCCATCAGGCCTCGGAAACTGTTCAAATCTAAGGGAACCTTGCAGGGAGCGTTTGACCTCCACCAGGCTATGAGCTCGCCCAGCTTCAGTTTCCTCGTCTGGGCAGCGGGGACCCTGTAGCCCCTGGGGGTCCGCGAACCGCTCAGGGGGTACCCAGACTGCGCCTGCCTGAAGCCCCGCTCGGCCCAGCGGGCCCAGCCTGTCCCTCGGGGCGCGGCCACCGCCCAGGCCTCGGCCGCCGGCCACGCGGCCGCCACGCCCCGACCTCCAGCCACCGCTTCTCCCCCCCCCCACCCCTAGTGCCCGGCCCCACCCGACTCACCCGTGTAGTGCACCACGCAGGTCTGGCCGCGCTTCGGGAAGGTGCGCCCTGAGGAGAGACAGACGGCAGGTGAGCGGCTGCGCGTGGCGGCAGGGGAGCGGGCGGCGGGCGTCTACTCACCGTCTCCAGGAGAGATGGTCTCCACCTGCACTCCCATGGCGGCAGCGGCGGCGTTGGCGGAGGAGGAGGAGGACGCGGGCGGCGGTGCGGCGGGCGGCGTGCAGCCGGAGCGGACCTGGCGGCGGTTCAGCGGCTCGGCTTCGTCCTACGGCGTGTCGCCTGCGCACGCGCGCGGCAGGACACTGCACGCCCCGCCCTGCTTGCGCCCGGCGCTCACGTTTCGGAAGCTCCGGCTGCTGGGCGGAGGGACCGGAAGTCCGCGGGCCACAGACCCCGGATGCAGCTGCGGCGGAAGCCTCTCTGTGCTGCCTGCTGCCGGTTTTACTCTGCGTTTTTGTGCTTCTGATAATGACAGTAATAACGGGTCACTTAGAGATGCTTTACATTTCTGCTCAACTCATTGTCCTGTAAGGATGATAGCTGTGAGTAGGCTTTGTGTATGTGGAACCAAGTTAAACGTTCGTAGGTGGCCCTAGGTTTCGACTCCTTGTTGGAAAAGTCAGTGTTAACACTGGCCTGCATGAAAGCCCCTTTTTGTATATATGTATATATACATACATACGTATAATATGGAGATAGAGCCGGGCATGGTTGCGCACGCCTTTAATCCCAGCATTTAGGGCAGAGGCAAGCCTAGTGTAGGCTTGCCAGGTTCTAGGCTAGCCAGGGCTACACAGTGAAACCCTGTCCCTAAAAATAAAACAAAAAAATTCTCACATGTGTATGTGAAGATGCATACATACGTATGTATGTATGTATATATGTATGTATGTATGTATGTATGTATGTATCTCCACTTGAATGCTTGAATCCCCTCCTCACACATTCTTCCAGTGGGTTTCTGTGGGTTTTGTTTGAATACCTCCAATGAACAGACCATGGTGTTTCTCACAGCACTGAAAGCAAACTAGGAAAGGGAGTGAAGTCTTTTCTGCTTTTCAAATAGGTGACACAGGGCTTAGTAAGACTCCTGAGTTCTGCCTGGGAACAACCAAAGGGGAAACATGGCAGGCATTTTTTGAGGTTATCTGAGAATGGACGTTATAGAACCTCTCGAAGCCTTCCATTTGAGAGCTGAAAGTGGGAGTTACATTTCCTGTGAACTCATAGAATCTACTAGCATGGGTCCTTTTCACCTAGGTTCTTTGTTTCTGTCTCAGAAATCTTCATTTCAGGAGTCAGCAATTCCATTTTAAGAGTGGGTTTTCCAAATGCAGTTTCCAGGCCAACAAGATTGCCATGGGTTGAAGAATTTGAGTATGAAATGTTCCCTACATGTTCATATTTTAGATAGTATTTCCCAGCTGGTGATACTGTTGTGGGAAGCTATGGAATCTTTAGGTTCTAGAGCTTACAGAAGGTCCCCAGAAGTGGCCTTTAAAGATTACCTCCAGCCCCTGGTTCCTGCTCGGTTCCTTGCTTCCTGGTCCATTGTTATGTGAACGGTCTCTGCTACGTGTTCCTTCTCTGCCCTGGTGATTGAAATCCTCTGCTGCAGGCTGCGTTAAGTGACCTCAGTTATGAGGTCCAGTTCAAGTCTCTTAGAATAGAAGATATTTTTATAAAAGTGTATCACCACAATTGCAAATTCTTTTTTGGCACATATTCATTGCATATAATGTTGGGTTTCATAAGAATAATCCCTTTAATTTCTTTTTTTTTTTTTTTTTTTTTTTTTGGTTTTTTGAGACAGGGTTTCTCTGTGGCTTTGGAGCCTGTCCTGGAACTAGCTCTTGTAGACCAGGCTGGTCTCGAACTCACAGAGATCCGCCTGCCTCTGCCTCCCGAGTGCTGGGATTAAAGGCGTGCGCCACCACCGCCCGGCTCCTTTAATTTCATAATACACTTTGTATTCCCCCTCCCCTCCATAAATAATCTCTTTACTCTCCATTCCTCCTTTCACTGGAGTCTTTCTCTAGCCTCTTTTCTAATTTCATATTACACACAAACACATACATACACATACGTGTGTGTGTGTGTGTGTGTATGTGCGCGTGTGTGTTATGTATCTATATAAAATCTAGGATCCACAAATGAGAAAAAAAAAATGTAACAGTTGTCATTCCGAATTTGACCTATTTGCTTAACATAATGATCACCAGTCACATCTATTTTACAGAAAATATGATTTCATTATTTTTATGACTGAATAAAACTACATTTACATATAAAAAGAAATCCCCTGCCGCTACAAACCCAAATAAAAATTTCCTCCTTTTGTGACTACAATATTTATAGAGACCCAGAAAGCAACTAATATGAGTATTGTTTTGGAATTATTTAGAAATACAGATCTCCTAGTCACATTTCTCAGGGGTGTTTTCATCATTAGCTGCACCCATAAAAACAACAAAAATTCCTGTGCTATGGACCAAATTGCATCTCTCAAATTTACATACAGGAGCCCTGTCCTCAAATGTGACGGTATGTGGAGATGGAGCTTTTGGGAAGCAACTAAGAAATAAATAAAAACAGACCCTTCTGATGAGATTGGTCCTCTTAGGAAATACTAGAGTGTTCTCTCTCCCCTTCCCTATCCAGTGTGAGGAAACAGCAAGAAGATGGCCAGCAGTCTAGAACCCAGGGAATGGGCCCTCACCAGTACCCAATGATGCAAGCATTCTGGTCCTAGACTTTCTGTCTTCAGAAATGTGATAGAAATCAATTTCTGCTATTTATACCATCCATTTTGGAGGCTTGTGGCTCAGTGGAAACAGGCCCATAGCTCAACCCCCAGCTACACAGGGACAACAAAGGCTCTCCTTTTCTGGTATTTGGTTACTACCGCCCCAAACTGCCTGAGGCATCCTTTCAGGATCACAGCTTACAGTACGCTGTGCCCCTCCCCCAGACACCCACTTTGGGTGGTGGTGAGGACAGAGCTAGTGTGGTTAGGGTTAGAAGCCAGAAGTTTCCCCTCCCTCCTCTCCTCCCATTTCCTCCTTCTATCACCCCTCTGTGGCCCCCTCCCCCCTGCAACCCACTCCTCCTGTTTCTGTTCACAAAGGGGCAGGCCTCCCATGGGTATCAACAAAGCATGGCATATCAAGTTGAGGTAGGAGTAAGCTCTTCCTTTTGTATTAGGCTGGGCAAGGCAACGCAGTATGGGGAATAGGTTCCCCAAAGCCAGTTCAAGCTTTAGAGACAGGCCCTGATCCCACTGCTGGGAGTCCCACAAATAGACCAAGCTATACAACTGTCACATATATGCAGAGGGCAACAACGTGCTTTGATGTGAAAGTGAGCTAATTGTGCGCAGTTAATCTGAGCAAAAAGGAAAAAAGCAGGCCTTTAAGTGTCTATAGCCCTTGTGGGACAAATAGATCTAGTTATGAAGTATGTATTCTATATATCAAAATTATGTAGCTAAATGAAAAGTCATCTTCCTGACTACCCACAGATATATGTGCCCATAAAATTGAGATGTAATCATGAGATTTCATATACACATCACATGCAGTACTACAATGCGGGTACTGGGGAGACACCAAGCTGCTTTAGCAAAAGTGAGCAGCAGTTTCCAGAGCTGATGGTCCTGCAGGCCTTGCGTGGATAGGACTGACCTCCATCAGACAGTCACTCCTCTGCTGGGCTGACATCTGAACTATCAGCTGCCATATGCTGTGTATTTCCACATTCTCCAGCACTCCCCCCCTACCAATCATTCATTTCCTACAGGCCAATATGATGGAAGCATTTTCTCGACTGTAGTTCCTTCTTACCAAGTAACTACGTGTGTCAAATTGACAAAAACCAACCACCACACTCCTGCGTGCTCTTGATTCTGACATGTTGTGTCCACAGCTATGGAAGTCATATGTGCTGGAATTTCCTGGGTCATGCTAACAGGAAATGTTTTGTTCTGGTGTTCCCCTTGGCTCTTTAAATATCAGAAAATTTTGGTTCTGTGTAGCTCTAAGTTATATTTCTCAAATGACTTTTAGGGCTGAAGAACAAGACTTAATACCTGTGAACTCAGAGGTCAGATTGGAAATTGTCTTCATTGTGGCCATAAACAGGGACTCATGGCTCCAAGGGAGTCACAAAGCACTGTGACCAAGAAACAAGATGAGAAACTCAACTGCCCTCAAAGTCAGGGAGGTCTTCAAGCTCCAACAAGACGAGAGGCAGCTGAGTAGACAATAAGAAGTATAGTGAGGGCTGTATCTGAGTGGTAGAGAGCTTGGCTAATGTGTTGACACCCCCCCATAAAGATAAATGCAGTGTTTGTGGTTTTAGATGTTTTGCATATGCAAATCCCTAATCCAGAGCCCAAATTCCAAATTTAGTGTGAAAGGAACCAATTCCAGAGGGGCCTTTGTTTTGCTCTTTGGTGGGAATCTTGTAGCCCAGGCTATCCACTATGTAGCAAGAATGACCTTGAAATTATAATCCTGCCTCCATCTCTCAAATGCTGGGATTACAGGCATGTCTGGTCTTATATTGGTGCTGGTGACCAAATACAGAGCCTCATGCACACAAGGCAAGCAATCTACTAACAGCTCCATTGCCAGCCCATGGCCATGTTATTCTTGACAGTTTCTCAGAAGGTACCACAGCGGAGACACATTTGCTTCCTCATGATTCCAACAGAAGCCGTTTGTCCTCTAGCCAACTTCTTAGTAAGCAGAGGGGAGTTTGTGGTGTGTGAAAGAGACATAAACCCAGAGAGCCTTCATGAAAATGGGCTGTCTTCTCCTTGAGAGTCCAGTGTCTGTAAAGGGGTTGAATCCTTTTATCATCTCCATGCCTTGGACGAGGCTTTGTGCAGTAGACCCGAGACTGTGATTTCTCTGAGTTTCACATCCTGGTACTAGCTAGCCATGTAGGTAGTAGGAACAAGACATTGGCTTACTTGAGTTCCTGGTCCCTAGCATCCAATGGTCATGGGGTGAGTTTCAGCATCTGACAGTGTCTTTGTAAGTTCCCAAACTTGGACTGGGCTCTCTCCACTGTCAGTCACCTCCAAAGGTCTGGAGTCATCTTCATTCCAGTTTCTTAGTGGAGAATGGAGCTGAAAGCTCAGACTTTCATTGTTAGGGCTTCTTCTGTTTTCCAGAACTATTCCCTCTCAATGACTGGGAATTAAGGATGTCACACCTAGGAAGTTTGGCAGGGAGGTGGAAGAAGGGACATCATTAATATTTTAAGGCTCCAAAACTAAATGGCTAGAATGACAGTTCAATGGGCTAAGTATACTTAATAAGTATACCCATTTTGTGAATACTTGAACACAAGATTTATTTCTCTTAGAGCATTGGGGCCAGTGCGCCATCCCGGCAGGTGGGTGCTACATTCTGTGTGACTACTCAGGAAGCCAGACGTCTTCTGAGCGTGTAGTCTTTAGCAGGTGGTCGCCACAGACATTCTTGTGACTTTGGGTTCAAGGACATAAGAAAAGGGAACTTGGGAGGTTTTCCTGGCCAGGCCTGGCATGACATCAGCTCTTCCGTTAGCCAACTAGCCATACTCAACTGCAAGGGAAGCTGGGGAGGTGTGCCCAGCAAGGACAGGAGACCAGAGTTGAGTGGTCACGTGGTGGCCTCTGTTGTAGAAGGTGTGTTTAAGAGCCCCCTCAACTAGACTTTGTTTGGTTTTTGAGACAGGGTTTCTCTGTAGTTTTTGGAGCCTGTCCTGGAACTAGCTCTTGTAGACCAGGCTGGCCTTGAACTCACAGAGATCCGCCTGCCTCTGCCTCCCGAGTGCTGGGATTAAAGGCGTGCACCACCACTGTCTGGCCTCAACTGGACTTTTTTAGGGAACTTCAAGATTATGTGAATAATCTTCAACTTGAAACCGTGTTTCCTGAGTCAGAGGCAGTAGCATACAATGACAGTTGGCTACTACTCTTGACTGCTTGGTTCTGACTCAATATTTACAAAGAAACCTCACAGTTGGCATTCCATCCAGAGTCTTGTGGGAGAGAATTTTAGGCAGTGAGCAGGGCTGTTTGATTGGCTAGTCAGGGCTACATGCCCTCTGCTCCGGAGCATCCTGCTTCTTCCTCACGACTAGTTTTTAAATTGTGTAGATGTGTGTTTGTATGTGTGGGTGTGTGTACAGGAGAGTGCAGGGGCCTCTGGAGGCCAGAGGCCAGACACCCTGGAGCTGGAGCTACAGGCAACTGTGATCCACTCAGTGTGCATGCTAGAAATCAAAAGCAGTACTCTCTCTTCCCTGCTGAGCCCTAGCTCCAGCCCCCAGAACCAGACTTTGCTCAAAGCACTGCAGGGCTTGCAAACTCCTCATCCAGGGCTTCTCCCCCTCCTCCTGTGTGTGGGCTCCTTTGCTGCTAGAGGTTGCCATGTGAACAGCTCCAGCTGAGGCAAGCAGATGTCATCTGACTGGGGCTCTGAAGAAAGCCATTGTATCCCTGTGTAAGGGAAAAGAGAAATCCAGGCAGGGGCTCACACGTGTGCTCAGAACTTGGTAATCAGAGGCAGGAAGGTTGCCTCAAATTCAGGCCAGTATGGCTACAGAGTGTGACCTTGTCCCAAGAGAGATGGTGGAAGAGGGGAGAAAGGAAAGAACACACTAGGAAGAAAGGGTGGGAATTCGGTAGTCTGCTCAGCATTCACCTGGTGCCTTTTTCTTACAGAGGACATAGTCCCTGTGGAATGCAGCAGCCACCAAGGATCCGTGGAGACTAGTATCACATGCCAGGGACTTGGGACTGTAGAAGGCCTAGCTCCTTAACAGTGTTACTGTCACTACCCTAAACTGGATGGCCTCCTTCCAGATGTGTGTGAGAAAATAAATTCCTTATCAGGCTATTCCAATGTCCCTTGCTCAAACCTCAAGCAGCTGAAGGGTTTTGCTTTATAGCCCTGGCTGACAAGGAACTCCCTCCGAGATCAGGCTGACCTGGAACTCACAGAGATCCACCTGCCCTGCTTCCCAAAGCCATGGGCCAATACCACCTGTCTGCTAAATAGACTTCTAACAGGTGCAGGTTCTTCCTGAAAATTAAACAGCACTGCCTTGGCTTATATGTTAGTCTCTGCTACATTGAATTTGGATGGATCTGTCTCCAGAGATGGTTCCTATTCCTGTTGAACAGTTGAATTTTTAAAAATTTTGTTTTCCTATCTGTATCAAGATTTGAGGGTAGAGGATACCTGAGACCTTGTCTCAAAATTAGTTAAAATTTTAATCCAGTCATCATAATTGTACATAGTACGGGGCCCAGTGTGATGTTTCAGCAGGTGGGCACACGCATACCGATACGATCAAGGCCATGGCATATCCTGCTCCAAGCATTGTCCTCTCTCATCTTCTGCCAGCCACTTAGAAATGTCCAGTTACTTACCAAGCTGCGAAACAGAACATCGGAAGTTGTTCCTCTGACCCATTTGTTCCCCTGTGCCCACCCCCATCTTCATGTCACCTCCCCTCCCTAAATCCTTCCTTTCCTCTGGTAGCTCTTAGACTTTCTGCTTCTCATATTGACATGAGAACACATGGTATTTGTATCTCTGTGCTTGGGTTATTTGACTTACCATAGTGCCCTCCAGGCTTGTGTGTGCTGCCATAGATAACAGGATTGCATCATTTTCTATAGATGAATAATATTCCCATACATGCATAGATTTAAACACACACGCACACTATGTTTTCTCTACTCCTCTAACCACCCACCAATGGCCATTCAGATGGAATCCGTACTTCTGCTGTTGTGATCAGTTCACATTACCCCTGGGACGCACACCTGTCTTTGATTTGTTGCTGGTAGGCCTGGTGGTGGGATTGCTGGCACACAGGGCACTCTAGTTTGGGTTTTCTTTTTTTTTTTTTAATTTATTATGTATACAATATTCTGTCTGTGTGTATGCCTGGTGGCCAGAAGAGGGCACCAGACTTCATTACAGATGGTTGTGAGCCACCATGTGGTTGCTGGGAATTGAACTCAGGACCTTTGGAAGAGCAGGCAATGCTCTTAACCTCTGAGCCATCTCTCCAGCCCCCTAGTTTGGGTTTTCTTAAATGAATCCACACTCTTTCCCACAGTGGCTGTTTTAATTTGCCTTCCCTCTAACAGAACTTGTGAGTCCTTCTCTCTCCCAGATTCACCAACATTATTTCTCATCTTTTTAAATAATAGCTGTGCTAATCAACTTTCCATGCCACCACTCATGATAATCAGTGTAAGAGGAAGAGATATCTATTTTGGTTCATTGTTTCAGAAGTTGCTTTGGGCCTGTGACAAAACAGGACAGCATGGTGGGGAGCCCACGAGGACAGGGTCTGTGTAGTTTAGGGTGGCCAGAAAGCAGAGAAAGGAAGAGGCTGGGGTCCCAATACCAATTCCAGGACAAGTTTCCAGTGGCCTTTTTTGTCCTCTGGGCCTACCTTCTCGTCCTCATAAGCTCCCAGCAGGCTATAGCCTGGCACTAGGCTTCTAACACATTTGCCTTGGTGGGACTAGATCTAAACCAGAGAATATTCATTTTAACTGAGATGGTCGCTGTCGTTTGATCTGTTTCTCTCTTTTTTTAAAAAAAAAATATTTATTTATTTATTATGTATACAATATTCTGTCTGTGTGTCTGCCTGCAGGCCAGAAGAGGGCACCAGACCTCATTACAGATGGTTGTGAGCCACCATGTGGTTGCTGGGAATTGAACTCAGGACCTTTGGAAGAGCAGGCAATGCTCTTAACCTCTGAGCCATCTCTCCAGCCCTGATCTCCTTCTCTCTTGACTGTGACACTGAACAGGTCTGCCGAATACTTGTTGGCCACTTGTATATCTTCTTTTGAGAAATGTCTACTTAGATAGTTTGCCATTTTTAAATTGTATGATTTGTTTTTATGCTTTTTCTGCTGGGCTGTTTGAGATCCTTATATATTCCGAATATAAGTCCATTTGCAGAGGATTAATTTACAAATATTTTTCTTATTTTGTAAGTTGTCCCTTAACTAAAATTCCCTTTGTTGTGCCAAAGATCCATATGGCAGCAGCACAGTGGGGCCCATTGCTTACATGCAATTACATAAAATTTTCAGGCATCCTTATGGACCAAGCAAAGTAACTGTCACCCAGAGACAGGAACATTCTAAAAACAGACTATATTTCTCAGAGCCCTGAGTAGAAATGAGGACTCTGACCTACTGGAAAGATTCCCAGTTCAAGGTCTTTCCAAAGTACACAAATGGCACTTCCTGAAAGGACAGTAACGATGGTGGATTGCAGCACATCTCATCCCGTGTATATAAGTCAGGGAACTGAAGGCACTCCCCAAAGCAACAGGGAAAATGATCTACATAGGCCTTCCTTGGTTGCTTAGCGGCCGCTAAAGACCTAACTCATTGGGAAACTAGGAAATTAGGGAATAAGGGATTGAAAATTCTCGTGTGTTTAATATCTGACCAGCTAATCAATTACTCCAGGTCACCAATGACGAAGAAATGATAAGATTAAAGCCACCATGCTGCATTGATTCAGACCTTATGTAACCAAGAAATGTTGCTAATTCTACATGATTGCCAGTGTTGCTACGTGAAACAGAAACAGACAAAATGGAACTGTCCACTGAGTGCACAGTGGCCTTGCCGAAAAACCGATAAAACGAAAACAAAAACAAAACAAAAACCTCAAAAGCCTGAACTTGAACATGCTCGTTCCTCCTGGGAAATCCTGGACAATCTGGCAGTCCTTTACAGTGCCTGCCTGTCCAGGCTTTTCCTGCAGCCTGAGTTTTACATGCATTACAAGTTCATCACATGAAGTGTACCCGTGGTCTCTGCTACTCAGGAAGTTGAGGCAAAAGAATCACTTGAGTTCAGTAATTCAAGACCAACCTCAGCAACATAGCAAGAACCCCCTTCTAAAAAAAATTGCTCACTGGGTGGTGGTGGCAGAGACAGATGTCTTTAATCCCAGCACTCGGGAGGCAGAGACAGATGGATCTCTGAGTGAGACAGTCTGATCTACAGAGTGAGTTTCAGGACAGACTCCAAAAGAAAAAAAAAGTTCAAAAACCAAAAAAGTCGGCAGTGTAAAATAAGTCCCCTCATATCTCACCCTCAGCTATCTAGGTGTTCCCTCTCGAAACCACAATTATTCTTTAATGTGTCTTTTCAGAATGTCACTTGCATAGATAGAAGCAGATATAGCTTCATAAACATTTTGCTTTGTATAAACAGAAGTGACCACACAAATTTTTTCTGCCCCCTCATCCCTGCTGTGGAATATTAATTTAAGATGTGTTACATTTGTTTATGCTGTGGAACATTTGTTTTAATGATGCAAAGATGTGTTGCATTCTCCGGTTACATTTAACTCTGTGAAGTTGTGTTACTTTGCCTGTATAAAACACTTGATTGGTCTAATAAAGAGCTTGAATGGCCAATAGCAAGGCAGGAGAGAGAAGCAGGTGGGGCTGGCAGGCAGAATAGGAGAAATATGGGAGGAGGAAGATGAAGGATCAAGAGAAGGACTCCAGGGGTCAACCGCCCAGCTACAAAGCCACACACAGTAAGAAGAAAAGATACACAGAAATAGAGAAAGGTAAAAGCCCCAGAGGCAAAAGGCAGACAGGATAATTTAAGAAAAGCTGGCTAGAAACAAGCCAAAGCAGGGATTTATAAGTAATAATAAGTTTCCATGTGTATTTATTTGGGAGCTGGTGGCTGCCCCCAAAGACCCAAAGAGTAAAAGAATAAAAACAAACAGACAAACAAAAACAAACAACAAAACAACAACAACAACAACAACAAAAAGCTGTTGGGGCTAGAGAGATGATGTCTCAGTGGTTAAAAGCACTGTTGCTTTTTCAGAGGACCTGGGTTCAATTCCCAGCACCCATGTGGAAGCTCACAAGTGTCTGTAACTCCAGTCCAGAGAATCTGACACCTTTACACCAATGCACTTAAAGTAAGTTAAATAAATTGAAGAAAACAACAACATCCCCCGAACCCCCTCCCCCACGAGAGGGAAGAATACCCAGCGCTTGAGAACACAGGTCCTCAACTTCACATCCACAACCCATGTCTAATTTCTTTAGTGGGTTTTAGTGTGATGGAAACCAAGGAAAAGCTGAACAAACTCCAAGACCCTCCCCCACACCCTCTTGGGAGGCAGGTGGGAGCTCGGGTCTCACATATTCTCACACCTCATGAATAAACCTTTCTTTGGCCAAGCTTGTCTTTGTGATTGGCATATTGCAGGGCAGGCAAACAGCCCTGCTTTTGTTTCCTGAGGATTCTGAGGTACTATCCCTAAGGCACTTGAATAGTCCGTAACACAGGTCGGCTGGACTCCTAGTATCTCCTCACTACTGTGGGACAGCCTCCATATTCACACACCAAACTTCTGTCCTTTATGAATGGACGCACTGTATTCTACTGCAGATATGTATCCTATGTTGCGTAAGCACCTCGGATGACAGACCTTTCAATTTGGCTGGGATTTTCTATTACAGACCGCAGCAGGTACAGGGTGCTACTATGAGCTCCCTGAGCTGACTCAAACTTTAGTATGTCCCTGAACACACCCCCACCCCAACCCCTGCAACCTATGGGGTACTCAAGGCCTCCCTGGAGCTGGAATGTAATTGCCAAAGCTTCCAGGCCTGGCTGACCTTGGCATACAGGAGCTGACAGATACAGAAAACTGTTACTGGGTGTTAAGGCAGGGTGCTGGGGGTTAAGTGTGTTGATCCCTTTAATTCCACTCAGAGCTCATTTTACAAATGGGCAGAGGATGTGAGGGATTGAGGCCTAAGGTTGCCCAGCTCCTTCCCTGAAGACTTTCTCACCAGCCCTGCTTCCTGTAAGTCATGTGAGAGCAGCAGGAATACAGTTTTCATGAGTCATTACCCATGCTGGGTGGGCTATCAGCCATGCAGCTACCTTTAAGTTCCCCATGCTCCTGTAAGTCCAATAAGCTCATTCATTCACTAACCTAGACTCGGGTAAAGACAGTTCCTTATCTGGGGCTCCTAGACATTTGTTTGTAGTAAGAGGAGCAGGTTGCTTGTTTATTCTGGCTGCCCAGCTATCTTAACCCTTGAAATAATCACACAGAAACTGTATTCATTTAAATGCTGCCTGGCCCATTAGCTCTAACTTCTTATTGGCTAACTCTTACATCTTGATTTAGCCCATTTCTTTTAATCTGTGTATCACCACGAGGCCGTGGATTACTGGGGAAGAGTCTAACCAGCATCCATCTCAGGCGGGAGAATCATGGCTTCTGCCCCACTGCCCTTCTTCCCAGCATTCAGTTCTGTCTTCTCTGCCTAAGTTCTGACCTATCATATCAGGCCCAAAGCAGTTTCTTTATTCATTAGCCAATGAAAGCAAGACATGAACAGAACCTCCTACACCATTTGTTCTTGTCTCCCTAGGAAAAGCCACACAACATCAACTCTATTTGGCAGATGAGAAGTTGAGGTTCAGAGAAGGAAGGTCACTTACCCAAGGTCATACAATGTATCAGTGTTAGAATTCAAACCTGTTCACAGGACTTTTGAACTGCTTTGTAATGTGGGTACCTGTGGTGAGTAACTGCAGTCAGGAAAGGGCTTCAAGGTCAATAGGAGCCTCACTTGGAACCGGCTTACCAGCTTTGCAGCCTGCCCACCTCTCCCTGATCATCCCCAACTGTCTATAGAGTGTGTGGTCACAGCCAAGGACTCAGTGAGGGCCAGAATCCACAACCTCCCTGTATCTCTCCCAGGGACTGTATTCCTGGCAGCCTAAAGGACATTCCTGGGTGCTCCAAGTCCCCTAACCATATGGAAGCATGCCTAGCTGGAGGCTCAAGCAGTGGGGCTGGTGAATTTGTTGCTTTTTTAAATTTAGGGCTATCATCCACTCATCCCTGTGCAAACACTGATTCCCACAATTTGGGGTCAATGTTAGGAAAAAATCCTAAGAGGCTCAGCTGGTGCAAAGAAATCCAATTAGGTCAGATCAAACCAAATTGAAATGCCCATCATTTTATCAAATATGATGCTCTCGGGTGGCCGAGTGCATGTTGGGGGGACAGGAAAACAGGGAGCATATGCAAATCTGGAACCATGTGTTTCTCCTCTGGGAGCCCACTTAAATCACCCTGTGGGAATGGTCAGGACCCCACCCCCAAGGGGGAGAGTCAGGACCTGGCATGCTGGGATTTGGAGTCCAGACCAATGCAACTCCCAGGCCAGGGGGCTGGGATGGATGCCAGGGGCTGGAGCTATGCTCCAGACTTAACAGTTCAAAGCTTTGTGGGCAGTTGACTTCAGGTTCCCTGGGACCTTAGACCATTCAGCCTCCTCTCAGACCTAGTTCAGTGATTCACCAACATGACTGCCTAGCCATAAGTGAATACTTGTGGGGCCATCACACATTCACCCACACACCTCCTGCATCTCGGGTGTACTATGGTACCATAGCAGTGCCTGGCTGCCAGCCAACAATGACACGTTGGGTGGAAGGATGAGGCTTGGTGAGGGTGAGGTCACGCTAGAAGGCAACTCACTGGGCCTAACCAGTTCACGAGATCAGAGAGAAAAGTCTGGCCTGGAGGGTTCTGGTCCTGACAGGGTTCATGGGAGGAAATGGAGGAGCAGAACTCTATCTCAATTTGCTGAAGCCCTTTGTGCCTGCCCTGGTTGGTGGCCATTGCTTCCTCACTGCTGCCCTAGTTCTTCCAGGGCTGGCCTCCAGCTCGTATGTCTTGTTCTGTAGTATTGGTTCCTCGTCTAGGCTCTGTTTCCAGGTGTTTCTAACATGACCTAGATTGTTGTCTCTGAGCCACAGCTGGGGGCCAGGTGCTGTGTTCAGCATTTAAAATAACCCCTCAGGACTTCAAAGAGTCTGGAATGTTAGATGCTGCTACCCCACTCCCATTCAATTTGAACCAGGAAACAGTTTACTCACAACTTGCAAAGCAGTGGAGCTGGGATCCAGGCTGACTGATTCCAGTCTGTTGACTGCTGCCCCATGAAGTGCTTCTTAGGGACGGGCTGGATGTTACCAGGGAAGGAGTGGACAGGCATGATGGTGTAAAAGGCTACAGAATGATTTAGATAAATTCCATCTCTGCCACAACCTGGCTGTTTGGCCCTGGGTGTGACCTGTTTCTTCTAAAAGGTAGGATGCACGCTGAGAGCCATTATCAGGCCAACGTCAAGCCAGAGCCCAGTAGATAGCCTGCTTGTACCCACTGATGCAAGCTGCTGACCACTCATCCATTTATATATTTAAAAATGAATGGCTAATAGTTTCTAAATACATTTTTATTGATATTAATCGAGCTCTACATTTTTCTCTGATCCCCTCTCTGCCTCTCCCCTCCCGACTTCAATTCTCCCCCAAGGTCTCCATGCTCCCAATTTACTCAGGAGATCTTGTCTTTTTCTACTTCCCATGTAGATTAGATCTATGTAAGTTTCTCTTAGTGTTCGCATTGTTGTCTAAGTTCTCTGGGGTTGTGGTTTGTAGGCTGGCTTTCTTTGCTTTATGTTTAAAAACCACCTATGAGTACATGTGATAATTGTCTTTCTGTGTCTGGGTTACCTCACTCAAAATGTTTTCTAGCTCCATCCTTTTTCCTGCAAAATTCAAGATGTCAACATTTTTTTCTGCTGTGTAGTACTCCATTGTGTCAATGTACCACATTTTCCTTATCCATTCTTTGGTCGAGGGGCATTTAGGTTGTTTCCAGGTTCTGGCTATGACAAACAAAGCTGCTATGAACATAGCTGAGCACATGTCCTTGTGGCACGATTGAACATCCTTTGGATATATACCCAAAAGTGGTATTACTGGGTCTCGAGGAAGGTTGTTTCCTAATTTTCTGAGAAATCGCCACACTGACATCCAAAGGGGCTCTACCAGCTTGCATTCCCACCAGCAATGCAGAAATGTTCCCTTTTCCCTACAACCTCTCCAGCATAAGTTGTCATCAGTGTTTTTGATTTTGGCCATGGCCATTCTTACAGGTATAAGATGGAATCTCAGAGTTGTTTTGATTTGCATGTCTCTGATGTTAATGATGTTGAACATTTCCTTAAATGCCTTTCAGCCATTTTAGATTCCTCTGTTGAGAGTTCTCTGTTTAGGTCTGTACTCCATTTTTTTTTTATTGGATTATGTGATCTTTTGGTGTCCAATTTCTTGAGTTCTTTGTATATTTTGGAGATCAGACCTCTGATGTGGGGTTAGTAAAGATCTTTTCCCATTCTGCAGGCTGTCGTTTTGTCTTGCTGACCATGTCCTTTGCTTTACAGAAGCTTTTCAGTTTCTCCATGATGATATGAATAATCTAAGAGATCTTTTTGAAAAAACGGATACCACATGCTATAAAAGCTGCAAATTGGGCTGGAGAGATGGCTCAGAGGTTAAGAGCATTGCCTGCTCTTCCAAAGGTCCTGAGTTCAATTCCCAGCAACCACATGGTGGCTCACAACCATCTGTAATGAGGTCTGATGCCCTCTTCTGGCCTGCAGGCATACACACAGAATAATGTTTGCATAATAAATAAATATTTAAAAAAAAAAGCTGCAAATTTTGTAGTTGGGAGGATTAATTCAACAAGAAAAAGAACCTGACAGAGAGATTTCCTGGGAGCAACATGACCAACAGAGCTCACCACTGATCTGAGTCACCCCTATCAATCATAGAATGTATGTAGATTTGCTACATTTGTGTCCTACAGATTGTTTTGCAGTCAATTCCAATTGCTGGGATTGTGACTTATCCTATTGGGGAAATATATTCTTTTTCTCCCCATTTCCTGGGATTCACTAGCATAGAATCCACAACAGTTGAGGGACAATGGACCATTTCCTTAGTGAATCAGCATGTTAACTTCACCACCAGTATGAGTACATCAAGCAGCAGACAGCTTGCCACAAATATAGCTAAGACACTAATGACAAGAGTTTTATGTGTCTATATGTATATACACACCCACCCACACCATACACGCACATATATAGAGAGAGGATGTTATATCGTCCTTTCTGAAGGGGGTAACAGTGAGCTGTTCCCCGTTACATGTGTAAATACCAGATAAGTCTCGTTTTCCTGTATGTAGCTGCATCCCTCTGGATATTTGCAGTTAGTTACTGTATCGTGAGGTTGAAAATATCCTTACTTCATTTATCTGTATTTGTTCCAGAAATATTTAGTGATTCTAAAAGAAAAAGTTCTTTGTCATAGGATTGGTCTGAGGATGGGATAAGATCACATAGGGGAGGAATGGGCTTATGGAATGCACAGAAGACTGCAACAAATGGCTTCTTTATTGTGTTTATCTGCACAAGCAAAACTACCGGAGGAGTGCACTTTCACCTACTAGACTGTCCCAAACCACAGCGCACCCTGCTGGTACATTTGTGGGAAACGTTCTCCACCCACTGCCTCTGGCCTTAGCTCTTTTGTCTGCACTGGCAAATACACGCTGCCCACTGCAGCACTGTTTGCAATAGCAAAAACACCAGGGACACCAACAAGTCCGTCACAAGGAGTGCTCTACCAAATCTAGTGTTCAATGGAAAGAGACACAATGGGCAGGCTGTCATTTGTAAACTAGAACCATTGCAGATTCACTGACGACATCATCAACTTATGTAACATTACAAAAGACAGACCATTACGATTAGAATTTTATACTTGAGAGCTTGCTTATTCTGGCAAGAATTTGTCTATCAATTTTGGGGATAGACAAAAAAGGAAAAATATAAATGGAATAAGTAGGGTAAGGTTTTTGGTGACACCATGACTTCCTGATTGCATAATGCATTCTAATTTCATAGGTTTGTTAAGATGTACAAAGTTTTCTATCTTAGGGTGGACAGTGGGTATTGGTTTGTACTTAGCAAGTCTAGAAAGATAAATAAAAAGCCTTGTGGTGAAGAGGGAAAGATTATCTCAAATAGAATATCAGGTAGAAAGGAGGGATGTGTGTGTGTGTGTAATTTTTTTAAAAAAGTTTATGAATATATGCCTGATTAAAGAAACAAAACAGCTGGACAGTGGTGGCATATACCTTTAATGCCTGGGACAGAGGCAGGCAGATCTCTTAAGTTCTGGGCCAGCCTGGCATACAGAGTTCTAGGACAGCCAGGGACACATAAAGAAATCCTGTCTCAAATAAACAAACAAACAAACAAATAAGATAAAATGAAACCAACCAACAAAACAGAACACAACAAAACAGAGTCTGGAGATTGGCTCAGTTAGTCTCTTCTATTCCCAGCAGCCAAAGGCTCACAACTGTTACCTCCATTTCCAGATGATCCAACACCATCTCCTGGCCTCTGTGGGCATTGCACACATGTGGAGCACACACATACATACAGGCAAAACACCTACACACAGTAAATAAAAAAATAAATCTAAAAAATAGAATGAAAACATTCATCAATGAAAAGAGAAAAATTCCAGGTCACAGTCAAGAACGCATAGGTTTGCTCTGTCAGTGCCCTGGTTACGGGGAAGGTGAGGGGCAGGAAGGGCCTACTGGCTCCCAGAAATAGGCCAGTGCTCTGAACCCCTCTTCAGAGACACAGGGCTCTTTGGGTCTTGGTCCAGTACTGGGAACATGTGCCTACAGACAACTAGCACTAACTTCACCTCCAAGTTCTCCAGCTGTCTCTTGGAGATCCTACTTCCTGGCAGAGGGGAAGAAAGCTTGTTCCCCTTATTTGGAGACTTAATGCCTTTCCACAACTTTGTTTAAAGAAGATCCTTCAACAATTTAACCTTTGTTATTGCAGGATAAGAAAACCACATAACTCTTTTGATCTCTCTGCATGTTCCATGTGTAAACAGTAACTTACCTTGGGCTGTAGGGAGGCTGGGCCCTATTGTCTCAGGGACCCAGTTTCATCAGTTTACCATCATGGGGCATCACACTGAGCGGCTCCTGCAGTCTGGTCAGCGCAGAAAGGACACAGGGATGGATGTGTCTGATCCTTGGTTTGAGTCTTAGCTTTGCTATTACAGATGGGTCCTTGAAAAGCTTTCACTTTTCTGACTCGCCTGCCCAGCGCTCTCAGGGCCTGGCTCTGGTAAAGGCGTAACAGATGGCAGCTGTACTCTTCAGAAAGTTCTTCCTAGAATCAAAGGCTTCAGATACCACTGGTCCCCACAGCATGCAATGAGGGACTACTACTTCTCTAATGGATGAGAAACAAAGACTCAGAGAAGCTTATGTGACTGCTTTAAGGTCACACCTAGCAGAAAATGGAACCCAAGCTCAAAGGCAGATCTGCCTGTCCACTACCTGTCTGCTAGATCTGGCTCTTGAGGAAACAGTCCCCTGCCATCCTTCTTTTTTGAGACAGGGTCTCTTTACATAGCCCTGGCTGACTTGGAACTCACAGACTGGCCTCAAACTTAGAAGAGACTCTGTCTGTGCCTCAGAGTGCTGGATTAAAGGCGAACACCCACCAAGCCTGGTGGTTTCACCTCTTTCAAAGAACCAATCCCCAGTCATCCTTCATCACCCAACTCACAGGTGTGCTGTTCTGCTGACTTCTCCGCTCCCTACACATCCTTGCCATCCCTACCACCTCTGTCCTTGGATCTTTTTCACAGCAGAAGAGCCTTGAGGTCAAGGGCCATGGTTTTGCAGTTCACCAGTGAGTGGCTCAAATGTAGTTGTGCCCATTTTTTCCATTGGCATCATTTTCCTCTGAGTGCTGACAAACTAAACGAGGTAAAGTACAAAGTTAGTGCTCAAATAGTGGCAAGAGCTGGCATTATTGGTGGTGGCTAAAGTCGTGGTCCTGGCACCAACTCCAGGTTCTCAGTAGGCAGTGACTGGCAGGCCACACACTAGAGTATTCTCTTTACAGCATGTCCCATCTCCTGAGTACATTTGGTTCTAGTCTGCACAGGAAGAAGCAAAAGAGACCAATGTCCTGCAAAAAGCTACCTTTCTGGCCAAGAGCCTACTGGGGAGATTGGGGTAGGGGTAGGAATTGTAGCTACCATGTACTTGCTACTTCAGGTAAGAATCTCAACTCCACTTCAGTTTCATCTGCCCTACTATTGCTGAACAGTGGGTGAAGAACACACAACACCCTGCCCTGGTGGAACTTAGGATCTAGTGAGGGCCAAAGTAAACACACACACACACACACACACACACACACACACAAATATGAAGAGCATATGCTGTATCAGACAGGAAGTAAAAAACAAGGCCAAAACTGACAGAAGACAGTGGGCAGGGGCCAATCTTGCAAGGTCCTTTAGTTTCCAGGCAGAATCAAAAGCACCCGAGGGTGTTAGGGAGCGAGTCTGCAACATACAGTTTACGTGGCGAAATGAGTTCTCTGCTGGCTGTGACAAAATTGCTGGTCAAGGGGCAAAGTCAGGGAGCCGTGGAATTACTGCAGACTGCATGTGAGGGATGGAGGCTGGCCAGGCAGCTAAGGGGGAGGGATAAAGCTGCTGACACTCATTGTATACAGGAGCTGGCCCAGACCCAGGCAGCAGGTTAGATGCTTTAACCATATGCTTTCTACCCTGTTTCTCAGGCTTGACCCTCTGAGGAGTGTGGCTAGAAGGAAATGGGAGGTCAGAGTCAGACCCTAAGACAGAGCCACATCCATCTGCAAGAAGACCTTTTATTTGGGCCCCAAGACAGCAGCTGTCTTGGATCTGGTGGTAGGAGAGGGCAGCAGGGAGCCTGAAAGTCTGCACCAGCTGCTTCTCATGAATTCTAAGTCACCGTGAAAGGTCTGGCAGGGGAAGGACATCTCTATAGTGTTGGTGGCAGGAAATAGCTAATGACACTCTGGAAGGACTGTGGCAGTATCATCTAAAGCCAAGAATGTGCCTGATTCCTGCCCACATGCTTCCGTCCTTCCATCATCTCTAAGGAAGCCATCAGATGTACACAACCCATCTCTAAGTTGTTTGACGCAGTCAGGGAGACCAAGCGTGTTCCAGTGGACAAGCCTGAACTGCACTAGTTAGAAAAGGCACCATGGAGCCTGTTATCCCTAGGTGAAATCTAAGTTCAAGGGTAGCCTAGTTTGCACAGTAACTTCTAGAACAGCCAGATGTGACATTGGGGCCCTGCCTCAAAAAAAGAAAACAAAAACAGGCATCATAATTAACTTACCTTTACTCTGGTGAATAAGAGGTATCCTTCAATAGATCAAGACACGTCCAGGCATTGTAACAAATGCTTTGCACAGCCCATTTAATTTCAAGTGATTCCCCTACTTTCCCTGCAATGCTGGTGATGACTGAAAATGCTCTAGTTGAGAACAACTGCCCTGAGTTCAACAGCCCAGGATTCGTGGCTGGAGTGTCCTATAAAAGCCCATCTGGGTGGACAGATGTTTCCATCTGAGCCTCCAGAACAGAAGTCTGAAGCTGGAAGCAGCCTTCCTGGGCATGGAGCCCATTTTATGCGATCCCTCTGGCCTTGGACTGACACAGGACTGGGGTAAGTTCAAGCAGCTGCCACCCATACTCACTTCACGGGGGGGGGGGGGAGATGGCAACCCAGGACCCCCCCTGCAAACCACTTGAGGATGCAGGCTGTAACCAGGTGTTGGAAGGGGCCTGAATGAAGCAGAAAGGCCTGGGCATTAGAGCATGATCTTTGGAATCTTGCCCATGGCACTCCACCAAGAGCTGGTTCTCATGAGGCGCTGAATAGGGGTACTGCTAACTTCCTTCCAAGTGCCTCAATAGAAAGAACAAACTCTATTGTCCTCATTCTGGTTTTAAATGGCCAATTTTGTTTTCCAGACCTTTGTTTGTGGTTACCTTCACATGCTAGAGATCATACCATGGTAGATGTGGCAGCCGCAGAAGGGCATTGTTTGCTAAGGCCCTGTCTCAGGATGTTTCGTAGTAGTTCCCAGTGTCAAGTTGGCCCCTGGCTCAGGGCAAGGCACAGCAGGAAAGAGCGTAGTACAGTCAGGGAGGCAGAAGAGTTCTAGCCAAGGTCCCTACTATCCTCCTTACACCTTCAAGGGTAGAGACCTTTGTCAAGGCTGGGATGTGGCTCAGGCTGCTGTCAGTGGTCAACAGGGCAGCAAATAAGTGTGAAACAGAACTTATGATCCAAAGCCATATGCTGACATTAATTACATATGACCAAAGAAAATTTGCTTAAGACTCTTGCAGTTACCACCACAGTTAGAGGCACTCCAGACACGAGGCACTTATCCCCATACCTGGATCTGCCATTAACATTAATAACACTTTAATTTTGTTTCTTTCTTAGACAAAGACATCCTAACTAAATCACTTAGACTGGCATGTACCATATCCCAATGGAAAAAAAAATGGACCACACAAGACCGCTGTAAATAAGGCAATGATAACAAGCAGGCCTCTCCAAGGAGACCAGTGTGGGTGATGAGGGTGCTGAGAAAGTACTCATCTCCAGTGGAAGTAGTTTCGTGTATCCAGCTCTAGCTCCAGATGCTGACTCCTACCTAGTTTCCCTGGGGCAAGTGAGATTCCTCATGGAAGGGAGTGGCTGCAGTCTCTTCCTGTATGTTCCCTTCCTTCTCTATGAAGAAGAAATCCTCCACAAACCATCTGCAGCAGGAGGAACACATTAGATGACTAGTGTGTCACAGTGACTTTACGCAGAGGATTAAAGCGAGGTCCCCTTACTATGCCCCAAGATGATTTTCTAACAATCAAATACAGCTCAATGGTAGTTTCTGGACAATAGGATTGGTGGTATTCCATCAACTTTTTTGGTTGCTTTTATTTTTTTTCTTTAAAGTCCATTGATCACCACAAAAACCCAGGAAATACAACTAAAGAGAAAACAAATGTCCAACTGAAGTCTAAGAGCCCAGAGCTACGGATGAGACGTGGCACTGGAAGGGAAGGGGTGGGTGTATACAGGGGCACGAGGGTGATCCCCATGGGCATGGCTGCAGTCATGGGAGACACAAAGGGATGTGGTAGCAGCTGGGCGGTTATGTTAACCGCTGCACGATGACAGCATTGAGAAGGTTGGCTTCCTTCAGGGTCTGGTTCTCATCAGCCAACTCTTTGTTAGGGAAGGTAGTCATAAGGACAAAGCTGGTGGCAGCCATGGCTGGCCGGGCATCCACGATGAAGAGCCGGATGTCGCTGATCCTGGAGGAGTAGGGTAAATGGGAGGTGATGAGCAGGGCTCTCGGCTGCTGCCCCTGACTCTTGGGAAGAGGATCTGGAGGCTCCTTCTCACCTCCTTTCTCTATAGACCAAAGCTATCACTTGGAAGCACATCCATTCAGTCCTTCCCCTTTCTGCCTAAAGCTCTCTATTCCTGAAGTCCTAAGGCCTATTTCTCTTTTCTTCTCTCCTCCTCTCCCTCCCACTCTGCCTTTTTTCATTATCCTATTCCAGTTCAGAACTCTTTGTAAGACTGCCTCCTATTGGCCCCAATCTTGCATAGCACTGGCTGCAAGCACACGCTTCTGGGACTATCTGACTACTGCCCATAGACTGTGAATCCCAGCAGGGCAGACATGTCACAGAAGTCACTTCTCAACCATATGTCAGCAACTCCTTAGTCCTAGGAATTTCTCCTCCAGGTACCATCCTGCGCCTTGGAGCCACAGGATAGAGTCAATGGAACCAGCATTTTTTTTTTTTTAATCTAGATGCCATCAACAGAAGCTTCTTTCTGCCACTACGCATTGGTGACCCATGAGAGTGCATCACGAGATGAGCCGAGACCCCTCATCCACTCTCCACAGGTTGTCACCTGGGTGGGGCTAATCAGTGAGGTAACACTAAAGTAGTAACTGGTTGGTGAAACAGATTCCAACTCTCTCAGAGGAAAACACCAACATTAGGCACATCTTGGAAGAATCCAGGAAGATCTTTGGGCTTGCTTTATACCTTTATCCTATAGGCACATCTGGTTAGACTCAAGGATTAGACTGGCCCACACCTGGCTTAGCTGACCCACCACGGATGAATCTTAGAGAAGGGAGCTGCCAAGTATCTTCACTATTAACAGCCCCCGGCACCTCTCCTGATAGTCTCTTCATTCTATGGTGCCTCAGTTTCCCTATCTTTAAAACCACAGAGGTACTTACTTCCTTTGAATACGGAGCCTGGTGGCTTAAACCTGATGATGAGGAATGAGACCTACAGATGGGACATGAACAGACAGACCCCACTGCCTGCTTCCCATAAGTCTATGCTGGACTCAAGGACATGCTTGCAAAAGGTAGTCCACACAGTGCAAGTACCTGTGGCTGTGGTTAAATTTCTGCACCAGCCTCCCACCATCTGCAAGCCGGATTTGGATGTTCGTGGTAGGTTCTGCCTCATTGATTAAGATGGATGAGCTGGCTTTGGCTTCATTTTCTGCTTGCTGGGCTGGAGAGCTGGTGTTCAATACCTGGGGGGCCGTGCTGAGGAGAATGGAGCACATTAGGGCGGTGCAGAAACAAAGCCTTCACAGGCAGCAATCTCTGCATTCTCACTGAGCAACTGTTATGCCCAGAGCCTGTTCCTGATGCTGTTAACAGTGGCTAAGAAAGGCAGAATCCTGCCACCATGGACCTAATATATTTACCTCAGACTCCAGGCAACAACTACTCAGGTCAGGTGCTCAACCATCATGGGAGAAAAGAGTTTCAGTCTTATCTGGGCAACACATTAAAAACCTTATTTCCAAAGGGAGACAGTGGGAAATTGAGTAGCACCTATGGGAGAAACAACTAAAGCTGTCCACTTGCACCTGACTCAATCTCAGAAAATGAACTCCCACGTAACTTGACTACATAAAACTTTTTGTCTTTTTTTGAAGTTTAGTCTTCATATGCAAGTTAAACACGAAGATGTCCTTACAGAGACTTGCACTGCAATGTTGTTCTTAGTATTAGCAAATCTCCTAAATGTTAAATTATAGGATAGCAAATCATACAAGCAGTAGAAATTAAAGAGTAAAAAAACATGCAACCACACTCCACTGATTAGGCCAAAAGTATTAGGCCAGAAGTAGGGGGAAAACAGTATGTATGGACATTGCCTTAATGTATATCCCCTACTTTGGCCTAACCAGTGAAGTACGGCTATCATTATGTATCAGTAGATATATTTCTGTATTTTTATTTCAAACACAATTTTCGGTCAGGGTGAGTGTTAAGTACAGGTCATGGAACTTGGAAGGAGAACATGAGAGAGGGGGTAAAGGTGTTGAGGAAGAGTAGGGAGGGCAACAGGACACAAATGACATGAAAATGGCAAGGTGACTATGGGTGAGTGAGTGGGAGGGTTCGGGGTAGAGAAGAAAAGTAGGGATAAAGAGCTTATGTACTAGTCAGTACTTGGAGTAATGAACTCACAAAGACTTTATGCACATCAGTTTTAGAGGGTCTGTTTCCAGAGCAGGAATGGCAAATGGCAAGAGCAAAGCTTGCATCTCATGGTCAAGAAGTAAAAGAGGAAGTGGAAAGGTCTCAGAATCCTTTCTGAGGGCATGTCTCCAATGAACTAAGGAGCATCCATGAGTGTGTGCAAACACATTATACAAGTATCTAAGAGTAGAATGGCATATTTTTCTGATACTAATTGGGTATTTCCGGCTGTTAGTGTTAGGCAGTACCAAAAAAACTCCTAAGAGCTGCCAGGACAATGGAGTAGCAGCCTTTCCAAGGGAAATAATGTCCAAGTGCTTCTGTGCATCCTGAGAAATATTCCTGGGAGGCCATGCTGGATAACTAAGTTAGAAGTTCCTTAACCCCAGCATGCTCATTCTAGGCTTAGCAACCAGGAGATCAGTTTCCCCAACACTCCGATTCTGAGTCAAAGCAGCAGTTATATGCTACACTTACTGCTCATGCCAGGCAGTTCTACATACATCGGCTCCTTTATTCCTCTCAACAATAATCCTGTGGGATAAGGACTCTTATCAATCCTAATTTATAGCTGAGGAAACTGAGGCTATGCAATCTAAGGACCACACATCTATAAAGTGAAAGAGCAGAGACTTAACTTGGGTCTGTAGACTCCATAACCCACACTCTCCTTGCTCTTCCTTTCTGAAACAAACTCAACTACTCTGTAAGCAACGAGTAGTCTTCACAGTGAGCACACAGGATTGGCTGGTGGAACTGACAGTCTAGTTCCCGAGACACCGCTTCTCACCTGCCCAGTTTCTGGCCCTCGCCAGTGAAGGCTTTGAAAGCTCCCTTGGGCTTCACAAAGTCCTCGTCCCGATGGTCCTCCATATCCAAGTTCACCTGCCCACCGTGAGCTAACCTCCGAAGCTCTGCAGGCACCTCCCTGAGGGAAAAGGCAATGTTGGAGTTCACTGTGAGCAGGATGGACATACTAGCAACGGGGATGTCTGGTTAAGTTTTTGTCAACTTGATACCACATAGAGTCATGTGGGAAGAGGAAACATCAAATTAAGAACTGCTTTGCCCAGCTTGGCCCATGGCCACGTCTCTCTCTGAGAGATGGTCTTCACTGGCAAGTGATATGGGAAAGGCCCAGCCCAGTGAGGACCACACCATCTCTAGGCAGGTGAATCTGGCTATATAAGAAAAATAGCCAAGCAGGAGTCAGCGAGCAGACTAGGGCCATAAGTAGCTTATTACCTGAGGGTGTAAGCTGAAACAAATCCCTTTCTCCCTTGAGTTGCCTTTAGTTATATGTTTACCCATAGCAAACAGAAAGCAAAATAGAACAGTGCACAAAGTAAGAACAAACTTTCAGTCCCTTTGCTTTCTCAAGACCTTCTCTCTCCTCTTTGTCTCTCCAGCTCTGTCTACCTTCTACATCCCTCAGGGCTTTCATGAGGAGAGGAACTGGGACCCCACCCCAACAGCTGCCATAGCACCTCACACCCAACAGCCTGAGGAGAGGGAGACATCATGGTAGTCACCAGGGTCTGGCTATGTAAGTGGCTACCTGCCTGCCTTGACTTTCCCCACCTGCTCAATCACAGCACAGTCCACTTAGCTCTACCTCAGAGCAAAGGCAAAAATATGAACAAGTTTTTAAAGTAACCTTTACATCAACTGTGAAAAATCTGCTTCGATAATTTTACTTTTCAAATAAATGCTGTTTCTTCTTTCCCACCTGACATCTCATTCACTAAAGTGAGACTAAAGTGGACTTTTCTCCTTACCCTCTACGGATAGACTCTAGAAACTGGGCATTGGATGGGTCTTGGTAACTTCTGAGGTCACCATTGTCAAGGCTGAATCCAGTTTTCCAGAGCTTTAGCACTACATGAACCTGGGACAAGAAGAGATAAGAAGTTAGTTTCATTGACATGAACCTAGAAAATGCACTTTGAACCTGCAAATGACTGGGCTTTCCTATTTCACCACATTACTATAAAAAAACGCAATAGTCAGACAGACTGAATGAATGAAAAGGAGCACCAACAACCAAGTGTGTAAGAACCAACCTAAGCCAGGAACGTGTAATGAATGACACAGATTAGAAATGGGCACCATTTTAAGGAGACTTGGCTCGCATGGGGACTGTGCAGTAGATGACTCAACCACACCTGGGCTCCCTAACTGCAGGGCTGCCAATGCGCTTCATGTATAGCTTGTGCTATACATTCAGCTCCAATGCCACATCTACTCCTGACCTATTTTGCAGTTATTAAAAAATATGATACCTGGGGTTGGAGAGATGGCTCAGTGGTCAAGAGCATGCAGTGCTCTTGCAGAGGACACAAGTTTGGTTCCCAGTCCCATGCCAGGTGACTCACAAATGCTTGTAACTTCAGTTTCTGAAGACCAAACATCCTCTTCTGGCCTCTGTACTCAATGTACCTATCTCCCCAGCCCCCTCCACATAAGTAAAAAATAAAAATAACTATCAAGAAAAAAGAAATGTACATTTGTCAACAATGCCCTATCAACCACACTTACAGAAAAGGTCTGGAAGGCTGACAACCAGTGTACTGGTGACTATGGTCACCAGTCTATAAAAGTTTTATTCTCTTCCTGCTCGACTTTATTTTGGAATAATACTTAAATTACTTCAATTAAAACACAAAGCTACACCAAAGTATTTTGTAGCCTAATGTTAAGAAAATTTAAAAAACTCAAAATTATATCGTATCATTACATGGAGTATCTGTGTAAATGTACGTGGAAAATGTACTCAAACAAAATGAAACAGAACAAAGCCTATCCGTATTTCAGGCCTTTTCTGGCATTCTTTTCAAACATGCCCCAGTGACCAGAGGCACCCACACACTGCCCCTCTGCCTGCGATCCACAGAGTGTTCATAAACCTTCCTATGTCCATCCTCTTCCCTACCCTTGGGAAAACTCATTTTTACGTTAAGTCCCTGTCTAGACCACAGCAAGAACAGTTTCTGCAGGCACCTCTTTCAGAGGCTGCCTGTTCATACACTTGTGACCAATCTCTACTAAAAACGGGCCCAATGAACAGCTCACACGTAGCTACTAAGGAAAACAGAAACTTACATCTTGGCCCGAATGTCGCCTCCTTTCTCCTGCCACGTATGCAGACTCTTCCTCTGGTGCTGCTCCAAGGCGGTAGCCCCCTCCTGCAAATGGCTGTAAAGGACAAGTTCATAAACACTTGGAGGTGGACTTACTCAAGTACAAAGACACACTGGGATGAGGCAGAGGAGTAAGACTCTGATCAAGCTTGTTAACTTCTGGCCATCAAACTCACTGGTCATAGATAAGAGGTGAAAGCTGGAATTTCCAGCTAAAGAGAACAGCCACCACTAACCTCTCAGTAACAATGGCTATGCAGGAATTTTGGTATAGCATAGCACCAATGACTTTTTGATTTTCCTAAGCACAAAAATTTTTAACATAAAAACTGGCAGTGAATTTAATTACAGTGAAATAAAGGAAAACATTGTTGGTCAAATTGGATAGGTGTGTTTCTAAGATCTGACATAGAACACAGGTAACATTAGTCTTTGACATAAGAGAATAAGTAGCTAAGAAGAAAAAAGAAAAGAAAAAAAAGCCATCACAACAACAAAGGAGCAGATATATTGGCAAACAAGTGCAAGCTAAAGTGTTAAGTCTGCAATTGCAGGCAAGATTTTCTGGACTTTTATCTAAATTGGTGATTCCTACAAGCTCGAGGCCTTTTTCAGGTATGTAGAATCATTTTTTCAGTTGTCACAACTCTGAGTGGCGGAGGGCAGTGTTATTGCCATCTAGCGGGTACAACCCAGGGTGTTCTAAACAACTCACAAAGCACAGGACAGCTCTCCAGCAGAGAATCCCACAACTCCAAATCCTAATTCCTACTGAAATCTGGAAAGAGGTGGGAGAAATGGCTCAGTGCACTTCCTGTGCAAGACCTGAGTTTGAACCCCCAGAACCACATGAAGCAAGGTGCCATAGTGTTCTCTGTAATCCCATTGAGAGATGGGAGGCAGAGAAGGGAGAATCTCCACACACTTGCGAGCCTGCTGGCCTGGTGTGAGCAGAAAATAACAATGAAGAAGAGACTGTGATGCTGTAGGAGGACCTGCAGTTTGTGATTACCCGCCTACTAGGGCATGGCCTCTTATACTATATATGCTGCCGCAGAACCTGCATCTGTCCCTTTTTTCCTTCCTCCTTTCCACTGGCTGCTCATTTGGATTGCGGGATTCAACTGGTCAAGCAGAGGATTCTGATTTGTGAGTTTACCCCTAAATAAATATCTATTTCTTATTTTGAGAGAGAGAGAGAGAGGGAATATAAGTAGCTAAGTGAGAAAAACAAAAAACTAGTCACTGCTGGAGGGAAGCAGGTCTCATTCACCACTGTGGAACTCATTTCCTTCAGGCACAAGAATGCTTATGCTCACTCTTGGTTTACTGGTCTCTCCAGGGCTCTTGGTCACTCGCTCCACAGCTACAGCCCCATGCTCTTTGGCACCCTTAAATAGATCATCCACCAGCTCGTTGGGACTTTTCTTCCGGGGAGGGCCAACAATCTGCTGTCCACTTCTCTCTGAGCCCCCAGCATAAAACCTATGTAGAAAATGCAAACATATCAGAAAATGAACAGAAGACGCACCAGATTATGAGCCCACTAAAGCAAAGGGTACAATGCCTCTTGTCTTTAAGGGCCTTATTGGCTAGCAAGGAACATTATGTAAGGATGCAGGCAGGTATGATGCAATGCGAGCAGCGATGAAGTGGGTAAGGGTCTCTAACAATGGGGGAGGGGGAAATGGGGATGACAGCCAAGGCAGCCTAGTTATATCCTGGACCCCTTTGAGGATGACATTATCAGGTGAAGAGATGGGGAAAGGACATTCCAGGCATGCACAACAACATGTCAGTACAGGAGAGTTTCAGCAGGGATCATTCCTCTGGAGGCCCCTTTCCAGAAGGCTACAGCTATGGTCCAAGTCAGAAGCATCTAACTCTAGGAGCTCTGGATTAATGGTAGTGATGTAGTTAGTACACGCAGCTAAGATGCAGTCCTGGCTTGACAACTGCGTGACCTAAGTAATAAGCCAGTGCATTGCTTGCACATTTTCTTGCTTTGAAATGAGATAAGGATTCCATGCCCTACCTACCTGCTCCTTAAGTCAGGGTCGTGAGGTTCAAATCAGCAGATGTATGCAAAAGAACAAGCAGAGCAATGCACACATGTGAGGCAGACTGACATAACACCAACAACTCCCCCAAGACTCGATTCACCTGCCAAGTTTATGATGTCTACTGGGAGCCTCAGGAGACAAACAAAAACCCAGGGGGAGCTCCAATCTCAAAAATAAGCTTCAAGATACCTACATCAAGAATTCTAGTGGTTCAAGACCAGCTTGAGATTAAGTTAGTACTTTTCGACTAATCTGGATCTAAGCATGAGTTGTCATGTAGCTGATTCTTCATCATCAGTTTTTTTTTTTGTTTTTTGTTTTTGTTTTTTTGGTTTTTTTCTGTGTAGCTCTCCCTGTTCTGGAACTTGCTTTGTAGACCAGGCTGGCCTCGATCAAACTCACAGAGATCCGCCTGCCTCTGCCTCCCAAGTGCTGGGATTAAAGGCGTGCGCCACCACTGCCTGTCCTTATCATTCTTAAACTAATTCAGCTGTATGTCTCTAAAAGGGGCCAGTGGAATTTGTAAAAATTAATCTTGGTCTTCTAATTCCTCACAATTACTCTAGAATGGGAAACAGCTTAGGCTCTGGCAGGGAATGTTTCATGTCTGAAGTGTCCAGGGGCCAGAGAAGCTATAGGGATGTGAATTAACGGAAGGTCAAAATGACAGATGTGACTAGGCTGGAAAAGGTGGAGGTGGTATCTGGGAACTAGGCAGTCAGACAGGTGACGACAGTCAGTGCCTTCTACTCAAGGGGTATAAAATCTTGAAATCAACAACATCCCGGAGTCTCCAGTGTATCGAAAAGCAAAGTTCTGAGGTAGAGTGAAGCACTACTCCACAATGGTTATCCTCTACTCCCTGAGGAAGGCTTGGCAGACCAAAGCTGACTCATGGAGAATAAACACTTGAAAAATGAGGCTACAGCCAGTTTATTCTTGTTCAATCCAGGTAAACACAGTTCTACCTGAACTGAAAGGTCTCAGTTAAGGAATCTTTAAGTCTTGGAGCCTATGATCAACAGCCTTAAAAGTACTTATGTTCTTGCCCTGGTATTTCTGTTGGAGGAATTACTGTTAAAACAAACAAACAAAAAAACCCTCAAAAGTGGTTAAAGATGACTATACAAAAAGGCTCAAAGCACTGATATTTACAGTGATACAGAAAACTATAACCACTGAACACACGCGTTAGCAAAGTTCTGGAAAACACAGGAATTTCAGTGTCAGCAGAGAAGTGTCTATTAGACCTTGAGCAATACAACCCAAGAAAACAAAATCATCTTTACCATGTAAAACACAAAGTCTACTTATACTCAGAACAAGGACTGCATGGGAACATATCAAAATATTAAAGATAATTATCAAACTATAAATGCTATACTTTTCATTCTGTAGGGAAAATATAGAATTTTTTCCTAATGAAACAATAATTCCATTATAACATTCTAAAAGTGAAAACATGACTGGGACGATACATACTTATAACCCTCTTTTTCTACATATTATATGTAGTGATTTATTTATAAGGATAGAAATATATCACAAGTAGATACTTGGTATTTTCTGCATTGTGATACTATGGAGTAACTTTTCCATTCTTTGAGCTTCTGTTTCCCTTTCCACAAATATTCCTTGACAAACACCTGATTGTAACAATTAGAAAGAAAGAAATAAACCAAAGCCCAGCACATGACTAAGGAGGTGCAGCAATGAGATATAGGTTACTTCTAAACTACACAGAGCAGAGTGTTTTTAGGATATTACACCCCCTACACACAGTAGTGATGGTTGGCAATAGTGAACATGTGTCCTACACCTTATCCTAGGAGATTTATAAACCACTGTATACTTCCTATAAACTGTGCTCCCTTTCAAAACCTTACCTCTGTCCCTCCTCTTCCTCCTCTTCCTCATCTTGGTCATGAATAAGGTCTCTGAAGGATGTCACCCTATTATCACTAGAGACAGAAAGGAACAAAATTACTTCAGGAATAGTTAAAGAAAAGCAACACCTAGAGTCAGTTTGGGAGTTGGACAGTAGAATTAGATGCTGTGGTGTAAGGACAACACAGATGGAAGACTGACCTAAATTCAAATAACAAAAGATGTGGCATTTGTCTGTTAAGGTCACACAGGACTGAGAATAACTTAGCAAGTACTACTGTGAGGTACCGTGGAATCCAATTTAAGCTGTTCTGGGAATGGGGGGTGAGGTATTTTAAAACTTACTATTGAGGGCTGGAGAGATAGCTCAGTGATTAAGAGCACTTGATGCTCTTGTAGAGGACCCAGGTTTAGTTCCCAGCACACAGACGGTGGCTCACATCACCATCTGTAAGTCCAGTTCTCAGGACTCCCAACACCCTCTTCTGACCTCTGCAGGCACCAGGTATGTACACGATGCACATACACACACATACACAACACACTCATACACATAAAATTGAAAAAAATAATTTTACTATTGAATAGTTTTATCATTTAATTTTTAACATGCCAGGCACCAACTAAATGTTGAATTTATAAAGATAACTAGACAGTTCTTACAGGCTATTGGCACAGATAAATCAAGCAACTATCCACTGTCACACAGCACAACAGCAGCTGTGACAGTACACACGACCTTATAAACACAAAGCCTCTTGTCCAGTGTTGAGGAGAAGGCTTTCCAGAAAAAAGACACATCTGGACCATTACCAAGGACTGAGTGGAAAAAGGATGGAGGAAACAGTGGGAAAGAAGAACTAGACCAGCATTATGGAAACACATATGTGAACGTAGAAGCAGAGAGTAACATACTACAGAAAGGTCAAGGAGTCGTGGAGAATGAATGCGTGGGTAGCAGGCAGCACTGGAGAGGAGAAGCTCCCTGCCTGTTTCCGCTGCAGGATAAGTAAAAAAGAAAGGTTCTGTTGTTTAGATCATCATGCCTCAGTCTCCCAGGCACCTCACCTGGGCAAGAACAGTATTATTATTAATATTCGGGGGGATAAAACAGAGTTCGAAGGCTGCGAGGGGTTAGCTCTGCTAACACTGTTTTCAATTGCTAATTTCTTCCTTGTTTGAATCTATCTTCAGTGAACAAAGGTTTAAGAATCCTAAGACATACATTTAATTTGTAAAGATGAAAAAAAATTCCATTATTCCTTGGGAAAAGCAACTTTCCTAGAATGTAGAAAGGGAAAGAGGTAATTCAGGTTCATGAGGCCAGACAGAGAGGAATAGCTGTTTACTTGAAAGGAAGTTACTGCTACGTCTACGATTTGTTTCAAGGAAGCAATCAGTGGACAAGAGAAACGCTGAAGTTTCACCAGCTAGAAACAAGAACATAAAACCCAGAGCAAATACAGTTCCTGCTTGAGTTAGCCTTCCAGGCATTCCTTAAGGGGCATATGACACAGCACAAAGGATCCCAGTGATGATGACTACATTAATACCTGGAGAGGCAATTCCAGCCGCTTTCCCAAGTCTCTTTAAATGAATGATGGGTTAGGACTGAGAATCCACCAAAATACATGCCACTCCTTTGTTGTTAAACACATTCATATACACAGATATACCTGTTTGAGCAAATATCATACTCTCCATATGGATTTTCCCCTTTCTCCTAAACCTATATACCCAAATCCAGCATCTGACATATTTTGGTATCAGTACAGACGGTTCTCATCCTAATTCTCCCACTTTGGAATTTTGGACATGTTACTTAAATTCTCTAAGCCTTCACTTTCTCATGTCAATGGACATAATGCCAGCACCACCCTCTTGGGCTTTCTGGGTACTGCTGGGGTGCTGATGCAGGTAGAGACCTCTGCATGTTATGCTGTACTTAGGAACTACTTTTCTGAAGCAATTCTCAAATGTAGTACTTAGATGAGAAGTGCCAAGGGCTCCTGAAGTGAATCTATGAATCCTCAATCCCACCTTAAATCTTCTCCAGACTCAGAACTCTGCAAGTGGTGCCCTGCACAGTCCCTGCCGAGGATGGGAAGGGACCTCAGGTTTGAGAACAATTGCTCTGGGGTAAAGCTCTGGAGAATTACCTTATGGCACAAATGTGCTGGGGACATTATCAACGTCAGAATCCTCTATTCAGTGATCTTTATTTGGAGGCACTAAATTACCTTCCAGGGTCCCTGGTACTCTCAAGTAGTACAAAGTCCAAGGCCCTTAGTATACTCTCTGTTTTAAAGCTGGGCATCTTAGTTCTGTGGTAGCTTCTTTCTGTGAATATGGAAATGCTCTATCTATATGTCCAACTAGGAAGACACAGGATTATGGCCATTCAGCACCTGAAATGTGGTTAGGCCCAAGCATGGTAGTATACACCTATCTCAGTATTTAGGAGGCTGAGGCAGGAGGACAGCAAACTACTTTATATGTAGCCAGCATGGGCTACATGTCTGGAAAGATAAAATGCAGTGAGTGCAAATAACTGAACATTTGCTTCACTTACCTCTAATTAACTAAGTTAAATAGCTACAAGAGGCTAGCAGTAGCCTATTAAACAGTGCAGTCTTAGGACAGGGGATAATGCAGGCCCTGAAACTTTAACAAGTACAGATTCTGTTAGATCAAAGAGGGATTAAAAAATAAACTGCCTGTTGTTTTCTGTTAGATTCAGTGACAGGGGTGGGACGTGTTGGGCAGGAAGGCAGCAAGTGACAGCTTTGGATTTAGATGGATCTGGCCCGAGTACACTGGGCAGCAGCTGTAACTCTCCATCCTGACCGGAGAAAGGTGGGCGAGAACACAGGTGAGGCCATCTGGCACCACCAGACAGATGGTGAGCGAAATACTCCCTCTCTTACTCCTAATTTTATTAGAAAATTTTCAGAAATAAATTTTTCAGGTGTAAAACTTCAGTTGTCAGAACAAGGGTTCCAGATAACATGGACAGATGCGACTTAATATATGGGTGTGGCCAGAGTGAGCGGGTCAGAGTTGCAATGAGAGCTCTGAGGAACAGGGCTGTGTATGCTGCTCAGCAGAGGAACAAGGATGGAGGCAAGCATGGGGTTGGCAGTGCACCGAGATTGACACAAGGGAGCCAGCATGCCTATTTAGAGACATCAACAAAGACAGAACCATGACAGGAATGGGTCATCAAAAAACTTAGTTTGGTTGGAACCTTTTTCTGAAAGGAAAAAGGTTAAAATAAGGAAGGCAGAATTAGGGAAAACTCTGGAGGACTTCTGAGCATCCATGAGAAGTAGCACGCTGTGGCTGAGAGCTGAGGTTCAGGAAGCAGAAAAACTTTGATCTTTCATCTTCGTTTGATTGGCTTGTGTGATCTGGGGGAGATGCTCAGCTCTTGTGTGCCCTCATCTCTACAAGGGAGACAGCAGTAATCTCACTCACAAGGTGGTTGACAACTAAAAAATAATGTATAAAGGCTTAACTCAGGGGCTGGCACTTACTAAGTGCTCAGTAACGACAGCAATTTATAGTAAGCTTAGATTTCCTCACATAGTAACAGTTATGCAAAACACCTTATGCCTTGAGAATCTAATCGACTGCCTTGCCAGGTTAGCCCTGTACAAACAGTGATTTCGATCTAAAGACATTCTCCTGCCCCTTTCTACAGACTCCGAGAGTCCACCGGGGTTCCACACTAAATGCCCCATTCTAGAGTCAAAGGAGGAGCATAGTGACTGATTGTTCTTCCTTGGCATCAGATACAACATAAAAGGTATCTCACAGGTGAACAGGGTAAGTCAGCAGCAGGCTAAGTGTCCTGTAACAGCTAGGTCAAAGGCTGGAGAGCAGAACCTCCCCCATCCCCCAGACCTGTACATCAAATTCCTTTGGGGTGCTATCACAGTTTAGTTTCTCCTGAGAAAATTCCATCAGCATTTTCCTCCTAAACAAAGTCAATGACATAACATAACCACATCCCATTTCCTTCCTTTTCACTGCGTCACTGAAGCCCACTATCAAGTTTAGGCCTTAAGCAAAACAGTAAGGTAAAGTCAATAGGCCTGTCCAGTCTTACATTCTCAGGCTTAATGCTAAGTTATGCTGTAGTTCCTTGGTTGTTTTACTTTTAAAGCACACACATATATACTTTTCCACATGCATGTGTCTGTCTGCCTGTTGTGGAATGAAGTAGGGCACAGTGTCAGTAATAGCAGGCAATATATTATGCTCAATATAATTGCTCTACATATTATGTGCTACATAAAGTTGCTGGGTTTGTTTTTATTTTGCAAAAGGGTTTCTGCCTCAAGTGCTGGAATTAAAGGAGTATGCCACCATGTCTGGCTTTTAGGGGTTTTCGTTTTGTTTTTGTGTTAAAGTCTCTTTACATAGTTGTGGCTGTCCTGGAACTCACTACATAGACCAAGCTAGTCTTGAACTCACAGAGATCTGCCTCCCAAATGCTAAGACTGAAGGTGTGTGCCACCATGCCTGGCTTGTTATGTAAGCAGTAATTCACTGACTCTGCCAAGAGGCAGACAATATTAGCATTTCCATTTGGCAGTGATGAAAACTTAGGGCTGGGATAAATATCCAGTTCAAAGTCACAAGTCTCCGCGCTGGGGCTCTGAACCTGGCAGTGAGTCTCTTTGGGCCCTACTCTAATAAACCCTTGCTACACTAAGACTTTTGGACTGCAGGAGAAGAAAGGAGGAGGAAATGACTGGCATTAGAGGCTCCATTTCAACTTCTCCTTCACAGTACTTCTGACACATCAAGAACCCAACAGTGGGGTTGGATCAAAGAGTTAGATCCCCAGAAACTGGCTACCTTTGCCTGTAGCCCAGACCCTTTCAATACTCATGCCGCATTAACATTATGATGTGTTATCAGCACCCCACAGCCTAGCACTTTCCTATGACCTCTCTTCTGTGGAAACCAAAGGCAGGAACGGTCTGAAGGACCACTGAGATTTGGTGTTAGTGTTTCTCAAAGGGAAGAAATGTACTTTAAAGCTCAGAGGCCCACTAAGACAGAATTCACCACTTCATGACAGACATTCTTTCTGCATTCTGCAGTTAGAGAAAGTTAAAATTAGACTAAAAGCCTGGAGTTCTGGGAGTTCAGACACTTCTGCAGGGAGAATCCCCGACTGCGTCTGAGAAGATCAATGTTTTCCTCCTGTGTAAATCACAACTGTGATTGGCCACTGGAGTGAGAGGTCTAGGGCAGGCGACGCAACACAAAATGCTAAGTTTATCTTCCCTAGTCAACTTCAGCAAAGGTGGGCCACACAGGTTTTTCTCCACAATCATCTTAATAGGGTGTTATCTAACCTCGTCAATATCGCAGCAGGCACAAAGGAATGAAAACTTCCAGAGATGAGACAGTTATAAACACAAAGTCCTTAAAGACTTAAGCAGAAGCTATAGAAAAGGCCTGGTGGTTAGGAGTACTGAATGTTCTCCTAGATTGATGTGGGATTTCCCTCTGCAGGCTGTGATTACCACTGATAAAGAAACTGCTTTGGGCCTATAGCAGACCTATAGGAGAACAGAGCTAGGTGGGGAAAACTAAGCTGAATGCTGGGAGAAAGGAGGTGGAGTCAGAGAGAAGCCATGTAGCCCTGCAGGAGACAGATGCTGGAAATTTGTTGGTAAGCCACTGCTACATGGCAATTCACAGATTAACAGAAATGGGTTAAATTAATATGTAAGAGTTAGCCAATAAGAAGCTAATAGGCCAAGCAGTTATTTAATTAATACAGTTTCTGTATGATTATTTTGGTGCTGAGCAGCAGGGAACGAACAGCAGCCTTCCTTCTCCAACACTAGATGACACCAGTTCAAGTTCCAGCAACCACATAGTAGCCCACAACCATCCATTAACTCCAGCTCCAGGGAACCCAATGGCCTCTTCTGGCCTCCACAGTGCACATGTATGCATGTAGGCAGAATACTCACAAACATTAAAAACAAAAAAATATTTACGTAGACCCTTGAACCCCTCTGTTCTCTTAAGTAGATCCTCAAACCCCTTCACACATCCAGCCCTGAACCCTCTGTCAAGTCAGAAAGTCCCTCTTCTGTAAACACTCAGGTAGCAACTGAAGTTGGTCCTTACCTGGGAGCTGTGCCTCTGGACACTGAACTTGGGGTTGCCTGTGAAATGGTCACAATGTCTTCATCCCCTCCATCCTCATAAAAGCTTGCTAGTGCAATCTGAAACAGAGAGAGTACCTTGGGACCCTCTAGTCTTTCACCTGACACATATCTGACAATGGAACAAAAACACGTAGACATAGTTTACTCTTAGAAAAGATGTCCTAGACCTGGAACCAAAGAAAATTAGACAGAAAAGCAATAGACAATCCATATTGCCTGAAAAAAAATCTACCCACTAAAGGGGAAGAAGATAACAAATAAGATTAGCATGGAAAACAAAGTAAGACCACCATCTATTTATTAATTATTTGTGTGTCAGTTTGTCTGTATACTATATATGTGTTAATCCATTTAAAACTCCATAGTTAGTATTATTATTATCATCTCATTTTATAGCTGGTATAGAAGAACTGAGAAATGAGAGAATTTTGGAGGTAAGAAGTGAGGTCAAGTTCAACCCCAGGCATATGCTCAGGCTCACTCTTATGTTTTCATAGACGTGATGCAGTGGAGGGACAGATGCTGTATTTCCTTTCTTTGTGAAGCCCAATTTCCTATTTTGTAAAACGGGGATATCATCCCACCAACCCTGTAACACTACATGAGATAATCATTAAGATTAATGCACCATCATCTTAGCTTTACACGAGTCCTTTGGCCATTTGTGACTGCCACCAGCTCATGAGTAGGCATTCATTTACGACATATTCTCTACATAAAGAGGCAAGACAGAGCAATGAGGTTCCACATAGATGAAGGAGGCAGATACAACCCATAAGGTGACAAACTGTTATATAGGAGGAAACAAGCTGTCATGGGACAGCCAGTCTGAAGATGTCTTCGTGTAATAGAACCAGTCTGCAGGGAAGGAGTGTGCCATCTTAGGACTTGACCTGAACTGATATTCAGAGAACCTGCATTTAAGTCCTGCCACTGGGAGCCAAGTTCCCCACAGGGAAGAGCCTCAGTTTAGATGGTCTATTGGGGGCAGAAGCTAGTCCACTTTGTGTTTCTGTTCAGCACAGAGGTTTTAGGAATGTCTGTAAGAGCATGAGAGCTCTCTCGTTTTGTTTTGTTTTTTGAAACAGGGACTATTCTGAAACTCACTATGTAGACCAGGCTGGCCTAGAACTCGAGACCTTCTGCCTCGAAGGATTGTTCTGCCACAGCCATCAAAGAGAGACTTTATCTTTATTGCTTGGGAAGCAGTTTCAATGCTGAAGTCGGCAGACACGGTCAAGTCACACAGCTCACACACTGAGCACATTCTTTGTCCCTTTGAGGGTCCAATTCCTTATCCGTAAAATAGGGTTGGTCTTTACCTGTTTAATTAGTGGTTAGTGAGGTCTTCAACAAGTTACTTATCCTCCAAAGTCTCAGCTGCAAAATGTGAGACACGTAAATGAGACACTGTGTAATGCTGAACAACATCTGGCTTGGAGCAGGGAGTCAAGAAATATTAGTCATCATCATCTACCGAAGACGTAGCTGGCCGCGGATTTTTATGCAACCTGTTCTTTCTAACACTAGATACTGAGTGTTTCTGAGCACGAGAGATGGGCATTGCTCTAGGGAGCAGAAGTACAACACTAGCTGCCTGGTGAGGCTTATCCTTTCTTCTAAATTAATCAAGTACTTAGTGGCCATTTACCAAGTCAGTGAACAAGCCCTAAATCCCAAGAGATCCCCAACTTGCGCCACTATCCCACAGGTAGTTTCTCCCAGCAATTAGGCAGGAGGGGGGCGTGGGCCGACTATGGGGTAGGGTTCCTCCCTCACGGCTGCCGACGCGGAACTGGACGACCACCGCACCTAAATGGGGCTCCATCTGGTCGCAGGTCTCTGGTCTCTCGAACCCACCCGGCCACCCGCAGGCACTGCCCGCGACAGCCACGCCCCCAGGCGACTCCTCCACGCGGACTGCGGCAGCGCCCGAAGTCTCGCCGACACTGCGAGTCTGCGTAATAACCGAGGCCCTGCAAAGCAGGCCGGGGCTCACCAGCGCTCCCCAACTCCCAAGCTGAGCCGGCGACGCGTGGCGAGCGAGCCCAGGTTACCATGAGGCCTGGACTAGGGCCCTGGCCCGCAGGGATGACTGTGCGCTTCGGCCGCGTAGGCATCGGAGCGCGGACTTCGCGTTCCGCATTCCCCAGCCCGCCCGTTGCGGCCCGCTTCGCGGCGCTACCTGCAGGTCCCAGCCGGCTGACTCCAGGAAGAAACGGGCCCGGTCCTCCTCAGCGCCCGTCACCGCCACGAACTCTCTCAGCGCGTCCTGCCGCTCCGCCGCCATCTTCGCCCGGTGCACTTCCCAAAGCGCTCCGGCCGACACTGCAACAGACCCAACCCCACTGCTGCGTTCCGGCCTCCGTTCTACTCCGCCCGGCCGCTGCGCGCCTGCCCGTAGGCTCCGCCCCTCGCGGCGCCTCACGCAAAGCCCTCCGTGTGGGAAACACAACCACTTTCCGCCCTCTGGTGGCGGCTATGCGAACCGCACCCTAGGGACCCTAGGGGCGAAGGTAGGAGGTTGGTGGGTGTAAGGAGGGGCTGGTTTTCCCACAGGCCTGAGGGATGTAGGTCTCTTGAAGAAGTCAGAGACCTACATCTGACTTGAAGAAGTCAGATCCTGCAATTATTCATGGTCTCATCCTTTTACTTCGTTAACTTATTTACTTGTTCATTCATTTCCTTCCTGAAGCATTACCTGAGTGCTATCTATAGCTTGATGTTCTTTCAAGGCCTGTCCTGGAACTAGGTTTTTTTTTTTAAGTTTTTTTTTTTTTAAAGATTTATTTATTATTCATACATACAGAACTCCATCTGCATTTGTGCTGCAGGCCAGAAGAGGGCACCAGATCTCATTATAGATCTGGTATGTGAGCCATCATGTGCTTGCTTGGAATTGAACCCAGGAGCTCTGGAAGAACAGTCAGTGCTCTTAACCTCTGAGCCATCTCTCCAGCTGCCGCTGCCCTCCCGAGTGCTGGGATTAAAGGTGTGCGCCACCATAGCTTCTCCTGCTTCAGACCCCTTACCCTTGATGGTCCTGAAATTGACTAGGTAGACATTGGTGCTTCCTCACTTCCTCTTTACTTCTGCTCCAAGGGTTTTGTCGCAAACACATTCTGCCTTTTAGGTCCTTAATTTCTAATCTCTACTCTGCCTGGGATGTTTTTCCTTTCTGCTTTACTTTGTTACCTCTTGCTCATTTTCAGGTTTTATTTGCTAAGGGGCCTTGAGGAATTCCTCAGCTCAAATTCTGCTCCCTTTTGAGATAGGGTCTTTCTTGCTTTGTAGACCAGGCTGGCCTCTAACTCACTGAGATCCTTCTGTTTCTGCCTCCCAAATGCTGGGATCAAAGGTGTGCACCACCACCACCTGGCCTGACCCTACCTTTTGTGTTTGCTTTTCTGTTTTTGAGACAGGGTCTCTCTTTGTAGTCCTGACTGTCCCCTAGAATTCAGTGTGTAGCCCAGGCTGGCCTTGAACTCAAAGATCTACCTGCCTCTGCCTCCCAAGCTGCTGTGATTAAAGGTGTACTCCAACCCGGGCAGTGGTGGCACAGTCCTTCAATCCCAGCTACACAGGGGAAGCCTGTCTCAAAGGACCAAAATGAAGCCAGGAGGTGGTGGCGCACACCTTTAATCCCAGCACTCAGGAGGCAGAGGCAGGCGGATCTCTGTGAGTTCGAGGTCAGCCTGGTCTACAACAGCTAGTTCCAGGACAGGCTCCAAAGCTACAGAAAAACCCTGTCTTAAAAAAACTTAAAAAAAAAGGACCAAAATGAATAATAGATAGTAGACAGAGAGACAGACAGACAGACTGACAGATGATGTGCACCATCACACCTAGTCTCTGGAGCCCAGTCTTGAAGAACCAAAACAGACAGGCAGACAGGCAGACAGACAGACAGATAAATAAACAAGCAAAGGTGTGTACCACTCCACCTAGTCTCCCAACTCACATTTTGAATTCTAGAATTTAAAGTGTGTGCCACCATGCCTGGCTTCCAACCCTCTTACTAAAATTATTAATAAACAAAGTCCAGTTTTCTATTAGCACTGTATTAGCACTGTAGGTATCTTTCTTGAAAATTGGGAGGTATACCTCACTCTGCCATTCAGTATACTTTATCCCCTGTTTCTCCCCTATCCCCTGCTCATTCTAAGCTCCTTCCCTCTCTAGCTCCACCTCCAGCCCTTCCCCCATCCAGTCCCAGCCAGGCTTCCTTCCACGCTCCATCTGTTGTTGCTTCTTGCCTGGTGGTTTCATTGGGGTATAGACTGGAGTTTCCTGAAAAAGCCACTTCTGTGCTGAAGTGTCTACAGGCTGAGGATAGAGATGGAAGGCTGCAGATCGATAGCCAAAATGATCACGGGCCATTTCTATTTTCCTTAATATCTCTCACCACCTACTTCTGCATATGACCTAAGATCCTTGTTGATGTGTTTGTTGTTGTTGTTTTGTTCTTGTTTGTTTGGTTTGGTTTGGTTCTTTTGAGAGCCATGGAGCCTTCCTTGTTTCTTGGAAGTCTTGACTTGGGGAGGTCGGGTGCTTGACGGACAATGGTCACCAAAGCCACCAATGCCAGTGGCTTTCCAGTTCGTTGTTTCACACTCAAGATGAACAAGAAAGCACAGATAACTAGAAGAGAGAACTCCCCAAATGGGGCGGGGTCTCAGGGGAGGAATCCTGCAGGGCTGCCTGCCAGGTGATATTTTGTGGATCTGGGGTGGGAACTGAATGGAGACTGAGGTCATCTTTATTGGGATTGGCCAGTTTTGGATGCCTGGAAGGAGCAGAATAAACTCCATTTTGAGAAAGAACTCCATTTTAGACAGGACCTAACTAAGGGAGCGAACGCAGCTCAGCAAAGTCATAAACATTCCCAAGAAACTGTGCCAGCCCTGGTCAAAGTGACTCCACCAGGGTGTCCAAACAACATCTGTTTGCTTCTGCTTGCTTCAAACGTTCTTGTAGGTACCTGATTAACTGCTATTTTGAAATTCTTCTATACCCCAACCAAGGAACTCAAAAGTTGTATACTTTTACCCAATTCCAAAACGCCAAGACTTGTGCCACCCACTCCCCACCCCGGCCCCACTTTGCGGGTTTTCCCCTTTAAAACCCTTTTCCCCTGAAGCCTCAGGGCTGTTGTCCCCCACCCACTGCAGGGGCCCGTAGGGTTAGGTTCAAGCTAGCTTGTTTTCATCGGATGCTGGCTGTGCGGAGGTCTTGTTTGGGGGTTCTGTGACATGGGCATAACAGCCTCACTGGGTGAGCTGATGCGGGTGACAGGCTTATGTGGTTTTACCAGCTCGTGACACATTATGATCTCTGCCTTGCTGCCTACGGAAAGCTAACCCTCATCTCTTTATGAAGATTGAGATGTCAAAACTGTGGGATGTATTAACTTAGCAGACCACTAGCCTGCATGAACTTTAAGACTGTTCACAGATAGCATCTGAACTCCATAGGCAGATGCCTCCCTGCTGTGCTGTAACCCACTTTTCTGGATCCCCACTAATATATTTGCTAAATGCATTTATGTCTGACTTTCTTCTGTCAAATGACCCCAGAAGTTCACATGGACCTCTTCCATAGGGGAACATGTCATTGTGGGCAATCTGAAACCTTGTTCCTGGGACATGGTCGCTCATCTCTAGCTCAGAATATATTGCCTCCTATGCCATTTGAAATAAGAGCTGTGCTTTTAAATTAAAAAAAAAAATTGAGGCCAGTTGTGGTGGTGCATGTCAGTAGGATTTGCTGAAGGAGGCAGGGGCAGGAAGGTCACGAGTTCAAGGCCAGCCTGGGCTACACATTTGAAAGTATTTGTTGTTATTGTATGTGCTTGGGCTCCTGTGTCCATACACAGGGTGGAGACGTTTCTTTGCTCAGTGGTTGGATGTCACGTGAGAATTCTGAGTGCTGGTGAGAAAGCTCCAAGAAACAAGACAAGATTCGTGTGACCTCAGTTTCTTCAAAAAACACAGACTTGTTCTTGGAATGTGTTTTCGTGTTTCGTGTAGTTGGCAGGAGTGGGTTCATTTTAGATGACACACTGCGGCCAGCTTGTGTTATTTGTTTATATGCCTGTATGAAAAGCATGCTTCTTCCACAGGCGGCTTGTTCTTGTGGCGTACGCTTTACTTGGGTGACTCTTCTTAGCCCTCAGAGTGTGAACTGTCTGATGCTCTGAGTAAAGTTGGCTATTGTACAAGACGCTCGTCCTCCTACCGGCTCCGTTCTTCCAGGTCCCACCAATTCGAGAGCATTAGCAGTTGGGGTTCTACATTGGGTGAAAAGGCTTTTGTTGTTGCTCCTCATGGTTCCCCAGGAAAAGTCACTCAACACCCAAGCTGTATTAAACTCACGCGATACTAGGAAAGCCTTGGACATCCCATGTTTCTTTGCCAGCTTCTCAGGCAGCAGGTACTGAAAGGCTTGAGCCACCAGAGCCAACTTAAAAGTGTGACAACCATTCTGCCTCCCAGCTTAAATCTCTGCTTGATTGACACTATTTAACCATCAAAGTAAAGCTCTGCTCCAGGCTTGGTGCTGCTCTGTTCTCTGTTTGGGGGAAGCTGTGCTCAAACTCTTCCTCTCAGTCCCACAGACACTGGTAACTTGTCCCGGGGTGTCTTGGGAAACAGAACATTTTGGTATAGGAGCACAGTGCCAGCGAGGGGCTACCATACTTTTGACACCAATCCAGCTTTGAAGAGAGGAAAGAAAACACTGAATGTAGATGTGCTGAAATGTGGCAGCTCACAGTGACTCCGTTTTCATCTGGAGTTCACTCTGGCTCTGAGTCGTTTGAGTTCGAGCTTGCCTGCCTTGCCTGCTCCAGTATCTCTGAGGGCTGTGAGAAAGTTCTCATTAAGCCCATGGGAAAGAGCATTTTGCCCATGAGAAAAGAACACACTATCTACTAGGAAGAACGCTGCTGATGCCAAACCTTAGGGCACATCCAGACAGAAGAAACTGCTTGCTCAAGGACAGGAATGGTCTTGTGGTTAGATGTCGGCTGTGCTGTGCTGTGCTTTGCTCTACTTTTGTGTATCAGCCGGCTCTGAAATAAACTTGCTGCCGTCCAGAGTAAGTTGGCAGTCCCCCGAATCTATCCTGTGTTTTCTGCCTCAACTTCTCTCAATCTCACATTTCTTTAGCTTCAGCGCCCCCTTCCAGACAGCCTGACTGACTTGGTTAGAGCAGGCTCTGTGATCGAGGTCTGTAAGAGCCGGATGTTGTCAAAGTGTTTTTGTTCCTGCTTTCACACACTTTTGGAACATCCTCCGAGTTTGCTTTCTTATGGTGGATGTCAGAGTCTATACCCAGGAAAGCATAGAGCTTTGGGGGCCTATGTTGTCGTCGTTACCATTTCTGTTGTCGTTACTCTTAAAGCGGAGCTGGTCCTTGCTTTGGTTTGCATGTGAAATGTCCCCTGTAGACTCTTGGGTTTGAACTTGTGGTCCCCAGTAGGTGACACTGTCTTGGGAAGTTGGGGTCTAGCTTTAGGAGGTGGGGGTCTAACTCCAGGAAGCAGTTTGTTGGCCTGGTGTTAGAGGTGGGGTGACCGCCAGTCCAGTGTAAGCAGCCACATGCTAACACCCACCCCTCCTGTTCTATGCTTTCCTTGTTCCCTCAATGTGTGAGCCAAAATAAACCCTTCCTTATGCTGCCCCCTGTTGGGCACTCGGTAGCAGTGACTGCAGAGTGGCTAACACAGTCCTTTCGGACAGGAGTGTGCCCATGCCTCCTTGGTCCATGTCTTGCTCTGATGTCGCAAGGAGCCAGTGTGAGGAATGACTGACACCCATGCATATAATGCACTGCCTAGGGCTGACTTTTGTCCTTATGCAGAGAGCTGTTTGGTGGTGATCTGTGGGACCTGGACGCTGGTGAACGATTTGGACTCGGCTATTGGTGAAGTTTGGGACGTGGATGCTGGTGACCTGTTGTGCCTGACGCTGTGAGTCTCCTCTCACTTTGCTGCTTGTGCGCTCAGAGTTTTGGTTTTAGTTTCTTCAGTTTATTTTTGTAATTTATGTTTCTGGCTTTAGATTTTAATTTTTATACATTTAAAATTGACTTTGTTAAGTATCTTCCATTTCTCTAATCACTCATTTTTTTGTTCTTTTATTTGTTTTTTACTTTTCAAAGTTTCTGTTAATAAGTATTAGTTATAAAAAGTAAAGAAGTTTGCAGTGACATTTCTATATATGCACACGATGTACTTTGATAATATTTCCCTACTCTAATATGCTTCTCCCCCTCCTCTTTCCCCCTCAGATCTATTATCATTTTACTATCAGGTCCCCTCCCTGACCTGTGATTCCAGCTTTGAAAGCAAATGTCTTTGTGTGACTGGCTTGTATACGCGATGATTTTCGGTTCCATTCATTTTCCCCTGAGAAATGACAGTTTCACTCTTTCCAGCTGAGCGTGTCACTGTGGCCCTTCTGTCTCTGCACAGGGCTGTTAATCAGCTGGCGTAGGTTGCAGCCCTCGCGTGATGAATTTTGTGTGAAGCAATAGTGCTCTTACTAAGGACTGTGGCACCTTTGTTCACTAAGGATGTGGGTTATACCTTTCTCTCGTTCCTGTACCCCCTGGTCTTGGTACCTGGTAATGCAGGCTCATAGGATGATTCTGAAAGTATTCTTCCCCTTTTTATTTTGTGGTATAGTCTTTTTTAAATATTTATTTATTTATTATGTATACAATATTCTGTCTGTGTGTGTGCCTGCAGGCCAGAAGAGGGCACCAGACCCCATTACAGATGGTTGTGAGCCACCATGTGGTTGCTGGGAATTGAACTCAGGACCTTTGGTAGAGCAGGCAATGCTCTTAACCTCTGAGCCAAGTCTCCAGCCCTATGGTATAGTCTTGAAGCATCATTGTCAGTTATTTAAAGATCTGATAGAACTCACCAAAGGGTTTCTCTGGTCCTGGGCTTTTATTTTTTATATTACTATTTCAATTTTGTTTCTTTTTTCTACTTTAAAATAGTTCTTTGAGAATTTAATACAATATATTTTGGTCATATTTATCCCTTCCTGCAACTCCTCCCAGATCCTCCATGCTCCCCTTCCTACCACCCATATTTGTGTCTTTTTGGTTTGGGCCATAAGTACAGTTTCTGTTGTCCGTATACTCTTGGATATATGGCCTTCTGCTGGAGAGTGGTCTGTCCACCTTACCAGTGGCCACACCAATAAGAGATGTTCTCCCTCCCCAGGAAACTATCACTTATCAATAGCTCATCAGGAGTGTGACTTCTTCCCCCACCTTCCTTCCTCATGCTGAGAGTTTTGTCTGGAGTGAGCTCACGCAGGTCACAATGCTGTAGGGCAGATGGGAAAGGCCCTGCTTGGCCCAGGAAAAGTTTCTGTGTTGTCATCCACTGCATCTGGCTCTGACTGTCTTTCAGTTTCGGTGTTTTGTATCTTCTTAGTTGAGTTTTAGTAGCTAATGTGTGTCTAGAAGTTTGTCTATTCTAGGTTTTCCTAGTTCACTGGAAAGTGTTGTTGTTGTTGATTTTTGAGACAAGAGTTTCTTTGTAGCTTTGGAGCCTATTCTGGAACTTGCTCTGTAGACCAGGCTGACCTCGAACTCACAGAGATCTGCATGCCTCTGTCTCCCAAGTGCTGGGATTAAAGGCGTGCGCCACCACCACCCGGCTCATTGGAACACTTGAAAGACATTCCCTAGTGAGTATTTGGATTTCAGTTGTATCTCTGGTAATACCACCTTATTTTGTCTCGAATATTATTAACTTGTATCTTAAATTTTTCTATTAGTGATTTTGGCTAAGATTGTATCTGTTATATTTATCCCTACAAAAATCAAGTCCTTGTTGCATTGGTCTTTGTATTATTTTGGTCCCATTTCATCAATTTCTACTCTGAACTTGAGTGTTTCTTCTTTTTCTTCTGAGTTTGGCTTACTCCTGTTTTCCTATGACCTTAACATGTATCATTAGGTTATTTGGGACAGCTATCTTCTTTTACTGCAGGAATTTATAGCTATAAATGTTTCTCCTAGACCCACTTTCAATTGAGTTTTATCTTGCATCACTAGTTGGTGTTGATACTGCCATCAACAAAGATGAGCAGGTTGCAAACAACTCGAGACCTAAGGTCCAGCCCCTTTGAAGAAAAGGCTCTAACAGAGCACTATGAAACCCTAGCAACACTTGGCCAAGGAGGATTCGGGACAATAAAATTCGCTAGGCATCGACTCACCCAGACAAAGGTAGAGGTAATAATTCTTCCAAAAGACAAAATGAACACCTTCATCAAATCGAAAATTGAAATTATGGAACAAATTGACCACCTGAACATTATTAAACTTTTTCAAAAAATTGACACCAGAAATAACATTTACTTGGCTATGGAACACGTCACGGGTGGAGAACTAAAGGACAGGATTGAGGAATTCGGCTACCTACTGGAGGAGGAGTCCCGGAGGCTATTTAAACAGATGGTATCTGCCCTCAAATACTGTCACACTAAAGGGATTGCCCATAAAGCTTTAACAACCAAAAATATCCTGATCAATCACCAAGGAAATATAAAACTTACTGATTTCGGTTTATACATCAAGCTTACAATGAGACAGGGGCTAGGCCCTTTCTGTGGGACCCTCCCTTATTGTGCCCCAGAACTGTTTGAAGGTCAAGGCTACAATGGCCTTGCAATTGACATCTGGAGTCTAGGTGTTGTGCTCTACTATATGTCCACCATAGTTTCCTTCATACACATACACACACCCACTGAGACACACGTATAAGTGTAAGGGAAGGCGCAGTAAAATCGCTGGACCTGGCCACTCCATGGGTGTAAGAAGGTTTATTTGGGAAGGTCAAAGCTGCCATGACTACCTCTTGGGAGCAGAGAGAAGCAAAAAGCATTTGGAGGGGTCCAAAGCTGCCATGACTAATCCTGGGGAGGCAGGGAGGATAGCAGAATGATGGGGAAAGCCTTGCGTATCTTTAAGAGGTACGGGTAGCTTCAGGGAGGGAGGTGTGCAGGCCAGAAGATCCTGGAGGGTTAAAGTAGTGGTGGGGGAGTTTGTGGGCCAGAAGAGACCAGGATCCAGCATGGTGCTTTGGGATGCTACAGGTATGTGCTACTCATGGGGTCCTAGATGCCCCATTAGCTGAGGCAGGGGGAGATAAGGGAATTGATAGGTCTTCCTGGCAGACAGAAACCCATTCCATGGGTTTTTTATAATTTTGTTGAATATATTTTCTGGGCCTTTGAGCTGGAATTCTTCTCCCTCTTCTACCCTTATTATTCTTAGGTTTGGTCTTTTCATAGTGTCCCAGATTTCCTGGATGTTTTGTGTTAAGAATTTGTTGGATTTGCTGTGGTTTTTTTTCTTTTTTAATCAATGAGTCTATTTCCTCTATAGTATCTTCAGCACCTGAGATTCTTTCTTCTATCTCTTGTATTCTGTTGGTTATACTTGTCTCTGTAGTACCTGTTTGTTTACCCAGATTTTCCATATCCAGCCATCCCTTGGTTTGTGTTTTCTTTATTACCTCCATTTCGGTCTTCAAGTCTTGAATTGTTTCCTTTACCTGTTTGATTGCTTTTTCTTGGGTATCTTTGAGGAATTTATTAATTCCTAGGAATTGAATATCTGCCTCTTGAAGAGGCCAATGTAGATGCCAAGATTCTGGAGTAATGATAGTTACATCCATACTCATATCCAATAATCCTTCAATCATAGTGTTATTTATGCACACTGTCAGCTTTGGTCTTTGATCGTTTATTGAAGTCTGCTAAAATATATGTTTCCTATTTTCTGTTTGAATTTTTAAATTTATGTTTATTCCCTTATCCAGAATGGCATGGTTTTTTACAGCAGGCAATGGATGTTTTAATGTTCCTGGTGAGACATGTCTTCCACAGTGACTGGGAAGACTGAACCATGTTTGTCCTGTGAGAGGCCCGTCAAGGAGTTTCCTGATGGTAATGGGTTGTCTTGTTTATCTTTTGTTGATCTACACTCATTGGTCCAATGTTGGCCTTTGTCACATCTTCTACATAATCCAGAAGATTGAGACCTTCTATTTTTGTCATTCCCAGAAGAAACATATTTTCTAAGAATGCCTTGTCTACAATCCCTTCTCAGATGTCCCATTCTACCACAATTAAAACATGTGGCACTTTGATGTCTCCTCATACCTTTGGAAATTGCTTCTCCTACCCAAGCCTCAGTATTATAGTCAACTGTCTCAACATTTATTGGATGCAGGATCCATTCATCCATTGGTGCTGATCTAACCTTTAAAGGCCAAAGTATCTTTTTGCATTCTAAGTTGGCATTTTCAAAAGCCAGAGATTCAGTAAGTGCTTGTCTAGATTCTGGGTCTGTTACTCCTATTTGTGCAGCCTTAGTTAATCTTTGTGAAAAGTCACTAAAGAGTTCTCTTTGGCCTTGTTTAGCCCTAATATATGATTCAATTCTTTTTGCTAGTTTCTGAATCCTGTTTTAAGCATTTAAGGCTGCTGTATGGCATAGGGACAAGGTGAGTTTATCATAAAGAGCTTGATCCTGTGGATCAGCATAAATGCCCTCGCCAAGAATTTTATCTTGGGAAGCCTCATGTCCTTTTGCTCTTCCCTGTTGTTCTAACATTTTTGCCTATTCTCAGTAGTAGCACTTCCATTGTAATTGTGGTCTGTCTTCAAGGACCACTGACACTAATTGAAGCCAATCATGTGGGGTGGCCTTATTGCTTAAAGCCCATGTCTTTACCATCTCCCTAAGAAATGGTGAATGCACGCCATAAGATACTACTGCTACCGGTTGCTTAATTTCCTTCAGATCATTCATACCTGTAGGTTGCCATTTACATTCTTTGAATCCTTTTGGGTATTTAGTACTTGATCATTTGTCAGAGGTGATTATGAGGCAAGTAGCTAAAACTCTTGGTAAGTCATCTCTGACTCTGACAACTACTGGCAAAGCTAAATCCTTTCTTTGTACCTTCTCTCCTTGCTTTCAGTTCTATAACTTCCTCAATCGATTCAAATCTTTTTACCTCTGTCTTGTAAAGCCCGAATCTCTTGACCTGTGGATATTTCTAATGAGTTCATCAACTCAGATAACTTCTGGCCCTCATTCTAAACATATGATTCCAAGGTATGAAATTTTTTCATCTATGATAACTTCTCATCCTTGGATATTATTTGGATGATGTGCAAATTCCTCAAGAGATACTCTATCTGCTAACTTATAACTTTTTAACAGATTTTGATTGTCAATTTCAACAGTATTAATTCTTTCAGATAATTTCTCAGCATGCTTTTGTAAGGTTTTATAACCAAATGACATGGATTGATTTTGGCTGTCAAACTGTTGTTATCCTTTTCAATGGTATTAGTTTTTTCAGCTAACTTTTGATATTCAGTGGTATAAATCCTGTCAGCTAACTGTTCATTATTAGTCTGTAAAGACTGTTTCATTTCTAAAAGGGCCTCATTCTTGACTCTGCTTTCAAACCAATTTTTAAGGATATAAAATGAATAATAAAAGCTAAGTCCCAATATTACAAAAATGGATGTATCAGAAAAACCACATAAGCATTGCAGAATACCATCCATAGTATAAGCAAAAAGGTTATTAAATTCCTGGGTAGTGAAATTGTCTGACATTATATGACTTTCAAATTTATGATTTATTTACTAATCAAATGAACTTATTTTAGTTATGAGACTTCAGTAAATTGTTGTAGTAATATTTATTGGCCAGCAGGTGTCATGGTTGCGGACGCAGGCAACCGGCAGCAGCAAGTACCTGAATTACCTGGGACTTACTTACTAAGAAATTTAGTTAATTAATTAAGAGCAGCACATTCATATATAGAGAAGGATTGTGTTGGCCAGAATATCAAGGAACCTGAAGCATACAGGCAGTCACGAGCCGTGAACACAAGCCAGAGAAGTCTCTGCTCCTGGAGAGTAGGCAGGTACACGCATCACCTTGTGGGCCTGCCATGCATGCACAGGCCTGGGAAATAGCCAAGTTGCCACTGGTGGGCCCACCAAAGGAGTAGTTCCACTGTGGTGGGTTTTGAACAAAACCAAACCAAAACAACAACAACAAAAAGCTTAGTAGGTGAAATCAAACTAGACAAATGGGGATGGGAGAACTTCTGGGCCCACAGCACCTTTTGGGCCCGTCTCAGTATGCATGGAGTCAGAATCCATGTGGGTTCCAAGTGTAGGAGAATACAATAAAGTAGTCCCACACTAGCTAAGAATGGAGTATAATAAAGGATTCTTTATTAGGGTAGACTCACAGATAGACAGTCCTCTGTTCAAGCGGGGATCAGGAACCAAATCCAGCAACCAAGAGGGTGCAAACATTTCTACAGCTTTTATATAGTATATGTGGCCATGCCCAGAGTGTGCCAATATCTTAAAGGCTATTGGCTGAAGGAGTTCCCACAGCATGCATATTGATATCATTGCTTTTGTCTGTGGAATTTTTAACTATGTCTGTAAAAACTAAAAACCTGGTGGAGATCACCCCTTCTCTCTGCTTCTTCACCTAAGAAATAAAGAACATACATAGGTAATGTACTGAGTTGATTTATTTCATTTGCTCTCAGATCCAATTGGCCAGGTTTTTGCCTGTTATCAGGCATCTTAGCTGGACCCTGAGGGGTATAATGGGGCTTAACCCCCAAATAACCCTGATATTGCTCAGCCTTGATGCAGGAGGAGGGGCTTGGTCTTGCCTCAACTAAATATGCCAGGCTTTGTTGACTCTCCATGGAAGGCCTTACCTTTTCTGAGGAGTGAATGGAAGGGAAGAGGAGTGAGAGAGAGGAGGAGAAACAGGGTGAACAGTGGTTGGTATGTAAAATGAATGGAAAATTATTTTTAAAAAGGAAAAAAAATCATTGTCATGATTGTCCCCAGAGTTCTGAAGAACTCTGGATTTTATTGTCTCATATTATTGTTCAACCCCAAGTAAGAAGCTCTTTGTGCGCTCATGAACATGTACCGGAGCTGAGACACAAGTCATCTTTTACTTTTGCATGAAGAGACTGCCTATTAAGGAGCTGATTACAACAGCGCCCAGGTCCTTGACTGTTCTTTCCCTTGTTAATGAAGGCAGAGGGTCCTGAGCAGGCCGAGGGACTACTGCTACTGTCCTTAATCATAGATGGCGCTTCAGAGTTGCATGAAAAGATTAACATGGGGTTTCACCTGAAGGTCCCTCTAAGGGGAGAGAAAGAGTAATTCTGCCTTTAATCCCAGAAGTTGACAGCAGGCATGGTTATCAATCAATCCAGACCCCGCCAGATCACACAGCACTGCTTCATGGATGGAATAAAACACCTGGAGTGAGCACCCCAGAGAGTCTAGACTATGAAAGAAGGAATTTGAAGGTGAAGCCTCTGGAAAGGGGTACAGGCAGATGTAGTCGAGGTCACTGACTCTGAGGTCACGGGACCCTGAGTGAAGCTCTTACTGACCCTGCCACTATGCTTGTTGTCAGTAACTAGACTTTCACTGTTATCCTATAACCTGAGGTGGGCTGCATTTCTTGTCACTGTAGTTGTGGCTTAGAAATCATCCATCTGATCAGTTCCCCTGATCAAGGCTGGCCTGTGCAAGATTTGCTGGCCCCAGATATGGCCAGTATGAAAGAATGAGAGCATAAAAAGCCACCCTGAGCAAATCTCTCCCTCAAAACTTGTCACTGAAGAATGATCTGCTGGTCCAGCTCGGCAGAGGTGCAGAGGGCGCAATGGAGACTTTCTGTGTATCCCTAGGACCTGGGGATGCCCTAAGGGCATTGTGGGGGATGGTCTTTTAAATACTTGGCCTATGGCATCTACTGCATGTAGTCTGGTGTTAGGAACTGGGCTTTCCCTGTAGTGTGGGAGGTACTCCCAATACTGGACCTGCTTTGAGATCAGCAAGTGGTTGGACCACAGGGTACTAGTACTACCGATGGTGTCAGCATGGAGATACTCCCTTGGGTGTAGGGCATGGACAAAGAGTAGTGTACAGCTGGCTCCCCAGGAACTGGGTCCACCCTAGTGTCAGCATTCCAGCAGACCCTAGGTGTTTCACGTTAATGAGGACATATGACAGGCTGTCTCATTGGTGAGCCTTGGGGTAGGGGTCAGCAACCATGCTGCCACCGAACACTTAAGAGCCTGTGAACCAGAACTACATTAGGGACAGCATGATGGATCATCTGTGTCCTGGGTCTACACTGAAGTTGGTGTTTGAGCATCCCTATAGCACTGCATACAGCCTGCTTCCTGTATGTGGTCACCTGTTCGGATCTGATTTTACTCTCTGGTCAGTATAAAGGTGCCCCTGGGTACTGGGCCTGATTTAGGGGCAGTATGATTTTGACTCCTTAGTTACAGGGTTTGTATTAGTTACAGAGTGCAAGTGGTCCTCTGAGTTATGGTCTCATCCCAGGCTAACTGTGGGGTTATCTTCTGGATGCTCTCTGGGGTTTAGACAGTCGCCTTGGTGCTAGGTCTTCCCTGAGATTAGTTGGAAGTCAACCTCCTGGGTTCCAGGTCTACACTGAGTCAATATGTGGGTTTCCCCATGAGTCCTAGACCTACCTTGTTTTCAGCACACTGCCCTATTAGAGCCGAGTCTGTCCTCTAGGCAGGAAGAGGCTGTCTCCTTCAGTACTGGGTTTGTCATGGGGACCATGTTACAGCTGCATCCTGGATAGTAGGAATTCACTGAGGGCAGAGTTCAGTTAGCCCTTGAATACTAGGACTACATGTGGTCAGAATGGCGTGTGGCCTCAGTGCTAAGCCTACTATGATGGCGGTATAGACATGACACTTGGGACACTGGGCTTGCCCTGGTTTATAGGGTGTGTTGTCTTCTAGGTCCTGGAACAGCTATGAAGGCTTTGAGAACGGGCCTCTCTGGGTCAAGTGCTGCACTTAGGTCAACGTGCAGGTGGTCTTCTGAGTCCCGTGCCTCAAGAGTTGCACATGGTCTGTGGTGGACAGATCCATCTCTGAGTCTGACAGACGGTTTGAATGTGAGGGGGCTTTTCTTAGTCCAGTTGTGCTTGGTCCAAGAACCCTTAAGTTAAGTCCTGTGACAGGCGCTTCAGGATCATGTCTCATGCTAGTCAAGAATAAAGACAGCTACTTTGTGGGAGGAAGTAAGCAAGGTGCACGCTTTATTAAAGGGGAATTACAGAAAAATGAGAAACTCAAGAGAGTGGGAGGGATTTCTGAGAGAGGAAAAGCTATTGAACTTTCTTCTCTAGGGTGTTCTTGTGTGTGTGTTCATGCGCACACGTGTGTTCGTGCCTGTTCGCACATGCATGTGCAGATGCTGCACAGCAGAAACTGGACCAAGACTGAGTGTGCTAATTACTTTATTGTTTAGTTTTCCATGCTATTGTGAGCCAAGCCAGCAGAGGGCGCACATGCTCTAGTCATGTCTCTTGGGCCAACCTTATAGTAAGCACTCTTTGCTTCATGTCCACCAAAAGGTAGTGGTGACTGTTTCAGTTACTATCTATGGCACTGACTGGCGCTCTGTCTTAAAATGGGTGGAGGTTTTTGTAGAATCTGTCTTACGTAGTCTGTTAGGATTAGCAGTGTTAAAAGCAAGGAAAAGACAGCAGTGCCTTATGTATGCTTCTCCGGGGTTTGGGAGGGGACAGCCGGCCTACCTTTATGGTCCACAGCCCTGTCCCTCCTCTTATCTGGCCAGTCTGGTTGTCTCATACATGTACTAGCCTCCATTTCCGCCTTCCCCAGTGTTCCAGGCTTTGCTGCTTTACCCTGTAATCTCTCTCTTAACATCAGCCCCACTGCACTGGATGTGAGCATCTTGTTGGTTTCCCCAGAAGCCATTTTCCCCTATCGCCTACCAAGAGGCAGCTCCTGCATCCAGATCAGCATGCGGTGTCCTCCTGGCTACTGTGGGACACTGGGCAAGAGTGTGCCAAAAGGAGTCAACCACATGCTGGCATCAGGGAAGACCCTCTGGGTACTGGGCCTGCACTGGAGGGCAGCATCCGGGCAGCCCCGTGGAGATTTTCTTCTGGTGGAAGTACAGGAGTGGCGTTGTGGGCACTGGAATGCCCTTGAAAACAGTTCCTGGCAGCATCCTGTGTACTGGATACCTGGGGCATCGTGTGGAAGATTGCCTGGTACTGGCCCTTCACTCTGAGCAGCCTGAGTGTTGTCACACGGGTACTGGGTGTTCGCTGATGTCAGCATGCATTGGTCCCCTAGGTTCTTACCCAGGGTCAGCCTGCATTAGGAATCCTGAGCACTGAGCCTGCAGTGAATTTAGCCTGTAAGCATTCCCATGGGTACTGAGTCTCTCAGGGCTCAATGTGACGAGGCTAAGAGATATTGCTTCTTCTCTGAGGTCAGCATAGGGACAGCCTCCTAGTACTGGGTCTGTACTGAGTGGAGTGTGTAGATGCCACTAAGCCTACCCTGGGACACTGTGGGTTTCATTTCTTTCCAGTGCTGCATGGGTATCAGGGTTGAAGTTGGATCTGGGATGCTGCTCTTGCCATGAGGCCGCCATGCAGTTGACTTCCTGAGTGCCAACCCAGTGTTGGAGAATAGAAGGCTGTGAGCTCAAAGGATACTGGGTTGACCTTGTGGAAACTATGTGGGTGGTCCCCTCAGCACTGTGTCTGCCCTTTAGGAACAGGGCCTGCTCTTGTGGGCAGCTTGTGGATTGTCTCCTGAGTACTGGGCTTTCCTTGAAATCAGTGTGTGGTTTGTTCCCTTAGTTCAACAGTCTTCCCTGTGGGTATTGATTTGGCAGCCCCTTCGTTACTGAGTCTGCCTTTGGAGTAGCATTTTTGTGATGCCCTGGGTACTATGCCTGAACTGATATTGACATTCAGGTAGCCTACTGGGTAAAGGGACTGTCCTAGGGTGCAGCATATGAGTTTACCGGGAGACAGATTAATTTTTCTTTTTTAAATTAATTAATTAACTTTATAAAATCTTTTATCATTTTACATACCTATCCCAGTTCCCATTCCCTCCCCTCCTCCCACTACCTCTATCCTTCCCCATCCCCCAATCCCAATCCACTCCTCAGAGAGGGTAAGGCTTCCCATGGAAAGTCATCAAAATCTAGCACATCGCTTTGAGGCAGGACCAAGGTTCTCCCCACTATATCTAGGCTGGCAAGGTATCCCTCCAATAAGAATGGGTTTCAAAAAGCCAGTACAAGCAGTAGGTATAAATCCTGGTCTCACTGCCAGTGGCCCCACAATCTGCCCCAGCCATATAACTGTCATCCACATTCAGAGGACCTAGTTTGGTCCTATGCTGGTTCCCCAGTTGTCCAGGCCAGATTTAGTGAGCTCCATTTAGCTCAGGTAAGCTGCTTCAGTGGGTATCCCCATCATGATCTTGACCCCTTTGCTTATATTATTGTTCCTCCCTCTCTTCGATTGGGAGCTCAGCCCACTGCTCTAATGTGGATCTCTGCGTCTGCTTCCATCAGTTGCTGGATGAAGGTTCTGAGATGACATTTAAGAGAGTCGTCAGTCTGACTACAGGGCAGCACCAGTTCAGGCACCCTCTCCACAACTGCTTAGGGTCTCAGCTGCAGTCATCCCTGTGGGTTCCTGGGAATTTCTCTAGTCCAAGTTTCTTGCTATCCCCATCATGACTGGGAGACAGTTTCCAAGTAAGCGCCTGGGAAATGGTCTGCACTATGAGGCAAGAAGGATCTCGTCTGGTGTCGTCTTGGCTCCCTGGTCTACCATCTGCGTCAAATAATGAAGCATGCAGAGCACAATGTCAAGACAGGCAGAATTTTTTTCAGAATAGGATGAGGCTCTCTCAAGGGTGTGAGAGAGAATGCAATGGCTGAAGGGACCATTGTGGAGGAAGATACTCTTGAGGGCTGAGAGTGGACAACGGTCAGAGAGACCATTGTGCTGACCTACATGGTGAAGTAGACTTTGTCCTAGCTCCCTAAAGTCTCTAGAACAGAACAACTCTCCAGAAGAATGTTTCCTGTTGAAGAGATTGGCAGGCCCCTTTGAATGAACTCTGAAAGCTGGGACAATGTGTGCCTTTGTTCTTTAGCAGAAACCTCCCGCTAGAGAGTAGCTCTGATTTTTCTGGCAGTTCAGAAAGGCTTGTCTCCATGCAGCACCTAATATGTGATTCAGATTCGTATTTTCTTTGAAGAAACAAAATCACGTAACAGAGAAGATAAAAAAGAATGTAAAGAAAAATCTCTGAGGACTCAAGCTACCCCACAAAGCTCAGTCAGCATCCTCACTTTTAAAGTGGGCTACCATTTTAGAGAGGTGGCTGTGCCAATGAGGACTATCGACTACCATGCAGACGTTCACTGTGCCATTCAAATGGATCAGCTGCTAAGACATTGGCTCTTCCTTGTAACTTGGCGTAGGGTACAAAGCCCCCCAAATGCCAGCTCCTCCTTAGGAGCCTCACGATCTGTCCACTCCTCCCTTTCTAGATACCTCGCACTCGCTCACCGTCTTAGCATCCTCACTGCGTTCCGCCCTGTGCTCGCTCACATCCGTCGTCTCTCACACAGTTCTTTCTCTCGTTATTCCCACTACTCTCCTGCTTCCCTGGCCCTAGGCTTGTCCTGTCTGCTTTTCTCTCCACTCTGGACTCCTCCAGACTCCTCTGGATGTTCTCTCTTTGATGCGCACAATACAAACCTTCCCCCTAATGGAGCAATCATGTTGACAGTTGCGATACTGCACCCTCTCACATAAATCCAGTGCGGAGGGAGACCCAGGAGGAGCCCAGGTGGATGCCTTTCCAAGGTGCTCAGACTCTTCCAGTCGAACCAAGGCACTGATTTGGATCCTTGGGGTTTGGATCAATTGTTTCTGCTGGCTTCTGATACCAATCATATTCTACTCCAAAGTTTATCGCCCGCCTCTCGAGTGGCTTCTGCCCTCACCTGCTGTGAGTGCCACCTCAGAACTGCTTGCTCTGTCCATGATGTGGACAGAGATGCCCCTCATTTGTGATTTGAAGCACATCTGACAAGTCTCTCGGTTCACTTGGTGATGACCCAGACTGAAAGTCACCAGGGCCCTGAACCTCTCTCTGCTGTCCTCCTCTGCCTTTCCACCTGCTGCCCCATTCCTAAATTCCCACACTTCCTTGTTCTGCTCCTGGCTCCCTCCCCACCTGTCTCTCGCTCTGAAGCTTTTCCTACCCTTCTTTCTTTCCTGCTGGAGTCTTAGCTCCACGGGTTCTCAATCCCTTCCCCTCCTGGAGCTCAGATTTTATTAACGCTTCACTGTCTTACTACAAACTGCTTGGCCTTATAGTTTGATTGCCAAAAATATCACACTTAATTTCCAAATTCTCATAGATTGTAACAATATCTGCTGTGGCAAAAGCAAACAATCCCAAAATGTATTATCTCTCCAGTTTCTCTGATCTCCACTCTCAATATCTCTAACCTCCTTCGCTCTCCTTGCTCTAGTCTCTCCCTCTGATCACTAAATTCAGTTTCTATAAAGACTCAAATGCCTTTTGGGTAGATATAATATTAAAAACCATCACATGCTATACTGCTTTATTTTAAAAATCTGGCAGTAGTGTTCGGTTATGGTCCTCCTTCTTCTTACTCAAGCATGCATGTTTATAATTTCCTCCGAATGTCTGTCCTTGGTACGGGAGGTGACCTGGCTGCATGACAAGGAGAAGAAGTGCAAACCAGAACAGCACAGGGAAAGACATCATGTGTTTCAAAAGAGCTAAAAAGTAAACTATTTCCCAATAGGGATTATAGCAATTTACCTTATACTCCCTTTCAAGGTTTTAATGGGCTCGATATACTTTCCTCTCTTCTATCTCTAAAACATTTGTTAAAGTATAAACTTTAACTCAATATTTGTAAGAACAGTGAATAAAGTTTCTGTATCTCAGAATTTGTAAGTTCATTGGGTATGGTTTTAAAAATATCCTTAATATCTGTAAGGAAATTAACTTAAAACTTGAAACAGAAAGGGTTGATATTTAAAAATCTACAGCATACTTGTAGGTAACTTGGATTTGACCTGGTTAAGAAAACAGAAGTTTTTAAAAAGAAAAATAGGGTGCACCTGATGGGCTCACCTCAGAGTAAACAACCATCATGTGATTTTGCTGCCATCTTGGCTGAGGACTTCATCAGGATGGAAGCAGCTATGTGGCTGGCAGCCATCTTTATTAAGGTTAAAGTGAGGACATGGCCTGTGACTTCACTGCCATCACGGTTAAGGTGACCACATGGTACAAGCAAACTAGAACAACAATATTAAAACTTCTAGGTCCTACTGAGCACTCTGCTCAACCGTGTATCTATTTCTTTAGTCTAAAGCTTTAGCAGCAGCCCTCCAATCCATTTTGGAACAGGATGGACAAGTATATAATGATTGTTCCCTGGGAGAAAAAACCAGATGAGGACAGATCATGACCAAGGCTTACAGAAAATAGGACATTAAAACAACATATGCTTGATATTAATAAATTCCTAAAGATATAAAGCTCTACTCAGGGTTAAAAGAAACTGACATAGGAATATATGTATAACCACGCACGTCTTTCCTGTGTTTAATACCAGGCTTCCAAAAAAAAAGTACAAGTTCTAGATAAGGAACATGTTTGGTTAATAAGGCTTATGAACTTCTAAGGTTCATTAAGGCTAGAAAAACCCGACTTCACAATGTATGGCTAGTCTCTTTGTCTTTGCTGTTATTGTTAATCTTTAGCTATTTGGATAAACTGGATCACACAAAATCTCTAAAATTCTGCAAAGGTACAAGATTGATGGATCAGGAAAAGAAGGCTCCCAGTCTCTCTGTGGACTGTATTTAGGGATTAATGTTTTGTTTTGATACTAAGGAGTCTTCAAATCTAATTTAGAGATAGATGGAAATTTACAGAGTAACACAACTGTAAACTATAAGTGCTATAAAAGCTACTGACCTCTTGTAAACTGGTGAAGATAATTAAGACACAGTCAATCACCTTATAAATGATCAGATTCCTTAATGTTCTCAGAAGTGCATGTGTAGTCATGCGGTGTGTAATTATCTTCAAAAGATAAGCTTCAAACAATAAGCCGTCTGAATATGTTGTCCAGGTTAAGCCTGAAGCAAGTAAATAAAAACAAGTAAAGTTTATTTCAAATCAGGTATACTTAGTAGATTAGGTGATAGCCCTCAAACCCTCAGAGAGATATGCTGAATACAGCATTTAATGTGTTTAATGAAAAAGGTTTCCCATGATAGACAGAAATACCAGCTTCTCATTGCAGCAGCCGAGGCTGTCTCCAAAGAATTGTTCAGCAACGGACTCTGCCTGGAGCTTGCTTCAAGTGTGGTAGTGCTGACCACTGGGCAAAGAATTGCTCCATGTCTCACAAACTTTGAACACTGTTTGACCACTCAACTTTCCCTTGCTAAGGTAGGTCAAGAACTTTCCCAAGTTCTTACCCCACAGGAAAATCCTTCAGACCTTCTGGGTCTGGCATTCAAGGAATGATGCTGCCCTGTGTAGCCATGAAAGGCTTCATGTTATCCTGCATGACAGCCAAAGGCTGATGGCCTCTTCCCCCAACAAAACCACTAAAACACCATGAAGCAACCCAGGCTGGCTGTCTATGTGGTGGGTAGGTCTCTAATTATTTCAGTTGATACAGAGGCTTTTTGGCTTATACTTCCCGCCTAAATTTAGCTTTCTCAGATCTCAGTGATTGCTTGATGGAGAAGCTAAGCTTTATAAGACTCAGAAACAGCAGGACAGCCATGGCCAGCTCCACTCCTCAAGGTAGCAGCCGCCTACTCTGTCTATTTCATATGTAAAAATCAGACCTGGTTTCCCTTAAGTCTTCTTCCGCTGAGAAAGGCAAAGTTAGACATGTTTACCTTCCTGACAGGTTTCAGGCTGAGAAAGAAAACTTCACAAAACAGGTTTAAATGTAAAAACAAACTCATGCTACCATGCTGTTTTAACTAACAAAATTTACTTTTTACTTGAAAGCACCAGCGTCTGAACAAGATACACCAAGGCCAAGTTCTCAACACAAAGATGTCTTAGTATTCAGCAGAATCCTAAACAAGTAGTCTTTAACACTAGTGAAGGAATGGGCCTGACGGTTAGGTGAGAGCAAGGAAGAAGAGAGAGAGCTTCTGTGCCCTATATAAAGCTTTCAAAAGAGTATGTGCTTCAGATTAGAGGTGTGTTATCCCACCTCAATGATCTGGATTAGAAGTGGATCTTCCCACTTGAAAGGATCCAATTAAACAACAACAACAACAACAAAAATCACTAACAGGTGTGCCCTATACCAAATTTGGCTCTAGCTAATTCCAGATGTAGTCAATTTGACAACCAAGAAGAGATATCACACACTCCATATTCTGTATATAAAGGTCAGATGAAGGGGGATTGAAAAAATTTATCATGTATAGAAAGAAGATGGCAGAGCCAAAAAAAAAAAAATCGACATCTGTCTACCACAGATGCAGACTGTAACCATGCACTGCCAGGTCACTAAATGTCATTGGGGATTGGTGAGCAGGTCTGCTCTAAGGAATGTGACTGCTCTGAACTCCCAGCAGAGCAGAAAAAGTAAAGAAAAGCTGTCAGTGAAGTGGTTGGAGATAGCCAGTGGCCAGTTCGCACTTCGTGGCCCAGGGCTCCAGCTCTAAGTCTTTGGCTCAATATTCATCACTGCTAGCCTCCCGTTGGTCCGTGGAAACCCTGTTTAATCCATTCAAACTATTCTCAACTTTCACCATCACAGAAGTCCCTTTTGCATACTAGACACAACCCTGCAGAGGAGCAAGAGCCGAGCCACCAAAACAAAAGGGTCAAAGTGAAGGAGCGGTTCATGTGTCAATGTGGTTATAAACTTGGGCATGGGAACACAGAGAGCGCTGACCTCTTTAGCATCGCTATGTGTGTCCTTCCGTCCTTCACTCTTCTGTGATGCTGTAGTTAAGCATCTGCAAGGGGCCAGCCACTGTTCGAGATTCTGAGACCACCCACCACAAGGAAGAGCACCTACAAGGCTCTCTCTGTCCCAGGGATTTTGTTCTGTTCTATCTAACTAATCATGAATAGAAAAATTCAAAGCCTACGGCATTGTAGAGAGTGTTTGATATTTTAGGAAGACGGAGCAGGAGGCTATGAGAATAAGAGGATTGGAATTGAGAAGCTGACAGAGACAGAAGCAGTTCGAGGATGAGAACTTCCAGGTGAGGCGTAAAGGGCAGCACAGTCGGAGCTGTGCTAGGGCACAGGTGGAGAGTGAGAATATGAGAAGGGGGTGAGGCAGGAACGAATGGATTTCCTTGTTTAAGCAAAGAAAGGAGACGCGGTGGCTGGCATATAGAGGGACCTCACAGAGAGGGGACATTTTACAAGCATGATGTTAGGGGAGGTTCTCTAGGAGGAGCTGGCTCTGTTCATCTCACGGGTCATGTACTCATTTGTGACTTCTCTGTGCAGCTTAGACTCTTCTCAGATGTTGCAACTCGAAACTCCTCGGAATGATGCACCAGAGCTTGGGACGTGACTTAGCCGGAAAATTTCTAGGCATGCAAGCGTGAAGACCTGAGTCTGAGTCCTAGAACTTCCATCAAAAAGTCAGGCATGGTGCTATACGCTTGTGGATCCAGGGCTGGGGAGTGAAATTAAAGAGGATCTCTGGGGCTAACTGACCAGCCAATCATGCCCAGTTAGTGAGTCTTGGGTCAAATGAGAATCTATCTCAAAATTAAGGTGGATGGGACCCAAATACCACCATCCAACACAGATATCCAGTCTCCGTGTGCACACCTATACACACATTAACACACACACATAATGCACCTGCACACACATGAACACATGCACACCATCCATTGTCTTCTGTGGTTTTCTTCATAAACCCCATTCCTGTGTGACTTACTGCAGTCTCAGTGCTCACTGAGACTCGCCCACCAGAATGTGGACATGTCCAGACAGAAGATATATGCTATCTGCTGATTTACATCAAGTGCCAGGATGACTTTCAGAGTCATAACCTGGTAAGGGAAAAAAACCAATTGAAACATTTGTTGTAGTAAGCGCTAGTGTGCCAAGTTCTATGGACACAGACGAGTGAGCCCCGCAGCCATCACAGGGTCTTCAGGAAGCTTTACTGAGGTGGCAGGATCTGACAGGCGGACAAGGGTGACACCCCTGCCAAACACCTGATCTCAGCAACTTTCCTTAGTCATGGAGGGAGATTCCGCAACTTTCTTCTTCTATCCTTGACCCTAAAGCTACAACCACGTGGTCAAAGCTGCCGAGGTCTGCCGCTTGCTGGGGCTGGCACATGCCCCACTCATTCAATTCCATCTTCAGCAGCTTTCAGCCTAAGCTTGGATGTCCTGGAACTCGCTCTGGAGACCAGGCTCTCCTCAAAGTTAGACATCTGCCTTCTGAACGTGGGGACTGGAACGTGTGCACCACCACAGCTGGCCCTGAACTTTTCATTAATCCCTTTTCACTTTTATTCTTCAATTCATTTTCACAAGGTGGAAGCTTAGCTGGGTGGGGTCTGACCCTGAGGTCACCACTCCCTTTTAATATCAGGCTTATCTTTAATCTGTTTTTCTCCTTGAACAGCAGACTTAGCTCCATCCCACTTCCTGGTGCGCCCTCCCTTCTCAAAGTGTACATTTTATTTTTTTCTGTCGGAGTTTGCTCTTTTTCATTATAGATCTTCAAAAGAGTGAACCCCAATAACCACAAGACAGAGTCAATACTAGGCTGTTATGAGATTTCTTCTGCCAACAGAATTAATCCAAAATTCTTCACTTTAGCCCCAGGAAGATTTTCGGGACAAGGACAAAAAGCAGATACATTCTTTGCCCAAATATCGCAATAATAGTCTCTAGGACACATACTAAAATTCTTCTCCTCTGAAACTTCTTGAGCCAGGGCACCACATTTAAATCACCCTCGGCATTACTGTCTTTTTTTTTTTTTTTTTTTTTTTTTTTTTTTTTTTTTTTGGTTTTTCGAGACAGGGTTTCTCTGCGGCTTTGGAGCCTGTCCTGGAACTAGCTCTTGTAGACCAGGCTGGTCTCGAACTCACAGAGATCCGCCTGCCTCTGCCTCCCGAGTGCTGGGATTAAAGGCGTGTGCCACCACCGCCCGGCTCGGCATTACTGTCTTACGTGTTCCTACTAATATAGGCCATTGGGCGCCACTTATCGCACTCTACTGCTTTTCTAAGCCAAAAATCCCCAAATCCGCATTCCTACAAACAAAGGCAAAGTCGGGCCTATCTCTGAGCTAATTCCTTTTTTCCTCAGTGGAGATGTTTTCTACATAAACCTCCCTAACACTGCACACTTGCTGCCTGGCACATGGCATTTATTCTGTGCGTTCCCCAGTGCTCTCTGAGCTTTCCTGGTAGGACACACTGTGCTCCTGCTCCAGTGTTGATTATTGTACTCTAGGCCTCATGCCAAGCTGTCACTTTCCCGGTTAGAGCAATTTCCCACTATGTTTTTTAATTGGTTCTAGATTTTTTTCCAATTAGTTTATTCTCCCAATTGCTTGACTAAGTTTCTCAGACTCGCAGAAGGATTTCATTAAGAGCGACAAATCCTCAAGTCACCCCTGAAAACAGGCATGCACAATTGGCTTCAGTAGCTCGGCCCATTGATCAATTGTTTAGTTGATAAGTGATCAATACTAGTAGGAATTCTTCCTGGAAACAGTGTATGGACCCAGATGTGTAGACTCACCTCCTAAAGTGAGGAGTCATGGGTTCCTCTTCTCTATAATGGTGATGGCAGCAATCCTGCCCTTAGTAAGCAGTTACCGAGACTGAGTGAAGCAGTCCAAGGAATTGACTTCTCTGAAACCAGGAGGATGGGAGTTCATTCCCTAGTGGTGCAGGCTGTAATTGATGACTGTTTAACAGAAGTCCCTCAGAACCTGGAAATGGATGTGGACTCACTTGAGGAAACTTACATGTTTCCAAGAATATTGTTTTAGGAGCTATGAACTCACTGGACTACAGAAGATTAAACCACTTTTTACCTCCAATTGTTATGGAGTAAGTTGGTGCTTCTTTGCTCTCAGAAATCGGACTGCCCTTCTGTGGAGGTGAGTTCAAAGTCAAAGATGGATGGATAAACCTTGTCTTTGCCCACAGAGCTAGGGAGTTCTAAAGCACAGCTCATTAGAGCTTGAGTTAGTCTGAGGTAGGGCTACAGGGCCAGTTTGGACAATTCACGTGTCCGCTTTCACAAGTCTGTAATTTTACGGACAAGGTTCCCATACCTACCTGCATCTTGGAATCTAAAGCCTTTCTCTAAGAATAACATTTTCCCTCTTCACATTCAGCCAGAAGTAAAAGTCCAAGTTCCTTCAAGGGACAGGAAGCCGGAATCCACAACCCGTTAGTCCCAAGCAGTGACTTTATGGGAATTTAGAGTCACACAGTCCTGGGCTGAAGTTCTGTCTCTGCTGCCTGTTGTTTCCCTGGCTCAGTCCACGGCACCTGAGAGTGCAGGGGCTCACACTTGTGACCAGGATGTGGTAGGACAGGAGGGCGATGGGCAGAGTTGCAGGGCTGCAGGGAGGGATGACCAGAGGGCACTGGTGTGTTTGGGGCATGTTGCAAATTGACGACATGAGAATCATGGACTTGCAAACTGAATTGTCTTCTGATGTGTTCCTCTTTGCACATGTGAGTATATGTCACTTGGAATTTGAGGGTGTGGTGACATGGCCATTTCGAGTAGCACTTAATTCCCAGGTACTTCATGACCTCTGCCCTCAGTTTTCTAATTGTAAAAGCAGAGACTCATTGAGGCTAAAATCCCAGTCTTTAAAGTATTCTAGTGAAAACAGGCCATCTGTTTCAAAAGATTGTCCTATGCAATACACTTGTGTGTGTGTGTGTGTTGCATGTGTGTATTCATGTGGATACAGACTCACATATCTACTCACATGTGAAGGTGGAGGTCAGAGGTAAACATCAGGACTCTGTCTCAATCTTTTGCCACATTAATTTTTGAGATATGGTTTCCCACAATACCTAGAACTCAGATATTTGGGATAGACTCATTGGATAAGGAAAATATAATTTTAAAGTTTTTAATTTAAAAATAAAGATAAGGAAATGACCAAGTCAGAAACCTGTTCAAGAGGATGCATGACTTCCATGTACTTATAAAAATGAGCAGTGAGTTATTGGGATAGTTACTTAACTTCTCTACACCCAGGCCTTCTCCCTCTGAAGAGTGTGTTTTATCTCCTAGTCCTGTTTTAATGATTAAATGGATTAAACCACATACAATACTTTAAGTGCACACAAGTAATTTGTGTTACAAATGTTAGGAATTATTTTCATTCTTAGTCTAATGCCAAGTTAAAAAAAAAAAAACCTCACATGTGCTGAACATGTATGAACCAGAGAATTCTAAAACAAATGTGTAAATTTTGTGGAGAACACGTATTGTGTTGATGTTACCCAGATGTTGACAATGCCTGTAGACACGCTACATTGCATCTACTCAAAAGATGAAAACCAGAGCAACCTGCAAAGCCTTCTAGACCTGTGTTCTGTGTGACTCTAGTTTTCTGCATGCCTAATCCCAGGGATGGCAGCACTGTTGCCTGGAGGCTTTGTGTCCATCCCAAGAATGGCCTGCCCTAGTGAGCAAGCGGCGGTGTGTGGCTGAAACGAGTGAAGCCTTGAGCTTCACAGCCAGGTTAGACTCGTCCATACCCATGGAGCTGGGCTCTCGGGGAGACTGGAGACCCCTGACTTCAATCTCTACACCTGGGAAGCAGCATGGTGACCTACACAATCAGAAGACACTCAAGAGTTAGTTCTGTCTCAGGTAACAGCTCTGTCACTCTTGGACTTCATCTTTTGAGGCCTCAGTTTGCACATCTGTGCATTTGGACAATAGAGATCTGTACTCATCAGCTTCTGGGATGAAGACATGAGAATGCACATTTAGCACATTTACCCTGGAACGTGCTAAGTGCTCAAGAGCCATGAATCCACACTGACTCTATGAACTGTTCCATTCCTTTGCTGAGGCAGGAGGATGGACCGCTCCAGCCATAATCATACATTTGTGTACAATGACTTTTAGCTGAGTCAATACACCTTGTGCTTTGAAGATGTTAACATTTATATCGAACTCGAAGTAAAAATTACTTTCTTGCATGGTCTCTAATTGCCTGAATTACTCTCTACCTTCTGCAAAACTCTACAGTGAGATCTTGATATATTAATCCTGTCATTTACTGTCTCTGATCCTTGTTGATCCTTGAAATCTGCATTTTAATTGTATGATTGGGAAAGAAGGCTTGTCTCAGGCACAAAACGGGCAGGTGATGCTACCCAGTGTCTGGGAGAGGAAACATGCCCCGCAAGCCAAGAGGCTGGGAAGTCTTAGGAATACAGGGATGGCCTCTGTTTCTGGTTTTTGATAACCATGTCCTGAGGTCACCCATCCCCCTCTACCAAAGATCTGATCTCAAATCAAAGATGGGACAACAGTTTTGGCAAGTAAATAAACAGCCTTGGTCCTGCCGGCCCCTGCTGTGTCGAGCAGACCCGGGGAACTGATGCTCCTCCGCTGGGTCTGAATCCCCATGGCCATGAAGAGCCTCGCGGACTCTCTGCCCTCACCCTCCTTCAAGCACGCCATCTTAAGGTTTGTGCCTCAGACAAGCATTTTCCTACCACAGGACCTTGGCATGGAAGTTGTGGTTACATAAAACATCTCTCTGCTTCCTCAAACTCGCCGAATCTTTTCACCTCTCAGGACTTTTGCTAGATTTCTTCCCTTTTCCTATAAGAATATTCTCTTGTCCTTCAGAGTACTTGTCTCTGTTGTCACTGCGTGCACACATACTTTGTGACAGGGTCTCACTGGTACAGCTCTGGTTAGCTTCAGTCTCAGAGAACTCCTGCCTCTGTCTTCTGAGTGGTGGGGTCATAGGGTGGTGACACCAGACCAGATGTCACACTGTGTACTTAACTATACCAGTTCGGGGCTTATTTCTGCAAGGAAGGAATGGGTTATTGTGTGTGGAAACACACGTGGAGGGTGTCAGTGGATGGAGCTCACCAAGGATGCTAAGCTAGCTGAGGAATCTCCCCGTCCTCGTCCTTCACTGTCTGGATTGCAATGTTTCTCTCACCTGGCTCTTCCTTCTTTCTTACTTAATATGGTACTGGAGATGGTGATGGAACTCAGGTGCCCATCCCAACAAGGAAAATAATATGTGGCCTGAGGTATCTCCCAGGCCACCGTTACTAATTCCGCTAGTCAAAAATCTGCTCTGTGATACAGGCAGGCATTGTGCTAAGCTCTGCAGAATGACTTGGTGAAAACACATAGGCTCTCTGCCACCTTGACACATATTCTGAGGATAAGGCGGGCAGGGGAGTATCTCATCCATGAATAAATTCAAGAAAAACGAGGAGCCCTAAACAGACCATCATACTTAGCAGGGGACAAGGAGAGAAAACATTCTCTTCAGTGGACACTCCGGATGGGCACTTGAGGAGATACCACCTGGATGAGAGCTGAAGAGGAGGAGGCAACCTCAGTGAGACTTGTCTATGAAAGAAGTTAAGGCTGAATGGTTTTTCCTTGGTGCCCCAAGGCTTGTCCTGGTGCTGTGTAAGTAGGAGTGGAGTAAATGATGCTATGTCAGGGCTGGGATGAGCACCCAAGCACTGGGGAAGCAGCTACTTAGGCGTGAGATGCTCAGATGCTCAGTGATGTTTCATCTGGACATGATATACTGGGGGAGAGAGAGAGAGAGAGAGAGAGGAGAGAGAGAGAGATGAGAGACGAGAGAGAGAGAGAGGGAGAGAGAGAGAGAGAGAGAGACCATAGAACAGAGTTGTGCATCTCCTGACCTCTAGAGGACTCTCAGCCATGCTGAAGTATTAACCAAGCTTTGTAAGTCCCTCCTTTTGCAAGTCAAACACTGTGAAGAACAGCGTCATGTGAAGAACAGCGTGATGAACATGCTATCTATCTGCATGGCAAAGAGACTGTCCCTCCTGATGGAAAAGTGACTCCCCAGCAACTCTAGGCACCCAGAGCTTGGGTTGGGCTGGAGAGGTATCTATGGGTGTGGCTATATACTCAGGACTTCTTCTGTGAGGTGCAGATTTCTCTTTGGGAGGCCTTTGGGCACCTCCCCCTCCTCAGAAACTGGGCTGCAGAGGAGAGGAGGCAGAAATCACAGGTGCTGCCTTGAGCTGTTTATCACGTCCATGCTCCACCTGTGCCCTTTTAAGCTAATGTTTCCTTGTAATCAACACACTTTTATTTAAATGACTGTATTTAAGCACCTGTGAATGAGAAGCTGCACCTCCTAATTCTCCGTATCAGTTTTTCTAACTGGGGACCACAATATTCAATACATGAGCCTATGTTGGCAGTTCTCATCAACACCCACAGGTAGACTCTGCGCCCTATAAGAAATCAGCAAGTTGCCGGGCGGTGGTGGCGCACGTCTTTAATCCCAGCACTCAGGAGGCAGAGGCAGGCGGATCTCCGTGAGTTCGAGGCCAGCCTGGTCTACAAGAGCTAGTTCCAGGACAGGCTTTAAAAAAAGCCACAGAGAAACCCTGTCTTGAAAAACAAACAACAAAAAAAAAAAAACAAAAAACAAAAAAAAGAAATCAGCAAGTCATAAGGAATAAGACAGTAAGCAGCACCCCTCCATGACCTCTGCATCAGCTCCTGCCTTCAGATTCCTTCCCTATTTGAGTTCCTGTCCTGACTTCCTTCAGTGATAAGCAATGCTGTGGAAGTATAAAGATGAATAAACCCTTTCCTCCCCAATTTACTTTGATCGTGGTGTTTCATGGCAGCAATAGTAACCCTAACTAATGCATAGATCAGCTGAAAGACAGAGAACACGGGAGCATGTGAACAGATGCAAAGAAGCCCTCTGACAGTCCTCATATCAAAAATTCTGAAGAAACTAGGAACAGAAGTGTACCTCACCATACCTCAGTATGACTATTTGTTGCAAACTTATACCCAGCATTATAACAAATGAAGAAAAACTAGGAATCATTCCTTTAAATTAGGACTGAGGCAAGGGTGGTCCCTCATACCCAATATAGTGCTGTAAGTCTTCAGTAAGCAATGCGAGAAGAGAGAGAAATGAAAGGAATACAATTAGGAATAAGTGTAGGCCGAGACTGCTCGTTCATTTCCCAACCACCTAGACCTGAATAATAACACAGAAACTATATTAATTACAAACAGTGCTTGGCCAATGACTCAGGCATATTCCTAGCTAACTCTACATTTTAAATTAGTCCATTTCTATTCATCTGTGCATCTGCATGAGGTTGTGGCTTGCTGGTAAGGATCCAGCATCTCCCTCCTTCAGCAGCTACATGGCATCTCTCTAACTCCTCCTACCCTCGCTCTGTATCTCTTCCAGCGTGGCTATACTCTGCCCTGCTATAGTCCGAAGGAGCTTCTTTATTAACCAATGGTAATAAACCATAAGCTTAGTGGAGACTGCTCATTCATTTCTGGCTGCCCAGACCTGAATAATCACACAGGAACTCTATTAATTGCAACACTGCTTGGCCAACAGCTTAGGCTGCTCATTCATTTCTGGCTGCCCAGACCTGAATAATCACACAGGAACTCTATTAATTACAACACTGCTTGGCCAACAGCTCAGGCTTCTTGTTAACTAACTCTTACATCTTAAATCAACCCATTTCTATTATTCTGTGTATCACCACAAGGCTGTGTCTTACCAGGTAAAATTCCAGCATCGTCTCCCCTTGGCAGCTACATTGCGTCTCTGTGACTCCTCCTATTCTCTCTACATCTCTGTTTGGATTTTCTGCCTGCTTTACTATATTAAGCCATTGGCCAAAAGCAGCTTCTTTATTAACCAATGGCAATAAAACATATTCACAGCATACAAAGGGGAATCCCACATCAAAAAAGAAAAATGGTTAGGAGATGGTTCAGTAAAGTGCCTGCCTTCCAAGAGCAAGGAACTGAGTTTGAGCCCCAGGACCCATATAAAAATGCTGGTTGTGCGGGTTCATGTAACTCTAGTGCTAGAGAGGCAGAGGCAGGAGACTCTTTGCCATTTGATGGCCAACCAGTCTAGCTAATTGGTGAGTTCCAAGTCAATATGAGGTCCTGTCTCAAAAGAGGCAATAGCATTCCTGAGGGTGATCCCCTGATGTCATTCTCTGGCCTCTAGTCACATGAACATATACATGCATACACACACACCCAACACACAGGTATCCCCTCCATACATAAACATGCATGTGTTTTAAAATACAGGAAAAGAAGAAGTTAAGACACCTGAATTTGCAGATGGCATGATTCTATAATTAAAAGACCCTGACAATGCCACTTGGGAACTCTCAGACCTGACAGAGACTGTCAGCAAAACAGCAGAATACAGAGTCAACATAATAAAAGCCAGCAGCTGTTATTATATATATGCCAATATAGAACTTCTGTATATGCCAATAAGGAACTTGCCAGGAAAGAAACCAGAGAAAATAACCCCATTTGTACTAGCTTCAAATAAAATTTTTAGAAATAAACCCCGGTGTGGAAGTAAAAGACTTCTACACTGAAATATACCACACTGAAGAAGACACTGGAAGACAGAAAGGCATTTCATGCTCATAGATGGGCAGATAACATTATGGAATGTGTAACAGAAGTTTATAGATTCAATGCAATTCTCAACAGTTAGATGAAATTCTTGAGAAAAAAAGAACCCTAAAATCCTTATCGAAGCACAAAAGACCCTGAACAGTCGAACAGTCCTAAGCAGAAGGAGAAACGCTGGAGCTATCTCAGTACTTGATATCAAATTATACAACAGATCCATAGTAATCAAAACAGCATGAAGCTGGCAAAAAAACAAAAACAAAAACAAAAAAAAAAAAAACCAGACAACTAAGCCAAGGGAACAAATGTAACAAACAAACACACAGAGCCACCTAATCTCTGACAAAAGGTGTCAAAAATTATGCATTGGAAAAACAACAGACACACAAAACAAAAAAGAGAAAAAAATACTTTTATCCAACTCTGAAAACACTGGATAACCACGTGTAGAATAATGAAACTAGATCCCCTTCTCTCACCCAGCACAAAAAATCTATTCAAAGTAGATCAAATGCCTTAAAGTCAGGATCTGAAACTTTGAAATCACTCATGGAAAGCATAGGCAAGCACATCAGGACTAGACAAGGACATTATACAGAGATTACAAATGGGGTTACACAGAGTTAAAAAGCTTCTGCAAAGCAAAGGGCACCAACTCCTCTCCCACAGCCCAGACCCAGACGGCCCAGACTGCCCTTCCCCATCTCCTCTCCCACAGCCCAGACCCTGCTGCTCTTCCACTGCCCTTCCCCACAGTTGGTACTCACTTCACTCATTGTTGCTTTCATCTTATTCTGATACCTTTGCTGGTGACTCAGAAGTAGAGTGTCCCTTCTCTGAACCAGGTTTTGTGCCTGCCACGTGGTTGGCATAGGTGGCAGGGAGGGGGAGAGGAGTAATAAAAAGGTTGCTTGTTCGTTCCCTGCTTATTTATTCCCAGCCGTCCAGACTCCCAAAATAACCACACAGAAACTGTATTAATTAAATCACTGCTTGGTCTATAGCTCTAACTTCTTATCTGCTAACTCTTACATATTAATTTAACCAATTTCTATTAATCTGTGTATTGCCACGAGGCTGTGGTTTACCAGGTAAAGTTCCAGTGTCTGTCTCTGGTGGGGCTACATGGCTTCTCTCTGAATCCGCCTCCTTTCTCACAGCATTCAGTTTAGTTTTCCCTGCCTAGCTCTGTTCTGCCCTGTTATAGGTCCAAAGCAGTTTCTTTATTCATCTATGGTAATCACAGCACACAGAGGGGACTCCCACATCAGGGAGAGGTGCTCCAGCACTCACATAGAAGCCAGTGACAGAGCTCCAGATTCAGAGAGAGACTCTATCTCAAAAAACAAGGTAGGAAGGAGTTGAAGATACTACGCATCATTCTCTGACCTTCCCAGGCACAAGGTGGATACACAAAGAAGTGTATGTACACCTACACACACACACACACACACACACACACACACACCCCATGCACACAGGGACGGGGGCAGAATGAATCAATTTTATCCTAGTCAAACTGCTTGAAAACCAACCTCCCTAGACACAAGTTTTAGCATTAGGTCAAAGAACAGCCTTGGGGGGGTCCAGAATAATTCTGGTGCCAGGAGCCACATTTTAAACTATGTGTGTGTTTAAAGATAAACCGAAGTAGTCATCATATTTTCAAAGTGCCACCCCTACTTAAAAAAAATAAGGATAAAAAGCTGGTGCTGAGGAAAGCTACTTAGGAGCTGGAGAAGTGTGCCTGTATCAGGTCTACCGCTGTCCAGGTGTGACAGCCTCTGAAGGAGCTGGCATCTTGGGCAGGTCTGGAGAGCCCATTTGGGTAGCAGTCTGGCCAGGGCCTGGCTGGAAGCTTGAGCTGGTTTCTCTGCCTCCCCTCAGGTACCATGGAATGGTAGAGAGAGCTAGCTAGGCTCAAGGAAGGAGCCCTACCATAACAGCAGCGCCCTCTAGGGAGTTACTTATGAAAAAGCATCCCTTATCCCATATCATCTCTGAGCAACCAGAATGCAATGCTGCACTGGTCAGCCAACTTGTGGTCTTCCTATGGGTCTCAGGTCAAATCCATGTCCCCGGGGAAGTCTTTCCCCAACACCCTCACTGGATAAGTCTCCCTCCCTGTACCATCCCTCCTCATTCCAACCTCCTCCCCAAACAGGCCACAGCTCCAATCCCACCCAGCTGCAGTGGCATTTGAAGACTGTCAGTCTGTCTCCATGTGAGCATGCCCCATGAGGACAAGGACCCTGCCTGGCCTCTCACCAGAATTCTGAAAACAGCCCTCAATGACTTTCCCACCTCCACCCAAGAAGTTACATTCTCATTAATGGCCGTCTTTATATGCCACTTATTTCTTGTGTCTCAGGCACTATCTTGGGACACCCATGCTTTCTGACATTTGTTATGCTGTTCTGGTCTACAGATGAGGAAGCTGAGTCTCAGGTAGACACGAACAAGGATGCAGGAGATGAAAGTCTGTGAGCACACTCCCTTCCGTGCTCACCCAACTCTGACATCTGTGGTCCTCTGTCCCCTCTTGTCTTCATGACTGAAATGCATGCTCTCAGCTGCATGTCATCTGCACCCAGCTGGTTCCCAAAGCAGCAGCCGCCCTGAACACGGCCCTCTCATCCCTCCTACTATGGTCTTGTCAAATGCCAAGGCCTGGGAGACCACACCCTCCACGTTATTGCGTCATGAGAGTTATGACCCTGAGAACTACAGTTACAAGAATATAACAGACAGCATCCCAGCCACCACCTCTCTCCTAGGCACCTAAAAGTCAGAGCACCAAGTTTGTCCCTCAGTAATGCCCACTCTGCTTTACTTTTCTTGACAAAAATAATGAAATTCTAACTTCTTACATAAGACCAGGAAAGGCACCAAAGTGCACTAGGAAGTAACTGATATTCTTCAAACATTCTCAAGGGGGGCATTAACTCTGAGAAAGGATCTCAAACAGTGCAATGCCAACACCCTGAGCTAAAGTTCTCAATATGATCTCTTGCAAAACCAGAGCGCAAGGCCCCAGGGTGGGCCAGTGCTTCTGTGAGATCTGTTTTCCATCACTTGACCTGGCCTGGCCCCCATGGTGTCAGAGAGAGCACACAAACAGTAGCAATTCCTTTGAGGAAGGCTAGGGAGATGACTTAGTCAGCAAAGTGCAGACGGACAAACATGAGGGTCTGGATTCGGATCCCCAGTACCCATGTGAAAACTAGGAGCTTTAGCTGGGGTTATGGGGAAATGGGTAGATCCCTGGAGATCATTGGTTAGCCAGTCTAGCAGGATCGATGAGCACCATGTTCAACGAGAAACCCTGACTCAAAAATTAAGGTGGAAAGTGATTGAGGAAGACACCCAAGGTCCCCTCTGGCCTCCACACACATACACATGTGTACCTCCACACACACAGAGACAAATACAGATGCTAAACACGCATTCTCTTTCACACAAGGCAGATAGGATAGGATAGGCAGTCAGAGAGGGTGCAAGGACCCTGATAGGCTTTGAGTGGGGGATACATAATGTTTCTTGTTGTGTGTATTAGCAGAACTTCAAGCAGAGGTGTGGCATGGTCTGATTGACAAAACAGGATGACTTCTTCAGCAATTGTGCAGAAAAGAATTGTCAAGTAGCGGGGCAGAAGCTGGGGACCAGTTAGAAATCTTTGCAATGGCTCAAGACAAAGTGTTGGGTGGCCTGAGGTAGTCAGACTGCGGCAGTAAGGACAGGATCTCCTGGTAGATAGACAGGGGGGAGCTAATAGGGGAGTCAGACGCAGCTTGAAGGCTGCAACTGGGACGTCAGGGGAAACTAGGTACCACTTTTGAGTCAAGGAAGGCAGGAAGTGATCTGAGTTCTCTAACACACATACATACCAGGACGACAAGGAGATCCTGGTGCTTCTACTTCCAGCCTCTCTGTTCCTCCTCTGAATCTTACTCAGAAAGATGAAGTTCATCCATCCTTTCACAACCCACCCATCTGTCAGCCACCCACCCACTCATCCATCCAATCATTCATTTAGTATCTACTCCATGGCAAATGTGGTAGGTGCTATAGACACAAGACTAACTAGACACATGCCCTTCCCTTAGGGAAGATACGGAGACAATGTATTGTTATGGTTTGACCTTAAATACCCCCCAAAGCTCAAAATGCTGAAAGCTTTTCCATGGTGCCACAGTACCATGGTGCTGGCAGATAACTGGATCAGGTGGCCTTTCACCTCACTAAGGATGGACCTTTTATGGACTCTTAGTTTCTGGATTCCAAGGGAGGGTGTGCTGGTTTGAATAAGAACAGTCTCCATAGGCTCATATGTTTGAGTGCTTAGTCACCAGGGAATGGCACTTTCAGGATTAAAAGGATCAGGGGGTATGGCTTTGTTGGAGGAAGGGTGCCCCTGGGGTGGGCTTTGGGGTTTGAAAACACATGAGCCCAGAGTCTCTTTCTCTGCCTGCCTATGGATCAGGATGTAAAGCTCTCACTACTGCTCGTGCACTTGCCTGCATAGTGCCATGCTCTCCACCATGACGAAAATGGACTGAACTCTGAACCTGGAAGCAATCCTCCAGTTAAATGCCTTTTTAAATAACAGTTGCCTTGGTCATGGCGTTTCTTCACCGCAGTAGAACAGTGATGAACACAAAGGGGTTTGTTGTGAAGATGAGCAGCTGACCTTGCTTCCTGGGTGCCATAATAGAGTACCCCACCGCAGGTTCCAAAGCAAACAGGCCAAGCAATCAGTGAGTGAGACCTCAGAAACCAGAAGCAACCATAAACCCCACTCCTTTTGTTTGTCTTAGGTATCTTGCCACTGTGGCTTAAACTGAGGACCAGAGACACCTTCACTTCTCTGTTCAGCTAGTCACTCAAAATTTCATTGGCACTTAGTCTCATCAGTCCTTTCTTCCAGGAAAGTATACATCTTGGTCCAGGTTAATGTTTATCTTGCCTTCAAGAAAGTATAAGCCCAAGTCTCTTTAAAAAATGGTGTTGAGGAAACCTCCACATGCAGAAGAATGAGACTAAGCTAGGCATGGGGTTATAGGCCTTTAATCCCAGCACTTGGAAAGCAGAGATAGGTAGATCTCTGTGAGTTCAAGGCCAGCCTGGTCTTCAGGACCAGTGAGCTCAAGAACAGCCAGGGATACATAATAGAGAGAGCATGTCTCAAAAAACAAAAACAAAAACCAAAACAAAACAAAAAGAAAGAAACTCAATTCCTATCGTTTACCACACCAAAAAAAAAAAAAAAAACCAATTTAAAATTGATCAAATGCCTTAACACAAGACCCAAAACTTTGAAGTTGATAGAGAAAAACACAGGGAAGACATTCAAACTACATTCACAACTAAGGGCTTACTGAACAGTACACTGATAACACAGGAAATAATCCCAACAATTGGAAAATGGGATTATAGGAAATTTAAAAGCCTTTGCACAGCAAAGGAAATCACCACCAGAGAAAAGACACAACCCATGGAAATAGAGGGAAAATCTTTTTTCACAACACATCAGATGGTGAGTTAATATCTAGGATTTGCAAAGAACTACAAAGTTGAATATCAAAAAATTCAATCGTCAGGTGGTGGTGGTGCACGCCTTTAATCTCAGCACTTTGGAGGCAGAGGCAGGTGAATCTCTGTGAGCTTGAGGGCAGTCTGATCTACAGAATGAGTTCCAGAACAGCTAAGGATACACAGAAAAACCCTGTCTTGAAAACCAAAACAACAAACGAGAACAAAATCTAATCGATAGGTGAACCGATGAATTGAAAAGATGATTCTTGAAAGAAGAAATGCAAACAGTCAATGTGCACTAGGAAAAGTGTTCAACATCTAGAGTCACCTTGTAAATCAAAGCTGCATTGATCCATGTGGACCCACGGAGAATGGCTACCACTGAGCAAACAATGGCAATACATGGACAGTGGGGAAGAGATGTGTGCTGTATCCACAGTGAGAATGCAAACTAGAACAGTGCGGTGCTTTGAATAAGAACGGCCCTTGTTGGAGGAAGTGTGTCACTGGGGGTGGGCTTTGAGATTTCAAAAGTCCGAGCCAGGCCCAGTGCCTCCCACTTCCTGCTGACTTCTGATCCAGATGTAGAACTCTCAGCTACTCCTTCAGCACCACGTCTGCCTCTGTGCCACCATACTTCCCATCTTTTTTTTAAAATTTATTTATTAAAAATTTCTACCTCCTCCCCTCATCCCACGTACCTCCCCCTTCCCCCACTCCCCTTCCCTCTCCACCTCGCTCTCCAGTCCTAAGAGCAGTCAGGGTTCCCTGCCCTGTGGGACGTCCAAGGTCCTCCTCCCTCCCTCCAGGTCTAGGAAGGTGAGCATCCAAACAGATTAGGCTCCCACAAAGCCAGTCCAAAGGCTAAACCTCTGAGACTGCAAGCAAGCCCCAGCTAAATAAATGCTTTCTTTCCTAAAAGTTGCCCTTGTCATGATGTCTCTTCACAGCAACAGAACAGTGACTAAGACAAGCAGCCACTATGGACATCAGTATAAACTTTCCCTCAAAAAAGTAAAAAAATAGAACTACCAAATGACTCAGCTGTGCCACAACCTGAATAACACTAAGTCACCGTATCACAGATATTCTTGCCGCCCTACTCACAACAGTCAAGATATAGAACCAGCTTAGATGTCTGTCAGCAGATGACTGGATAAAAAAATGTATCACATGCTACAGTGGAAGTCTAAGCAGCTGTAAAGAAGAATGGAATCGTGACATTTGTATGGAAATGGATGGACCTAGAAATTAGTATGTTAAGTGAAATAAACCGGACTCAGAAAAACAAATAACTCATTTTCTATTATGTGTGGAACTAGATTTAAAATTATATGTGGGAATATACGTGTGGAGGATGACAAAACCAGAAAGGAGATGATGGAAGGGGAGAAAGCTAACTTAAGGGAGGTGGGGAAGGTAAGGAGCAACGGAATGCATGCCATGCGGTAAGAAATCAGGAAGGGAGGGAACCAGCTGAAACAGGGCAGGAGGCCTGGAGCAGAGCAGTGGAAGAGGGGAGAAAGCAAGAACAAAGTGCAGCAATCCGTATATATGAAGACACCGTGATGAAACCCAACACTTTGTATGCTTACCTAAAATTTGAAGGCATCATATATTTGGTTGTAGGACATAAATCAATCTGAAGATGACCAAGAAACTTTTCCCCTGTTGCTTCAGTTTCAAAGTGCTGGAAGTGCTCTGTGGTAGTTCGTCCTCTGGGGTGCTCTGGGGTGCTCTGGGGTGCTCTGGGGTGCTCTGGGGTGTGGGTATACAACAATGATAATCCATAGGCCACAGTATCAGTCCATCAGGCAAGATGTGCCTACTGCTGCAATAATGGATGGCTATGACGGAAAGAACCGATCGCTTTCTGATTGGATCTGACACCTGCTCCACAGGAGGGAGTTCACCCCTATAACTAACTGTAAACCTTGCCAAAATCCTGTAGCTGAGGTGGTCCTAGATCCTAGGGAAACATACTACTATTGTTTTCCTAAATAGACGTATTCTCAAGCTGCCTTCCCAATACTTATGTTTACACCCATAGGTTAGTAAAACTCTTCACCTTCATCAGAGAAGCTCTTTTTGCAGTGGGCAGTGGTTAATACAGAGGCATCAAAGTGCTGAAAGTCACTGAGTGACTTGAAATGAGGCCTCCCTATCTACCTCTCCCCAAGGCTCAGACCAGAAAACATTGCAAAAGAGAGAAAGGCTGGAAAACCGGAAGATGAGGAGCAGTGCTGTGAAGTGCTGTTTTCTGGACGCAGCATGGACATTGCACTCAGCAGCTCACAGAAGCCGGCACAAGGATCAGTTCGGCCAAACACCAGCGTGAAGAGTGGAGGGGTTCGCAAGGCCCTGTCCTTAGCTGAGATAACTGGTGGCTACTAAAAGAGGAAGAGTGGCTGTTGGTAGGTTGCCCATGGTCCAGTAGATGGTCCCACATTCTGGTGCATGTGGCTAGCACTAACTGGAGATATGTTATGGGACCTGGAGGAAGCTGAGAGGAAGGGAGGGGTGGATATGATCAAATATGCTGTATAAATATAAGAAATGCTCAAAGAATAAACACAAATATTATACTAAAAAAAACAAGTTGAAATATGTCAAATGTGGAGAGAATGTTAAGTGACCGCATTTGTTTTGCTGACAAGGATGTAAACTGTTCATATGGAAAACAACAGGACCTCAAAAAATAAATCACCACTATATGATCTAGCAATCCCACTTCTGGGTTCACAGGGAAATCACAAAATTACACATCTGAGAAATGTTCACCTAGGCAGTGTTTATCAGTAGTTGGATGGAATATTCCTAAGTCTTTGCAAAGAAGAAAACGCCACCATTTCTGATGATGTGACCAAACCAGGAGGCTATTCTGCTATGCGAAATAAGCCAGATGTTGAAAGACAAACACTACACGATCTCACTTTTAAGTAAGTTCTATAAAAGTAGAAAGCACAGAAATAGTAGGAAAAGGGCCTATAATGGGGGAGGGAGACAAGTGAGGGTTCAGGGAGATAGTTTTGCAGTTAGGAGATGAATAAATTCTGGAGGTCCCCTTCCCCCCCCAAAAGAAAAAGGGAACAAGAAAGTTCTATTCCATTTGGACAGTGCTGGGCTGGTCAACCCCACTCACTGAAGCGTCTGTGTCAGGGTCAGGGAGAGGACTCCTATTGGATGACCCAACAGTAGCTCTGGTGAGCGTTTCCAAGCAACCAAGCTTGCCTCTGCAGCCCTGGCCTCTTGCATCTACTGGCCATGTGAGCTAGCGCTGGGGGCAGCTGCCAGAGCCATTTGCACCACCTCCCACAGCATGCTGGGGGCAGCTGTGGAGCCACCTGCCTGAAGAAAGCCACAAGCCCACCCATCTGGGTGGCCATACTCACAGTCAGCTGCCTGGCTCTGCTGGACCCTTACTGACACCTGCAGGTTCAGGTGCCAGCTCCTGAGATGAATCCACTCTGGAGGCTCCTGGTCCTCCTCCTGGGATTGTTAGCCTTGCCCTCAGGCCTGCTCAAGCAGCCTTGGCCCGGACTAACCACAGCCTACAAGGATGGAAGGTCTACCCTAGCGAGAAGTGAGCTTACCCCTGGGCATGGCCTGCTGTCCATAGAGTGTGGGGAAGGCACAGCCTGGGCCCCACCACTAACTGCTGAACCACCTTGGGTCAGCCTCTCATCTAATTTATTTATCTATTATTTGTTTGTTTGCTTATTTATTTATTTTTCCCCTTTACCTTAAGTAAACAAAATTGAGTCTGAGTTACACTTTTCCAATTCATGGCATATGGTCTCTTGTTTTATGTCATTTTCTCTTTCTCTCTTATCCTATTCCCATTCCCTTACAGACCTTGTCAGGAACTGCCATGTACTTAGCATGTGTGCCTATGTCTGTCTGTATCTGGCAGGGCATGGTTGTGCATGTCTTAAATCCCAGCACCTGAGAGTCAGAAATAGGCAAATCTCTGAGTTTGAGGCCAGCCTGGTCTTACATGGTAAGACTGTCTTAAAACAACAAGCCACACCTGCATCCTTTGCAGGAGGTGTTTTAATTCATATGACTCTGACTTGTCACTTCTCGCTCTACTCCTGGCATCTCAGTTGCCTGGTGGCTGCACAGAGGCCCACACATTCATTATCTCCATTTAACTGACTGCTCCCTCGGGACTGTCACCTAAACTGTTCGTATCTTCCCATTGCTGTAAGCAACATTGACATGAGTGACCTTGGACATGTCCCCGTTAGAACATGTGGGAGAACTCTTCTTGGCTAGAGATATTCAGAAGAGATGTAAGCTCGATTTAGTTAAAAATGTTGGAATCTTCCTTAAATTGTGGTGCTGTTGTACACTCACTCCACTTGTAAGAGAACATATCTCCCCACTACTGGAGGGCATCCACCTGTATCCACCAGTCAGTGCTGCCAAAGCAAGATGCCATAGATAGGGTGGACCTGGGGTGGTGGCAGTGGAGTCAAACAACAGATGGCTATTTTTCACATAGTTCTGGCAGTTGAAAGTTCAAGTTTAAGGTACTGATATGTTTGGTATCTGGGGAGGGACCTCCTTTGCTGGCTTATGGATGGCACCCTCTCATAGTCTTTCAGAGAAGGATTATACCTGATGTCTTCCTCTTCCAAATATACCAGTTATATCAAATTAGGGCCAACCCCATGACCTTATTTAAATGTATTTACTACCAGGAAAGCACTATATCAAACACAGTTGTTCCTAGATACCTTGGGGATTGGTTCCAGGTTTCCCCTTTACATAAAATGGTGCAATGGTTTCACAGAACTGATGCAAATCCTTCCTCACACTTGAAACCATCTCCAGATTACTCATTAGATATTAGACTATGCAAATGACATGCAAATAGCTGTTATGGACCATTCAATAGATAACAGCAAGAAGAAAGACTGGAAATGCTCAGAATACAGGCAATTTTTTTCCAAATATTTCCAATCCATGGTTGATTGAATCTGCAGACAGAACAGAAGGGCAGTATTCCTCTCAAATGGCACCTGTTGACTTCACCAAACAAGAACAGTTTCAAAATCACCAATATCTCATGATAGAGTTTGTTTGGAGTCTGAAGGTCTCCTCACATCCGGGAATCACTCCAGTTGCCTCTTTCAACACTGTTCTAGTTTTACCTTCCACACTGAGGATGTTAATCCGCACCATGGATATTTATCTCTGTGTGCATCTGTGCATGGAAAGCAAAGAATCAGCTTCATTTCTGCCCACGTGAGTCAGTTTCCCAGACCTTCTACTAACCGGCCAAATGGCCAACCCAAGACTCCTTGTTCTCCACCTGCTTAGAGATCCATCTCCGTACCTAACACTTTCATTGTTGCATCTTTGTGGATCACTGCTTTTTCTGACAGACTTTTCCTATTCTTACATATGAATTTTCAAGGGTGTTGGGTTGTTCTCAAAGTCTTCCTCTTTGATCTGATCACACCCACATTCAATCTGTCTGTATATTTAGAAGAAAGGAGTTTCTTCACAATGGCAGACCCTTCTCATAGGCTTAGTGTGTTGTTAATCAGATTTTGCTCTATGCCCCATAAAATCTTAGAAAAGTTTTGAGCATAGTTTCTCAAGTTGATTTCTTGAGAATGTATAGTTTTTGCTGCAGAGTAAATGACTTTCTTTTTAATTTCTTTTATTTGCTTTTATGTGCATTGGTGTTTTGCCTGCATGTATTGTGAGGCTGTCAGAGATCTTAGAGTTACAGGGAGTTGTTAGCTGCCATATGGGTGCTGGGAATTGAACCCCAGGTCCTCTGAAAGAGCAGTCATGCTCTTAACCCCTGAGCTATCGCTTCAGTCCATTCCCATATTGTAATCCAACCTGATGGTTTGGGGTTTTTTTTGTTATTGTTGTTGTTGTTGTTTTTGGAGAGATCCTCAGCCACAGTTTCTACTAGGAAACTTTTTAAGATGGACTCATTTCTTCCCTGTGGGAGACTTGGAAACATGAATAAGTGCTCAGAAGAAAGAGGATCCCCTGGGCTCACACCAGACCTATTTTCCCTGTACCCCACTCTTACACAGCAATATGAACATCACCCTCCCTTCTCCGTTCCCAGTTATTGCGCAGGGCCTCCTGAAGCACAACGCCGAAGGCCGAATCCAGAGCATGCAACTCCTGGACCGTCTGAATGTCTCAGGGATGGTGGCCCCAGGGATGGTAGGCTGGTTGATTGGTGGCATGAACTTCCAGCAGCAGCAAGAGATCAGGTGAGACCTTGAATTCCTCTCTAGACTCTGGGGGCACTCTAGGGACTTCTGGGTCAGAGGACAAAACAGAGAGCAAGGCTTCTGAAGAAGGAAGGCACTCAAACTCAAGGAAGGCAAGACACAAAGCCCGAATGTGAGCAAGCTGGAGGCCTCTGTCAGGAGTTGTTTGGGGAGGTGGCACAGCAGGGCAATTAGCAATAACAGCTCAGTAGCAGATATGTCTGCGGTACTTCAAGCCCACCTTTGCCGCCAACTTTTGGGAAATTGTTTGGCCATTCCAACCTCACCTGTAAAATGGGGACACAGAACAGAGCCTGGATAAACATCTGGATATCAAACAAGGCCAGGGCTGCAACCAGACCCTTGAATCTCTATTTAAGCGGGGCATAGCTTTGTGGCTCTGCATAAGTAGTGGATTGCACTGCTCACAAACCTTGGGCCCTCATCAGGTAAACAGTCACAGTGATAGTCCCACTGGAGGAGATGCTAGAAACTCTGACAGTCCTGCACAGAACTTCTGTGGTAAATACATGGGACAGATAACCCTTGGTAGCTGGGGTTTCCATGGCATTACTGGATACATCCTACCCAGAGCTACTGAGACTGCTCCCTAGAACCTTACTTCCCAGGTCTCCATTCGGCCCTGAGTGCCATTCTATTGTACAGTTTGTATCTTATTCCAAGAGTAGAGAGGAACCAGGGGACAAGGGGCTGCATGAAGGCCACCCAGGCTGCCTCACTAGCCCAGGGAGGAACTGAAGAGGTGGTGTGAGCAGTGGAGGTGCTCACACTCATGCATATTGCAAGTAGGCCAAGGTGGTTTGCAGGCAGCAAGTGGGGGTAGAGTGTGGGAACACTGAGGAGCTTCCCTGCGGAGTCCCAGACAGATGACAGGGCAGTTTATCATGAAGGGAGTCTTGGTCTGAGAGGTGTCCCAGTGTCCTGGGATGGAGGGTCCTGCCTGTCAACATCTGGCTCTGGACTGCACAGTCCACAGCTGTGGGGAATGTTTCAGGAGCCCTGGGAAAGCTGGCCACCCAGGCTGTCAGAGTCTCCACACCAAGTTCTGATTCCCAGCCCCTCCTTGCAGCCAAGGCTGGCCTCACTTCTGAGTTGCCATCCCTCACCTTTGTGGGGCTTCTCCTTTTTCTACGGGTAGCATCAACATCACCAATGTGCAACTGGACTGTGATGGGATCCAGATGGCGCTGCCTAAAGAGTGGTTCTCGACAAACATCACACTGGAATTTGACGTTGAATTCCGACTGTGAGTCCTACCTAACAAAGCAGTGTCTCTCAGGCACTGTTCCTCCTTCTTGGGAGCTCAGGGTGGGGTGAGGCAGGAAAGACTAGGAAAGCCATATCAGGGGACCCCCAACTCAAATCCTGACTCCCTGCACTGACTTACTGTGACCTGGGATGAGTCACTCTTCCCTGAACCTTGGTTTCTTCTTCTGTAGCAAAGATAAGATGACGCTCATAATGAAGGGGTCATTTGTGAGATCAGCAGGGAAGGTCCCATGGAAGAATGGGGTAGCCACTCTTCCTCTCCCTCTGCTCATTTCTCTCCTGCTCAAACTTCCTGTAAGGGAGTCAGGAGCTGCACCCACATGGAAAAGTTCTTAAAATAGCAGCTTACTCTAAACTCTTGAATTTCCCAAAACTCCTAAATGACATCCTTAAGCAACTTTCAAATGTCACTCCAAGTTGGAAGTGGGGAGGGGTGTGGGAGTGGCTTCAGTGCTAGAGCCCGCGCTTAACACGCCCAGGCTTTGCATTCCATTTCCAGCACCAGAAAAAGAAAACCAAGCATAGAGGTCTCCAGGGTCGATGGCTGCTTTCTCCTTACTCACTAACCTAGGCTTTAGCAGACATGGTTGTTGGGAGGACAGTGGGTGGTGCCTGGCTTTGCTGCTCTTCTTGCTGGCTTCCCCCCACCTCCTTCTCCATCCCTTCTGCCTCCTCCTCTCTCGCCACAGGCCCTTCAATTCAAATATCATCAAGACGCATGCCCGCATGGGCCTTGCTGCAGAGTCCTGGCTGGAGAAAGATGAGTTTGGCCGGAGGGAGCTAGTGATGGGCAGATGCCACATGGAGCCCGACAGTGACGGTGCATCTATGTCCACTGAGTAAGGCCTCCCTCCCGCCCTTGTGGGGCAGCCCTGACTCATGAGCAGCTGTGGCTTATATAGTCCCCCCATGTCCTCATGAGACCAAGGCAGACTTCATCGTTTCACCAGGACTTGCTCCTCCTGTGCCCCCCTCCCAGAAACTCTGTGGTCACTGACCCCATCCCATTCTCCACCCACCACAGAAATAAGTTTCTCCCCTTGGTTCCCACCCCAAAACCTTTGAGGAGAATAACAAATTCAGAAAAGCCTCTTGAGCCTTCTGTTCTCACCCCTGCCTGGTTCTGTGACTATTCATCCTCTGCCATCGGTCACTCCTCTTCACACCCCTACACATAGCAGTATCTCTTTGAGAATGCCTTTCTGGCCCTTTTAAGCACCTTATGAAGGTATGTCCAAGTACTCCTTAAGAAGTCCCTAGCGCCAGGCACCCAGCCTAACGAGACACCAGGATGAACAAGACAGACACAAGAGACACGGAGGTCTAGGGATGGCGGATCAGCTGCGTGTCTCAACACACCACTGTGAGGAGTGTGCTGACTTCTCCCTGTAATTCCCAAGTGCTGGGTCACAACGCTTTCGTGCTTGCCCACATAAACACCAGGCGTGTGGTGCCAGCTTAGGCTGCAGCAGACATTGGCAAGGAAGAGGAAGACCATGAACTCTAGGGCTTTCCTGCCGTGGTCCTGCAAAGAATCAGCACTTACTCTCTGTGTGACCTTGGCCATGTAACGTCACCTCTCTGGGTCGCCATTGACTAAAGTTAGCAAGAATACCTCCCTAGAAGGTCAAGTAAGGATTTGGAATAGGAGAGTGTATTCAGTACCTACCTCCCAGCGTTGGTGTGGCCTGGACTGATTATTCTATCCTGAATTCCCACCTCTTTTCCTAGGGAAGTCCCACCCAAGATGAAACATTTTCTCCACAACCTCCGAGAAAGCCTGGGGAAAGTTATCCCGAACCTAGTAGAAAGTCAGGTAAGGTATCCAGGAGTTCCATCTGCCCTGCAGGCTTCCATGAGTCTGAGGATCAAAGCACACATCTGGGTAATTTAACAGAGATCTTTTAATCCTGGGCTTTGGGACCTAACAGCAAATCCCAATTGCCATGAGATTGTTTCCACAAGCAAGGGACAGCCACCCTAAGTGTCCCATATCTTCATGTGCAGCACAGGGAGCTGAAGTCCCTACCTCAGAGTTGTGGGGCTTTAGGATGTGGGGCATGGATGTGCTGTTCATGGCTCCTAATGGTTGACTGAATCCTGCTGGAATCCAGGGGTGCAGGGACTTCTTGCCCCAGATACCTCAGTTTCTTCCTATCCCTGACTGATCGTCTTTGTGGTGGGGACCTAGGTATGTCCTCTGATCGGTGAGATCCTCCGGCAGCTGGATGTGAAGCTGTTGAAAGGCCTCGTGGGTGAGTGTTGGGGTCCAGCCTGGGAGGCCTCTTTGGGATTGGTAGATACTAAGGGAGGAGCCATAACTCTCATGTACTGTGAGAATATACTATAGGGACTCTATTGCAATGTCCCCCCGCCAAGAGAATGGGAAAAATAGAAGGAACCCCTGCCAACCAGGTTGTACCCTACCCAGAGATTCTAGCTTTCCCCAAGAACTCTGTAAGTCCAGTAGGGAGAACACTCTGATCTCAACTCAAGACTACTCCTGCTCCAGAGACAGCTGGACTGCTTCAGCCCCTGCCCTGATGGAGCTCACAGTCTTGGGAATAGAAGGCAGGAAGTCATCCATCAGGGATGTCATTCTGAGCGAGTGATGGGAATGTTCTTGGCCCCAGTCCTTGGAGGATGGACGCGAAAGCTCTCCCTTCTCTGTGGACCTCGGGATCAGAAGGGTCACCTGGAAACCAAGGCTCCCCTTCTCCTTTCAGAACAGGTGGCTGCTCATAATCTTGGTCAACTCTGAATCAGCCAAACCCCTTGGGTGCCAGGCTTGAGGGGCCTCCCACTGCCTGCCGTTGGTCAGAAGAAGGTACTTCCGGTTGAGACCTTAAGTCTCTCTTAATGTGGGTTTTCTGCTGTACCCTGGAAACATGACCCCCAGGTTCCAAGACATCCTGTCCTCTCCAACAATAAACTCTAACTCTGAAGGATACACTAGCCCCACCGGGAGGGTACACCACCACCTCTTAACCCGACCCTTCCTTGAGCTTTAGTGTAAACATCCCGATTTGCTCACCAGCCCAGTAATGGTGGGGAATGCTCACTCTAGCCTGTTGTTGGCAGCCAGGGACCTTGCTCAAAGCAGGGAAGGGCCAGTGATGTCTCCCTCCTCATTTGCTCAGCGATGTTTAGCGAGCACCTACTCTGGGCCATGTCTGTTGCTGGGCTCCCAGAGGTCACAGAGGAAGCATAAGAGGAAGAAATCAAAAGAGACCCAGGATCAGACCAGATTCAGCTCTATAAAGGCAACCAGTGTCCTCAGTACTCACGCAAAAGAAAGCAAGAGGGCAGGCTCAGCAAAGGTGGTTTGGGGCACAAATGAGTGGATGACTCCTGACTTGAGGACTCACTATCTGTGTCTTAGACAAAGGCCAGCACCCTTTGGGCATTGTCACCTGCAATGTGGGACTAAAGGTTTTTCAAGACCCATAGCATGCTGCTGACATCAGGGGAATCACACCGACCCTTCAGGACACTGGCCGCATTCAGTCAAGCTGAGCTTTGCACCTGGCTAGTCTTGTGGCAGGGTCCCCACAAGGTGTCAGAAGACAAGGGTGTTGTGGTAGCCATGCTTACAATAGCCCTAAAGCAGCAATCTTCCTGAATGGCTACAGAGGACTGACAGACAGGTAGGAAGGCAGCAGAGCCACACGCTGTGACAAAATAGTTTACAAAAATGACAGCCCACTTCACACAACAATTTGGGTGACCCTTCTGAAGTTGCATCAGAAAAATCCAACCTAAAGAGCACGTGTTGCAACTCCAGTGACACAGGACAAAAACAACAAAGCTAAGGCACACTGCTAGAGGTTAGGGTAATTACGGTAGGGCAAGGCCCAACAGCAGGGAGGGACTTCCAGAGAAGTGGTCATGGTCTATTTCTCGGCCTGGTGCTGGCTGTGGGGAAAAGTGTTCTATCTGTGGAAAGCTCATTCAGTTCATTCAGTTATGTGTGTATGTACCTTTTTTATAAGACATAATATTATAACAATGTTTAAAATAAAATATTTAGCATGAAGCACATGTGTGTGGGGTATATAAAAAACATTTGCAAGATATTGTCTAAGTGGAAAATGTTTATTCAAGGCCATTGAGTTCATTGTTAACTATCCGCCTACTAGCTACTCAGCGATTGAGTGTTGATTTCCATTCTAATTCATCAAAAATTGAGGATCAATATCACATATTAATAATAACAGCATGGTTAGAAAGACGGCTCAGTGGTTAAGAGCTCTTACTGCTCTTCCAGAGGTCCCCATTTCAGATCCCAGCACCTGAACATAACTGCCTGTGATTCCAACTCCAGGAGAATCCAGTGCCCTCTTCTGGTTTCCATGAGAGTACACATGGCATACATACACATACACAGAAATAAAAAAATCTTTAAAAGTAAATAATAGTAGCACATGTTATAAGCACATGACAAGTCTTCAGCGTCTCATTAAATGCCTCACAGTGACTCTGTGAGGTGCGAAATTGTCTCCTAGCTTAAACACGAGAATTCTGAGAGTCACTTGCCTAAAGTCATACAAAGAGGAACAGGCCATGTCAGCCCAGTCAACCCCATCAGTTACGCGCTGGCAGCAAGATTCCAAAACTCAGACACTTAATTGTGAACCCCTCTCCCAGGTCTTTCCTCCCTCCCTTCTAGCCCCGCTCCAGCCTTCCCTCCCACTCACGGGGTCGGGGGGAGGCGATGTGATGAAATCCAGGCTCAGGAGAATTGACAAGCTCAAACAAGGAAGTCTTAACTGCTCAGAGCTGAGAAGAGGGCCAGAGAACTCCTCTGTCTCCATCTCTCAATTCAAACCCCCTAATCCGAAATGCTTCACTGGGGATTTGCAACCCTAAACGCCATGTTCCTGAACATTCCACTTGATAGCCTTTGGCTTACAGGGTTCTTCCTGCTCTTGAGTCAAAGAGCAAACACAGGAGGGCTAGGCCGAAAGGCCGCTTCCTTGGGAGAAAGCTTTTGTCTGTATTCCTCCTGACACCTTCGGGGTTGTCTCAAGGTCTCCATCAAGATGCCTCCTTGGTGTTCTCCATCCTGTCTTTGTTCCAAGGTTTGCAGAGTTCAGTGCCTTTCCACACTTGTTCCCAGAACACCTTGTTTGACTATGGACCCCTCTGGTGCTCTTGGGGTCCACAATGATGGGTGGATAAAGCAGACATTTATCCCCAAATAGTCAGAACTTTTGTCCAGGTCCTACCTCTGGGTGCCTTAAACCTTTTTTGCCCCTTGGTGTCCAGGCAGCCTTTGAATAGGCTATGTAGCTGGAGCTACACCACTTTCCCCAAACTTTAACCTCTCACAGCCTTGGGAGGTGTTTGTGGTTAACTCCTTGTTATAGGTGAGGTAACCTAACTCAAAGACAAGCCTTGAAAATGTTCTAGAGATTTCCCTCATGGTCCCTATGGCTAGCATTGATATATCTCATATTCTAAAGTCCACAAAGGGAGTAGCCTTCAGCTTGAGTTAGTACCACAATTTTTTTTTAAATTTAAAAATGAATGAAACAGAAAAGAAAGAGAAAAAGAAAAGGATGAGGAGAGAAACATTTTTCCCAGCATCATTCAGTTGGTGATAAGCCCTGTCAGATTTGGAACTCTGTGCTCGCTGACATCATGGCCCATAGGAGGCCTCCAGAGACCATGGCCAGTTCCTTTGGAACTGAAGACTCTGTAAACTTGTTCTTGAAAGGCACTGAAACAATACAGCCCTAAATGATGACAGCCTGTTGTCACCTTTCTCTAGCTGAGGTGACCTCAGGCAGGTCACAACCTTATTTGAACCTCAGTCCCTCCCCCCAAAGGATTGTGATAAGTGGTTTAAGTCCCCAGTGTCTCCTCAGAGGGCTTTGCCACTGCCTGTCCCTGATGCTGGTGAGGTCAGTCTCAAGGCTAACACTCCTGAGAAGACCCATTTTCTCACCAAATTCCCTCTCTCCCTTCCTCCCTCCCCCAACCCCTCCTGCACTCTGGAGTTTCCAAGTTCATCTGAAATCCTTGTTTACCTCCTGTGTATCCTATTCCCAAGTTCTAGAGAATGAACCTGGAACAGAGTTTCCTTTTAACAAGAAAACTCCTCTTTGCTCTTTAAAAATGGCTGTAACTCAGTGGCCTTTGGGGTGTCTTCTACACCACCCTGCCACATTTTTCTTAAGAAAGCACCCCGATAGATTTTTCATAAGCCTCTGCAAGTTATATCCTTCTGTTTGTAGCGAATTTAGAAAACAAAGCAGAACCGTGATTCACGCACGCCACCAGTATAGGCTCCTACATACGATCCACCGGGCGGGGAGTGGGGGAGTCGCTTCTGACATGAGGTTTCTCTGAAGCACATTGGGCTTCATCAGTGTCACCTGGTATGGAAAGCTGGGTCTGGAACATTAGCTGTGGCCGCTGTGTGTCTGTCAGGAGCTTCCCTGCTGGCACACCCAGTGTGCAGCCCATGGACCTCCTCAAGGAGTAATTCCAGCCGAAGCAGAAATAGGGACTTTATGTCTCCTAAGTCTAGGGTTTGGGCCCAGTTACTGAGGGCAGCTGGGTGCTCTGCTCTCCAAGGGCAGAATGGATGGGAAATGTTTCAGACCGAGATGCCTGGCCCCTGCTATGATGATCGCATAAAGCCGTACTAGGTGAGAATTCATCCAAGTTCACACTGAAAGAAGAGCGCCTTTACTGAATGCTACCCTAGTGTGTTTACCTCAACTGGGATTTTTATTTTTATTTTTATTTTTTTTATTTATTTATTTTTTTTTTAACTGGGATTTTTAAAACTCAGGGCAGAGAGCTGAAAGTAAACACATGAGGGTGTAAAACAAGAGTGCCCACCCTCAAGACTGGACAATTTCCTATCCTGGAATGGGAGTGGGAAGAATGAGAGAGAAACTGATGAGAACAGAGCTCCAAGGGGCCCAAAAGGCGTCACACACTGCCTCTCTCCCCGTAAGACAGAACTCAACATGGATGGATGCAGGAAACTCCACAGGCGTGCTGAGTTGGGGACAGAGGGTGCCTGTGCTCACACCCATGCCCAGGGCCAAGACAGTGAGTGTCTCAAGGAGAGCCGGTGAACCAGAGAGCTTAGGTGGGGACGGGCAGCTGGGCCAACAGCCACCCATAGTTTTGCCTGAGGGTCTGGGCATAGACTATGCTGGGTGTCCAAGGAGGAGGTGGTAAATGCTAAAGCGGAGGAAGCCAGGTGGTCTACGACGCGTCTGTTTTTCCAGTTAAGTCCAAGGACAAGGTAACCTCCTCTGAGCACCGTGGTAAAGGTAAGGCCCCTGGAGCAGAAATGAGACCTCAGAGGGAAATGAAGACATTTCTCTAACTGAGCAAAATGCCATCAGAAATAGCAGGTGTTGAGTAAATGGGAGGAACGTGTAGACGCCTATGCTACCCAACGAGATGCAGACCGCTCCACAAGTGTGTTCTCCTCGTAGCCCTGAGCTGTGTGACACCATCTCCATCTTACACAAGGGGTAAACGTTTCCATAACTGGAGGGAGCCCACCCAGGCTAGTATACAGCTAGGACCCAACCTGCCCTGTTTCCTGCTATAACCCATACCCAACCTCTTAACTTTAAAGATTTCTATTAGCCAAATACACAACCTCATCTCTTTTCCAGACTTTATCTGCCTCCATTTACCCAAAGGTTAGTAGCAAGACTTACTCTCAGACCTGGCTTAGGGACATGCCTGTCATCCCAGCGCTCAGGAGTCTGAGGCAGGAGAATCAGTTCAAGGACAGGTTGGGCTTCATAGTGACTTCAAGGCAATCCCATGTGATATCGCATGGCCTGGTTGTTCTCACAATTTAAGACCTTGGCCTATACCTGTCTTGGTTTTTCCCTCTGTAAAATAGTCCTCATAGTCCTAAGTAGTGGAAAGCAGTGCTTTATTATTTACCTGAGGAAAGTCTAGGGCTAAGGGGGAGGTCAGGAGGCTGCAAGATAGTCCCAGAAAGATGTTTCCAGAACCAAGAAGTGGGAGGTATAATGTGGAAATCAAATTGGAGAGAAGTGTGGGGAAGACTCAAGCCCCAGTTTCTCACTAAAGAAACCCAAACCCCTCTGGCCAGGATGAATGGACCTGGCACATGCTGGAGCCTGGCAAGTATTCACTCCTGGTCTTGGTTCCTTGCCATTATTATCCAAAGAGTTGACTTCAAGCTCTACCACTTCCTCTCTGGACCGTTTGTGCTAACCAGGCCCCAGGTTCCTCCTCTGTAAGGAAACAGTAGTGACCTTTTTGTCCCAAGATCTTATGAGTACCTGCAAGCACATGATTGCAACGTACCAGGGGCTTGAAAAACAAAAGATCCACCTCATACACGCACACAAATGAAACTGAGGGGTAGTTCAAGATGGGGGGCAAATGTGGTTTGACTCTTAACACCGTGGGAACAAGAGTTTGCCAACCGTAGAAAAAGAATAAGACCAGGGGCAAGAGCACACAGGAGGCGAGAGCCAGATCAAGGTTCCTGAGGGATCTGACAGACTGTTCCTTTCAACACTGACAATCTGACTTTCAGCCCTGTGAGCATGGGTCTTCAGCCTCTGCCTCATGCATGAAACCATGAAGTCTTGAGTAAGCCTCCATCTCAGATTTTCTTGTTTAATTTGTGGACTGAGCAGCTTAACTGACTCACCTGTTAATGTGATTGACAATTATTTACTTTGGAGAGCCCTGAAAGACACTTCCACATTGCAGAAATTGGAATTATCTCGAAGCCCATCAACCAATATCAGGTTTCCCAATTCCCACTCTATAAAAGAAGCTGATTCCTCTGGGGCAGAAGCAGATAGGAGAGAAGTCCAGGACAGCTGCTGAGACCTCGAGACTCAGGTGAGACCTGCCCCTTCCTTTGCTCCACAGATGCTCTGGGGAGCAGGAGGCCATGCGCCTCACTGTAGGCTCATGCTGGCAGATGGTACTGTTACTAACTGGGGACCTTCCAAGAGAAACAGCGGTGGCCTTGGTCCGGGGCAAGGGACTCTGTTCACTCACCTTTCTTAGAGACGGTAACATTGTTGGTGCAGTGGGCTCTCAACATGCCCGAAGTCAAGGCTGGAGGGAAGGAACTTTAACTTCAGGTTCCATCACAGTTGAGAAGCTGTCTATGGTCATATGACCTTGGAAATTCCATGGCTCTTGATGGTATCTACAAACCATCATGGCCCAAACCATCCAAAGACCAAAGAACCATCCCTTAGGAGAGATGATGGCCGAGCAGTTCAGATCTTCAGCCTCTGCCATGTTGGAGTCTCTTCATCCACACTGGGGAGTCAGGCCACCACAGCCACATGCCCAGCCCCAGAGTAACTCTGACGGTCACTTAACTACACAGAAGCTTCTGGGTCAGGCATGCTTGACTTCAGCTCCTCTCTCTGCTGCAACCTGTGACATTGGGGGAGACTGCCTGGAGTCACTGGGCCTCTGCTCCAACTGTGCACTAGAGGTTGTCCATGCCCGTGTCTGAGGATGCGGTGACAATGAAGCTGGTGACTGAATGGATCAGCCTGGGGCCTGGGACAGATGACACTATGGCAGTGTTAGCTATTGTTGCTAGTTATCACTCCCTTCAGGGAGTGGGAAGAAACCCCACACCTGGGGACAGGGCAGGCAGTGCATAGAATCTTCTGATACCCATACCACGGTGACTTGTTATTCTTTCTGCAGATACCAAGAGATGCTTCTAGTCGGGAGCCTCGTTGTCCTCTGTGGGCTGCTGGCCCAGAGTTCAGCCCAGCTGGCAGGCCTGCCTTTGCCCTTGGGCCAGGGTCTGCCCTTGCCCCAAGGCCAGGGCCTGCCCTTGCCTCTGAACCAGGGCCTGCCTTCAGATCCCACAGGTCATCTTGCTGGCAGTTTCACAGATGGTGAGTCTATGACAGCCTCTTTCGGGGCATGTGTGGATGCGTGTCTGTGTTTACACATGTGTGCTCTCGTATATTCAACCTCCCGGTACGCAGTGAGAACAAGGCTGCGAGGACCTAAGGCAGCAGATGTGACCCCTAAGCACCCTTTTCTCTTTTGCAGCTCTCAGTGGTGGTCTGCTGTCTGGAGGACTGCTGGGCAATTTGGAAAATATTCCACTCCTGGATATTGTAAAGTCTGGAGGAGGCACTTCTTATGGCCTGGTTGGGGGCCTGCTTGGAAAACTGACTTCATCAATCCCTTTCCTGAACAACATCCTTGAGTGAGTTTCCCAAAGAGGGACTTGGTTCCCACTAATAGCTGAATACCTGCCAGCCCCAGGCAGCAGCCCTACAGAGAGAGAGAAGGGGATGGGGATTGAGCATGAAGCCAAGACTCAATCTCCAGGCCTCTCTCCACTCTATAAGGAACAGTGGCCCTTTTGACCTGTAGCTGCCCCCAGTCCTAAGGCACATACATCCTGGGCTCCAGGAGCAGCTGTTATCCCCATGACAACCCTTCCATGTCAACTCCAGTATCCCCAGTTCCCAGATGGAGAAACTGAGGCACAGAGATATGCCTGTGCTCACATAGCTAGGGTGATGCAGAGTCAGGAGTCTAACTCAGACAAGCACCAACCTGGGGCCTTTTCTGCCCACTGCTCATCCCTTCTGGGGAATGTGAGCTGTCACTAGGCTACCCTCCTCAACCGTATCACCTCAGTGATGTGGTGGAGACTTGATGTGGGGCTTCCCATGAGCCACTCAAGAGCTTCCTAGGCACAAAGCCACCATGGGGAGCTTATTGCCAATGACCAGATACCCAACCTGAGTCCTTAGTAAGAACAGACCAAAGCCATTGCCAGGATTGCCAGCCTCCCAAGCCTTTGCTTCCTGACCTGGAGACAGTACAGGCTTCAGTTTGATTGCCATCAGACTGTCTGTGTTGGACAATCCAGAGTCAGGCACTTGGTCTCCTGGACTTGGTTACTCCATCTGTGAGATGGGGTTATACGCACAAAGAAAGGATAAGGAGACCAGGGAAGGGCAAATACCTGGCAACATGGATGGCACAGGGAAAGGTCCCTCCCACCATGTAGCATTTTTTCTACCCTCTCTTCTTTAATCCTTGTGATAATCATTGAGAGCTGATATGCTATTACAGGTTACAACAGAACAAGTGATTTCTGCCATAAGTTCTGTACAGGGTTTATACCCTAGTTGCCCATGTACCTTCTATGACAGTCCACCCACCCATCCATCCATCCACCTACCCATCCATCCACCCATCCATCCATCCATCCATCCATCCATCCATCCACCCACCCATCCATCCATCCACCTACCCATCCATCCATCCATCCATCCATCCATCCACCTACCCATCCATCCATCCATCCATCCATCCATCCACCTATCCATCCATCCATCCATCCATCCATCCATCCATCCATCCACCTATCCATCCATCCATCTTTCCTTCCTTTCATCTAACTACTCGCTCTTCTCTCCACCATTCTACACATCCAATTACCCATCTCCTCCCAGCCCACAGAACCATCCATTTGCTTTATAAGATTCCATGTTGTCATGTGCAGTCTCTTTCATCAAATACCTCCTAGACTTCAAATGGACAGAGGGTGTGTCCGCATTCAATCCAGGCAGAATTTAAGGAAGAATGATGCGACTGAAAGACTCTTGTCTTCCTCATCTTGAGGGGCCAGCTGTCCCTCCGAGATGGGTAAATCTGCATGATAGCAGCTCCTAGGCTTCAGACCTGAGACACTGATTTCTGTCCTCTCATGTTGTCCCCTAAACAGCCTAAAAATCACTGATCCCCAGCTGCTGGAGCTTGGCCTTGTGCAGAGCCCGGACGGCCATCGTCTCTATGTCACCATCCCTCTGGGCTTCATGGTCAAAGTGAAAACGTGAGTAGGGCTCAGGGAGGCTGGGAAGGGGGTGGCTCCCAAAGGGAGAGCTTGATGGCTATGTGAACTGCAAGTGTCTGGGCCTCCAGCCTTGCACAGTTGCTGCTATGTTGAGCAAACTGAGCCATGTAGTTTGGCCTCTCTGAGCCTTGCTTTCTCCTTCTTGGGAGATAAGAACAACTATGAAAACTCTTGGTAAGGTGAGGCTGGCCCTGCTATCAAGAAGAAACCCTCCAAGTGCATGAAAGGGATGGGTGCCAGTTGGGTTACTTCCTTCTTTTCTGGCAGGCCCCTGGTTGGAAGTCTTTTGGAATTGGCTGTGAAGCTGAACATCACCTCGGAAGTCTTAGCCGTGAAAAACAATCAGGGGAGGGTCCACCTGGTTCTCGGTGACTGCACCCACTCCCCTGGCAGCCTGCAGATCATCTTGCTCGATGGGTGAGGCCAAAGAGCTAGCTAGCTTCTCCCACCCAGAAACGGCAGGGTGGAATTACAGAACAATGGAGGACAGGCGAGTAAGAGGATAAAAAGAGATCTGTGCACACGAGGAGGAGATGGGTAGGTAGAACGACGTGTGTGTGCTTGGCGAGAGAAGGGAAAGACAGACAGACGTGGACAGATGGGTAAGCCAATGCATACATAATGCTCGCTTATCCCTTGTTAGACAGAATGGCCAATTCTTAGTGCTATGAAAAAGCAGCAGTGTACACATCAGCGACCTGAATGCTTTTTGTCTGTTTTGCCTACTTCATGGACCTTCACCGACAGTCTATCTAAAGTTATCTAGTTATTACAAAGAGGCAAATTGCACTGCTGTGAGTTGCTCAAAAAGTAAGGGAGATGGTGTTAGAGAACATTATTCTGCTTATCACGCCATCATATTTATAATAGGGTGGCCAATTTTATAATGGATTAGGCAATAAATAGTTTAAATTTCAGTCCCACCTATCACAGGGGATGTGAGCTTCACTGGCAATTCTCCAATTTTGTCTCATATTATTTACTTGTAATGCAAAACTACATTGAGATGATTGGCAGAATCCTCCTAAGCGCTGTATAGATGTAACACTTATTTGGATTGCTTGCTTCAGTTGCCTGTCACATGGCATGTCATGCAAAGTACATAGGACCTGTCCACAACATGGCTCACATTTGATAAAAGCATATATTGGGTTTTGTGTGTATCTTTCCATTGAGTTCCCATAGTAAGAAAAAAACTAAGATCTGCTCATATATTCATGGATTTCAGTCTTGTTATGCACCTACTACATCCCTGAAATGTGTGTTTACATTCATCTGTGTGCTTGTCTGGATGAGTGTAACTTTTCATCTAGGATCCTTGCTATTACATCTGCCAGGGACATGAGTGTGCAAGATCTGGTCTCAGTTGCCCAGTGCCAAGACTGAGTGTGCGTAGTGGCTGCTGGACTCCTCCAGACCAACCCCCAAGCCTCTAGGTCACATGCATGCCTTTCTTTTCCAGATCCACTCCCCTTCAAAGCTTTTTAGACAGCCTCACAGTGATATTGACTAAAGTCCTCCCTGACCTGGTGCAGGGCAAGGTAAGGGATCAAAGTGACTGACCTGCTCCATGGGTCTTAGAGCTTCTCGGGCTGAAAGAGAACTCTGGAGTGAACTAAACTGAGCAACTATATATGAAAAGTGAATCCAGCCCTCAGCCCATCTGTCCTGTGGTCCACCCCTCCAAACACATTGGTTGGCTCCTTCTAGGCTGTAGAAAGTATTTCTGAATATATTCCACCCTGGGCATGCTGCTTCTCTGAGGGTCTCCTTGCCGGAGGTCTTGTTTCTAATTCCACTCTCTGGCTTGGGTCAGGTATGTCCTCTGGTCAATGCAGTTCTCAGCCATTTGGATGTCACTATGGTGCACGACATTGCTGGTAAGTGCTGTTTCCAGGTCTCCCACTCCAAGGAAGCATCAGTTTCCCCCAAGGAGTTTTATCCCTGAACATCGGGGGACAACCAGACCTCATTGACTTCATCCCTTTCTCTTTGGGGATGTCTTTGTTCCCATGAATGATCCAGATGAGGTTGAAGCAAAGCCTGCCTCCCCATCTAAGCCTGACCTGAGACTGGCTGGGCTATCTGGAGGAGGAGGCTCAGCCTTCCCCACATACCTGAGCATGGTAACCATGACTGGTGACCAGAGCTCTTGCTGGACTTCTTCACTGCCAGAACGTGACTCTAATCTGACTTTTGTGTTGTTTTTGTTGTCCAGAATTACTGATCCATGGACTAAAAATTGTCATCAAAGTCTAGGCCTCCCAGGGAGGGAGGATCTGCCTTCATTGAGCTGGTGAGCACTGTTCCACATTCCTCAGTACTGGAGGATAGGTCATTGTCCTTCTAGAAGGAAGCAGGACCTAGGGACAATATCATCAGTATTAGTCAGCTTTCCGTCTCTGTAATGAAAGACCTAATATAATCAGCTTATAAAAAGGAAAGGGTTTCTTTTGGCTCACAGTTTTGCAGACCCGGTTCATGACCAATCCTTCTATTGCTTTGGGACTGTGCTAAGGCAGTGTGTCTTAGTGGAGGAAACCATTCATTCATTCAGTAGCCAAGAGGCACCAAGAAGTAGAATTCCAATTCCCTCTGAGGGAAAGCTCTAGCCACCTAAAGGCCTCCTGCTCCCCAGAGACCTCACTCCCACTGGTTCCATTGTCTCCCAGCACCACCGCCCTGGGGACCACACCTTTAACATCTGGGCCCTTAGAGAAATGTCTAAGATTCAAGTTATAGCAATATCCAAAGAGAAAAAAGCATCCACACGATGACACACAGAAATATCTACAAAGATCCACAGAGAAGCCGACAGAGGAGGAGAGACACAGATGCTGTGTGAACACAACAGCAAAGAGAAACACGCAGCATCCTGGACTCACACACATATGAGCCAGATACATATGTGATGCAAATGCATGCAGTCCCACACCACTATTCTTACACATATGTGCAAACATATACAGACTCACTACAGTCAAGTCCACACAGGTCCGAAGACAACACCTGCACAAAGAGTCAGGCTCCTTACGGCTGAGGTCTTATCCTTGGGTCTCAGCATACCTCTGTCCCTCAGAGGCCAGTGTGATGATGAACAATACCAGTGAGAGTCACTGGCTTCACGTCTCCCTCCTGATCGAATTCTTCTCCCAACAGAGAAGAATTGTGGCTGCTCAGTCTCCTGCTTCTTGCCCAGTGTCCCATGGCTCACAGGAGGGGGCTCCTGTCCTGGAAAATGATACGCCTCTCCAAGGAACCCGATCTCCTCCTTTCCCATCAGGAATGATTAATCCCATGATTATCACTAAATAAAATGGCTCTTCATCTGCACTTATGGCTTGTGTTCTTCAATATTACTTGAGGCTTTAGAAGCTAGAACGAGCACTACCTAGCAATCAGGGCCATGCCCTAGAGACTCATTCTGAGTCTGAGTGATCTTGAAGAGCAGAGGGCTGGGTTCAGGTGAATGGAGATTTGGGCGGCTGCCCTGCTGTGCTTAGGTGGTGTGAATAAACACTTAGGCATTGTTGTTCACATACAGGTTCCCACAAGGAGCGAAGCAGCCGATAACAGATGTGCTCCAGAGCTGGGCATGAAGGGGGGTGTGAGGACATATGTGTCTCTGACTCATATCTCAGGCTGGGTGTTGGAAGCAACCAGGAATGTGAGAACGTGAACTGATCACGGCAGGAAGAGAAGGCCTGAAAGGGAGGGGGCCACTCTGTGTGGTGATGCTTGGGAGACCCTTAAGAAGACACCTGGAAAGCTAAAGAACATTGTCATACTGGCCTCTTCCCTGTTCTTCTGGCAACAGAAAGACAGAATGGCAAAGAAAACAAGCAAAAGGAAGGAGGGCTAACTGCTTGTGAATAGCAAGGCAGAGGCTAATAGGGGTTGTCATCTTTTTTAGGGGAAACAATTTAGAGGAAAGTTGAGAGGGTATAAAAAACTGAAAAATTGGATGCAAGAAAGGAGTCGCTAGAAGATCAGAAAATCAAAATCAAAAGCCCACAGTCTTGGTTTAAAAAAAAAAAAGCAGTCAGTGGACACCAGAGCCAGGGAAGGGGTAGAGCAACTCTAAGACCTCTTTCACAGAGCAATGACATCATGTGACCTGCTCACTGGGTCCCTGCAGGGTCAGCTTTTAAGTTTTCCTTCATTTGACCTGACTCAGAGTTCACAGACTAGAAACACACAACTTCTCGGATGTGCGTTTGCTGAGAAACACTCGGGGGTCTTGCTTAGCACTGGCTGCCTGAGGTGGTAGTAACGCTGAACACAAACAATGATGCCCCTGTGATAAAGCTTCAAAGGACAATCCAGGAGATAGGATGTAGGCTTTGAAAATGGTCAGCACATTTGTGGGATTCCAGGAGGCCATGCATGCATAAAATGGGGAACTGCCTGGGTCCAGCGGGCCCCATGGGCCTTTAGTTCTGCAGAACTATCAGTATGTCAGGGCATGTACTTGAATCTTGGACCACATCTGGTGGTTCACTCCCTCCTGGTGAGCTGGCTATTTGATGGTAGAGCCTGCTGAACCCTAGAATTTCTGACTGGGACACTCTTGTCTGTGCCAGTTCCTTTTGGAGATACAGTTCTGTTGAGTTCATCCATTTGTACTGGTGGGGTTTCATTGAGTGCCAAGGGTTTGTTGTAACCCCTTACCAGCCCTTGTGCCTTGGAAGCCTGCTGAACTAAAGTGGCCTTTCCATTGTGACAAGGTTGTTTGTGACATTCCTGCCTCAGTAAGTACAGGATAAACAAAAGAAGCATCTCATTTCCCTCCAGCTACACAGCACAGCTTTTGCTGACTAACCCACAGGGGCTTGGCTGGCAGGCAGTGGGTCACACCTCCTCCTCCTATGGCTCAAATCTTTAACTATGAGCAGGAATGTTCCCTCGGGTGCTGGAGGTGTTATGCTCCATAAGCAGCTAATGTGTCAATGCTGTGATGTATTCAGCAGTCACCAGCACTCAAAACCATCCAAAGGGCCCCACCTCCATGCACATAAGCACCACGGGCAGAAAAACACCCTGGGTCAGCAAATTAGCCCCAAATTACCTAATGCCACCAGTTTCCCTTGTCTCGTAGGGAGACCAGAAAATCTTGTCATGAAAGCATCTGCAAAAGCTACAGCAAAAGCCGGGCAGTAGTGGCGCAAGCCTTTAATCCCAGCACTCGGGAGGCAGAGGCAGGCGGATCTCTGTGAGTTCGAGGCCAGCCTGGTCTACAAGAGCTAGTTCCAGGACAGGCTCTAAAAAAGCTGCAGAGAAACCCTGTCTCGAAAAACCAAAAAAAAAAAAAAAAAAAAGCTACAGCAAAGTCTACATTCTCCTCTAGCATCTTTCTATCTTAACAGGGAAAGAAAGCTGCTGGTCAGTTGGCCCCTATCCTTTAGAGCACCATTCAGCCTAAGACATTTGTATCTACAATGGTCCTTTATCCCACAAGCACCAATCAGGTTATGGTGTGAGGCTTCTCTGGCCTTTGTCCACATCTGCTCTTTCAGTGTCAAGTCTCTCCCTCAGAAAATAACTTAAGTCTCATTCTCATCATTAGTGCATGAAAACAGGTCTTCCTAGGGGACCTCAAGAAACCCAGACCACGGAGGCTCCCTGCACTGGCCCCTCTGCCTGCTCCAGGCATCATCTAGGAAGTGACGAGAGCTGATGTTCACCACCTTATCCCTGCAAAGCCAAAGGACAGCCAGCACCTCAGTCAGCCATCACCCACTCCCCGCTGCTAACCCCATCTTGGAGCAAGGACCTACCATTTGACAATGCCCTGACTTGTTTCCTTGGTAACCTTGCTCACTGTGCCAGACTGCTGAGCAGACAGCACATACTGGTCCCCAACCCCAAGAGCAGAATTTAAACACTTATACCCAAGGCTTGCTGTTAATGACATGTTCAAGGGACACGGGAGAGTCAGGAGCTGGCTAAGACAATGCTGATGGTTTCTAGTCACTGTGGCAAATGTCTGAACAAATCAGTAAGTGACATTATTTTGACTCACAGTTTTCAGAGGTTTCAGTGCATCACAGTAGGAAGGACAGGGTTGTGTGGAGCAGCTCACCACCTAGTGATCAGGAAGCAGAGAGGGAGCAGGCCTGTGCTAACAGAATTCCCTCTCTATCACCCAATGAGGGCTCTAAGCCTATGGCATAATGCCATGGGTATGAGTGTATTAGTGGTCTCTGGAACACCCCTCACAGACATTCGTATAGGTTCACTTCACTAATGGGATAGGTGCTTCCCATCCAAGCAAAAGGTTGGGGTGACTTGTCACAAATGCTTTGCTTACACGGGGGAGAGGAGGAAAGAGACAAGACCAGCAGCCAATGCCAGCAACTAACCAGGATCACCCTGCTGTGCCAACAACAAACCAGGATCACCCTGCTGTGCCAACAACAAACCAGGATCACCCTGCTGTGCCAACAACAAACCAGGATCACCCTGCTGTGCCAACAACAAACCAGGATCACCCTGCTGTGCCAACAACAAACCAGGATCACCCTGCTGTGCCAGCAACAAACCAGGATCACCCTGCTGTGCCAGCAACAAACCAGGATCACCCTGCTGTGCCAACAACAAACCAGGATCACCCTGCTGAGCCATGCAGACTCCTGTCCCTCCCTAGTGGAGTCTGCACATTGAAAGCTGGGGCATGTCTGAAGCCATTGACAAGTACACTGAAGCAGAGTGAAGAAGAATTCTCTAGAACAGAAGGGTCCCTGTGCAAGGCACAGATGCTGTGGCCTCTTTGTCATGACAGAAAGATGAGGACAGAATGTTGTGGGTCATTAGAAGGAACAGCTACTCCTCACTTGGGTTTGGTTGAAGCCTCTCAGCAGCTGAGAGTAATTCCAGTATGGATAGCATTTTCTCTGTAGGTTGCTATAATATAGAGACAAACTGCCTTTTCTATAGGAATATTTTCAGGTGATAATGCTAGACCACCAATAAACCATGCTTAAGACCTCAGGCAGAGCTTCACTCCTCCCCCAGATACTTTCTGAGAAGCTCACAAAAAATACTATACACGGAGACACAAGATACACTAACTTCTCGCATCCCTATGATCTAAGAAGTTATTTATTCACCATAATCTTGTCTGCTGCATCTCAGAAGCCATCCTGTTACCTCATTTTAATATAAAACTTTCAGAACCTACCAAAATTGCATATATGACAATTATAAAGAAGATGAAGCCTGGCTCCACTTTGAGAAGCCCACACCATTGCTCAGTATGCCTCAGTCTTTTCCTGACTGCCTCCCCTCTCATAACGCCTTATATAATATAAGTATAGTAAATCTATACTAAGCATCTCCTTCTTAACACACTCCAATTTCACTTCATACAAGCTCCTACTAGGATCCTTTTCTCTGGCAAAACTAAGGATCCAGTTTTATCTAAGAGAAGAGTCTGAAGAAGGAAGGAACTCTTTAGGCTGCTGCAGACAACTCAGTATGGAGCAGAATCCACCATGGATGAAAGCATGGGAAGTGTCCCAGGCCCAAGGCTCATCTTAACCTAGCCAAGCAAAGGGTCAAAACACTGTATGCAAAAGACAGCCACTCTTAGCACAACTAGGAATACACACACCACATAGAAGAGAAGCTTACAGAATTAGGATTAGTTCAGTCATTAGACAGACACCTAAAACCACCACTAACCACAACAAAAGAAAACTCTGGAGAGAAGGAACAATTCAATTTGCAAAGTGGTTGTATTATATTTTTAAGTAGAAGGCACAGAGACACAGCAGCAGCTGGAGAAACGGCTCAGTGGTTAAAAGCACTTACTGTTCTTCTAAGGGACCCAGGTTTGGTTCCCAGCACATATATGTGACTCACAATCATCTGTAACTCCAGTACCATAGATTCTGGCACCCTGTTCTAGCCTCCGTGAGCTTTGTGTGCACATGATGCACAGACATACATGCGGCCAAAACATTCACATGTGCAAAATATAATAATAATTGTTATATTTGTAAAATGTATGAGGCACACAAAGGAACAAGAAAATATGGCTCCTACATTTGAGAAATACCCAAGGACTCTCAGATGTTGAACTTACAACACAAAAACTTAAATTTTCTATTTTAAATATATTCAATAAACACTCATCTAAGAAACTATTTTAATACTGTTCTATTACTGTGATTAAAAATCATGGCCAAGACAACTTATAAAAGGAAGCATTTAATTGGGGGCTTGCTTACAGCTTCAGAGGGTAAGTCCTTGATCATGGCAGGAAGCATGGCAGGAGTCAAGCAAGCATGGCTCTGAAGCAGTACTTGAGAGTTCACAACTGATTCAAAGGTTTCAGGAGGCAGAGAGACTGGGCCTGGCATGGGTTTTTGAAACCTCCAAGCCCCACCCCCAATGACACATTTCCTCCAACAAGCCACACCTCCTTCTCAAACAGGTCCACTAATCAAGGCCCAATCATTTAACTATATAAGCCTGTGGGGGTCATTCTCATTCAAATCCACATAAATCTTGTGGAAAAACTACAGGAAAAATATCAGAACAATGTCTTCCAAATAGAAGATATCAACATTATGACAGGAATCAATGAGAAAGAATCCCCAAACCCCTGGAGTTGAGAAGCATGGTGAGCTAAGTGAGACATTCACTAACAGACCTAACCTGTGGGTTCTGAGAGAAAAAGACCATCAGTCAAGAACTCAGAATCCAGAGAAGCTGTGCTTTAAGGGGAAGAAGGAGCTTGAGGTGCAGTTCAGGGGTGGGGTGTTGGGCAGCATGCATGAGGCCTTGTTCTAACCCCAGCACCACACACACAGTAAAACTGTAAGGGGACTTTTGTTTTAGATTAGGTCTCTTGGTGTAATCTCAGACTCGCAGAGATCCACCTGCCTCTGCCTCTCAAGTGCTGGGAGGGGTTGAAAAGTGTGTACCACCACACCTGGAAACCTTAAATCCCTTCTGCCTAAATGTTCACAGCGGTCTCCTCTCAACTCATTACTTCAGTCAGCGCAGCTTCCCTGTCTGTGGTGAGTATGTCAGTGCTTTCACAGGAAAAACAGGAAAAAAAATAATCCGTAAACCGGACACACTAAGCATGCCCTAAAGGGGCCCGTCGGGCTGAAAGAGAAGGGAAGTTAGCAAAAGTGGAAGCTATGGAGAGAAATAAAGAACACCTGATGAGTAATAGGAAAGTATAAAAGACAGTAAGGCAGATGAGAGGCGGTGGCGCACACCTTTAATCCCAGCACTCCGGAGGCAGCAGCGGCAGGCGGATCTCTGTGAGTTTGAGGCCAGCCTGGTCTACAGAACGAGTTCTAGGACAGCCAGGGCTACACAGAGAAACAACAACAACAACAACAAAAAGCCCCAAAATCTAAAAGATGGTAAGACTGGAAGGTGGCTCAGTAGGGAAAGTTCTTGCCTTGCAAACCTGTTGCCTTGCATGGACTGAAGCTTGTTCTCCAGAACACACACACACACACATAAACATACATAGACACTCACACTCACATATACAAACATAAACACATACATATAAGCACACACATAAACACATATATACATACACATATACACACACATAAACATACAAATGAACACACATATACACAAAACTTGGCATGGCTGCACATGTTTATAATCCCAGCATTGAACAGGCCGAGACAGATCTCTGGGACTCGCTGCCAATCAAGCCTAACCTTCTTGGCAAATTTTACATTATTGAGAGACTTTCTAACAATAACGTGGATAGTCTCTGAGGGATAGTAGCAGCCACCACCACCACCAAACACACACACACACACACACACACACACACTCACATAAACACATATGCACCAGTCATGCACAGAACAGTGTAAATATTTTTTTGCCTGTAACTCTTTTCTCCTTCAAAAAGTAGAGAGACCGTTTAGAGGAACAATGATAAAAATGCAGGTAATGAATGGGCCTAGCCAGACTCTGCCCTAGGTCTCTAGAAGTGAGGATCTAAAGGCCCCTCACGGGGCATCAATGTGCAGTTTGCTCTGCAACCACAAGAGGGAGGCAATCTACACTCTGCTCCCCCCCACCCCCCGGCCTGTGAAAGAACTTTTTTTTTAGTTTATTTTTTATTTTAAAAAGGAAAAAACTATCTTTTCTCACTTTACATACCATTTCCACTTCCCACTCCCTCCCCTCCTCCCACTCCCTCCATCTTCCCCTTCAGCACACCCCCATCCACTCCTCAGAGAAAGTAGGGCTTCCCATGGGGAGTCAACAAAGCCTAGCACATTGCTTTGAAGCAGGACCAAGGCCCTCCCCACTATATAGGCTGAGCAAGGTGTCCCTCCAGAGAGAATGGGTTCCCAAAAACCAGCACAAACAGTAAGGATAAATCCTGATCTCATTGCCAGTAGCCCCACAGTCTGCCCCAGCCATACAACTATCACCCGTATTCAGAGAGTCTCTTAACCATTTATGCAAAAGAGATTGGCCTATCACCTCGATGTCTGGCAAGGACTTGATCTCATCTCCTCACATATGGAGAGTTGAAAGCCCAAAGTCACACGGCTTGTGAGCAATGGGTCTATCAGACACCAGCAGTCAAGGTCCACCACTCAGGTAATTCGCTGCAGGTGGAAAACTCATGGGCTCCTGGCAAGTCTAGTACTTTCAAAACAAACGAACAACAATAACAAAAAAAACAAGCTGTCTCTAGCACAGGATGCCATCAAAACTCCCTACATAAGCAAGGATGACCTTGACTATCTGATCCTCCTGCCTCCACCTCCAGAACGCTGGGATTACAGGAATGTACCACTTCCATTTTATATGGTACTATGGGTTGAGTCCAGGCTTTCCTTCCTGGTAGGCAAGCCCTCTAATGGTTAAGGCTCATACATGCCCAGATTACTTTCTGGAAGAAACTTATATTGAATGTGACTAGCGTCCAGCGGGGTACTAACGGTAAGTATACTCTTCACTTTCCTTACATTAATTATTAGCCCTGAAGTAGGATTGCGGACTTATCAATAAAAGCATAGGAGATGAGGGTGTAGCTCATTAGTTGAGTGTGTGCTGAGCAGGCCCAAGATCATGGGTTCCATTCTCTGTACTGGAAATAAAAACTGCAAAATATCTACACTCTGGCTCTGGGTTCAGTGGTCCACCAGGGGTGAATTAAGTGGAGGCCGAGGCAGCATGGTTTGGAAAATGGTAAGGTGGTGTTGGTTCAGCCATGGTGGCTTGCCATGGCACCTCAACGAAGAGGACTGTAAGAGACTCACAGCATCAGTACGGGCTCCAGTGGCCACTGCCAGAAGATTCAGAGAATGGTCAATGGCAAGATACTGATTTGGAAAGAACTTGATTACCTACAGCTCCATGGAGGAATTTGAGAAATGTTGTTTCTGTGGTGAATTTGCTCCAAAGGCTGACACATCCAACATCACCCATGACTATGATGGCATTATCGATGCAAACAACAAGGTCTTTGTGTTACCACTGTTCCGTTGCTGTGCTAAAATGCCAAGACCAAAAGCAGCCTACAGGCAGAATCCGGCTTGGCTTATGGTCGCAGAGGGCAAGCCCGCAATGGTGGGGAGGCATGGCAGCAGACAGCTGGGACAGGAACCTGGCTGATCACATGTCTATCAACATGCGGGAATCAAAGAGAATGAATGGCAAGTGAGGTGAAGCTACAGAAACTCAAAGCCCACTTCCTGTGATGGACTTCCTCCAGCAAAGCTCCCATGCTTAAAAGCCCCATAACCTCCTGAAAGAGCGCAACCTGTGTGTGCATGTGCCAGAGGAAAGACATGGGCCATCAGATCCACGGGAACTAGAGTCATGGGGTGGATGCCAGGATCCGAATCTGGGTCCTCTACAAGACCCACAAACACTCTTAACCTGGAAGCCCTCCCTCCAACCCAAATAAATCTTTATTCGAAGTGGGAGGTATGAGTAGGAAAGCAAAGAGCAAGTAAATTAAAGGAGGCTTCATCTTCCAGTACACTGATTAGGAGAAAGACCAAGTGTGACTGTCTCTCTGTCCTGCCACCTCATACTTGAGCCCCAGCTCCCATTGTCAAAGCTCATTCCCACCCCTAGGGCTCTGAGGACGGGCACGCACCCGATGCTGCCTTTGTTTATATGCCATTACTATCCAGTGAGTTGACTTCTAATGCTGCCCTGTACTCTGGGTCACTTTCCCTAGCTGGACCTCAGTATTCTCCTCTGGAAACAAGCAGCATCCCTACCAGGAATCTGGTGAGGACCTACAAGCACCTAACCATCAAGCACTGGCGACTTAGAAAACAGCATGCACACGTGCGTGCCCCTACACCTACACATATGTGTGCACAGAATGAAGGGATCGTTCAGAACTCGGAAGGCCACATGCAGTGTGTGAGCAAAACATCACCAAACATAGAAAAGGAACGAGATCAGGGAAGGATATGGACTGAGAACAAAGAATGAAGTTCCTGACGAGGCTACTCTGGCTGTTCTGCTCCATTCCAAGCTTGATCTTCCTACCACTCATGAACGTGGATCTCCAACATAATCCTCATGCATGGGACCATGAAGTCTTTAATAACCTGCCATCTCAAGTCGTCTTGCTTAACGTGTGGATCAAACAGCTGACTCACCTGATTAAGTGATTGGTAATTGTTTACTTTGCAGAACCCTGGAAGACACTGCCAGATTGCAGAATTGGGAATTATCTAGAAGCCCATCATCTAATCTTGTGTTTCCTGAGTCCGGTTCTATAAAAGAGGCCCTCAGCTCCTAAGCAGAAGCAGATAGGAGAGAAGCCCAGGACAGCCGCTGAGACCTCGGGACTCAGGTGAGACCTGCCCCTTCTTCTGCTCCATGGATACTCTGGGGAGCAGGAGGCCATGCGCCTCACTGTAGGCTCATGCTGGCAGATGGTACTGTCACTAACTGGGGACCTTCCAAGAGAAACAGCGGTGGCCTTGGTCCGGGGCAAGGGACTCTGTTCACTCACCTTTCCTAGAGAGGGCAACATTGATGGAGCAGTGGGCTCTCAACGTGCCCGGAGTCAAGGCTGGAGGGAAGGAACTTTAACTTCAGGTTCCATCACAGTTGAGAAGCTGTCTATGGTTGTGTGACCTTGGACATTCCACGGCTCTTGATGGTATCCACAAACCATCATGGCCCAAACCATCCAAAGACCAAAGAAACATCTCTTAGAGATGATGGCCGAGCAGTTCAGATCTTCAGCCTCTGCCATGTTGGAGTCTCTTCATCCACACTGGGGAGTCAGGCCACCACAGCCACATGCCCAGCCCCAGAGTAACTCTGACGGTCACTTAACTACACAGAAGCTTCTGGGTCAGGCATGCTTGACTTCAGCTCTTCTCTCTGCTGCAACCTGTGACATTGGGGGAGACTGCCTGGAGTCACTGGGCATCTGCTCCAACTGTGCACTAGAGGTTGTCCATGCCCGCGTCTGAGGATGCGGTGACAATGAAGCTGGTGACTGAATGGATCAGCCTGGGGCCTGGGACAGATGACACTATAGCAGTGTTAGCTATTGTTGCTAGTTATCACTCCCCTCAGGGAGTGGGAAGAAACCCCACACCTGGGGACAGGGCAGGCAGTGCAGAGAATCTTCTGATACCCATACCACGGTGACTTGTTATTCTTTCTGCAGATACCAAGAGATGCTTCTAGTTGGAAGCCTCGTTGTCCTCTGTGGGCTGCTGGCCCAGAGTTCAGCCCAGCTGGCTTATCCCTTACCCCTAAGCTATGACCTGCCCACATCTGCGGGTTACTGCCGGTCCTTGTACCTGGACCAGAACCTGCCTACACCTGTGGGTCACTGCCGGCCCTTGCACCTGAACCAGAACCTGCCCACATCTGTGGGTCACTACCGGCCCTTGCACCTGGACCAGAACCTGCCCACATCTGTGGGTCACTACCGGCCCGTGCACCTGAGCCCGAGCCCATCCTACACTGTGACTCCAGTTGTAACAACATACCCTACACACCTTATTGCTGCAAACTTCAGAAATGGTGAGTCTGCGACAGTGTCTTTCAGGGATGTGTGTGTGGTGTACAGTGTGTGTGTGGTGTATGCTGTGTATGTGTGTGTGGTATGGTGTACAGTGTGTATGTAGTGTATGGTGTGTATGTGTGTGTGTGTGATGTAGTGTGGTGTACAGTGTATGTGGTGTATGGTGTGTGTGGTGTACAGTGTGTGTGTGGTGTACGGTGTGTGTGTATTATGTATTGTGTGGTATGGTGTACAGTGTGTGTGTGGTGTGTGGTGTACAGTGTGTGTGGTGTATGGTGTGTGTGTATTGTGTGGTGTATGGTGTGGGTGTGTGTGTTTACACATGTGTGCTCTGGTCTATACAACTTCCCAATAATAAAAAGGGGAATGAGAAAGAATGGCTAAGGCTCTAGAGCAGTGTTTCTCAACCTTCCTAAAGCTGTTACCCTTTAATACAGTTCCTCATGCCGTGGTGACCCCAACCAAACAATTGTTTTCATTGCTACTTCATAGTAATAATTTTGCTACTGTTATGAATAATGATGTAAATATCTGTGCTTTCTGATGGTCTTAGCAAACCCCTGTGAGAGGGCCATTTAACCCCCAAGGGGTTGTGACCCATAGGCCGAGAACTGCTGCTCTAGAGTTAGTAGTGTGAACCCTGAGATTCTCCACTTTGCAGCTTTTAGCCAAGGTTTGCTGTCTGGGGGCATCCTGGGCTTTCTGGAACACATGCCTCTCCTGAGCTACGTAAGACCTGCAGGAAACAACGTCGGTGGTCTAGTCGGGGTGATTGGAAGAGTGATTTCCTCAATCCCAATCCTGAACAACATCCTTGAGTGAGTTTTCCAAAGAGGAACTTGGTTCCCACTAACAGCTGAATACCTGCCAGCCCCAGGCAGCAGCCCTACAGAGAGAGAGAAGGGGATGGGGATTGAGCATGAAGCCAAGGCTCAATCTCCAGGCTTCTCTCTACTCTACAAGGAACAGTGGCCCTTTTGACCTGTAGCTGCCCCCAGTCCTAAGGCACATCCTGGGTTCCAGGAGCAGCTATTATCCCCATGACAACCCTTCCATGTCAACTCCAGTATCCCCAGTTCCCAGATGGAGAAACTGAGGCACAGAGATATGCCTGTGCTCACATAGCTAGGGTGATGCAGAGTCAGGAGTCTAACTCAGACAAGCACCAACCTGGGGCCTTTTCTGCCCACTGCTCATCCCTTCTGGGGAATGTGAGCTGTCACTAGGCTACCCTCCTCAACCGTATCACCTCAGTGATGTGGTGGAGACTTGATGTGGGGCTTCCCATGAGCCACTCAAGAGCTTCCTAGGCACAAAGCCACCTTGGGGAGCTTATTGCCAATGACCAGATACCCAACCTGAGTCCTTAGTAAGACCAGACCAAAGCCATTGCCAGGATTGCCAGCCTCCCAAGCCTTTGCTTCCTGACCTGGAGACAGTACAGGCTTCAGTTTGATTGCCATCAGACTGTCTGTGTTGGATGATCCAGAGTCAGGCACCTGGTCTCCTGGACTTGATTTTTCCATCTGTGAGATGGGGTTATACGCACAGAGAAAGGGTGTGGAGGAGACCAGCAAAGGGCAAATCCTGGCACCATGGATGGCTCAGGGAAGGTGCCCTCCCACCTTTTCTGAATTCTTCCCAACAGGTGCTGCCCTTTCCTTTGACAGTGCATCCATCCATGTATCCATTTTTCCTTCCTTTCATCTAACCACTCCCTCTGCCATCCACCCTCCCCATATCCAATGACTCATCTTCCTACCAAGTTAAAAGTCAGCCTTTTTCTTTGAAAGGCTCCAAACCAGCATACCCAGTCTCTTTCCTCAAAGATCTCTTAGGCTTGAGGTAAACAGAGGGTGGGGTATGTCAGGATCTGATCCAGAAGGAAATTGGAAATGATAGGGGCATGGCTCAGAACCCCGAGTGGTCCTGACTCCAAGGCTATTCTGATCCCAGGTGTTCGGCTCTGTGATGAGCAAATTTAAAGGCAGTTCCCTGGTTTGGGGCTTAACATGCTAACGTTTCTCCCCCGCCAGCATAAAAGTCACCAATCCCCAGCTGCTGGAACTCGGTCTGGTGCAGAGCTATGACTTCCACCGCCTCTACGTCACTATCCCTCTGGGCTTTGATCTCAAAGTGAACACGTGAGTAGGTCCCAGGATGGGTGGTGGTGGGAGGAGGACTCACAAAGGGACAGCCTGATGGCTGTGGAGAGTTGCAAAGGCCGAGCCTCGAACCTTATCTATTCGAAGTGTTGAACAAACTCGAGTCATGTGGAAAACACACAACCTCTATGAATCTTGGTTTCCCCTAATGGGAACAGAGATCAATACCACTGTTACAAAAATGGAATTAAGGTGAGGCTGGCACTCCTGCCAAGGAGAAGCCTTCTGCCTTGGAATGGGAGAAGTCAGATGCCATTTCTGAGCTGCCTTCTCTGTCAGACCCCTGGTTGGAAAACTGTTGGAGTTCGCTGTGAAGCTGGATCTCACTGCAGAAATCTACGCTGTGAGAGACATTCAAGGGAGGAGCCGCCTGGTCATTGGTGACTGCATTAACTCTCCTGGCAGCTTGCGTATCACACTGCCTAAAGGGTAAGGCCAAAGGGCTGGTTCTCCTGCCCAGAGACTGGTTTACCTGCCCAGGTAAAACAATGGAATAAAGAGAAGATGAATGAGTTAGAAGACAGGAAGAAAGATATGTTGGGGAAGGAAGTGTGGATGGGTGGGTGGAGGATGGATTGATGGGCAGGTGAATGGATGGGTGGATATTTAGATGGATTGATGAATGGATGGTAAGACATTTGGTGGGTAGGGAGAAAGATGTATAGGCAGGTGTATCGGTAGATAAGTAAATGAATGAGTAAATGTTCACTTACCCCTTATTAAACTAAGATGATCAATTTTATGTTGGACAGGCAACATAAAATATGGTTTAAGACCAACATTTATAGCCTGATGAGGAGAATCAGAGCACCTCTGACATGAACCTGGCTAGGTTCCTCTAATTTGGTCTCACCTTGCTTATCTTCAACACAAAACTATGTGATATTATTAATAGTATTAATAGAATCTTCTTAAGAGAAAAAATAGATGCAGCACCTATTTGGATTGCTTGTTCCAGGTGACTGCCACATGGGAAGGCCCAGCCAGTCATAGAGTATAGGACCTGGTCACACCACAATTCACATTTGCTAAACTCATATATTGAACGTTGTATGTGTCATTTCATTGAATCTCCATGACAACTACAAAGCAGGTACTTTTCATACATTCATGGATTCCAGTCTTGTTGTGCACCTACTGTGTCCCTGGAATGTGTGTTTATTCTATGTTCCTCTGTACGTGCACAGCTGGCCTGGGTGTCACTCTCTTCATCTAGGGTCCTTGCTGTTAAATCTGCCAGGGACATGAGTGTGCAAGGCCTGGTCTCAGTTACCGGGTGACAAGACTGGGTGTGTACAGTGACTGACGGACTCCTCCAGACCAACCCCAAGCCTCTGGGTCACATGCATGCCTTTCTCTTCCAGACTCAATCTACTTCAAAACCTGGTAGACAGCCTCACAGACATCTTGACTAAAGTCATTCCTGGCCTGGTACAGGGCGTGGTAAGAGATCAAAGGGAGAGTCCCTTGCTCCACGAGTCTTAGAGCTTCTTGGGCGGAGCAAATTGGCTACTCTAGATGGGAAATATCCATCCATCAGTCCCTCTGTCCTGTGATCCAGCCATCTGTGTTACGTCTTTCCACACCTCCAAACACATTGGTTGACTTCTTCTGGACTGTAGAAAGTATCCTTGAATATATTCCACCGTGGGCATGCTGCTTCTCTGAGGGTCTCTTGCAGGAGGTCCTGTGCCTAACTCCCCTCTTTGCCCTGGGTCAGGTGTGTCCTGTGGTCAGTGGAATCCTCAGCCTCTTGGATATCACCCTGATGCATGATGTTGCTGGTAAGTGCTGTTTCCAAGTTTTTTCCCTACACACCATGGGACTGCCAGGTCTCATTAGCCACATCCTCCTTGGTTGGAGTGTCTTTATTCCCATGAACGATCCAGATGAGTCTGAGGTACAGTTGGCCTCTTCCTCAGCCCGACCTGAGAACAGCTGGGCTGGCTGGAGTGGAAGACCTCGTGTTGCCCGACGTGTCTGGGCACAGTGAGCACGGCTGGTGCTCCAGAGCCTCGGGTGGTACTCAGGTTCTTCTGGGCTCCTTCGCCTCCAGATCATAACTTTAGTCATTTTTTTCTTCTAGACTTGCTGCTGCATGGCGTACAATTTGTCATTAAGGTCTAAGCCTTCTGTGAAAGGACCCGTCTCTGCTGCGACGGTAAATGCTTCTCTCATTTCCCAGAATCTGTAAACTAGCTGTTATCCTCTAGGACAGAGAAGCCAGGCTCTTAAGACAACAGCACCTACAGCAGCTCTCCCGACAGCACCGCTGTGGGCACAAAGCCTTTAACACGTGGGCTTCGGGAGAGGATGTTAGATCCAAGCTATAGCAGCAATACGCCAGGAGAGAGACAAACATGGTTGTAGACACACAGAGATGTGTGCAGTCCATGGAGTAACTGACAGATATGGAGATAGACCAGAACCAAAGCAATCCAGCTCCAAAAAGAAACATATGTGATCACAGGCACACACTCATTCACATAGGCTTGGCAATCAAACACTCATCCACATGGGCACACATATACAGACTCACTAGTCAAGTCTCCGTGAGTACACAGACACACATTCATACACATACACAAGCAGCCATCAAGACATAGCCTTGAGTCTCAGCATGCCCCTGTCCCTGAGAATGCCAGGTGTTAATGGAACAGTATCAGTAAGAGTCACCAACTTCAAGTCTCCCTGATGATTAAACTCTTCTCCCAACAGAATCATTTCTTGCTGCTCTGTCCACTTCCTCTTGCCCAGCTTCCCATAGCTCACAGAAGGGGCCCATGTCCTGGAAAATGGCATGACCATCTTCTCAAGAAACCTTCTCTCTTCTTTTCTGAGACGTGATGAATAGTCTGTGTTCATAACTAAATAAAATGGCTCTGATTCTACACTGGGTCTTATGTTCCTCTCATCTCTTGAGGCTTTAGAGGCTGGTGACATAGCTATATCAGCTGGACCTCACATCACAGAACTGAACGGTCTTGAAGAGCTGAGGGCTGGGGTTCAGATGACTGCCCTTCTGTTCTTACAAAGTGCCCATGAGGAAGCTGGGAGTGGATAAATATCCACACATAGATGTTCACACGCAGTGCTAGCACACAAAAGTGAAGCAGCAGATTTAAGAGTTAGCCAAGAGCTGGGCACGGAAGGAGGTGTGTAAGGACACATGGCTCCAGTCTGCATCTCAGGCTAGGGATCCAGGCTGTCTTACCCAAGGATAAAATTGCTGTAATAAAATACCATGACCAGGGCCTGGAGAGATAGCTCAATGGTTAAGAGAATTGCTGCTCTTGCAAAGTATTTGTGGCATCCACATGATGACCCACAACCATCTATAACTACCCTTCTAGGAGACTTGGTGCCCCCTTCTGGCTTCTGGGGGCACCAGGCATGCACAGGGTACACATATGTACATGCAAGCAAGACACTCATACAGATAGATAGATGATGGTAGATAGATAGATAGATAGATGATAGATAGAAAACATGATCAAAAGCAAAAGCCACTTGGGAAGGAAAGGGTTTCTTTCACTCCACAGCTTATAGCTCCATCACTGAAGGAAGCCAGGGAAGGAACTCAAGGGAGGGATCTGGAAGCAGGAAGTGAAGCAGAAGCCATGGAGGAACACTGCCTACTGCACAGCTCCTCAGCCCCCTTTCGTATATGCTCCAGACTGCCTTCCTGGACTGGCATCACCGTCAGTGATTTGATCCCTCCTACATTAATATAATTAATAAAAAATGCAGTACTGGGGCATTTTATCCATTGAGAGTACCTATTCCCAAATAGCTCCAGTTTGTGTTAAGTGGACATAAAACTAGCCAGTACAACTGACCCCTTGTCAACTTGACACACAAACACATTTAACTAAAATTAAATTAAACTAAAATTACCTAAAATTCTCCTGTCCATTTTTCCCCAAGACAGCATGTTAATGTTAATATAACAATATAAAACATTCCAACTTTGAAAAATCTCAGTCTTTAGAAATTCAAACACTGTTAAAGTTCAGTCTCTCTAAGATTCCAACACTTCTCAATTGTGGGCTCCTGTAAAATAAAAAATAAGTTAAATCCTTTCTTACTCCAGGAGGAAAGAACCAGGATACAACCACAATGCAAAACCAAAGTCCAACCATGTAAGGCTCAGAGTCAGACTTCTGGGACTCACTCATCTTCTGGGCTCCAACAGGCTTGCCACAGAACAGACAGTGCTCCCTGGGGCTCAAGTCAGCCCCATTTTTCGGCTGCTGATATCCTTGGTTACATCACCTGGCATCTCCAAAATGTTGGCGTCTCCCCAGCCACTTGGCTGCACCGTCACCGATAACCTCTCCTGAGCTCTCTTTAGGGACTCTGATCCTGCCACACAGCGCCAATCCCCATCTCCTCTCCATGATCTCTTCAGTCCTGGTGCTTCTACTACAGATGAGGCCGAACCTTCACCAATGGTCTCTCCCAGATTCTCTTCAGGGACTCAAGTCCTGCCAAAACAGTGTCAAGTCTCAATTATTCTCCATGATCCCTTTATGCCTTCAAAACCAGCACCACCTGGGAGACTCTTACACACACTAAGTTTGGCTTCCAGCACAGTATACACCTGGCCCCCTCTGGACCACAGTTTCCATGAGATGACCCTGATTAACACTTCCCAGATGATTTGGCTTCAGTGATACTAGTCTCATCTTAATCACCACTAATTTCTCAGCTTCTGATGACCAGCATTGATTGTCCCTGCAAAGCAAAGTTTTCCCTTTAATGATCCACAGCTAACCAGAACCATAGATTCTTAATTCGAAATATCGGATGGCCCCAATAGAGTCCTTAGGGGACTCTCCTACCTCCCTCTGGAACTTCACAAGCCAGGCCTCATCATCTCTCCACTCTCAACATTTAAGTTCCCATCAAACAGCCCACTGAGGCCTGAGCACTCCATTCCATGGCTGTTCTAGTCCAAAGCTAAAATGCTACTACCCTCCTCCCAAAAACATATGATCCATTCTGTCACGACAATACCCCATGACCCGGTATAAATTGCTGCCTTAGCTAAGGTTTCTATTGCATGATAAAAGACCACAACCAAAGCAACTTGGAGAAAAGGGTTGATTTCAGCTTAGGGTAAGAAATCAAGGCACGAACCCGGAGCTGGCAAAACTGAAGCAAAGGTCATCGGGGGATGGCTTGTTCAGCCTTGTAGACCCCAGAAGGCAGTGACTGGATAAAGAGACACAAAGAACATATGATACATGTCATCAGAGTCAGGAGTCTCATCCGAGAAAGACAATTTAAGCAGCAGTTCTCACTGAGCTGCTGAAGTATTGTGACAAGCATCTTTCTGTTGCTGTAACGAAATGCCTGGGGAAACCAACTCAAAGGAGCAAAAAAGATTATTCTGGCTCGTGATTTCAGAGTTTACAGTCTATGGTCCATCGGATCCATTCCTTTGAACTTGTCATGAGACAGACCACCGTGGCTCATTTCATAACAACTGGGAGACAAGAAGAAAGTCACAGTCCAATGTTCCTTGCAAGGACACCAGTTAGTTAGTTAGTTAGTTAGTTGTTAGTTAGTTAGTTGTTAGTTAGTTGTTAGTTAGTTGTTAGTTAGTTAGTTGTTTGTTAGTTAGTTAGTTGTTAGTTAGTTAGTTAGTTAGTAACAATGACCTTTCTCCCACTAGTCCCCATCTCTATGGTTTCACTGTTTCTTCATAGCTCCAGGGACTGGAGAAGAAGTGAGCTTTGGGGGATGTATCACATCCAAAAGATAGCAAATGTGCATACAACATGGTGGGGCACTTCCCCGAAGCCCTCAGGGAGAGAATGGGAAGATGTTTAGGGCCTACGCTGCTCCGAAGTCACACACATCACTTTTGGTTGATTGCTCTTAACTAGACACAAGTCACCAAGGAAGGGGGAGTCAAGCTTGCACTCTGGAAGGAGCAACTGAGCATCTGTGGGCGAGACTAAAAGCCACCTCCCCTCTCCCTTGCAAATGTCTCTGGGCATGGCCTTCAGTCGGTAGCCAGAGGCACGGGTATGCAAAGCCCCAGCAAGCCACCTGTTCCCTATAATCGGCTGTCTTTGAAGATGGAGATGACTGCGGTTCAGGGTTTGTGGCAGACCTTCTGTAGCAGGCAGTAAAGAAGATGTTCTCTGGACTTCTGCATCTCTCCATCCACCATGCCTCCCCACTGAGGGCCTTGTGAAGCAAGCTCAGGTGGAGTTCGGACAGAGTGAAGTAACTGTAAGCATAGAGCAGCCATGCTTTTTTTCATACCCAATCTTTTGCCATTTAACTGCAGCAAGAGTAACGTCCTGATAGGGAGGCAGCTCTTCTTGGGTGCTACTGTCTTAGATGCAGAGATGAGGACCAGGGAGAGAGAGATTCCTCTCTTCACATTACTTAAAAACGTAAACTTACTAACATCTGTCTCACTCGTATCTGCTTTGCAGTCACCTTTTATTAAGACAGTTTGCTTCTGAGGGCTTTTTAACTTAATTCCATCAGGCTGGTTAGGTGGCTCAGTGGGTAGTGTCACTGACCTCGAAGACCCGAGTGCTGGGATCAAACCCAGGTCCTTATTCCTTTTTACAAGCACTCTACAGACTAAACAATATCCTCGAAATATAGATGTCTTGAAATAAAAACTGGGGACCATTTAGAGGAATGTGTGATGTAAACAAGGGAGATGGTGGAGCTTCACAGCCTGTCTAGACTTCTTAGAACCCAGATCTTCAGGCTACTAATCCGGCATTGGAGTGCAGTTATCTCTGTTACCACAAGAGGGAGCAAATACACACGCTATTCCCCACTGCAGTTGAAAGAATTGACTTTTACAGTATGTGTGTGTGTTCGCGCGTGCATGCGTGCATGCGTGCGTGTGTGTGTGTGTGTGTGTGTGTGTGTGTGTTCACATATGTTCCATCTCAATACAACTTCTTAGAGTCAGTTTATTTCTTCCACTATGTGGGTCCAAGTGAGTCAGTGGTTCTTGACCCAATCTCCTCCTAGGACTGAGCAAGCAGACAGCAAAGTGTACAAACATGAGATACTCTATTGCCAATTCAGGGGTAATAACCTTTAAACTGGTAAAACCAACTTACATTGCCATGAGGGATTAAAACGAACCGAGTTGATCTCTCCATAGGTGACGGAGGTTACTGTTTTGAAACTATGGCAGCTCACATTTCTCAAGGCAGCAGATGCCAATCAAGAGCCTTCCCTTGAATCCCAGCACTGGGGAGGCAGAGGCAGGTGGATCTCTGTGAGTTCAAGGCTAGCCTAATCTACAAGAGCTAGTTCCAGAGATAGTGAACTCCACAGGAGCAGGTACAACGGAGCAACCCCTGAGGGAGTAGACCGGAACCAGAGACCTCTGTGGGTCCGAGCATGAGTCTGGGACCTCTGAGGGAGTAGGCTTGAGCCAGGACCTCTGCCAGAGCATGTCCAAGGCAGCAACCGCAGCAGAAAGAGCACCAAGCAAGCAATCTCCATGGGAGCAGGCCTGAATCAAGCAACCTTTAGGAATACAGAGTGACCAACGAGGTGACTGGAACCATGGCCCTGACTACACCATGAGGAGCAACCATCTGAGCACCACTGGCACCTGGAAGACTGACCACAAGAGTCACAGACAGCCCCAACAACACCAATCAGAGGAAAAGATGGGTAGACAAGGTAAGAACACAGGCAACACCACAAAGAGCAGCACAACACCAGTAGAAACTAGTGACTCCACAGCTGCAAGACTTGAATAACAAAATACAGATGAAGTAGAAGAGAATGACCTTAAAAATAACTTTAGGAGGAGCTGCTTGGCCTGCAAGGGGACCTGACAGTCTGCCAGAGGATCCATCATTCTTTGGGGTGAGTGAGGAGTGAGTGCCCGAACTGCGGCAGCTGCCCGGAGAGGGACCACCGACATTCCACAACTCCTCCCCCCCCCCTTCCCGCCACCCGCACACTTCCTGCTCTTCCTGCAGGGGTTATTCTCCCCGGATACTGCCTCTCTCTTCCTGTCCCTTCCCAGCTTGCACCCAGAATCCTCCCCCCCCCCCCCCCGCCTCATCCTCCCGTCTTTGGGGCCACAAAATCCCACAGCTCAGCCTGTTTAGGCGCTGGGGACCTGGAAGTGAGTGCACCCAGGCCTGTGGGAGGTCCCCTCCTTCATTAGACTGCCTGCAGCAAGGTAGGCCCTTTGTCAGTGAGCTGTTTGGCCTGCAAGGAGACCTGACAGTCTGCCAGAGGATCCATCATTCATTGGGGTGAGTGAATTTAATTCATTGGGGTGAATTGAACTTCTAAAAGAAGACCCAAAGGGGATTATTCAGAGAAACAAATGGGCAGGCGCCAATGCAAGAATTCCTCCAACAATTTGAAAAACAACATGAAAGCACCAGAACCCAGCGAACTTATAACAGGAGGACTTGAACACACTAATCAAGAAGAAGTAGAAAAAATTGACTTTATGAAAGTAATAGAGTCCCTTAAACAGGAGGTGAAAAACTCCCTTAAGGAAATGGAGGAGAAGAATAACAAAAAGTTTGAAGAACTGAGTAAATCCGTAAACAATATCCTAGGAAACCAAGAAAAACAATCAAACAGATAATGGAAACAGTGCAAGACTTGAAAACTGAAATGGAGGCAAGGAAGAAAACACAACCCGAGGGCCAACTGGATTTGGAAAATCTATGTAAACGAACAGAGACTACAGAAACAAGCATAACCAATAGAATACAAGAGATAGAAGAAAGAATCTCAGATTCTGAAGATACCATAGAGAAAATAAATGCACTGATCAAAGAAAACAGCAAATCCAACAAATCCTCATCACAAAACATTCAGGAAATCTGGGACACAATAAAAAGACCAAACCTAAGAATAATAGGCGTAGAAGAAGGAGAAGAAATACAGCTCAATGGTTCAGAAAATATATTTAATAAAATTATAGAAGAAAACTTCCCAAACCTAAAAAAAGATATTCCTATTAAGGTTCAAGAAGCTTACAGAACACCAAATAGACTGGATCAAAAAAAAAAAAAAATCCCCTCGCCATATTATAATCAAAACACAAAACATACAGAATAAAGAAAGAATATTAAGAGCTGCAAAGGAAAAAGGTCAAGTAACATATAAAGGTAAACCTATCAGACTAACACCTGACTTCTCTATGGAAACCATGAAAGCCAGAAGGTCCTGGATAGATGTTTTGCAGAAACTAAGAGACCATGGATGCAAGCCCAGATTACTATACCCAGCCAAACTTTCATTCACTATAAATGGAGAAAACAAAATATTCCAGGATAAAAACAAATTTAAACAATACATAGCCACAAATCCAGCCTTACGGAAAGTAATAGAAGGAAATTCACAAACAAAGGAGTCCAGCATTGCCCAAAATAACTCAGACATCTAGCGACCCTTCACCAGCACATCGCAAAGAAAGGAAACACAATCTCTACTACCAAATAAAAAATGACAACCGGAGTTAACATCCACTGGTCATTAATATCACTTAATATCAATGGACTCAATTCACCTATAAAAAGGCACAGGCTAAGAGATTGGATACGAAAACAGGATCCAACATTCTGCTGTTTACAAGAAACACACCTCAACCACAAAGACAGACATCTACTCAGAGTAAAGGGTTGGGAAAAGGTTTATCAAGCAAATGGACCTAAGAAACAAGCCGGTGTGGCCATACTAATTTCTAACAAAGTTGACTTCAAACTAAAATCAATCAGAAGAGATGGAAAGGGACACTTTATACTCATCACAGGAAAAATCTATCAGAATGAAGTCTCAATCCTGAATATCTATGCCCCTAATACAAAAGCACCCACTTATATAAAAGAAACATTACTAGAACTCAAGACAGCCATCAAACCAAACACACTGATAGTGGGAGACTTCAACACTCCTCTTTCACCAATGGACAGGTCAATCAGACAGAAACCTAACAGAGAATTAAGAGACTTAATAGAGGTAATGAACCAAATGGACTTAACAGACATCTATAGAACGTTCCACCCAAACAGGAAAGAATATACCTTCTTCTCTGCGGCTCATGGAACCTTTTCAAAAATTGACCACATACTCGGTAACAAAGCAAACTTCCACAGTTACAAAAACATATTAGTAACCACCTGCATCTTATCGGATCACCATGGATTAAAATTAGAATTCAACAACAATGCTACCCCCAGAAAGCCTACAAACTCATGGAAACTGAACAGTCAACTACTGAACCACAGCTGGGTCAAGGAAGAAATAAAGAAAGAAATTTAAAGTCTTTCTTGAATTTAATGAAAATAAAGACACAACATACTCAAACTTATGGGACACTATGAAAGCAGTGCTAAGAGGAAAATTCATAGCACTAAGTGCCCACTTAAAAAAATGGAGAAAGCACACATTGGAGACTTAACAGCACACCTGAAAGCTTTAGAAAAGAAAGAAGCAGACTCACCTAGGAGGAGTAGAAGACTGGAAATTATCAAACTGAGGGCAGAAATCAACAAAATAGAAACACAGAAAACAATCCAAAGAATCAATGAAACAAAAAGCTGGTTCTTGGAGAAAATCAACAAGATTGACAAACCCCTAGCCAAACTAATCAAACGGCAGAGAGAGAACACACAAATTAATAAGATCAGAAATGAAAAAGGGGACATAACCACAGACACAGAGGAAATACAAAGAATCATTAGATCTTACTACAACAGCCTGTATGCCACAAAATTGGAAAATGTAAAAGAAATGGACACTTTTTTAGATAAGTACCATGTACCAAAGTTAAACCAGGACCAGGTAAATGCTCTAAATAGTCCTGTTAGTCGCGAAGAATTGGAAACTGTTATCGGAAACCTCCCTACAAAAAAGAGCCCAGGACCTGATGGGTTCAATGCAGAATTCTACCAGAACTTCCAAGAAGACCTAATACCTATACTCCTTAAGGTATTTCATAATATAGAAACAGAACAGTCATTGCCAAATTCCTTTTATGAAGCTACAATTACCCTGATACCTAAACCACACAAAGACTTAACCAAGAAAGAGAATTACAGGCCAATCTCACTCATGAACATCGATGCAAAAATTCTCAATAAAATACTGGCAAACAGAATCCAAGAACACATTAGAAAAATTATCCACTATGATCAAGTAGGCTTCATCCCAGAGATGCAGGGCTGGTTCAACATATGAAAATCTATCAATGTAATCCATCATATAAATAAACTGAAGGATAAAAACCATATGATCATCTCATTAGCTGCAGAAAAAGCATTTGACAAAACTTAGCACCCCTTTATGATAAAGGTCTTGGAGAGATTAGGGATACAGGGGTCATTCCTAAATATAATAAAGGCTATTTACAGCAAGCCGACAGCTAACATCAAATTAAATGGAGAGAAACTCAAGGCCATCCCACTAAATTCAGGAACGCGACAAGGCTGTCCACTCTCTCCTTATCTCTTCAATATAGTACTTGAAGTTCTAGCAATAGCAATAAGACAAAACAAGGGGATCAAGGGGATTCGAATTGGAAAGGAAGAAGTTAAACTTTCATTATTTGCAGATGATATGATAGTGTACATAAGCGACCCGAAAAACTCCACCAAAGAACTCCTACAGCTGATAAAGTCCTTTAGTAGCGTGGCAGGTTACAAGATCAACTCCAAAAAATCAGTCGCCCTCCTATATACAAAGGATAAAGAAGCAGAGAAAGAAATCAGAGAAGCTTCACCTTTCACGATAGCCACAAATAGCATAAAATATCTTGGGGTAACTCTAACCAAGGAAGTGAAAGACCTATTTGACAAGAACTTTAAGTCTTTGAAGAAAGAAATTGAAGAGGATACCAGAAAATGGAAGGATCTCCCTTGCTCTTGGATTGGGAGGATCAACATAGTAAAAATGGCAATACTACCAAAGGCAATCTATAGATTTAATGCAATCCCCTTAAAGATCCCATCAAAATTCTTCACAGATCTTGAGAGGACAATAATCAACTTTATATGGAAGAACAAGAAACCCAGGATAGCCAAAACAATCTTATACAATAAAGGAACTTCTGGAGGCATTACCATCCCTGACTTCAAACTCTATTACAGAGCTACAGTATTGAAAACAGCTTGGTATTGGCATAAAAATAGAGAAGTCGACCAATGGAATCGAATAGAAGACCCAGATCCTAACCCACAAACCTATGAACACCGGATTTCTGATAAAGGAGCTAAAAGCACACAATGGAAGAAAGAAAGCATCTTCAACAAATGTTGCTGGCATAACTGGATGTCAACCTGTAGAAGAATGAAAGTAGATCCGTGTCTATCACCATGCACAAAACTCAAGTCCAAATGGATTAAAGACCTCAATATCAATCTGAACACACTGAACCTGTTAGAGGAGAAAGTGGGAAGTACTCTACAACATTTGGGCACAGGAGACCGCTTCCTACGTATAGCCCCAGCAGCACAGACATTAAGGGCAACATTGAATAAATGGGACCTCCTGAAGCTGAGCAGCTTCTGTAAAGTAAAGGACACTGTCACTAAGACAAAAAGGCAGCCTACTGACTGGGAAAAGATCTTCACCAACCCCACAACAGACAAAGGTCTGATCTCCAAAATATATAAGGAACTCAAGAGACTAGACTTTAAAATGCTAATGAACCCAATTAAAAAATGGGGCACTGAACTCAACAGAGAATTCTCAACAGAAGAAGTTCGAATGGCCAAAAGACACTTAAGGGCATGTTCAACCTCCTTAGCAATCAGGGAAATGCAAATCAAAACGACGTTAAGATACCATCTTACACCTGTCAGAATGGCTAAAATCAAAAACACCAATGATAGCCTTTGCTGGAGAGGATGTGGAGTAAGGGGTACACTCATCCATTGCTGGTGGGAATGCAAACTTGTGCAACCGCTTTGGAAAGCAGTGTGGAGGTTTCTCAGGAAATTTGGGATCCACCTACCCCAGGACCCAGCAATCCCACTCTTGGGAATTTACCCAAGAGATGCCCAATCATATTACAAAAGCATCTGTTCAACTATGTTTATAGCAGCATTATTTGTAATAGCCAGAACCTGGAAACAACCTAGATGCCCTTCAGTGGAAGAATGGTTGAAGAAAGTATGGAATATATACATGCTAGAATACTACTCAGTGGTAAAAAACAATGACATCTTGAATTTTGCATGCAAATGGAGGGAAATAGAAAACACCATCCTGAGTGAGGTAACCCAGGCCCAAAAAGATGAACATGGGTTGTACTCACTCATAATTGGGTTCTAGCCATAAATAAAGGACATCGAGCCTATAATTTGTAAAAAATCCTAGAGAAGCTATATAAGAAGGTGAACCCAAAGAAAAACATATAGTTATCCTCCTGGCTACTGGAAGTAGACAAGATTGCCGGACAAAAAATGGGAACATAGGGGTGGGGTGGGATGGGGGGAGGGGGGATGGGGCGAGAAAAGTGTGAAGTGGAGGATGGGAAGAGCTTGGGGGAATAGGATGGTTGGGATATAGGAAGGGTGGATATGGGAACAAGGAATTATATATCTTATTTAAGGGAGCCATTCTAGGGTTGGCAGAGGCTTGACTCTAGAGGGGTTCCCAGGTGTCCAGGAAGACGCCCCCAGCTAGGTCCTTGGGCAGCTGAGGAGAGGGTGCCAGAAATGTCCAGATCCTATTACCATACTCATGAATATCTTGCATATCACCATAGAACCTTCACCTGGCATTGGATGGAGAAAATGACAGAGCCCCACATAGGAGCACCGGACTGAGCTCCCAAGGTCCCGATGAGGAGCAAAAGGAGGGAGATCATGAGCAAGGAAGTCAGGACCGTGAGGAGTGCGTTTACCCATTGAGACGGTGGGACAGATCTAACGGGAGACCACCAAGTCCAGTTGGAATGGAACTGATGGAACAGGGGACCAAACCGGGCTCTCTGAATGTGGCTGACGGTGGAGGAGGACTGAGAAACCAAGGACAACAGCAATGAATGTGAACTCTACAGCATGGACGGGCTCACTGTGAGCCTTAACCTTCACCTGGCGATGGATGGAGATAGAGACAGAGCCCCACATTGGAGCACCGGACTGAGCTCCCAAAGTTCTGATGAGGAGCGGATGGAGAGAGATCATGAGAAAGAAAGTCAGAACCATGAGGGATGCGTTCACCCACTGAGACGGCAGGACAGAACTAATGGGAGACCACCAAGTCCACTTGGAATGGGACTGATGGAACATGCGACCAAATCGGACTCTCTGAGGGTGGCTGATGGTGGAGGCTGACCGAGGAGCCAAGGACAATGGCGATGGGCTTGGCCTCTACGACATGGACGGGCTCTGTGTGAGCCTTGTCAGTTTGGTTGCTCACCTTCCTGGACCTGGGGGGAGTTGGGAGGACCTTGGACTCAACATAGTGTAGAGAACCCTGATGGCTGTTTGGCCTCAAGAGGGAGGGAGTGGGGGTGTGGGTGGAGGGGAGAGGAGGGAAGGGGGAGGAGGAGGAGAGGAGATGGCAATTTTTAATAAAAAAAAATAACTTTAGGAGAATGTTTGAGGCCCTTAAAGAGGAAACGTAAAACTCTCTTAAAGAAATGGAGGAAAAGATAAACAAAAATAAGAAGACATCAACAAATTCCTTTAAAGAAAACCAAGAAAAAGCAACCAAACATATGAAAAAACTATTCAAGACTTGAAAACTGAAATAAAGACAATAAAGGAAACACAAGCCAAGGGAATTATAGAAACAGAAATCATGAGAAAATGATCAGGAACCACAAATGCAAGCATAAAGAACAGAATACAAGAGATGGAAGAGAGAATCTCAAGCACTGAAGATACAATAGAGGAAATATACTCATCGGTTAAAAAAACCCATTAACTCTGACAAAAGCTTAACACAAAATATCTAGGAAATATGGGACACCATGAAAAGACCAACATAAGAATAATAGGTATAGAAGGAGAAGAAGTCTAACTCAAAAGCACAGAAAATATATTTACAAAATATATAACATAATCATAGAAGAAAACTTTCCCTACCTAAAGAAAGATATGCCTGCCGGGCGGTGGTGGCGCACGCCTTTAATCCTAGCACTCGGGAGGCAGAGGCAGGCGGATCTCTGTGAGTTCGAGACCAGCCTGGTCTACAAGAGCTAGTTCCAGGACAGGCTCCAAAGCCACAGAGAAACCCTGTCTCGAAAAACCAAAAAAAAAAAAAAAAAAAAAAAAAAGAAAGATATGCCTGTGAAGATACAAGAAGCTTACAGGATACCAAATAGACCAGATCAAAAAAAGGTCCCCTCACCACATAATAATCAAAACACTAAACATACAGAATAAAGAAAGAATATCAAGAGCTGCAAAGGATAAAGGCGAAGTAACATGTGAAGACAATCCTATTAGAATTACACCTGACTTCTCAATGGAAACAATGAAAGCCAGAAGGTACTGGTCAAGCATTATGCAGACATTAAGAGACCACGGATGCCAGCCCAGACTACTATACCCAGCAAAACTTTCAATCACCAAAGAAGGACAAAACAAGATATTGCATGATAGAACCAGATTTAACCAATACCTAGCCATAAACCCAGTCCTACACAAAATACTAGAAGGAAAACTCCAGCCCAAGGAAGTTGGCTACATCAACAAAAACACAGACAGTAGATGATCTCAAAGCAGCAAATCCCAAAGAAGGGAAAAACACACAAAATAACATCACCAACAACAAAAACTAAATTAACAAGAGATAGCAATCACTGTTCATTAATATCCCTTAATATAAATGGACTTAACTCACCTATAAAAAGACATGGGATAACAGACTGGATATGGAAACAGAATCCATCCTTCTTCTGCATAGAAGAAATACACCTTAACCTCAAAGACAGACATCACCTCAGAGTAAAAGGTTGGGGGGAAAATCCAATCAAGAGGACCTAAGAAACAAGCTGGTGTAGCTAACCTAATATCTAACAAAATAGACTTCAAACTAAACTCAATCAAAAGAGACAAAGAAGGACATTTCATATTAGTCACAGGAAAAAATCCATCAAGAGGAAATCTCAATACTGAACATCTATGCCCCAAATACAAGGGCACCCTCATATGTAAAAGAAATACTTCTAAAGCTTAAATCATACATTAAACCCTACACACTAATAGTGAGAGACTTCAACACTCCCCTCTCATCACTGGACAGGTCAGTCAGATAAAAAATTAACAGAGAAATAAGGGAACTAACAGATGTTATGACTCAAATGGACTTAACAGACATCTATAGAACATTCCATCCAAACAGAAAAGAATATACCTTTTTCTCAGCACCTCACAGAACCTTCTCAAAAACTGACCACATACTAGGTAACAAAACAAACCTCAACAGACACAAAAAAAATTGGAATAACCCCATGTATCTTATCAGATCATTATGGCTTAAAATTAGAATTCAACAGCAACACTAATTTCAGAAAGCCCACAAACACATGGAAATTAAATAATGCTCACCTGAAGCATCAATGGGTCAAGGAAGAAATAAAGGGAGAAATGAAAGACTTCCTAAAATTTAGTGAAAATGACCACACAACATACCCAAATTTATGGGACACAATGAAAGCACTGTTAAGAGGAAAGTTCATAGCACTAAATGCCTACATAAAGAAACTGGAAAAATCCCAATTAGCAGAACATTTGAAAACTCTAGAACAAAAAGAAGCAAACTCACCCAGGAGAACTAGACAGCAGGAAATAAACAAATTGGAGCTGAAATCAACAAAATAGAAACAAAAAAAATACAAAGAATCAATTAGACAAAGTTTGTTCTTTGAGAAAGTCAACAAAATAGACAAACCTTTATCCAAACTAACGAAAAAGCAGAGAGAGAATATTCAAATTAACAAAATCAGAAATAAAAAGGGGGACATAACAACAGACAGGGAGGAAATCCAGAGAATCATTAGTTCATATTTAGAAAAACTGTACTCCACAAAATTGGAAAACTTAAAGGAAATGGACAACTTTCTGGATAAATATCACTTACCAAATTAAATCAAGACCAGATAAGCTAATTAAATAGACCTATAACTGCTAAAGAAATACAAACAGTCTTCAAAAGTCTCCCAACCAAAAAAAGCCCAGGACCAGATACTTGCAGCTCAGAATTCTACAAGATTTTCAAAGAAGAATACCAATCAATACTCCTCAAATTGTTCCAAACAATAGAAACAGAAGGGACATTACCAAATTTTTTTATGAGGCTACAACTACCCTGATATCCAAACCATATAAAGAGAATTATAGATCAATCTCACTCATGAACATTGAAACAAAAATATTCAATAAAATACTGGCAAACTGAATCCAAGAACACATTAGAAACATCACTCACCATGATTCTAGATGCAGGAATGATTCAACATACAAAAATTTGTCAACATAATCCACCATATAAACAAAATGAAAATAAAAACCACATGATCATCTCATTAGACACTGAAAAAGCCTTTGACAAAATACAATATCCCTTCATGATAAAGGTCTTGGAGAGAGCAGGGATACAAGGAACATACCTAAACATATTAAAGACAATATACAACAAGCCAACAGCCAGCATCAAACTAAATGGAGAGAAACTCACAGCGATCCCACAGAAATCAGGAACAAGACAAGGTTGTCCACTCTCTCCACATCTATTCAACATAGTTCTTGAGGTCCGAGCTAGAGCAATAGGACAACAAAGGAGATCAAAGGGGTACAAATCGGAAAAGAAGTAGTCAAACTCTCACTATTTGCTGATGATATGATAGTTTACATAAGCAACCCCAAAAATTCTACCGAGGAACTTCTACAACTCATAAACACTTTCTTTCAGTAATGTAGCAGGATAGAAGATTAACTAAAAAAAAATCAGTAGCCCTCCTGTACACAGATAATAAAAGGGCTGAGAAAGAAATCAGAGAATCAACACCCTTCACAATAACCACAGATGGCATAAAATATCTCAGAGTAACTCTAACCAAACAAGTGGAAGACTTGTATGACAAGAACTTTAAATCTTTGAAGAAAGAAATTGAAGAAGATACCAGAAATTGGAAAGATTTCCCATGCTCTTGGGTAGGCAGAATTAACATAGTAAAAAATGGCAATCTTACCAAAAGCAATCTACAGATTTAATGCAAGCCCATCAAAATCCCAGCAAAATTCTTCACAGACCTTGAAAGAACAGTACTCAACTTCATATGGAAAAGCAAAAAAAATCTATATATTGATATTCAGTTATGCCATCACCATTTGTTAAATATGCTTTTTTTCCCATTTTATATTATTTACTTCTCGGTCAAAAATTAGGTATTTGTAGGTGTGTGGATTGATATCTGGGTCTTTGATTTGGTTCCACCAGTCTTCCTGTCTGTTTTTATGCTAATACCAGGCTGTTTTCAACTCTACTGTAACTCTGTAATAGAGATTGAAGTCGGGGATTATGATGCCTCCAGAAGTTCCTTTATTGTACAGGATTGTTTTGGCTATCCTGGGTTTTTGCTTTTCCATATGAAGCTGAGTACTGTTCTTTCAGCTTACTTTTATACAACCCACTAGCCCCGGGGTGCATCACCCACAGTTGTTTGGGCCATGCCACATCGATCACCAATCAAGGAAATTCCCCCCATAGACTTGCCTACAGACCAATGTGATGGAAGCATCCTCTCAGTCGAGGTTCCCTGTTCCCAGATGATGTGGACTTATGTCAAATTATGAAAACAAAATCTAACCAGGACAGTCCCTAAAGAGTATGGGTTGGTGATAAGCTTTTGTCAAAGTACGAGGTGAAAACTCCTGTCCCTTCCCCTTGTTTCAGGAATATTTGTGAGCAAATGACAAAAAATGCATGAAGCTATATTTGATCTTCTTCCTGAAGAACAAACACAGATGTTATTTTTAAGAATTAATGCAAGTTACAAACTCCACTTGAAAAAGCAGTTGTCACACTTAAATGTAATAAATGATGGAGGACCTCAGAATGAGTTGGTCACAGCAGAGGTAGCTTTTTACACTGGAAATCTTCAAGCCTTAAAAGGCCTTAAAGACCTGGATCTTAACATGGCCGAGATCTGGGAACGGAAGAGGTGATGGCAGACTAGAAACCTGGGTAGTTCATCTGACCACAGGACGTGTGTCTGAAGAAAATCTGGATGCCTGGTGTTTTAGGAACTGAACCTGGAACCCAAAGTGAACTGAGGTGGGGGACGGGAAGAGGAAGGGTCAAGTGTTGGGAGCTGGATTCAGTGGGATCTACAAGGATGCTGTTTTTGTGCATCCTTTGGTAAGGAGTAATTGATCAGGTGTCTATAACACTTTCATTCTCTCTGGAAACAGACTCAGGTTTCTTTGGACCAAATCCAAAAGAACACATAGCTGTAACACAGGTGTAGTTGCCTAGAATGCTCTGTACACTTTATATTAAAAATGCTCTGTATTTCTTCCAGTGCAATGAAATTTATATGGTGTCCCACCTTATTTAATGATGGTACAATTGAAAATATTAAAATCTTAGTCAACCTCTGTAGAAAGTTTTCTCTATGAAAGTAAAGCTGTTTGAAAAATTATTTTTTACAGATCTTTATAAAAAATAAACATCTTTTGATTGCTTGGGGGGAAAAAGAGTATGGGTTGAGGGTGTAGCTCAGTGGGTGAAATACATGCTGAGCAGACCCAAGGCCCCGGGTTCCATCCTCTCTACTAACCTTAGGCTGGCAATCCACCAGGCTGTTGATCAAACTGATGTGGATTCCCCTCTGTATGCTGTGAATACCATTGGTTAATAAGGAAACTGGCTCCACCTGATAGGGGAGAACAGAGCTAGTTGGGGGAGGAGGGAGGAATTAAACTGAATGCTGGGAGAAAGAAAGGCAGAGTCAGAGAGAAGCCATGGAGCCGCCGCCAGAGACAGACATGCTGAAATTTTGCTGGTAGGCCACGACCTCGTGGTGATGCACAGATTATTGGAGATGGGTTAAATTAAGATGTAAGAGTTAGCCAATAAGAAGCTTGAGATAATTGGCCAAGCAGTGATTTAAATCATACAGTTTCTGTGTGGCTATTTCTGGGCTAAGCAGCCGGAAACTAACTAGCCGCCTCCTCCAACACCAAACAGGGGCTGGGTCAGCAAAATTGCTGGTGATGATTACGTAGTAGTGATGGGCGGTGATGGTTCAGCCATGGCAACCCTCCATGCCACCCTGATGAGGGATTAGGTTGTGCTCTACAGCAGATAGCCAGAACAAGAAACTGGCTGAGCACAGTTCTATCAACATGCAGGAATCAAAGAGAGGGAGTTTCAGGAGAGGCAAGGCTAGACCTCAAAGCCCACTCTAATAGAGAAGTCCCTCCAAAGGGAGCATGGACCTTCAGCTCTGGGGCTGGCTGCCTCTGAAGCTGCCCAAGGTTGCCTAGCTTTGTGAGCGTGCTGTGCCCACACATGCACAGACACAACGTTGGTATTTATTAAATAATAAGTTTAAGGACCACATCAGTTTTGCTGGCTGCAGTTTGGCAGGCACTCATGATTTCTCTTGATCACTGGCCCACGGCAAACCGAGGTCTTTTATTCCAATCTCAATTATTAATATTGACTCTTAGATTATGCCTCACATAGCACTAAATCATATCTGCGTATGTGAACATATGTAGATTACAGAATGACTGCAAAAGGATTAAAGGGCTCCAGAGGTCAAAAATTCTAAGAACACTAACTAGAAGTTGACAGTTGATGCAAACTCAAAGAGTCACTGCAAATGATTAGAAGAGACATCACTGAACTAGCTGGAAAGATGCAGGAGGCCCCTGAGCCAAGCCACAGGGTGGTGTCAGCAGGATCACAGAGAGTTGTGAAGGTGAGATTCAGGACTGGTCCTGATGGATGGGTGGGTGCCAGGGACCCCACAAGCCTTGCCAGGGTAAATAAAACTAGAGACAATGCCATCTTTGCAGGAACTGGGTCAAAACCTCCACAGTCTGACCTCATAACTTATTCTTCTTATACGTTTGAGCACAGTAAAATTTTGGTAAGGGGTTTCCACATGACAATTACCACAACAAAGCTCCCGAAACTCCCTAGCATGGCAGCAAAGCACCTGGGACCTTTACAATAAGAACGGGTTCTACTGGCTGATAAACAGTCTCAGGGCTAGGGCCTAGAATAAAGATCTGTGATAAGCATAAGGATGGATTCTTTTGGTGGATGCAAAGTACATGGGGCCTCTGTCATAGGGATGGGTTCTGCTCACTGAGAGACAAAGCTTGGAATCAGGATTAGGGCCTAAACAATGCTTGGGATATTGCAGAGTTTTGGGTGGAGGCTAGCTCCTAATAGAATCTTATAAAGAAAACATTTAATTGGAGTGACTCAATTTCAGAGGTTCAGTTCATTATCCTCATGGTGGGGATCATGGTGGCTGGGAGTATGGCAGCGTGCAGACAGACATGGTGCTGGCTGCATCTTGTCCAGAAGGCAGCAGGAAGTAGACTGAGACGCTGGGCAGTATCCTGAGCATAGGAAACCTCAAAGCCTGCCCCACAGTGGCACACTTCCTCCAACAAGGTCTTACCCACTCCAACAAAGCCACACCTCCTAATAGTGCCACTCCCTATGAGATTATGAGGGCCAATTACATTCAAACTACCACATATGGCTACCTTGCTCTGATTACCTTGTTATGCCCACCTTGTAGCCATATCTTTGTTTCAGGAGAGACTAACTTGCTATGTTTATGTTCTGCTCCTGTAACCCCGCCTATTTTGCCCACCAAATCCCACATTTGGAAAATCCCTACCCCTGAGCTATAAAAGCCCTGCTTTCCTTGCATCCAATGTTGAGAGAAGCCCACGGACACGAATAAAAAAAAAGCTTGCTTTAATTAGTTGCTTGCTTTAATTAATTTGGCCATGATGATTTGGACCTGGGGTCTTTCTCCTCCCATCTTTGGGACTAGCACATGCTCTGAGTTTCACAGAGATGCTCCCCCTCCACCTACCTCAGCCCACCTGACACAGAAGCAGAGAAAGAATGGGTTACTCAGAAAAGATAAACACTCATGGAAAATAACTGGTGGACACAGGGGAATAAAAGATTCTGTCACCCCACACATAGCAAACATTACCAGGGGACTTTGTGACTCGTGGCGCCTCAAAAGTCAAGCATCAATGCTCTAGCCGCTTGTGCCTTTGGGGGACAACAAGAAAAACAAAAAGGATCTTGAAGTCCTCAGTCCAAAAGGTTGTGAGCTCCTGCCGCGCTGCTCCAGTGACACTAACCAGGCCACCACCTCTCCTCCATCTTGTGCAAACTGTGGACACATTCTGAGGAAAAGGGCTGGCACTGGAGAGCTCTCGACTGCTTCCTTGTTAGAGATGTAAACATCTTCTGGTGTTTGCTGACACCTCTCAGGATGAATAAGGGCCTACTCACCCAGGCTACCAGAATGCAAGAGCTTGTTCCCTAGGAGAAACTCCTCAGGCCCTCTGGGTCTTCACAGCCTGGAGAATATCCTTGGAATAAGGTCGCTTACAGTATGAGCTGGGAAATCTTGAAAATTCTCTTCAAACAAGAAAGCACAACAGCTTGAAGCATGTGGAATGAAGAAAGGAACCATCACAGTGAGGCTGTGACCAGGAGAACTTCTGCTCCCACCACAGCCTGGGACCACTGCGTGCTTATTAGGTACAGCACAGGAGGAGGGGTTAGCTAGTCCATAGGAGGTCTCTGTAGGGAACAGATGCAGACTGTAACATCTGGGAGGAAGAAGCTGCAGTTGCCAGTCCTTGCACACATCATCAATAGTCCATAAACACTCAGACTCAGATCCCCAAGGGGAAGCTTTGCCACTTCTTTTGAGCCTGAGTAACAATTTTGCCAATTTCCCATGAGTCAATTGGCCTTGAAGTCCTCAACATGGCCATGCCCATGCTAAAATACACATCTACCCAAGACTTCACTCACTCAGGGCTTCCTCAGCTCCCTACATATTAACCTCTTAAAAGCGATAAGTTCCATTTCTAATCGCCCCAGCAGCTGCAACGTTGCTTTCGGTTCCGGTCTGCTTCATGGCTTTTCCTTTAGACACAGTTCTACAGTCTCGGGTACTCGGTGATTACAATCTCCATCGCCTTTCTCCTTAGGATCGTTCTTTGGTGTTTCGTCATAGTCTCACAATGCCACCATCGGTTCTTACAAAACAAATTAATAATAATAATCCAAACAGTCCTGTTCTTAAGCACAGAAGATGACAGAGACAGCTGTCCAACAGAACCAAACAGCCCTTGAGAGTCTGGCGAAAGCCGTGCCACTGTGATGCAGAGCGCTGAGCTGAGAACCAGGGCAAGTTGTACCCTCAGTCCTCCACAGTGCGCATGCCCAGAGATCTGTGCCTCGTTCTGCAGTAGGTTTTGACGATTTGTTTGCATCGTGGTTAGCAGGCACCTCGTGAGAGAAGAAAATGTAAAAAGCACAGCTGGCTTTGGTGTCAGTCTTGACATCAGGCAAAATCATCTGCTAATGCTTTATTACTTGTGTATGGTTAAATATTTCCTCTAAAGCAGAAAGGTTCCAAGAGAAAGCCAAGGCAGTCTTGGAGCACGCTTGCCAAATGCCAAATGAACATGGCCTTAGTAAGACCAACTCTTCTTTCCCAGATGCAAAGTTTCAGTTTTCTGGGAATCTCACAAACAAGACTCTAAACTTTACTTACAGAAAAAAAAGTATGTCTTAATTTCCTTGTGCAACCCTGTGACCTGTGGTTTTACCTTACCAGCTCCAATCCTATCCAGTGTACCTTGGGAGCTAGCCTATGACCTTGTTTACCTAAAAGGAAAAACACAGAAAGGGGCTGAGAAAGTGGCTGAGCAGTTAAGAGCTGCCCTTGCAGGGGAGCTGCCCTTGCAGGGGAGCTGCCCTTGCAGGGGAGCTGTCCTTGCAGAGGAGCTGGGCCTGGGTCTCAGCACCCACGTGATGGCTCACACCAGCTCTAACCTCAGTTCCAGGGGATCTGACACCCACTTCTGTCCTGCTCAGGCAGCAGACACACATCTATACAGGCAAACGCTCAAATATAAACAATAAAAACAAATAAGTGTTTTTTTTAATGGTAGAAAAGTTATTCCTAAACCCTTTGAACAACGTAATGAGAAGCCACCAAAACAGTATATCACTTGACCACAGTTCTCTCACACTTAGCTGCCCCATTCCTTTCCTAAAAACACCCATCCCCACCTTGTAGACACATATTAAAGCTGTTTCCTGATAAAAGTCCCAGCCCTGTTTCCTACTGGCTCAACTTGAAATTCATTCCTGGGGCACAGTCCGAGAATCTGTCTTGACCTGAGTAGAGATCTCTGCTACAGATGCTGTGTAGGGCTCGGATTCTGGTTCTGCCACACCCATTCCAACGTGGGACTCTCCAGGGAGTTTCCAGGCTTTCAGCACCAGCCTGGGACTGCCAGAGTGCCGAGTTTTGTGTCTAAGCAGCTGCCTGCATCTCTGCCATTGCTGACAACCCAGCCAATCTAATCAACCTCCCTTTATGGTAAACAGTCTGTTGGTTCCGTTCCTCTAGAAAACCCTGCCTGAAACAGTCAGAATATAAAACTAAAATGCGTGCCCACAGACCCAGAATTTCTGACCCTGGAGAACCTGTCCCACCTGTCCCCAGAACTAACTGTCAACAATGGGACTATTAGAAATAAGAACGCCCCCCTCTCAGGGAGGGAAAACTGCTGTCGGCAGCTATGGCATATTTCAATGACACTGGGATGCTGAGGAAGAAGTGATGTCGTATGGTTAGGTGGTGGAAGGGAAGGGAATCCCCAACGCATGCCCATGCCCCCCGAGATAGGAGAACAGGGACAGAACATTGGAGTCCTTTGTCCTGGGTTTGTCTCCACCTCCTGCTACTCCAGAGAAGGTTACTCTACCAGGTGAGCCTCTTTCCCCAAACATTTTACAAAACAAAGATCTGGGACTGGACCACTGGCTCAGTTGGCCGTGTGATTGCATAGCATGCATGAAGCCATGAGTTCAAACACCAGCCCTGCATAAACTGAGTGTAGTGACCTAGCACCCAGGAGATGGAGGCAGAATGGTCAGAAGTGTAAGGTCATCCTTGGCTATCTGCGGAATGGACTGCAGGTGGTTCTGCCTCAAAAATAAACAAACAAATCCTAAGTCTCCACACCTGCACACAATTTGAACTGTGTAGCATGTGTGCACCCATACAGCTGTTCTGCTTGCCAGCTCACAGTGTATCTACCCATCCTGTCCTTCTACCCATGTATGTGCACCTCATGTGTGCAGTGCCTGCAGAGGCCAGAAGAGGGCATACGATCACCTGGAGCTGGAGTTACTGGTAGCTGTAGCCACTATGTTGGTGTTGGGAGGGGAGCCAGATCATCTGCAAAGGCTGTCAGTGCTCTTAACTACTGAACCATCTCTTCAATCTATATTTTTAATTTTAAGGTAAACTTCATACATAATGAAATGTACAAATCTTTAAGCACAACTGTGCACTACTTTGGGGGGGGATGTATGTATATCAGTGTAGTACATGCACGCGGCATACATAGACATGTATGTGAAGGTATGTGTGGTGGTTTGAATAAGAATGGCCCCCATGGTTCATATATTTGAAGGTGTAGTAGAGGGAGTAGCACTTTTTGAAAGGATTAGAAGGAATAGAGGTGTGGCCTTGTTGGAGGAAGTGTGTTATTGGGGATGGGCTTTGAGGTTTCAAAGGCCCATGCCAAGCCCAGAGTCTCTCTAACAGCCAACAGTTCAGGCTGTAGATCACAGTTGCTTCTCCAGCAACATGCATGCCCACAGCCATTCATACTCCTTGCCACCATGCTCCCTGCCATGATGATAGACCCAACAAATATTACAGTGCCTTTTACTACTGATAAAATTTAAAAATTATAAAAAGACAATAAACCTTGACAAAGAGCTTGTGCTAATCTTTTAAGAGATTAATAAAAAATTATCCCAAAAAATGATAAAATTAAACTTATAGAAAAACTACTTAAGGGCCAGGCGGTGGTGGCACACGCCTTTAATCCCAGCACTCAGAAGGCAGAAGCAGGTGGATGTTTGTGAATTTGAGGCTAGCTTAGTCTACAGAGCAAGTTCCAGGACAGGCACCAAAGCTACAGAGAAACCCTGTCTCGAAAAACCGCTCCCCCATCTGCGCTCTATGTGCTAGAATCCAGTTCGCGAGCTTCCAGCAAGGGGCTGGACTTTGAGGAAACACACGCAGAGACAGACCGACACATGGACCTCCAATCACTGGTACCAAATCCCCTCTTTAATAGCACCATGGAGGCTTAAATACCCAGCAGTCAATGGCCAACAGGTGAAAATCCCATCCTTTGATCCTCTAGGCAAGGTACAGCTTTTAGTCACTTCAATTAGAAGGCTCTAGCAGGGAAGAGCAGCTGAAGGCCAGGACTCAATTGGTCCCAACAAGGAACTGCCTGATCACATGCAGGAGAACTATAAGCATCAGTTAGGAGGGAAACATGGGAAGTTCAAAACTGGGCAAAGATGAACTAAACCATGGAGGATTTGAATACTGAGTCAGGAACCAAATCTTCTCCTGAGAATCACAAAGAGTCTTGTAAACCACAGGAGCTGACATCATCAAAGGTTAGGGAAGGGATGGACTGACAGAACACTTGTATGCTGCAGGTGAACATGTAGAGTCGTACCCACTTTGGGAAGGTTCTGGAAGTTTCTTCTATAGCTAATCGTACACTTAGTCCTATGACCAAGCAATTTCACCTCAGGAGGAATATTCAGAAATTGAACTGCATAAAACATGTATAAAAAGTATATCCACAACTGGAAACTGCTCAGGGGGTCATTTGAAAGAAGAATAAACGAACATATTTTTGTCAGGTTCACACAATGGAAGACTGTGCTTGTCAAAGGCTCAGCTACAGCCCAGATGCTACCAAACTATTACCAGTGATAACTCATGGCTGAGCACGACTGAGGGGTACATGTGTGCTTGGAACCGTAGAACAGACAAGACTAATCTATGGTGGAAAAAGTTAGATCCTACCCCTGCAGTTGGAGTTCAAGGCAGGGGTTGAACTGGGATCTCTCTGAAGTGATAGTGACATTCTGAATCTTGACGGGAGTGGGTTACATGGGCATATTCCTTTGTCACACTTTATATTTGGTTTTTCTCTGTGTCCCTCAACTAAACTGATGTTCTGCAGTATGACGATAAATGTCAACCATGACGTCATGAGAGTGGCAGCCATGAGCACTGCATCACACAGACTGCACAGTCCCCAGGACTGTTTTATTGGTTCCAGAAAGTTCTCTTGTCTAAGGATAGATACCAGCTATGTCAGGCACTGTTGCCGGTCTCACCAAGGGTCTATTCCCACCACACTTTATGTCTATGTGCCTCCTTCTGTCTCTGGGGACCTTTGATAAAAGAAGTCATCTTTCAGGTTGGCCCCACCCATTCTGAGCATCCTCTGCACTCTGAATTTAAACCCTCCCAGCTGCCAGTTGCTTTGAGGCCCAAAGGGTGGTGTCGAATTCCACAGCAGGTGCCTGACTTTGATTTCCGGGGAACCAGCTCAGTGGGGTGGCAGAGGCGTCTAGTATCAAATGAACCCGGATATTGAACAAAGAAAGCTATATGATAGCCGCCTCCAAGCTGAAACCAGACTGTTAACAAATATTGAACTCCAGGCTCTAAAACATCGCCACAGTATCGAGGGAAAGGGCACAGACATCTGCAACCTTCCTTTGGAATACCTCAACCAGCACCATAGGCAGACGGCAGGCAGGGAATAAAGCAAGCACAGGCAGGTATCCAGAGCGGCACCGCAGTGCCCGGTACTCTGTTCACAGAGGTCTGTAGTAAATCGCTGGGGTTAGGCAAGATGGCTCTGGTTACAGAGACAAGCAATCGATCTGACAGCTGGGTGGAAGTTAGGGAGAATAAATGAGGAGACCTGAGGGGAGGCCTGGCAGCGGCCAGAGGCCCCATTTGTAGGCGACTTGGGGGGACAGACACCGAAGTGAAGAATGACCAGAAGTCAGGTCTACTCCAAAGAAATGTCAGGAGCAGCAGAGTGGAACAAAGAGGGATGGGTGCAGAGAGGGCACACTGGAAGGGAGCAGGGGAGGGATCACAGACGATCCCCCACTTTTCAGTGGTGAGCCTGGCTCACCTTTGTCAAGAGCTGAACTCCTGATTGCTTCTTTGTCCTGGATGACCTGGTAACCTAATGAGTAAATGTTAGCACAGAAACCCAACCCTGTCAAGGGGACCACAAGGGAGGTTCCCCTGTGCACCCCTGCTGGCCCACAGGAGGTCAGGTCAAGCAAACACCAAGATGTTCAAAGCCTTGGGAGGGCCCACGCTGCAGAACAGGTGGGGGACTCGCTTCACTTGGGCATCAGAGACTCTATCACTGGACCCAGCCATCCCAAGGTGAGAGACTGCAACCCTAGTGTATGGGCTTGGGATGTCCTCAAAGCATTGCTGATGTTGGACATCTGGGGAAGGGTTTTCTGAGATCTATGCTGCTATGGCACTGTTGGGTGGCACTGTGGCACCATTGGGTGGCACTAGGTGCCATCATTCCTATTTTCTCTGTCTTCGTGATGGCAACTCAGAAAAAGACTAGACATAGTGCTCATGTGCTCTCAACACATCTCCAGCCATTCGCTGGCTCTCCCCTTGGGGAGGAAAGAGCAAAGGCCCAGAGTGCTTGCTCAGACCTGGCTTCTGGGTTCAATCCCCAGCACTGAGGTGGGGGAGGAGTTGTCGCCAGAGGTCAATAGCATGCTTCTGTTTGCACTGATGTTTAGAAAAGCCATTTCATCTCTCTAACAAAAGTTTACCCAAACCCCATCCACATATGTCCAGGCACCTGTCTGAGGCTGCACGGATCAAAACAGCAAAATCAAAGGACCTGGCACCCATTACACTATAAATAACCACTAAGCTTGGTTATTGCCATCACGATGGCCCTGTTTTAACTTTCTATTGACAGACAGTGACATTCTTCACTTTAGGGAGTGAGACACATTTTCCAATTAGAAAAAGATCATTGAACTTATTCAAGTTTTCCAATGTGACTTCATGGGCCAAAATGAATGTTGATAATTAAGACTCTCAAGCAGTTGGTAGGTGGTGTTATCTGAGGAGGTTGTGGGCAGGAAAGGATGGCACACAGGTGTCAGCAGACACTGGCAAAAGGACAAGAGAGCAAGTATTGGAGTCACACACCCTGGCTTCCTGTGGCGGGTGAGCACTCAGAGTGGCAGGGCCAGCTTGTTCTGCATGCCAGGCACCCCCCTTGCTTCTGTGAAAGGAAACCTCCAAAGTTGTTTATAAATCCAAATATGTGACAGTTGAACAAGAGAGATGGGTGTGTGTGTGTATGTGTGTGTGTGTGTGTGTGTGTGTGAGAGAGAGAGAGAGAGAGAGAGAGAGAGAGAGAGAGAGAGAGAGAGAGAGTTTGGAGGAACCATCCACTTTCCAGTAGGACTAAAACCTCCTAGACCTCCACAGCACAGCACCCCAATGGCCTCTCTGGTTGCCTCTCTGCTCTAGCCCTAAGAGAGAATACAGAGTACTGTGGTTTTACATCACTTTGTCTATTTCTAGTTCACTCCATCTTGCCCAGAAAACCTTAGTCTAGGAGAATGTGTCCCCTGCTGTGTCCAAGGCATACAGAACTCTGCTCCCACATGGTGGGGGGGTTGCCACACTTTTGCTGACTAGCCAGCTCAGCTCTTGGCTGGATCTCTCTCTCTCTCTCTCTCTCTCTCTCTCTCTCTCTCTCTCTCTCTCTCTCTCTCTCTCTCTCTCTCTCTCTCCCTCCCTCCCTCCCTCCCTCCCTCCTAAACTTCTAAAGAAATAGAAACTTCAGTGAGAGATTCTGCTCAGGTGAACTCCTAAGATGGCATAATGAGGTCTCAGGCTGCAGCCCTGGCCTGCACTGGAGTAGAGTGGAAGGAGCTGCCCTGAGAGTCTATCTCCACCATGGCTAAGGGGGGTGGGGGAGGGGGAGGGGGAGGCTAGCCTCTGAACACCTCCAAACTGAAGCTCTCAATTTGAGTGACTTGTCACTCAGAAACATCCTCAATGCAGAGATCCCCCATTCTCTAGGGCCCCAGCAACACAGCCACACCTCTGGGAGTATTTATTCTAGAAGCCTGGACTTTCCAGAGCACTGGGTTTTTTCTTTTTTTCCAGCCATGGACACGCACAGCAATCTCAGCACGGGCAGTAACGATGTCAGAGCTGCTCAGGTTAGTCCCTTGATTTGGGGCTGTGGAGGTGACTCTGCTATTTGAGCGGTCTAGCACCCATGCATAGGTAACTCCAGTTCCAAAAGATCCACCACTCTCTCTGGCCTCCACAGGCACCAGGCATGCATGAGGTTTGTGTACATGTAAGCAAAACACTTGTACACATAAAACAAAATAAATTAAAAACAAGCAAATGAACTAAACCCTGCCCTGGGCCCAGGCCCTGCTCTAAGCCAACACTTTGAGCTTTCCAAGTCCATCCCTGAGAAGTGCTACCCAGTCAAGGTTAAACATAGCTGGGTGCCCAGAACTGACACATTGAGCCCCTCTGCCAGGCCCGGGCTGTATCATAGAGAGGTGAGGACACGTATCCAGGGCCACATAATCGGGAGTGGTCTCCTGCTTTATCCAGGTACCAAAACCTTGCTCTCCATGGTTCCTCAGCTCTGTCTCGGCTTCCATGGTGGCTGGCACCTAGAGATGCACAGAGAGAGAGAAAGACACTAGAAGGGAAGGAGAGAGAGATAGGGAGAGATGTGGGACCAGGCAAGATAGGTATGAGAAAGAATGGAAGAGCGAGAAGAAGACAGAGGAAAGTGACAGGCTTGGAGGACCAGACACTGAGAAGGAGAACTGGGGCTGGAGACAGAACAGCAGTCCTCCAAGGCTCTGACTTGGAGAATCAGAATCGTACCCAAGGGAGGTTCTGGTGCAGGCTGCCGTGTCCTGGGATGAGCCAAGGGCCCCTACGATCTACCCTATCCTTGCTACAGGGTTTGAACAAGCTTCTAGACTCATTGTTTTGCCCCCGTGGGGCCCCACATGAAATGCCTCCCTCCCTCTGTAGCCAGCTCTTAGTTATTACCCTCTTCCAGCCCAGGGCAAACGTCACCACTTCCAGAAGCTGTCTCTGATCTAACTCCTCTCTGTGCACCTGTTCTGGAGGCCTCATCAGTGATTCTAGGGACAGCCACACCCTAGATGGGTGCCAGCCTCTGTCAGTACTGATCTTCCACTGTGTGTTGCTTCTGTCCTCACACTGCTTGTGCGCCACACTCCCAGGCTCTGACACAGTCCCCGTGCCAAGCTCCGTGCTAGCATGCCACACTTGACCTGGACTATGCCCCACCCTGTTCCAGGTTCTGTCCTTACGGCACCCAGCCTCTGTCCTCCTCTGATAGCATGCTACCAGTGGGGAAGGAAGTGCCAGCACCAAGCCCCACCATTGCCTACCGTGACCTCTGAGAGGCCACTCAGCACCTGCCAGGACCTGATTGTGAACCTCATCAGGGCAGGTCCCTGGTCCTCATTACCAGGCAGAGCTGGGACGTAGCCTGGTTTAGCCATGGGTTGTTTGCATTCAATGTTGTCTATTCCTGCCCTACAAAAGAGAGATTATGCCCAGAAGGTTCCAGAACGGGATTTCCGGACTGATGTAACCTCGCTTTTGTTGCACGTATCAGCAGTGGTGTGGCAAAGTTTCCAGCTAATTTGGAGTAGGCAGGGCTATGACTCAAGCCCTGGGAAGGGCGGGGTGGGCAGGGAGCCTTCCTGTACTCCTTGACCTCTGCCAGCCTCCTTCTGCTCATTTTCAAGTTGTTTAGTGTGGTAGTTTGCTGATCAAAAAAAAAATGCATTGTGTAAAAAATATTTAAATCTTAAAATCACCAAGGAAGTCATAAAAGTCACCTAGGACCATGTCACCAAAAAAAATAAAAAACCAAAACCAAAACAAAACAAACAAACAAAAAAAAACCCAGATGTTATCTCAGGGGACCAGATCCTTCCAAAACTTTCTCTAGGTCCATTTCTCTTGCTTCAGTCTCCAGGCATTGTTTAGTGACAGCTGTCTAGTGTCTGGGGGTTGAAAAGATCTCCAGTTACATAAACATTTACAAAGCTAGCCCTGCTTTGAGACTATTACAAGTAACCACACTACAGCCATCAGCCTAACAATCCTTTTCCCAGACTACTGGGCAATCCCCTCGGCAGAGCCTTGCCATTACTTCCAAATCAAGGGGCTGAACCTATCTCAGAACTCACAGTGTGTGGAGCACACCTCGCCCCATCCTGAATATTAGCTAGTTCCCTCTGCTACGGACAGGCTTAGACAAAGCAGTCCAACCAACGGGCTCACAAACCCAGCCTACACCTCTATTTTGCATCTGGGGAGACTGAGGCCAGATAGGAACCAGCTCATCCGAAATCAATCCACTGGAGGCAGAGGCAAACTCTGTGTCCTCTGCAGGGTCCCCATGTCCATTTCATTGTGTCTTTGGGGTTTTACACAGGCAGACAGTCTTAACGGGGAGGGTACAGGAGGCAGCAGTTCAACCTCTGTATTGTTCATGGCAGACATTGCTAATCAGTTGTCACATTCTTTTCTGCTGGCCCCAGACCCTAATCCTGAGCACTTCAACAACCATGACTGGGCTTGGCACAATAGTGAAGGCTTGCTGGGGCCAAGAAGAGCCATTGTGTAAAGGACTTGAGTCTGCCGAGAGCAGCTTGAATTCTTGCCTTCCTTCTCACCTCTCTTCTGGGCAAGGAACAGTTTGCAAGTTCTCTGGTTTCCACCTGACCAACCCTGCCATGCCACACCCTCCCACGTCTTCTGTTTCTATGTGGCCATAGCCTTCTCCAGAGAAGCTGCCCCCATTGCAGCTGGACAGGGTGGCAGAGCATGGGATAAAGTCAGAAAGAGCTGGCCTAGTTTCTATCTAGCCCTGGCTTTAGGGCTGTGGGAACTCAGGCAGATCTCTGCTCTTCTCCTAGACCCCAATTCACCTGGAAAGGGGAAGTGCCAACATTGCTATTTTCTCCTTCCTGGGTCTGTGTGATGATAGAGTAGAGGTTGGTGTTCTTCTCCTCTCTGCCTCTTGCTTTGCTGGGACAACCAGCTTTGACAAGACATGGCCTCTCTCCTCAGCCCTAATCCAAGCTGCCTTGGATGACGGTCAGCTCTGCTCCTCTCGCCATCAGGGAGTGGAGTACAGATGTGTGGGGAAGAGGGAAGGAAAGTGTAGCCTGACTGTGGCAAGGTGCCCTCGCTCTCTGTGCACAGGATGTGCTTACACTGAGCCTCAGTGGCCCTTTGTGGGAGCTTCTCTAAGGCTCTCTGCTGAGCTTCCCAAGCTGAATCAGTCCAAGGCAGAGCTCCCTGCTGTCCACCCTGCACACCGGACCAGCCTCTCCAGCCCTCCCTGGTCCTCCTCATCTCTCTGTCATCACCTCAGCTCCTCTCCAAACCATGATTTCTGACAGGCGAGAACCCTGTCCTGCTATGTCTATACCAGCCCGGGTGCCATCCACAGCAATGACTTCCCAAACATGTCGCTCTGCCCTCCGCAACTGCAGCTCATCCACCCGCACAGAGCTCAGTCCGTTGTGCATCTCATTCTAGGAACACAGCTTCAAGCTCCCAAGTGGTCTCGGGACCTCCCTCTCCTTCTAGAGCCCCTGCTCCTTTCTTGGTAGACCACAGCCGTCACTTCGGAAATGCCTTTACAGAGATGGACGTGGTGGTGCCATGTTTGTGACTCCAGCACCTGGGAGGCAAAGGCAGGAAAATGGAGAGTCCAAGACCAGCCTGAGGGACAGAAAGGGAGGAGAGAAGCAGAGATTGGTGGAGAAGGAGCCAGCCTGGGAGAAGCCTCGGCATGTGCAAAGGCCCTAAGGTGGGATAAAAGGAAACGAGCAAACTGGTGAGAAATGAGGGCTTAGGTGAGCAGCCAGTCATGCTGGGTCTCCTAGAGCTTGGGTCTCACGCAAGAGCACCGCAGGCTTTGGCAAGCTTCATAAAGACTTTACAAAGTTTAGCAAGGGCCCCTGGCTCTGCAGTTGCAGTAAGAGGGACTTAAAGGTGAGGACTCGGAGACTAAGTGAGGCCTGTATGCGAACAGAGGGAGGAGGGAAGCAGGGAGTGGATCAGTGCACAAGGTTCCTGCTGTGCAGCATGTGGACCTGAGTTTGGGTCTCCAGCACCCACATAAAAGCCCAATACAGCAGTGTGTGTTTGATGACAATACTGGCCAGGGCCAGGAACAGGCAGGTTCTGGGGACTCACTGTCCAGCCTGTCCAGCTGAATCAGCGAGCTCCAGGGCCAGTGAGAGAATGTTTCAAAACAGAAGATGGAGATGGGGCTAGAAAGGTGGCTCCTAGTTAGAGCATGTGTTGCTTGCTTTTCCAGAGGTCCTGAGATGGTTTCCAGCACCCACACTAGGCGACTCATAACTGCCTGTCACTACAAGCAAGGAATCTGATGTCCCTGTCTGGCCTCCGTGGGTACCTCCACACACATGCCATATATTCATACAGAAACAGACACATAAATAAAAACTAAAAAAAAAAACATTTTAAAAGATAATAAGATGGAGAGCTCTGGAGGGTGTAGAAGAAGTAGACAGCTGACATCAACCTCTGACCTCTGCACACACAGACATGTTCACACACACACACATACACACACACACCATATCCACAGACATGCTTGCACACACACATGCTCATGCATACACACACGCACATGCACATACCACATTCACAGATGTGCGCATGCGCGCACACACACACATACACACACTAAATAAATAAATAACCTTTAAAAGACTGAAGTTTTAAGGAATAATGGAGGGACAGAAGGCAATAACATTCCTCAAGGCACAGGGTTTATATCTTGGGAATGGAGTGTGGGCTTTGAGGACTCAGGAGGGTAAGATGACAGGGACCAGACTGAGCAGATGTTCCCTTCTGGATTGGACCTTGAAGGGGACTAGTGAGGGCAGTTCTGTAGTAGTGGTGGAATTGCAATTCAGTGGGTGATGATCCAGGCATTTCCTCCTCAAAAGGGAGCAATGTTCAGTGAGGCCACAGTTCACGGCACAGGAAAGGGTGAAAGTCTTGTCTCAAACTCCAAGGTTTCCTTCTGGCCACCACCACAGAAGATCTTTTTGTATTTCACTTAAATTTCTTTATTTTATTTTAATTAATATGTATATATGCATATATGAATGTTTTGCATGCATATCTGTGCACCAAGTGTGTGTCTGGTGTACAGAGACCAGAAGAGGGCACTGGATCCCCTGGAACTGCAGTTACAAACAGTTGCGAGCTGCCATGTGGATGCTAGGAATCAAACCCAGGGTCCTCTGTAAGAGCAGTCAGTGCTCTTAACCACTGTTCATCTCTCCAGGCCCATGAAGGAGCTTTAGTGAGGTGTGAGGAGTTCCAGGAAGGGGACACACCCAAAGAAAGTGAGGCTCTGAAAGAGATGAGACAATAGGAAGAGAGAGGTGCAGGGCAGGGCCACATGGGACTGGGTACACAGCCCAAGGGGGGGGGGGCACAGTGACTATTCAACCCTAATAGGTCAAACCAACAGGCAGGAAGCTGGAGCAGACATGGGCATTGGCCTTGGCACCAGCTCCACCACCCCACAGAGGGACATTGTCCCTGAGCAGCAGGCATGGCAGTCGAGGAGCCAAGCAGGGGTGTGTGTCTCTCTTCACATGTGCCCAAGGCACTGGCGGGGTCCTTCCGGGGAGCCCTTTCTGGCTTTGGTGTTCAGAACCTATTGAGTGTTCCAGACACGGCAGGATGCAAACCACATTTTCCTCCGTGACCATTCAGGACCTGTGTGACCTCATAGACACTGCCCCTCTCTCCTCACACCACAGATGGGGACAAGACTCAACAATGGATCTCCTTACCCTAATCCATAGCTTATCACTTACAGACCGAAGCCAAGACATGTGCCCATGTGCTATCCAAAGGTCACATCTTTATCCCTGCTAACCCTAACATTAACCAGGAGTCAATAAGCCAGTATGGCTAGGAGTGTGCACGATGTGCTCAAGTCCCCTCTCTGATACCCCTGGTCCTGTGACCTTGATAAAATCACTGTCCCCTGAGCAGCCAGTGCTCCTGGGAAAAGCAAGACTGTTTATTCCCCTTGGGTGCTGTGTGGCTACATGAGACTAGCTGGTGCCCAGGCAAGGGTGGCCAGGGTTCCTCTGGCCATTCACGCTTGGTCCGTGGTCCATCACTCATTGTTCTTCTACTCCACAAGCATCCACAGCTTCTCTGGCAATGGTGAGACAGAGAGGTGCTCGGGTCATAAAATGACCAAATGAAAGTCCATGACAAGGGCATATGGCCCATAGCCCAGCTGATGCTCTCACGGGCCTGATGAACAGCTTTACCATGAGCCCCCCTGGACCCAGGAGGTTAGAGAGGCCCTGAGAAGTGAAGCGCCCTGCCCAGGGGAGCACAGCAAAGAAGTGGCAGAGGTGGGATTCAAACCTGTTCTCTCTCTTTTTTTTTTTTTTTGGTTTTTCAAGACAGGGTTTCTCTGCAGCTTTTTCAAACCTGTTCTCTTGAAGGAATCGGTGTGTGAAGAGGTCCTCACGATGCAGAGGAGAAAGCGAGGTGGGCAAGGCTGTACCTTCCTCCTCTCCAGGCAGTTGCCTTGACTAAACTGTTAATGCTGCCTCTTACAAATCTCACCCTGTTGTAAGCAGTAACAATGACAAGAGGCCCAAATGCATCGTTACTGAACGTTCCTCTGAGGAGGCCCAGTGTCCCCAACTCTATGCCCTCAAAGCAAGAGGTGCTCGAGTGCCCATTTCACATATGGAAACAGAGAGGCTCAGAGTCCAAGTCGCTCAGAGTGAAGAAGGTGAAACCAGGACTTGAATCTGATCTGTCCCCTAGCACACATCCTGTGTCCACCAAGCTGTGGGGATGTCCCCAGATGACTTTTAAAGCCAGATCTCTGTTTACTATCCTTGCTCTTCTGTTTGCTGACTGCGGTGGCTGGTTCCTCCTCATGTAGACTGGCTGACCACACATAGGGATGACGCCCATTAACCTAACTGATGGAAAGCAGGAATGACGCAGCCATGTCAGGGATGTTCATCCTTCACGACTGCTGCTGTGATCGCTATGGTGCTGTAGGAGGCAGAGAGGTCTTTGTGCTCACAGAGAAGCACTAGGTGAACCTGGAATATTACACACACAGGGCTGTTCCCTCAGGGGAAGGAATGCATGGCCTGTGATCCTCCCAAAAGGCAGAGAGAGGACATGTTAATTAACCTGGTGACCTTTGCTCTATCTGTGTGGCTGGAGACTTTTTCTGGCACCAGTCCTCCCCAAGACCCTTATTGTAAATTTGTGTTTCTTGGTCAGTCTAAAAAAAAATCTATCATTATGAACTTTATAAGAGTTTTGATGTAGTCATGTCTGATCTATATTTAGCTTACTTTGTTCCTCAACAAGACTGACGGATGCTTTGTTGTGAATACGAGACTCAGCTAATTATCACCAAAATAAGTTTTCACCAAATATTACTATGCTTGAATATGCCCCAAATAAACTACACACAGTCAGACTCCAGAAGTTTGACTCATCACCAGCTACTGAATCCTACTGAACTGAACTGCCTTCTTGCCTCCTGCAGATTATGACTCTGCTGGCTGTGGAGGCTGCAGAGACCCCTGCATGGTCCTGCAGCAGTGACTGCCCGAGATGCAGTAGCCCCTTGTGAGGCTTGTGTGTACCTGAGCCACCTCCCTGCCATATGCCCCAGTGCTTCCTCTGCCCTTCCAGCTATCTTGGACCCTCATTTCTACAACTCTCAGGAAGCTAGAGAGTTCCTAGACTGCCTCCAGGAAGGGCTCTGGTTCACCAAGAGCTGCAAATATTTACCTTGGAGACCTCAGCCCAGCCCGAGATCTTGGCCCACATGCTCAGGGTGGCTGCCCAAGTCAGCTTTGCAGTATATAAGGCTGGGTCTCCAGACCCACCACCTGGGAAAGGAGCAGGCAGACCCAGGACTCTAGCACATCCAGGTAAAACGTGGGGAAGGGAGAAGCCTGGGCAGTCAAGAATGTTCCTCACAGGGGACACCTGCTGAGGTCAGCCCAACTAATAACGCCCCTGTCAGCTATGGTTTCTGGGGCCTAAGGGGAGAGGCAGAGAGGTACTGGTGCTCTCGTCAAAAAGCCATGAGCAAAGATGGAGGCATGAGGCAGGTTGTTGGTCTTTCCCAGTCCTCAGTCCAGGGACTTCAACCTGCTCTGCACATACTGGTTGTGCCGTGCCTGCATGTGCTGAGCTCTTTCGGGGGACGAAGAGATGCATTAATCACAGCAGTCATCAAAGAACTCCCAAGGGACCATTGTGGGCCTACTGTGTTATAGGAAAGCCCAGGACCAGAGAGAGGGCAGTCAGAGGAGCTTCCTGGAAGAGGTAGAATGTGGGATGCAAAGCTGGGTGGATGCTAGAAAGGGGCAAAAAGCATCCATGAAGAAGGCAGGGGCTGAGGACCACGTGCTGGGTCCATGAAGAGGGCAGGAGCTGAGGACCACGTGCTGGGTTCATGAAGAGGGCAGGGACTGAGGACCATGTGGTGGGTGGATGCAGGCTGGGATTTGCCAGAGACAGTGTCTCCCATGAGAGGTGGCACTACAGGTCTTGGGTTCAGAACCCGTCTGATCAGAAATCTGAGCAGTGGGAAGGAGAAAAGGGCAAAATATTGGGAAGACAAAGGCATGGTTTGAGGGTGTGGTCTGCCTGGTCAATCAATGTAGGTTGTCAGTTCTACCCTCTGGCTGTGATCTTGGCGTGGTTTCCTCTGATGCCAGTAGCTGTAGTCACTGAAAACTGTGAATGTCCCCCAAGTTCTTCCCGTGGGGAAACACCACACTGAACAATCTCTAGATACTAACTGTTAACCACAGAGACTATGAAGAGAAGTTTCATCCTGTCCACTTAGCAGAGGAGAACCCTGATGTGGGATTCCCCTCTATATGCTGTGATTACAACTGGTTAATAAAGAAACTGCTTTGGGCCTATAGCAGAGCTATAGGAGAACAGAGCTAGGCAAGGAAAACTAAACAAAATGCTATGAGAAAAGAGGTGGAGTCAGGGAGGCGCCATGGAGCTGCTGGAGTCAGGCATGCGAAATTTTGCTGGTAAGCCACTGCCACGTGGCGATACAGATTAATGAGGATTAAATTAAGAAGCAAAAGTTAGCCAATAAGAAGTTAGAGCTAATGGGTCAAACAGTGACTTAAATAATATAGTTTCTGTATGGTTATTTTAAGGCTGAGCAGCCCAGAATGACCAAGCGGCCTCTCTCCTTACTACAGATTGACGCCCAACAGAAGCTAGAGCTAATGGGCCAAGTGGTGACTTAAATAATATGGTTTCTGTGTGATTATTTTGGGTCTAAGCTAGCCGGGTGGCCAGGAAGAACAAGTGGCCTCCTACTACTACAGAACCCTGAGGCTCAGAGGTAGTTGTGCCTTAATTATTCAAAGAAGCACAACTAAGCCTTGACTCTTAGCCAGCTTCCCTGAATGCTTCTTCTGGACACTGTGCCCCAGGCATGGGCTCCTCTGTCCAGCTAGTAGGACCCTTTGTGCTTACTCTAGGCCCTGCTACCTGCTACCTACTTCTCATCAACACCCAGGAAAATGTCTGGCCCGTGGATTGTTACCCTCCTCTGTGGTTTGCTGGGAGCCACACTGGTCCAAGCTAACCTTGGTCCCCCTGCAGTGCTAAACCTCGGCCCAGAAATCATCGAGAAATGTAAGTCATGACCCTCCTCCCCCAAGCCTCATCACCATAAAGCAAGGGACAGATGGAACAGCCCTCCAAAAAGCAGGGGAGTTTTTGTCAAAGGGGTCTATCAGGCATGGTGGAGCCCAAGACTTGAGTGAGACAGAGTAGTGGCTGAGGTATGAAGGTCTGGAATATTATGATCTCAAGATCACACAATGCCAAGATGTCCTCAAATGATATTATTCCAAAAGCCACTACTCCAGGGGTCTGGGAGCCTTATGAGTAGTATATGGTCTCTGTATGCAGGGATGCACCCCAGTACTGTCCTTGCCTGGACTCCTATCAACAAGTTAACACCCAGCATATTCCTGGTCCCCAAAGCAGAGGCCTGGACAGAGTCTGGTGGCCTCAGTCCCACACACAGGTCCATCACCCTGGACCTAGCCTCACTCTCCGTAAGCACATGAAAAGGTCTTTCTCCCTGTGCCAACCAGAACCTCCAACACCGTAGGAACCAAGCAGGGTCACAGCTTTCATCCCAGATCCTCTCTGGCATGGGGCATAGTCCTGTGTGCTAGGAGACACTTGGAAGCTCCTTCCACCCAGATATGGACACATGTCTTCTATGACAATGTGGCAATTACCTGGTGGACAAGCACTGTGCCAAAGGCTGGGGAAAGCAGATGACCTGAAGCCCAAACTGTGACTCCCAAACATGTGGCATTTGAGCTATAGGAAGCTTGGGGTGAGCAACCATGGTATAAGTGTGCAGCCAAGGAGTTATGACCAGTGCAGTCTGGAAGGAGATTCCTGCAGAACCCCTGCAGGAGAATCAGTGGCCCATCTAAGCAAGTGACCACTGAGGGTCAGAAGTCACTAGGCAACTGCATCCGTTAACTCCATAAGAAGATAAAAGTCACACCATAAACCTTGGGGGGAGTGTTTAATGTAAAAGACTATATTGGGACATCAAAGGAAGGAGGACTTGACTAGGAGGGACAAAGAGAACTAACTCTAAGGGGCACCCAGCAATGAGGTAGCACCCAAGGACAGAACACACTCACACTCAGAGACCCCTCCCAAGGTCTCCTGGGCCTGGGTGTGATGAGGGCCTGTTGGATGGAGGGAAGCTAGCAGTGTTGTTCTAGGCCAGCACTGGCCTGATGCTGGCAGATAGAAGCTGCAGAGCACTTCCCTGCCCTCAGTTGAGGATGTCCTTTGAATGACTTCCCTGGAAAGAGAAGCTGTTATATCTCTCCAGAGAACCAACTCTGTGTGACCCCTGGAAGCTTGCTGGAGGCTCTCAGGACTCCTGAGCACCTATGCTGATAGGATTAAAGACTGACACCAGGCAAAGAAAAATGCTAATGGATCCAGTCCCATTAGCACAGAATAGGCAAATGCTTGGTAGGAATGGCCCGAGGGCCCTGGATCACTGTCTACAGAATGGGCTCTGCCCACTGGTGAAAAGCCAACAGGCACCAGCCCCAAGGCCCTCGCTCCCATTTCTTGCTTGCTCTGCTCAGCACCTAAGGTGCTCTGGACAACGGGACAGTGAGGGAGCCAGAAGTGTGATTTGGCCACAAAATTGTCCCCAATTGACTTCTTAGCTCAAAAAATATTTGGCCTGACTAGGGAGAGGGAGGACACAGGTCCTGCACCCCAGCAGTGACTGGCAACATTCTGAGTGTGAGGGTTCCCACTGGCTCAAGACCACCAGTCTCACCTGATGCCAGGTCCAAGGAGTCCTGAGTGATGGCCATCCTCAGCCTCCTCATGACCTCTAATTCCTGGGTCTATCTGCAGACCTGACCCAGGCACTGAAGAACCATGATGCCACTGCCATCCTCCATGAGTTGCCGCTGCTCAGTGCCATGCAGGAGGGGTCTGGGGGCATCCCCATTCTGGACGGCCTGATGCGCTCTATTCTGAGATACGTCATCTGGTGAGCAGTGCTGGACAGGGTTGGGAGCTGTCTCTTCCCCACACCTCTGCCCGAGTATGCTAATTGCTCAGCTTTCAGTCAACAAACCTGGTGGAGACTGACCAGACTAAGCCCCTCTTTTGAAAAGTCCTAGAATAGCTAATAGTGCCCATAAGGCAGTGTCACTGGTACCTTAAAAGGCAGTCACATAGGAAGGTAGCCCCAAGTGGTACAGTGTCAGGACCAGGCAATGCTTCTCAGTGGAGGTCATGGCTAAGCCAGAGACACCAAGAAACTAGCATTCCAGGCAAAGGGACCAGTAGGGCAAAAGCATGTAGGGGCAAGAATCACTCAGAATGATTGCATTTCAAACCCCCACAGTAAAGAGTGACAGGCCAGTAGGGTAGGGTCATAGAGGGGCTCCCGGCCAGCCCAACAGACTGAGGCTAAAAACCAAAGAATCTGCAAAGAGGTAAGCAAGGGTGTAGGGGAGAGACAGAGGTAGGACCATGATGGAGAAGGTTAGTAGACTGGGCTTGGGGTCTGGTCAGATGCGCGGAAGTCAGGAAAGAAGATGGGAAGAGGTTCAGGTGGGGGACACACTCATCTGAACCTGAACGTGACTCCATCTCCCCCCTCCCTGTCCAGGATGAGGGTCACCTCTGCTAACATCCTCCAGTTGGTCGTGCAGCCTTCCACCTATGACCAGGAACTGGTAGTCAGAATCCCCCTGGACATGGTGGCTGGACTCAACACGTGAGTGTCCCCTGAATCTGATACAGCTAACCTAACAGCTTCATCTTGCTCTCCTCCCTCCTCCCTCCTCCCTCCATGCAGATATCTAGAAATGAACCCAAAAGTAAGAACAAGTGCAAAGGGCCTGAGTGTTACTTGCCTTGCTCAAAAATGGCAGGGGTAGGAGTGGGGTAGAGTTGAGATCAGCAAGCTGTTGGAGCCTGATGATGCAAGCCCAAGACGAGAACTTGGCTTTCATGGAGTATGAGGGTCATGAGCAACAGAAGGTCTGAGCCAAGGAAGAGCTATGGGGGGACAGTGTGGGAAGAGGGGAGGCAGGAATGCACCATAGAAGGTCCTTCAACAACTCTAGAGGAGATAGTGATGGCTGAGGTCAGGTGAACAAAGGAGTGATCAGATTCTAGCTATGTATTGGGAGCAGGCAGAAACAGCAGGGATTCCTGGTGAGTTAAATATGGAGAGAGAGAGAGATCAAGGATTGCTCCAGGATCTGCTCCCAGGTCAATCCGGGAGGAGCGGCCAGCAACCAAGAGGACAAAGTTTGAGAGTGGCTGGCCAGGGGACGATGTGAAATCTACTACTGCCCTGCTATCGTGAGGAACTCAAAGGACATCCAAGTGGGGCGCGGTGTGTGACTTGGAATCCCATGGCATCTGTAATGGGTGAGATCAGGAGAGGACTCCAGATGTTGAAGGGATGAGGGGAACCAGCCAAAACAGACAGTGAGGGACAGACACCCATCTGCGGCTCCCGCGTGGGCTTGAACGGCACTCACTCTCACTGATGTTGTCCGCATAGGCCACTGATCAAGACCCTGGTGCAGTTCCAAATGAACACCGAGATCCAAGCCCTCATCCGGGTGGAGAAAAGCAAGAGCGGCCCTGCCCGCCTGAACCTTAGTGACTGCTCTAGCAGTGAGAACACCCTGCGCCTCAGCCTGCTGAACAAGTGAGTGCCGGGCTCCATCATGCCCGCGGAAGAAGCAAACCGTGGCCTTGCCCATGGACAACACTGAAGGAACGGACACAGGTCCCTCCTGACTCTAGATCTAAGACTCCAGGATGCCAGAGCAGCTCTGGATGGCAAAGATGAAAGCAGCAATGGTGGCATGACACCAGGATGGGAGGGTGGGTGTGGGGTGTGGGTAGCAGGGGGGGTAGGGATGGGGGAGGGGTGTGTGGGGTGGGCATGGGGCAAACACCTGCTGACAGAGCAGAGCCTCCATTTAGGGTTCCCAGATCACCCAGGGAGACCTAGGTGAGCCCAAAGCAAGTTTATCTTCTTCCTTGACTGGGTGATGTTGGGCAAACCACCTTCAGATGGTTACCTTTTCTGGTCTGGAAAATGCTGCTAATGACACTTTCCAGGCAGCAAGAGTGACCTACTCATACAAGTGCATGTCACCTCTCAGGGGACCCGTCAGCTCCCAGCATCCTAATGTCAACCCAGATCTGTAAAGACAATACCCAGGTCGATGTCTGCCCTCAGCTCAGCCTCTTCTTCAGCTTTGGCTAATACCCCGGGTAAACTTGAGCCAGCTCCTTCCTCCTAGGATTCCATATCACTCTATAAAGCAGGGTCAACTCTCTCTCTTATAAAGCTTCCTAATCTCCCACTCTGCTTTGCCAAAGGCTCTCCTTCATGGTCAACTCCTTGGCAAATAATGTCATGAATCTCCTGGTGCCAGCCCTACCTCAGATGGTGAAAAACCACGTGAGTAAATCCAGACTTCTGGCCTATGGAGATGGCATCCTCTGTAGGGCTAAGGTGTGACTGCAGGCTGGTGCCAACTGAGTCTGGTCTCCTTGGGTGGGATGCTTCTGGGACTGAATAATTCCTAAAGCAAAGGAGCAATAAACCGCAGAGTCAATGAACTGAATCACTGAGTCAGTGAGATCATTGAGGTCAATGCAACAGAACAGCCAAAAAGCCAGGAAGCTTTAATCAGTGGCGTGCTGACTAAGCTTTTAACACTTGTCTCTACGAGGGTTAAGGGTGGAAACTACGTGGAGCTTTTGCTGACTTCCTGGCTGTAAATCCTGCCTCCAGGCTGACTTGAGTAAAGGGGTGTCATGGGGCAGAACTGGAAGAAGGCGCACAGTAGTAGCAAGCTTCTGTGAGGGACCACACCAAACAGACAGTAGGCAAGAGCAACCTCAAGAGCAGTAGACAACAGTGGATGCTGAGCAAAACACCCAGGGAGGGGTGGCCTTTCCACTTTATCAAGTTTATTTTAGTGTGTTTTTATGCAAGTCTATATACCTTACCTTTAAAACCTAAGCTGGAAATCCCTGAACATCCAGCATTTTGTGCTGGAATACTGTCATGAGCGAGCTGTGGCATGCCCCTGCTCAGCCGTCCAGACGTGCTTTGTAGGCAGTTCAGCCCACCAGATCAACTGCATCTATTTCATTTGTGCCAGTAAACTCGGGCTCTCTCTCTCTCTCTCTCTCTCTCTCTCTCTCTCTCTCTCTCTCTCTCTCTCTGTGTGTGTGTGTGTGTGTGTGTGTGTGTGGTGCTGGGGATAGAACCCAGGGCTTCATGCCTGCTAGGCAAGTCTTCTACAACAGGAGGTACCTGCAATATGCCACAGGTGAACTAACATGCCGTACGTGGATCCATTCCTAATTACCTGTGATTTCCATTGTAAATTCAAGATGTATTCACTTCAGTAGTTACCCAGAGGGCATAGAGCTCCTTGTCAAAAACAGCTGTCATTTCTTAACCATAAGCCTACAAGATGCCATTTGTCTCGCTGGTACCATGGCAATGTTTAAATGAAAACGATGGCATAATAACTAGCACAAGCTGGGAAGAAAATATTCGTAATGTGTCTAGTCCAATCGAGCAGCTGTTTGACCATTTGTACATCTCCGGCTCTACCCGCAGGCACTCATATTTCTATGTGACTGTACCTGACGTTCCGTGGTCCTCATCTAGCACTTATAATTGTTATAATAGTTGGATCATATTTAACTATGTATCAAAAGATATTTTTAATGAAATGGTTGTATTAAGATTACTTTAAAACAACAGTGATATTTAAAACAACATTTCATATGTATGATGGGGTTTTATTTTAAAACAATAGAGTATCAGTTTCCCTCCAAATTGTTCAAAATTGTATCAAATCCTACCAAGTCATCTTCAAGAAAGAAGTGTGGCATTTGCTTCTGCTAATCACAGTCTATTGTATAATACTGAATTGTGCTTTAATTTTTTTAAATTCATTCTTGGTAAAGCTTCAACCCGTTTCTATGATGGGAAACAGTCTACTGGATCTGTTATTAGTAGACTACATGTCTAAATATTACAGAGAAAAAAGAAAAACAATCAAATTATTAAAAAAAACCCTAAGGGCTAAGAATGTACCTTGGTGATAAAGCACTTGCTTAGCATGCACGAGGCCCAGCACCACAAAAAAAGAAAAGAGAAGAAATCATAAGTGAGATTTTATTTTACTGCAAAGATCCAGTTTATTCTTAATATCACGTGTATAAGTGTGTATGGGAGAAGGAGCATATTCTGCATACATGGGAGCCCACTGAGGCCAGGAGTATCTGATCCCTGAAGCTGGAACTTCAAGCAGGTTTGAATGCCTGGGGTGGGTGCTGTGAGTCAAACTTGGGTCCTCTTAATACACACTCTTAACTGTTGAGCCATCTCTCCAGGCCCCTGGATCCTATATTTTATAGAGTTCGTTGAAAAAGAGTATTAACCAGTCTGGAATAGGCTGGTAACCTCAGCTTCTCAGGAGTCTAGGAAAGGATAGAAGTTCAATGTTTGCCTGTGCTATAGAGAAAGTTCAAGGCCAGTCTGGGCAGCTTGACAAGATCCTTCCTCAAAACTAAAAGTAAGCCAAAAGGCCTGGAGATGTGGCTCAGTGGTAGAGCACTTACTGAGCATGTGTGAGACCTGGGAATGGTCCTCAGAGGGGAAGGAAGGAAAGGAGAAAAGGAAGGAAGGAGGGAGGGAAGAAGGTAGAGGGAGTGGAAGGAGGGAGGGGGAAGGGAAGAAGGGAGGGAGAAGGGATGAAGGAAGGGGGAAGGGAGGGAGGGAGGAAACAATCCTGGTTCTTCTTGGAAGAGGGGAGGTTGGAGAAAGAGAGTTAGGAAATAGGAGACTAAGCAGACATATGTGGTTTCCAGCTCAAGCCAATTGCTCACTAGTATTAGAATTCTAACCCCCGAATCAGATGTCGCTCGGCTTGTCTGTCCTTCCTCCTCCTCTCTGGGCCATGGGTTAGGAAAGCTGATGGAAGCAGGGGACCATCGTTCACAAGTTAGCATTTCTCAAAATAATACACCACACAGGATTACTGAGGGGAGCCAGTGAGATGGCCCTTCCATTAGAGCAGCTAAGTACCAAAATACACTATCACACAGGATTACTGAAGGGGGAGCCAGTGAGATGGTCCTTCCATTAGAGCAGCTAAGTACCAAAAGGTCCGCGGATCCTAAAGATAGCAAGGCAAATGTTCACACACATGCACCCTTCAGCAGAACAACTAAAGCCACACTGCTGACTCTAGGAGCTACCTATACTTTGACACTTTGGGGCTGGGCTGAGAGGGGTATGTAGTAGCATCCTTGACCTGTGTCCACTAGATGTCAGTATGGCTCATCTGACACATTAAAAAATGTTTCCCAGTGTCTTGCCAGAGACCAAAATTATTTCCTGTTGAGAGGTGCTATCCCTCTTAGGCAGAGAATTCCCTGGTGGCACAGCAATGTGTCTGGGGCTGGAAACTCACCAAGGTACAGAAACTGCTTCCATCTGATGGGGCGGCCCAGCTGGCCTCTGCTCTAGAGTCTGAGGTGGGAGGAACTCTGTGAGTTCTTATGGAATGAACAAGTGAATTCTTGGCTTCCTCTAAGGAAGCATGGGCTCCTTTGAGTAGTCATGGGTGTCCTGGAGAGGGGAGCTGGCAGGCCAGGCACAATCTGGACACAAGGCAAAAGGCAAACTATTGCAGAAAGGCCCTGAGTGGCCCTTAGAACAGTCATGGACTCTGAACAGCAATGGGGGACAGAGGTGGGCAAATCTGTGCGTCCTCAACTCCACAGATGAATATTTGACTATCTGGGGCACTGCAGTGAGACCCGGGCTGGGGGAGACCAGGCCCGGGACACTGTGGGCATGGGACCGAGTCTTCACTGATGGCCCTGCATTTGTGCTGTTGCAGCTGTGCCCTGTGATCCAGCAAGCCTTCGATGACATGTACAGTGACTTCCTGAAGCTGGCAACAGGTAAGGGTTCTGCTGTCTTTCCTTTATCTGTGGGCTTGTTCTTCAGGCCCCACCTTTACCCAGGAGAGGCCACCCCCTTGTGTCCGATCAGTGCCTTGGGCCCAGCACCAGTGCACAGCACTTGCTAAGCCTTGTCCAGATGCTGCCGCTTCAACTTCATGGTCATCTTATATGTGCGAGGCTCTATCTAAGACAGTGGTTCTCAACCTTCCTAAGGCTGAAACCCTTTAATGCAGTTTCTCATGCTATGGTGACCCCCCACTATAAAATTATTTCATTGCTACTTCATAACTAATTTTGCTAGTGTTGTGAATTGTAATGCAGATGTCTGATATTCAGGATATCTGATATACAGCCCCCAAAGGCTGAGAACCACTGCTCTATGTGAGCAGATACTCAGGTAGAGCCAAGTTAAAGCCCAGCTCTGATTCTGACTTGTTCCTTGATTTGGGGAAAGTCACTTTACCCTTTTTTTCTCAGTTTCCTAATTTGTAAAATAAGGTTTTCTACCTCCCAACCTCAATGGATTATAGTCACCATTTAAAGATTATAGGAAAGTTCTGAACATATAGAATACACTGCCTAACACAGAGTTGCTTAAAAATCAATGCATGTCAGATGATGGATGGATGGACGATGGATGGATGGATGATGGATGGATGCATGGATGCATGGATGGATGATGGATGGATGGGTGGATGGATGGACGGATGGATGGATGATGGATGATGGGTGGATGATGGATGGATGGATGGATGGATGATGGATGGATGATGGATGGATGGATGGATGATGGATGATGGATGGATGGATGGATGATGGATGGATGGATGGATGATGGATGGATGGATGGATGGATGGATGGATGATGGATGGATGGATGGATGGATGATGGATGGATGGATGATGGATGATGGGTGGATGGATGGATGATGGATGATGGGTGGATGGATGGATGATGAATGACGGATGGATGGATGAGTGGTAGACTGATTACTGTGTGCTACTGAGAGGAAGGAACAGGGACAGAAGTGAGCTATGTACCCAGAACAGATGTGATTTCTCCCTTCCTGAAAGTAGCAAAGAGGAGATGTTATGGGCTTCTACCCTTAACCTTGGAAATTGGTCCTTCTCAATCCCCTCAGGATGGTAATCAACAAGGTGGAAGAAAACCCTATCATGTGCTGATTTAGGATCCAAAGAGGCATGTCACAGGGTAGCCTGAGTGAGACGAAGGGAACAAAGGAAAGGGCCTAATGCATCTGAGGGCTAAATCCAGGGCTGGGCATTTCTGTCTCACTTCCTCGGTGCACTCAATTGCCTGAATGCATGTGTGTGAAAATCTCCTCCGAGCTCACAGAGGAGATTTGTGGTACAGAAGACTGGAGCCTAATTCCCCCTGCTCCAATTAGAGGTGGGTTGTTATGGCCATGGCTTACCTAGTATGTGTGAGACTCGAGGAGAGAGAGATCAGTGACAGGGGCTGGAAGAGGGCAGGAACAGGCCATGCATTGCCATCTCCACCCAACAGCTGAGAAGATGGGATATCTCCATCCCTGTTCACCAAGTGGGGAAAACCAAGGCAAACACAGGTGATGGTTGAACTTGTAGGAGCACATCTGTATTCAGCGCCCAGAGTGGGTTGCAGTGAGGTGAGGGAGGCACAGGTTATAAACAGCCTTTCAGGTTTGGCATAGGACTGGATGGGTTCCAGTTATACACATAAAAGTCTATCTCTGTGCTGGTGTTCTGAATGGTCCCTATAATCATTGCCATAGTTACCACCAACAGCATCCTTTTCCCTGACTCTTAGCAGTTTCTAAGCTGGGGCTGTAGAAAACCACCCCACCCGACCCCACCCTCTATCCTCACAAGCTTTCTTCTTGCCTTGAGAAGCACCCGTTGGCCTCAGCCCTGGAGCCCTGACGTTTGACCTTCTGTCTCCTGCTATCCAGGACAGTAATATCATGCTCAACCTGAAGGTGAGTGTACAGACCTCAGAGCCAAGTGGGGACAATGAGGAACAGCTGCGCCTCTATGACCACCCAGGGCCTAATACCTACACAGCATCAGGGCAGCAGCTGATAAAGTCAGACCCGAAGAACTCTGTGAAAGGTAACAAGTAGAACTTCATGTCCCACCACCCAAAGGTCCTGACCTCAGCCTTTGTCTATGTGTGTATGGTTCCCTGGCTTTCAGGCAAGCTCCTGCCAAACCCCAGACTTCCAACGGCATTGCAGCATGGCCTCAGGACAGAGGCACCCTCGAGGAGCATATAGCCTTACCATTCCTGGATCCATGACTCCCTGGCTGTGTAGCTCTAGGCAGATTTCTTCACCTCTCTGAGCCTCAGTTTCCTTGACTGTAAAATATATCTTTTAATACTAGGAGACAATTAGATGAAACATACTGGCTTCCCAGACAGGAGGCACTCGATAACAGTGGACCTCTGTAAAATACCGCACTGCACACACCCTGTGGGTGGTGTGAGTCCCAGACCTGTTCTCAGGAGTCCCTCGGAAACCACAGCATGGGACAGTTGCTTCTGTTCTGTTGCAGTCTGGATCCTCTCTTCCTCTAGAGGGTTTGAGAGGTTGAAACCCAAGTGAAAAGCAAGCATTTCAGTTACAAGCTAGGCACAGGTAGCATGCATCCACCATCCTAGGCACTCTGAAGAGGGAGCCCACAGAGGATCATTGCAGCTGAGGCATTAAGGGCCAGCCTGGGCAGCATAGGAAGATGCCATCTCTATAAACATGAGGCAGAAGGACAGAGAGAAGGATGGAGAAAGAAACTGAGGGAGGGATGAAGGGAGAGTAGAGGTAAGGGACTCAGGAGTGGAGGCTGCCAGATACCTGACAGGCATTGCTTTCATCAATCTAAGCTTCCCAACACAAGGGCGAAGCTGGGGAGCAGACAGAACGGCATCTGTGTTAGTCTACTTTGTGTTGCCTGGACACAGCACCTGAATGGTTTATAAGAAATAGAAGTTTGCTGGGCTCATGGTCCTGGTAGTTAGGATATCCAAGAGCATGGTGCATCTTCTGGTGAGGGCCTCCATGTTGAATCAGCCCATGGTGGAAGACAGAGAGTGAGGGAGGGTGACTGCAAGGGCAGCCAGGGGTTGAGCTTACCTTCCAGTGGCCCACTCCCACCTGCAGTCACTAGGCCACTCCTGTACCAGCACTGACCAGTGATCAAGGCCCAGTCACCTCTTGAAGGACGTGTGCGTCTCTCAATCCTGCTACACTGGGATAAGGCTTCCATCGTGAGACTTCTGGGAGCCAACTCCCCTCCCCCCAGCACAGTCCTTTCCTTCCAGGTAGTTGTGGGATACAAGGCAGAATCAAAGCCCTCAAACCGCGACCTGTCCTGTGTCTCCTCAGGCCAAGCTGCTGGACTCACAGGCAAGGGTGACCAACTGGTTCAACAGCTCTGTGACTTCCCTGATGGAGACCACCCCAGACGGGGCCCCTTTCAGCCTGCTCCTGAGGCAGGACCTGGTGAATGCCGTTGTGAACGCCCTGGTCCCCAAGGAGGAGCTCGTGATCCTGCTTAGATTTGTGGTAAGCCCCGCTGCGAACAGGAATAACTCACCTCTGCATCATCAGCCCACTGAAAGGAGCCTGAGGTGGAAACTCCCAATAATGATCAACTCTGTCCTCCCTTCAGAGAGACCCTGTTTCTGACATTCGATGCTAGAGCCAAAAGCACCCCTTAACACCCAGCTTGGGCCCTGGTTCTGCCTTACGGGACTGGGTATGCCTATTTCCTCCTCCAGATATCCTCAGGGGGCTCAAGAACATTCAGGATCCTGAGGAACCCAGAATGGTGCCTGCACCCCAGTGGTCACTAACTGATCAAGACCCTCGTTTCTCCTGAGCCTGGGTACCAACACATACTCTGGTCCTCTTACTGCATCATGATTGATGCAACTGACTCACATCTCCTCCCTTTTCTCCAGATTCCTGAGATAGCCCGCCAGCTACAGGAAGACATCAAGGAGATCAATGCAGAGGTGGGTCTGTTTCTCATCTGTAGCTGGCTGGGTGCTTGCTGCCACTGTCCTTGGGTCTCTGCAGTGGAGAAGAGATGTGGGCTGCTCTCTTGTTTTCCACTATGGGGACCAGGCCTCCTGGAAGCCCAGAGACTTCCTTCAATCTAGCAGAGAATCTTAAATCTGATGATTACCTGGATGGACCGGCGCTGGGTGGTGAGAGCAACTCTAAGGCCCTGTTCCAGGCTGAGAAACCAGAGAACACCCACACAGGGCATTGGAGAGGGCAGAGATGGAGCACAGGGAAACACCAGAGGGGGCCATAAGGGCCTGTGCACTGTAGCCAGGCGTGTGGGTCTGATGTCTTTCTAGGCAGCAAACAGGCTGGAGTCCACCCAGATGGTGAAGATTGCCACTTATAGCGGTCCCCAGGTCGTGCTGAGTGAGGACGGTGCCACAGCAGCCCAAAATATCATCCTGGAAGTTTTCCCAACCAATACAGATGTCCGGCCCTTCTTCTCCCTCGGCATTGTGAGTTCAAGTGTCTGTAGCACAGAAAAAAAGCCTGGGGAGGTCTTCCTTTCCATTGAGAACCAAGAGTCAAGAACTTTGGGGGCTCAGCAGCCCCAGGGAGAGGGCTATAACTCCCATTAAGGCAGCTACATTCCAGCTAGGAGCATTTTCCAGAGAACAGGCAACATGCAGCCTCTGAAGGCAGAGCCCCTCCTGGAAGGAAGAGGTGGGTCAGAGTAGGACGGCAACCACATGTACTCCAGAGGGCAGCAAAGACTGGAGAAAGGCAGGCTCATGAGTGCCGCCACCCAGGCTTACCCAGAGGGGACGAGCAGTACCAGTTGTGAGGAGGAGGAGTTGACTCCTCATAGTGGGGGTTCTATATGTTGACTCCTCATAGTGGGGGTTCTCTATGTGCAGTTCTATACCACACAATCAGGGGTGCCTTTTACAGACTATAGGTGTGTTGGTACCTCCCAGAGAGTTCATCTTGACTTCCTGGCCTTGCAGTGAAAGACAGTGTGGTAACCCACTTCTCAGGCCAACCTCACTCCCTGATGACCCCCTCCATGGTCAATGGGAAGCACAGCAGAAAGAATTGGTTACCTGGGCTCCGCTATAACAGAGCCTAGTGATTGGCCCTGGGGATCAAGCCGATGCAAGGCTTGAGCTCCGTGGGTCAAGCCTGACTTAGCCACTGAGCTTTGTGATCATATTAACGGTGCTTAGGGCTTCCCAGAGCCACTGACCCCCTCTGCCCCTTGGTCTCCTCCCAGGGACACTAGAGAACTGACGGGCTCCCTCGAGGGGTGGTGGGCTTATTGAAGAAAGCGTTTGAACTGTCTGACACACAGTGAGCAGCCAGTGCAGATTGACTGTGTTGGAATTGTCATCCTAGGCTTGAAGGGTCACCTGTCAAACAGGGACAAGGGCATGCAAAGTGGGACTCATAGAGGCTAAACTATATCCTAAGGTCACAGAGTCAGTAGCCAAGAGTCAAATCAGATTTCCTTGACCTCCATCTTTCCTGTATAACCCTCCCTCAAGATAAATTCTCTTCAAAAACTGAGGGATGGGTTCTCTTGTTGCAGGAGACCAATTATGAAGCTCAGTTTTACATGGAAGGTGACCGGTTTATGCTCAACTTCAATAACGTCAGGTAAATGTGTGAATCTGTGTGAGGTGCTGCTGAGTGCTGGACCAGAGCAGTGGGTTTCTCTAAACCGCCAGTAGGGGGCACCAGAGATGGCTGATGCCAGAAGGCTGCCTTGCCAGGCCTGATCTGCCTTAAGAGCTAATTCCAAATAGAAAATGAAGGGGCTTCACAGGAGCCACAGAGTAAGCCAGCCCCACCACAGGGCTGGCCTGCCATGCCCCACCCAGGCTTAAAACGGCCCATTCTGAAACTTTTCAAGACAGAAACAGTAACAGCCCCAGATACTAAACTTGGGGCCCAGCACAGAAGGACATCTGTGCCCCTGCCAGCCCTGAAAGGTCTACCACCTTCTGTCCCAAACTAAATTCAGGTACTCCAACTGGAGGCTCCAGTGATAAATTTAGGCTCAGAAGAGCACTTTATTTAGTCCATACAGAGTAAGATGATAGCTAGGTAGAAAATGGCAGATGACAGACAGACAGACAGATAGATAGAAGGTAGATAAATAGGTGACAGATGATAGATAGAAAGATAGATAGATAGATAGATAGATAGATAGATAGATAGATAGATAGATAGATAGATAGATAGATATCAAACTACTCCATCACCCAAACTGGAATTATTTCTACATGAGTAGTTGAATGGGAATTAGCGGCCCCTCTAGAAAAGACTTGAACTAATTAGTTCACCAATCCTCCTTCATTCCCGGGTGATTTCCTGTCTTTTGGGCCATTTCCCACCCTGTTTAGACTGTGGCACCGTGAAGCAAGTACCTTTCCTGATTAACCATTGTCCTATGAGAGCCTGCCTGTGCCTGGCACACAACAGGTCCTCAGTAAACAAAGTTATTAACTAAGACACCAAGAGACCACTCTCACAAGTATCTCTGTTACAGTATTGATCGCATCAAACTGATGATCTCAGATATTAAACTGTTCAATGTAAGTATTAACAGATTATCTCTAAGGGCACGGGGCCAGAATGGACCATTCTAAAATGAGACAATCCACCCAGGATTTGCTTTAAGAAGATATCACAGGGACCCCAGGATGGGCTGGGGGTTTCCTTACTTCCCTCGCAAGTTTGGTCTGTAGGCTCCCCGTTTTACTGAGCACTGTCTACAGACATAACTGAGAACACCGATCACGTACAGATCTAAGCCTGCTCTCTGTTATAAATAATGTCCTTTTACTGACCCTGGGCTGCCCCTTCCCTCTGGTCCTCAGCTTCTCAGGTCCCTAGCCTGAAGAGAGCTCATTTGGGCTGAGTCTTATCTTCATCTTTGGGGTTTGTTTTGTTTTGCATTATTTTGAGTTTGGTTGTTGTTATAGGTGGTGCTTTTGCTGTTTGGTTTCAATTTTCATTTGCTTTATTTTGTTAGTTGTGGGTTTTGGGTTTTTGTTTTGTTTGTTTTGTTGAGACCAGTCTCACCATGTAGCTCTGGAGCCAGTCTTGAAACTCATGACAATCCTCCTGCCTCTAACTTCTGATTGCTGGAACTGTAGGTATCCATTACCACATCTGACATTTCGTTGGTTTCTATGATATATTTGTCTTAAAAACAATATTTTAATGTAAGGTTTGTGAAAATCTGGACATCTGGCTTTTCTTCAAAAGCAGCATTCCCTCGGGGTGTTGCCGGCTGGAAAAAAGTCCCTGAATGTCAATGAGCCACAGCCAGAGCAGGGAGGGCCTCTCCACAGTCTATCTGGCCCACCACGGCCGCTCTAGCCTACAGGAGACCTGGTACTCCGACACACGCCTACTGGCTGTCCTTGTCATGGGGGACAAGTAAGGAACCCTGTAATGGCCCAGAGGACCTGACAAGCAGCCTGGTAATGGCTTTTCTCTTTCTCGCAGCCGGAAATCATGAGGAGCACCCTGACCAAGATCCTTAACTACACATTGCTGCCCAATGAGAACGGTGAGTCCCCCAGCCTTCAATGCCCTTTCCTACGCTGCTGAACCTCCTGCCTTCACCTGGGGACCCTTTTATTCATGGCCCACTGTCTTAGGGTTTCTGTTGCTATGAAGAGACGTTTTCTTTCAAACTACCAGACCCACCTATCTTCTAAGCGTAGTTCAAATTCTCCCTGCTCCAGGGAGCCTTCGTAGTCACTGACTGGAAAAGACTCTCCTGTGTCCCCGTCCTACCTCCTCCTCCTACCCCTCCTTCCCACATCCCCCTCCTCCCTCCTCCTCTGCCTCACCCTCCTGCCTCATCTTCCTCCCTCCCCTCCTGCATCCCTCCTCCCAGCCTGGCCCTTTACTAATGACAGATCTAAGGCAGGCAGGGAGGAGCTGGCAGATTCATAGTACCAGCTAGAACCACGTGCAAACAGACAGTTAGAGCTCACTCAAGGGGCCACGGGCAGACTGAGCTCAAGTGCCCAACTACTCTTGCTGGCTGGCTGGCCTTCAACAAGCTGCCTGGTCCTCCTGGGCCTCGGGTTCTCCAGCTGTGAAAGGGAAAAGTAAGAGTACTTTCCTCAGAGATAAGAATGAGAGGAAGCAGTGAGAGGTGGGGAGACTGGTGCCTGTGACATCATCACCATGTGTGAGGGGTGGAGATCGCTGGTACCTGTGACATCATCACCATGTGTGAGGGGTGGAGATCGCTGGTACCTGTGACATCATCACCATGTGTGAGGGGTGGGGAGACTGGTACCTGTGACATCACCATGTGTGAGGGGTGGGGAGATCTGGTCCCTGTAAAATCATCACCATGCATGAAGAGTGGAGATCACTGGTACCTGTGACATCATCACCATGTGTGAGGGGTGGAGATCGCTGGTACCTGTGACATCATCACCATGTGTGAGGGGTGGGGAGACTGGTACCTGTGACATCACCATTTGTGAGGGGTGGAGATCGCTGGTACCTGTGACATCACCATGTGTGAGGGGTGGGGAGATCTGGTCCCTGTAAAATCATCACCATGCATGAAGAGTGGAGATCACTGGTCCTGTGACATCATCACCATGTGTGAGAGGTGGGGAGACTGGTGCCTGTAACAGCATCACCATGCATGAGGGGTGATCGCTGGTACCTGTGACATCATAACCTGCATGAGGGGTGATCGCTGGTACCAGTGACATCATTGCCTTTTTAATTTTGCTCTATGCGTGGGAAATCTCAGGGAGAGAAACTTCTGCAGCAGGTGTTGGGAGCCATGGCTCTTCTTAGGCAAGAGTGTTAGATGATGTGAGGTGCATTGTGGGACAACCACAAGCTGGTGCCAGAGGTCCAGATAGGGTTAGGCAAATGCCAGAGTAGAGGACACACATGCAGAAGGAGGGAAATAGCAGGTCCTACATGCCAGATCCCAGGCTTGCCTCCAGGAACTGCAGGCATGCCCACTGCTACCTAGGCCCAAACTGACCCACCACTCTCTGCCTGCATTTGTTATTTCAGGCAAAGTGAGAACTGGAGTCCCCCTGTCGTTGGTGAGAGCCTTGGGATATGAGAAATCCATGTTGTCTGTGAACAAGGTGAGAGGCGTGTGGAAATAACCAGTCTGGGCGGGGGGTGGCCTACATGCCACCACTCCTGGCTCTGTCAGGCTGTGGGCACCTGTAAGTGAGAAGCCAGTGCTCCTCCCCACCTGCTTGTTGTCCTTTATTTCCTCACTGACTTATTCAGGAATCTTTCTTGACGGTGTAATATGTGCTAGGCATGGCTCCTAGTGCTTCAGGCTATAGAAACAGCAAACACTGTCCACCTGAGATAGCCTACATTCTAGCAAGAGAGACACCTATATAAACTAATATATAGAATCAAGCAAATAAAGGCTGGGAAGGAAAAGAAGGCAGGCTCAGAGGAGAAAGTGGGATGCTGGTATTGATGGGGTGGGCAGGAAAGGCCTCCCTGAAAAGGTGATGTTTCCTGGTACCTGGAAGGCAAGATGGTGAGCCCTGTGGATGGTGGGGAAAGTGTCCTACCAAAAGGACCAGCAAGTTCAAAGGCCCTGAGGCTGAGATGTTTACTGTTCCAGGAAAGATGAGGAACAGGTCTGGGGTATGAGGTAGCACCCAATGCTCTAGATTTCAGATTACACACACACCTGTGTGGTTAAGAGACCTCAGCTTGAGGAGACCAGAGTGATTGCTGGGTTGTCCGTGCAGCTGCCCCCAGGAGTATGGTCAGCAAGGCCTGACACACCCTAGGTGTTTGATAAATGGCTGGTAAGCACGTTATATTCCTGGCTGCAGCTCGGAAAGGGGCTGAACAGAGTCAGGCACCTCACTCCCGCGTCAGCCTTAACAACAATGTCAGCACCAACTGTGCTGTCATCTTCACACTGAGCTCATGCGGTGAATCTTTGATCTCCTTTTTCAGATGGGGAAACTGAGACTCAGTGACAGCAAGATCCTTTCCAAAGCCACACAGCCTACTGGTGGCAGAGTCAGGATTTGCGATTGAAACCTGCCCCATAACCCCTTGCTTTCGCCCCAACTTCTTCATGAGCCAGTCAATGAAGTGCCCATCTTGGTCAGCAGGCCAGTGGGCAATTATTAAGCACCTACTATGTGCAAACACTGGTCACAACAATGAACAAAAGAGAAGGAAACTCTGGCTCCTTAAAGAGAAAGAGACGCTAATGATGAGAAAGCCCACAGATGACTTGCTGACCGCCCTGATGTGGCAAGGTGTTCAGCCTCACCCTGCAGAGGCACTCTGGGCCAAACCTGTGACTCTTACAAGTCCCAATTTTCCTCCAAGCTTCCAATTAGGACCACGGAGCTCCTGAGCCATTTAGTTATGGGGAAATCCCCAAATCTAAATCCATATTCCCCCTATTTCCAAATGTCCCGTTTGGCTCTGTTGGTTCCTCTGTAGCCAGCAATTCACTGGTTGTGCTCTATAGCTGGTGGCACCATACATTTGAACTAGTGTGAGGAGGGTGAAAACAGAGTGAGGTAAAGCCAGCGCGTGAGAGGAGACGGGGGAACACAGGCGACAAGGTTACGTGCCCGTCGCACGCTTCTACTCTGCTTGGCGCTGTAATGAGATCAGAATACGGTCTTGAGGACTAGACCAGAGCAAGTTTTATCATTACGCTTAGTTTTGTTTCCATTTGTTTTTAAATAGACAATTGTTTAAAACTCAGGTGTCCTCTAGAGGCAGCCAGGAGTCTGCATTTATAAAATGTCTTAGTGTCCCCCGTGGGCTTGAGGACAACTGCCATACACAACGCAGCCACTGCGCACAAACCCTTCCACTGGGCCAAGAGCGCTAGAGGAAATTACTGTTCGAACCCAAACCCTTGGCTTACAACTGTGTTACAGGCTCTGCACATGCATGTTCAGGGTTATGACTGGTCCCCAACACCAGGGCTTCCTTCATGGAGAACAAAGATAGGGCAACCCCCCAAAAGCAGGAAGTAAAAACCAAACCAAAGCAACAAACTAACCAGATCGACTTTTCTTCGATTCTAGGGTGCCCTCAAGCTCACCCCAGTCTCCTCCTAGAACCCTGGCTCTTTTCCCTTCTGGTGAAGACCTGCACCGGAGCTGCCTAACACAGGCCAGGTCTCAGCTGGGAGTGTGGGAGCCATCCATGTAGACTACCCTTTGCAATCAATAAACACTTGCCCATGGCTGCTCTTGTCAGGGTGGTTTTGTCCAGCATGCAAGTCATCTGTCTCTGGAAGGCCTAGGATAGAGACCTATGGGAGGGGTTCAGACACCTCTGAGCCAACCTGGCCAAGTCTTTGTCATATGGAAACTCCATGACCATAGAAGGCTAGTAGGGTTGGGATCACCTCCCTTTTGGATGGCTTTTGAGCACCCACTTTGTTGATCTTGTAGGCATGGTAGGTCATGTGCTCTCTGAGCCCTGTGGTTCTGGAGACAGGCAAACAGGATGCGGCTTCCCCTGGGTGGGCCTCTTTGCCCTTCAAATGGGGAGAATCACGGTTCTCACCTTGCAGAGCTGAGGTGAAGATTAAATGAAGTGCCTCCTGGCACTCAGCCAGTAGCACCTTGGCCTCACAAGCACTCGCCACCTGACCTCAGGGAGCACAGGCTGAGAGTCATTGTCTCCTTCCTTCCCTGAAGGCCCAGGGTTCTGAGACAAGACAATAGGCCTCTGTTTTTAGGCCTGGGTTGTGCCCACACCCAGACACAGCCTTCAGTCACACAAGAGCCTTTACAGGAAGACAGGAGCAGTGTCTGGGAAGGGGCAGTACTGGCTGTCAGAGCACAGTCTCCAGGTGAGAGCTGGAGCTCAGGGAGGAAAGTGTGGGGCAGGACGGGAGAAGTGTTGTAATGATATTATTATCTCAAAGAACTAAGTTTAAAACAAAAAGGAAATAAAAATGGAGCTAACACCTGTCCTGCTTGTGCCCTGAGTTGTGTAGGAGAAAACCCCAAGCCAACTGGAGATGGTCCTGTCTGCCATGGGGTGGCCACACCACCCAATAATGAAGGAGCTGCGCTCACCCAACTCGATGCATGCAGAAGCAAGGGGGTTGGATCCCCACAAGGCAGGGCCTCTGCACAGCTAGGTGGTAGAGAGCTCAGGCTTGAAACTGCTGTGATAGAGCCACCAAATCTCGGTGCCCTTTCTGGACCCTGACATCAAATCCCAGCTTTCCTTGGGCATGCTACCTGACCTTGATGGGGGCACTTGCCCCTCAACAGCTCAGCTCCCTCGTGGGTAGAATGTAAATAGTCGTAACAGCTGGTTAGCCCCTCCTGTGCACCAGGCCCGTGCTCACATCTGTATGACGTGCTCACATCTGTATGAGTGGCCACAGTGACCTTCACCATCCCCCCAATGCCATAGGTATGTTTATCATATTCTGAATGAGGCTTAGAAGAAAGTGAACAAGGCTTGTTCTTAATTCTTAGCTCTTGTATAGTGAAAGCAACCATTCCAAGGCCTGTCTGCAATTTTAGTGACCACACCTGGGCAGAAATGAGATGAGAGCCCAGGTAACATACATAAAAAAGACGGGAATAGCAGTGGCAAGGTGGCCATAGACACTGTCAGCCTCATATTTGCCCCTCAGCTGCTACACACCCCCTCCCCCCACACACACACGTGCATACACATATCCTCACTCCTCGGGCTCCATGCCAGTCACATCTTGCATTAGTAGCCTCTGCACCCCTCACAAGAGCTGAAGATGTGCCAACAGGAGGGTCCAGGCCTGGCCCACTTCCTCCTTGGGGTCTGCCACGTTCTAAGCTTACCTCTCCTGTCCTCTAATCCCCACCTCAGTAACAGGTTTTATCAATTTTGGCCAAAAGCCCCTGGCTACACAGAGCCAAGAGGAGTGATTCTTCCCCTGAAGAACTCCTGAGTGTGCCAAGCCCTGGCCAGGGGCCTTGACTTCCCATCATGTGCCCACCCCTTGCTCCAGAGATTGGCTATAAGAGCAATCCTTCAAGAAAGCTGGTGACACCAGACTGAGAGATTCTAGAAGGTTCCATTCTGGGAGTGGTAAGGACAAAAAAGACAGCACCCGCATACTCAGACTGCACCCCATTATCACATGATGAAATAAAGCAGAGGTTCTCAGCATCCAGTCACGCTGGGTTCAGATCCAAGTGCTCTGCCACTTGCTCTGTCACCATGGGCGAATCTGGCCCAGAGCAGGACATAAAAGGATAGATGTGGGGGTAGAGAGTGGGGGCACAGGGCCGTGTGCCCCTGGAGAGGACAGAAGCTCTCACCTCCATGGCCACAGGTCCTAACAGGAGAATGCTGCTGCTCTGGACACTGCTGTTGTACTGGCGGCTGCTACACGGAGCCCAAGGGACAACCCATAGTCCTCTCCTCCTGCGGATCAGCGAGAGCCAGCTGGAAACAGGTGACTCTCAGGGAATGAGCTTGGTGAGGCATGATCTCCAAGAAGGCAGAGCAGGGGACAGCTCTGGGCTTCTCCTCCTCTGGCCTCCCACTTACCGGCCACCTCTGCTGTCCCTCCTTGGTTCTAACATTTGCATGGCCTCCACGTGTCATGAGTAATCCTTACCCTGACATTCAAAACTCCATAACTCTTCGCCACCATGTTCCCTATCCACCACCTGGGCATCATGGCTACTTCCTTGGCAGGTGTGGGCCCTTCCCCCTCTCTTTCCTTCTCAATGTAATGTACTCTGACTGGGCCTTGAAGGCAAAGCCCTCAGCTCCTCTCCTACAGAAACCTCTTCTGATCTCCCTGCAGCAGTTAGGTCTCTCCTTCTGGGCTCCCACAGCCCTCTGGCAGAACCCCAATGGCCCAGTCCAGACACACCTGCCAGCCAGCCTGCCTGTCTGTCTGTCTGTCTGCTATTCTCCCTGCCTCTTGTCTGTGAGGTACTTGTCCCAGCTTGAAGATCTGGTTCGGAAATTCACCTGTTCTCCCTAGAACCTTCCATAATGAGATCTTTCCCTTCCCTGAGATGTCTGTCCCAAGGCTTGTCCTCCTCTCCAGCGCGGGGCCTCCCTGACCACCATGTCTGAAGCAGGGACTCCTCACTCAACGCTCTTTGACTCAGCCCTGTCCCTGTTTCATTTTCTTTGTAACAAAATATACTGTGCTCGCTGACCTGACTGCTAGTTTGTCTTTCTCCCCAACTAACATGTCGACTCTGGGGCAGCAGGAGCCACACTGCCTCCTGAGCTCAGCAGACTAAGACTTGCGCACTGAACTTGGTGGCAAGGTGAGGATGAGCCAGGAGAATGACTTGAGCCCAGGACTTTGAGAACAACCTGGTCAAAACAGTGAGGCCTGAGCTCGGGTCTCCTCCTAAGAACTTGTTGCTGAATGGCTGTCTTGTCTGCCAGCTGGGCCCGGGTGCTGGTGGGCGTTTGCTAGACGGTTGAATGGACCCTGAGGGGATGCTCTGCCCCCAGACATTTCAGATCTGTTCACTGAGCACCAGGTCCTCAAGGGTCTGATCAGGATGCCTGTGACTGGATCCCCAAGTGAGGGTGTGTCTGTCCTGGACACCCTGCCCTTCGCCAGAAAGGAGTTGGTTAGGAAGAAGAGCGGGCTGGATTTGTCGCTCGTAGGGGACCTGCTCTCTGGGAAGACCATGCCTGAGCTGAAGAAGTTACTGGAGACAACTGGGTGAGTGTCCAGCGAGGCGGCCTCTGCCACTCTTCTCCCTCAGGAGGCTTTTCTCTGACAAGTAGAGCAGAGGTAGGGGGGAACGTGGGGTCAACAGCATCTCCCCAGCCTCAAATGCATGAAGCCGGTTTCCTCCTACTACATGGCTACCTTTCCAGACCTCTCCAAATCCCCACAAACATGGAGGCAGTGCAGCCCATAATGCTGATTTCCCTTAAAATGAAAATCTGGCCACACCTGCCGAACATTTGTGTCAGGTCTCCAGTCCCTTGGCTAGTCCCCAGATGTCCCACCATGCTATTTGCTCAGACCTGAAAGCCCCAGGTTGGAGCCTCCTACCCAAACAAGAAACCGCCTAAAGGAATGGTGCTGACGTTGACTGGGGCCATGTCTTCCTCAAGGTGACCTGCACAGCCACAGGCTTGGCCCCAAATGCATGAGTCCCTCCCCAACATGAGAAGAAAAGACCCACAGGTCCTAAGACCCCAGGCTCCAAAAGGGTTTTATCTGGTGGGTGTGAAAAGGAGTAAGAAGCCATGGAATTATAGTGTAAGGAGAACTACCCAGGGAAACTTGGGAGGCAGCATAGACAAATACCACCCCAGACATGCCAAGTATTGGTACTGTCTACTGATTCCCCCACCACACCTGGGTAGTCATGCCATGGCTATAAGCCTATCCCTAGCCCAGGACATGGCTTGGGAAGGACTAAGGAAAACACCACATGGTCTGATCCTAAAAATAAAATATCCTCCAGGCTGGGCAAGTGCATCAGAAGTTCCATCCTTAGCTACATAAAGACTGTAGCCAAGACTATCCTTAACTACATAGAGACTAGGCCAAGCTGTATGAGACCTTGTTTTGAAACAAACAGAGAAAAAAAAACTCCAGAAGGCTCCAAACTGGTAGCCAGGGTTCCCCTTTGATAGAATGCATTGTTGCCTGACTCGGTGGCTCCAGAGAAATCACCAGCTGACACTGGTGTCCATTATGCAAACTTGACCCCTCAGAGCCCAGGGTTGGGAGGCACCTGAGGCCTCAGAAGGGAGCAAAGTGCTCAGGAGAGCCCACAGATCCTTCATGGGTGGCAGAGGGGCTGCTTCTCCATGCTTTTGCCAGATGACTTTCCTTTTGAGAAACTCTAGAGCCTTGTTTCCTATACCTAGGGATCAAACCCAAGATCACGTGTATGATAGGCAAGGCTTCTCCCACTGAGCCACAGCCTCGGTCCCAGAGGCTTATACTAGGATTCAGATGGCTGTGTATGCATAGACTTAAGCCATAATTCCTGGTTTTTTAGAGGCTGACTCCAAGAAGGGTAAGATTCTCAAGGCTTAGACTAGACGCTGAGTTCTGTGGCCTCTAGCAGGCCACCAGGCAAGGACAGGCTATCCCAAAGCTGCCTCCACTTCTCCTGATGTGGAGAAGCTACCCCAGACATGTGTGGGGCCAGACACATCAACCCCTGTGTCTCCCATAGGTTGGTCATAGAAGATGCCAAGGGACCGGAAGTCACCCTGGAAATTTTAAGTGACAGCCTGCTGCAGATCACACTGCGCTGCAAACTGTACCTCTCGCTCCTGGAGTAAGTGCCCTTGTGCTTCCTTCCCGTGTGCTGCCAGGAAGCAAGACCAACAAAAGCTACCACAAGAACCACAAGTCCTTCCCACCCTGGGCATGCTTCAATGACTGACTTACAGGGAAACTGAGGCATAGAATGGGGAGGAGCCCTGTCCAGGAGCATAAAGTGAATCTGCAGTGAGGGTCCTCTCCCGTGCTGTCTGCACATGTGGGCACACTGGCACTAATGGGGCCATCTGGGAGGGGTCTGGGATTCCTGGACTGGGAAGCTAAAGCAAGAGTATCCACTCCCCGGGCATGAGTCTATAACAAGGTATAATTCCAGTTCCCTGCTACAGCAGGCCAAGTGCCTACCTGCACAGCTCTGATCTGGGAGTGGTTATACTTGTGGCCACCAGCAATGGCAGGGATACAGACCCATGCTGGCTTGTGAAGGAGGGAGAGTCACAACGCCCTTTGGAAATGCGCCAGCTCCTGCCTTTCTTGTGAATATGACCTTTTGCTGTGACTTTACCACTTAATAATGGAACATTCTATGACCACTCCCCCTGGAATGAATCTGCTTAGTTGCAAGCTAACCAGGACCCTTAGTTAGTGCTTGCATGAGAGATGTAAGCCCAAGGAAACACTACGACAGAGTCGAGGGGCCCTGAGAAATGTGCCTCTGCTCCCTGAGGAACATATTATTGCCTTGGTTAGGGTAGTGTGGCAATAGTAAGATTCCTGACCCATGGACCTTGGCGACCGGGTGAACATGTGTCCCATCTCAAGGTCACACTCAGTGTAGATGTCTCTTGCCCTGTCAGGACACTGGCTCAATGCTGCCCGGTCTGCCAGCAGGTTCTACATTTTAAAGCACTCTCTTAGTTCCTAATGCAAGCCCGCAGGTAGCAGTATCAACCAGCTCATGACTTCTGGTCTCAACCTTGGAGTCTGGCTGGGAGCCTGCCCAGACACACTATCCCTACAGGATCCTGTGGCTGGAAGTCATCAAGAACATACGCATTGGAGTACGGCTAGAACAGATAGGGAACAAGACCCAGGTGGCCTTCGAGGAGTGCCATACACCACCTGGAAGCCTCAACATTGAGATCTTGAAGCAGTGAGTACCTGGTGCTTCTGAACCTACCCTGGGTGTGGCAGATGGTTGCTCTTCCTGCAGTGATCCGTCTCTGAAACCCAGGGCTGGGGCTGCCTCTCCTTCAAAGTCACAAACTGTGCCTGCCACCTATCAATCTCACCTGCCTCCACCCTGAAGGTCATGGTTAAGACTCAACCTCTGCCTAGCTAATCCTAACAGAGGGTCCCAGCCAGATCCTGCATTCTGGGAGCCTCGGTTGCATTGTTGACAGTACCCAACCCACACGGAATGCTCCTAGGCAGGAGATGTAAGAACCCACTTACATAGCACAGAAACTGACTCCCAAGGGGATCATTCATCTATTTACAAGACCCAGAGCCTGCAGGAAGCAGGATGAGGTCTTTTCATTGCCAGTGGGGTTACTTTCTGAGTGAAAATCCCAAAGACCTTTATGAAGGAAAGAATAAAAATCAGAACACAATGCAGAAAACTGGAGGGGGAAGCAGGAAGAAGAAAATGGAGAGGAGGTTGGAATGCCAGGGAAAGGAAATGTCCTGCTGTCCTGCCTCAGTGGTGCTCAGCTGCCCCTTCCCTACCCACATCCCTCCCCTAGAGCAGACACCCTGTTGCCAAACCAGCTGCTGAAACTGGTGACTGAGATCCTGGACGAGTCACTGCCGTTCCTCCTCCAAAAGATAGTGAGTCATGTGGGGGGGGGTGTAGCCCCGAAGAGAGCCCCCCTACCTCGGCTCCATACCAACGGGACTCCCCCTTCCCTTCCCCCTAGGTGTGCCCTGTGACCACAAACCTCCTCAACTTCCTGCTGGAAGACCTGCTACACATCGTTCTTCGTATGTTGCTGCTGGTCAACTGTCCCTTGCCGTGTGCCAGGCACCGTGTGTAGGAATATATCCAGAGACAGGACAATCCTACCTGCAGGGAGGATGCTTTCTAATGGGGAAAAGGAGGGGACAACATGGCTTGTAACCTTCATATGTCACTTCCCCTCTGAGCCTCAGTTTCCCTATCTGTTAAACAGGATCAATGGAAGGCCCATAGATAAGGCCTGTTAGAATAATACTAACAACCTGGCTCAAAGCCAGCATGCAATAAATGTCCCTTGTTCTAGGAGGCCATGTGCCTAGCCATCAAGGAACATAAGGCTGAGCAGAGGAGAAGGAATTTCTCCCTGCCTTCCACAGCATCCTTCCCACCTCTACCCCTGAATGAGTTAGGTTTCATTTCTGCACCACAGCTCCAATCATTTCGGGTCCCAATGATTTCCAGTACTATGTGACCAGCACGGAGTTCACAGAGGGAGCCATCCTGATGGAAGTGCAGGTAGGCAACCCTAGACTGCCACAGGCCCTTGGGGAACCTGCTGAGAGTGGACAGGCAAAGAGAAAGGGAGATGGGGCCTCACTGGGTGGGGAGCGAAGGGGGGAAAGGAAGACAGGAAATCGAGAAATCAGAAAAGGGAATGGTCAACCAAAGAGGAAAGAGGATGGAGAGGCCACACAGGCTGCTGACCAGTGAGTGAGTCAAACCCAGAAGAAAGCAGCTGAGTCAGATGGGGAAACTGAGGACAGAGAATGGTTGAGGACTGCCCAGATCCTGCCTACTGCTCCTTGATGTCTCTCTGTATGGAAGGTAGGAGGAACAAGAGGGCCCAGCAGGGACAGGGTTCAGAGAATGAGTGGAGCTCGATGGAGGCCAGGAAGCCAGGCTCTACCTCTTCTCCTGTGAGATTTGAGTGAGTGGCATCGCCTCTCTGGGCCTCAGCTTCCTGGTGGTCAGACAGTGACCATAATGGCTCCCCTCTGGTGATGCTGTTGGTAAATTCAAACGGAACTGTGTCAGGGCCCGTATGTGCCTGCTGTGTCAGCAAGGTGAGCTGAACCAGGTGTCCACCAGGAGACCTATCCCCACTGACCATCTTCCTTCCACCATTTCTCTGAAGCTTGTGACTCCCTGTGGCCTACACCAGCGGGCCTCAAGGCCGGAGCATGTGGTTCCCCCACCTCTCCCAGCATTAGCCCAGGACAGCATGGCAGACTTTGCCTTTTGGCTCGAAATCTACAATGACATCTTGTCCTGTCTGTACACCAGTCAGGAGATCTTCGTGGAGCCCCAAGACTCCTCAGTGAGTGCTGGGAAGTGGGTAGGAGGGAGGGACAGAATGTTCCTGCCCCGTTTCTTACGTGGAAGAGCTAAGGCCCCAGTAGAAAAGTCACTTCCCCACTCTGGACTTGACCAGTCTAACCTGACTAGCTCCTATTTATCCTTCAGAACCCTTCGCAAAAGTCCCTTTATTTGAGAAGAGGAACATGCGCATGCCTTTCTTGTTTTCTTTATAACACATACCCATTCTTACACAGCAGATACTTATGAAAGACTCTGTGGGCTGGCCCTATAAGCACAGGGCCCCTATCATGTAGGGATCAGAGTCTCATAGGGGAATAGAAAACTGAGCGAGAAAATGTTGTGGTAAGTGAACGACTTGAGGGTGGATGCTCAAGGGGACACTGAGATGGATTACTGGGGAGTAAGGAGTTTAGAGCTATTAACACCACAGACAGACAGACAGACAGACAGACAATGGGAAACAACATGGCAGTCTCTGAAGACAGGCTCAGAGCCTTCCTGGCAGAGGTGGGATCTGAGGATGGAGAGGTGCCTGCCAGGATCTGTGAAAGGATGCCACTGTAAGTACCATGTGCGGCCTGGTGGAGGCCAGGTTCTAACAGTCCATTCTTAGAATAACTAGCTGGCTTTTCTTAAAGCAATAAGGGCGGCCAGAAGGCCACCTGCATACTGTCACTAGGGAAGACATACCTGAGGCTGGCCTCTGCAGTGGTGAGGAGGCGCACACACAGGTCAAGGAGAATTAGTGCTTCCCAAGGCTGATGGGAACAATGAACAAGGCATCCTATATCCCTGTTCAAAAGCCCACAGCAGCTTCTCCCTATCGCAGGGTTAAAGGCCAGGCTCCTCTGTGTGGGTCTGGGCAGTCTGATCCCTGGCCTCTCTCTAGCTCTGTCTCTCTAATCCCTGCCTTCTAGCCACTCAGGCTGCACTGATTCCCAGCTCAGGGCTCTCTGCCTGGAACATTATTCTCTCACTGGGAGTCTCGGTATGAATGTCATCTCCTCACACTGCTCCTTTAAGACTGCTGCATCTAAAGATGGAAGAAAGTGCAGCCTTCCTCTCTCTCTCTCTGTCTCTCTCTCTCTCTCTCTCTCTCTCTTCCTTTACTCCCTTTCTCTTACTCTTTTAAAACACTGATATCATTTTAACTTTATATATAATTTCATATGTATATGAAATTACAAATGCAAAGTGCATATATATGTGTGTATACGTATGTATGTTGGGCATCTTTAACTCAGATCTGAAATTCAAATGCTCCAAAATCTAAAAACTTTTCAAGAGCCCACATGACACCACAAGTGGAACATGCCACATCCAGAAAGATACATTGCACAAAGAACGTTGTTTTGTATAGTTACACAAATGAGGGCCCAGACTGGGGAAGTGGCCTATTCTATATCATCCATAAGAGGGACTGGCTATAGATGAGGTCTCCTGTCTCCCGCTGCTCGCATCTGTATCCCTCACAGGTACGACAGCTCTGAAACGGTTAGAAGTAAGCCCTACATCTGAAGAAGTTCTTACAGTGGTAAACAGAGACACATCTTCAGGGTGTGCACATCTTCAGGGTGTGCACATCTTCAGGGTGTGCACATCTGCTGGGTGTGCACATCTGCTGGGTGTGCACATCTTCAGGGTGTGCACATCTGCAGGGTGTCCTGTAGAGCCTCGTTTGCTACAGAGGAAAAATCAAAGTTGATTCCTGGCCCATCACTAAACAACTAGTAAATTTACAGAGACTACAGGCAATGTAAACTAAGCCACCGTGCTTTGTAAGAACAAGATTGCTCTGTTGGTCCTGGCACTGAGCGGCACTAACGAGGCACAGGGCTATGTGCCCAGAATGCTCCTCTCTGTTCATGCTTGTATGTGAGCAGAGAGAGTCCATTTGGATATCCTTCAAAATGTCAACAATAGTTACCTCTGAGAATTGGATTCAGAGAGAAAAGTAAAGATACATTGGGTGAATTTTTCTTTAGACATTTCTATAGCTTTCTCTGTGATGATTGTGATTTTGGAAAACCAATGGAGCAGGGATCCACTGTAACTCAGAGGTCAAGAATGAGCTTAGCACGTGTGAGGCCCTGAGTTCAGTCCCAATGCCTCCCTGGAAATCAGTAGAGCATAGATGGATGGGCAGGAGTGTGATAAAGCAATGGCAGGAATCGAGCACGCAAATGTTCCCTACAAAACCCTCTCAGCTCATTGTCTTTACAGCGCTTTTCATAGTTAAGAGGCTGTGGGTGTGGCTCAGTGAGTAGTGTTTCCCTAACAGATGCGAAGCCCTGGCTTCCATCTGGGGCATTGCATCACCTGTAATCCCAGCACTTGTGGGGAGGATCAGGAGTTCAATTACACAGTGAGTTTGAGGCAAGAGTGATACGTGGCAAGCGAGACCCTCGCTCAAAAAAGTATAATAAAATGTTAGACTAAAAATGATCAAAACCACTGAAAGTTAACCTTTTCAGATAAGTGACTCTGGGAAGCCAGACACGATTGGCCCTGAGCTGAGGCTGACTCATGCCGACAGTGCACCAAGTAGAGACAGCCGTCTCCCTGAGCCCCCAGTTTGGTCAGAACACACCTGCAGGACTCCACAGCTAACTTGGCCCTTACCTTTCTAGGAAACCAGCCTGTGGGAGTTGTTGTCCCTGAGTGCCCCAACACCCAGGCCAGAGGTAGGTATGGTGCCTGCCCCTCCACCAGCACCCTGGGCTAGGCAACCTGGACCGAAAGGTTTCATGGACATGTTGCATTTTTCTGCTGTGGGCTCTGGAAGTCACTGCAGCCCTTTACAGTGTCAGGGATGTAAAACAGGAGGAAGCAGTCAAGACAGTGACTGTGACTGTGGGCTGTCAGTGTTCACACTAAGCATGTCCCGCCCTGCTAAGACTCATCCAGGGCTCAGCGCCTTGAAGGAAGCATTGCTGAGGACCTGGAAGAGCAAGATTGGAACCCAGTCTCTGCTCTAGGATGTGAACTCACTGACCTCTCTGAGAGCTCTTCACCGGATGGACAAGCAATTACAGCAGAGAAGCCTGTAGCACTGTAGGTGCTAATGCCTTTTGAGCATAGCACATTTGTTAGCTCACTTAAGCCACACGACTTTGTGGAGCGGGCACAATTCTTACCTTTATTTTATAAGAATGAAAATGGAAAGCACAGAGGGATTAAGAATTTTGTTTCAGAGCCAGGCGGTGGTGGCGCACGCCTTTAATCCCAGCACTCTGGAGGCAGAGGCAGGTGGATCTCTGAGTTCGAGGCCAGCTAGTTCCAGGACAGGCTCTAGAAACTACAGGGAAACCCTGTCTCGAAAAAAACCAAAAAAAAAAAAAAAAAAGAATTTTGTTTCAGGCTACAAAGCTTTCAGGGGTAGAGCCAGCACTTCAACTCTCAAAATCAGCACTGTGCATGCCCAGGACCAAAGGATGTGATCTCACCTCAGAGAAGTTCAGAGGAGCCAAGTAACTTCACCTAAGCCACACAGCACGATGTTGTAGGGCTAGAAGAGAAACCCAGTCCCCTGCCTCATCAGAGAGTCTTGTTCCCACCCTCCCAAGCCAGGGCCAGGGAAAACTACCTTTAACCCTCCCTCTACCATCCCTGCTTTAACTTCATTCAGGTGTATAATCTGACCAGAGGGAGCCCGGGACTGATCATCAGCGCTCTGGATCCCCCCACTGTCCTCCTTGATGACGTCGGGGCCACAGTCACCCAGCAGGGCTTACTGATGCTGCAGGGGACCAACAATGCCTCCTTTGGTGCAATTGCCTGGGTGAGAGAAACTGCAGGGATTTGGTTCCCAGTCTGCAGGCTGAGGGCAGGGATGGGATGGCTGTGACCAATCCTGCCACCCTCTGCCAATGGTCTACATGTGGGCAGCTGTGCCCACTGCTAACATCCACATACTAGTTTCCGTGCTCACTGAAGACCTCCTCAGCCATGAAGACATTCCGACTCCAGACCCTCTTGTAGGGTGCAGTTAGGGCTTTCAAAGAACTCCCCTAGGGATGGATGAGTTACAAAGTCAAGACACCATACCAATCATCATGGGAAGGATTCTGGGAAATGCAGCCCCTCCAAATTCCAACGGCTCGATTCTGAATCCCTGACCTCAAAATTGAAAAGCACCTTGGGTGAGAAAGCAGAAGAGTATTCTGCCACAGGTGAGCCAGATGGCATCACTGTACAAACAAGAGTTAGTTATCCCTCACTGGAAGTGAAGAGCGCTGAACCTGTCCATATGAATTAGAGGACTATCTACACCCAGCAAAACCAAGGGGTGCCAGCCGTGATGGCACACACTGTAATCTCAACCAGTGAGAAGCTGAGGCAGAGGGATCGCTGAGTCCAGGAGTCTGAGACAAACTTGGGCAACATAGCAAGAATCCATTTTAAATAAAAGGGTGATGATGATGATGATGATGATGATGATGATGATGATATTGTCAGTTAGGCCTCTTGCTCATTGATAGAGCCCTAGCCTAGTACGAGGCCCTAGGTTCATCCCAACATGTACACAGGCAAGACGCCTACTGGTTTCCAGAAATGATTCCAGAATAAAGACCTTTCCATTGAGCCTGCCTCAGGTTCAGGCCTGGCTCCTCTGCCTTCCATGAGTGTCCTGCCCCACCAGAGACACCCCCCAGGTGACACATAGTATGGGAGAGACAGTGGCATGGGTACAGGATGAGGACCATGGGACAGAACCCAAGTTCATGGGCTGGGCCTCAGGTTGGGACTGGGATGGGGTTGGTAAGGGTTGGGGAGCTCTGTAAGAAATGGCTCCAACTCTTCCCTGCCTGTCTGCTTTCAATCCATCTCAGCGACTCCTCTCCAAAGCTGCGTTCTCCACAAGAAGTCAGAAACTAAAACTCCAGTTCACGCCACACAGGTAATGGGTTTTGATTTGGGAAATATAAGACAGTTGGGAGTGAGGGATGAGGAGAAAGGGGATGGTTGGGGATGGCAGCCCCCTCTGTGCCCAGGGCAGGACAGGTACTTAGACTCCCAGCTCACTCACCGATTTACTCTCTTTCTTCTGGCAGCACTGTTGTCACCTTGGGCTCCTACCCCACCATCATTGAGAAGCAGGTGAGTCCCTTTCTTCAGCCTTGTGTCTTAGAAGATCCATAAATGCACAGTGTAACTACTCCCAAGTCACTGACACAGTGACACTGGGAAAGCCTGAGTCACACTCTGTCCCTAATCTCATCTCACCCTGGAGCCCCTGACTCCTACTAGGGTAGGGTGTAGCCTCTGAGGCTCTGGCTTGTCTGTTTCATCCTTTTGCATATATATAACAAATATTAATTGAGTACCTTCTATGTGCCTAGCCTTGCCCCAGGTACACAGATGAGTCAGGTATCAACACAAAGGCCCCTACCCCTCATAGGCTAGCAGCCATAAGACCATATAAGCCTCAGCAAAGCAAACCGTACAGCACAGAGTCAGGTGATAGCACCATGAAGAAAGAAGAGGAGTCAGTGTGAAGATCAGCAACATTAGAAAGGAGTCTGGGGCTAGAGAGATGGCTCAGTGGTTAAGAGCACTGCCCTGGTTCAATTTCCAGCACCCACATGGCAGCTCACAACTGTTTGTTCCAGGGGAGCCAACACCCTCACACAGACATACATGCAGACAAAACACCAATGTACATAAAATAAAAATAAATAAATCATTTATTTTAAGAAGGGAGTCGGGGGTTGTATTGAGGTGGCTTTTAAACAAAAACTCAAAGCAGAAGTGGGGAGACTAGAGACATCAGGGAAGAGGTGAGCCAAAGACCCAAGACTAAATGTGTCCCCATGGGTTCAAGGAAGAGCCAGGGCTCTGGAGCAAAGTGCAAGACCCAAGATGGGCAGGGCAGGTCCTACTGGGCTCATACTGGGGTGACTTTTCCTCAGACTGAAATGGAAGCCTTGTTGAGAGAGTGTAAGCAGAGGAGAAGCAGCACCAAGAGAAGGCAATGGGGCCACAGCAGGGTGTAGCCAGCAGAGGGTGCATGGGAAAAAGAAGGCAATGGGGTCACAGCAGGGTGTAGCCAGCAGAGGGTGCATGGGGAAAAGAAGGCAATGGGGTCACAGCAGGGTGTAGCCAGCAGAGGGTGCATGGGGAAAAGAAGGCAATGGGGCCACAGCAGGGTGTAGCCAGCAGAGGGTGCATGGGGAAAAGAAGGCAATGGGGCCACAGCAGGGTGTAGCCAGCAGAGGGTGGACGAGGTTCCCAGGAGGTGGTAGTGGTGGCCCAGTACACAAGAGTCAGGGACTGGCATCTTTGAAGGTGGTCCTAACCAACAGGATTCCTAGCCTGGTCAGAAAAGGGGAAGGAACTGGGGAGTCATCTAGGATGGTGCAAGCTTTTTAAGGACCAGTTGTGTTCTACATGTTAAACACAGGAGTGCAGGGAGCTGTGCAACATGGCTGAACCTACTAGCCTTCAGCCCTGAGCTCAATCCACTGCTTATGTAACTGTACCTCTTCCCCAAGGGTTGATCCTGCTCTTGCTTGGGAAGAAGGGTGCCACAGTAGGCTCTCCCCCAACAGTCCACCAGACCTCTCTGTAGGCCTGTATGTCACAGACTCCAGCTCTAAAAGAGAAGAGTCACAGGGAGGTGGGGCCGAATGAGTATATGAACCAAGAAACACTGTATGGAGAGTTCACTGGGGCCAGAACCCAGGCCTGCCCTACAGAATATTATGGTTTTCACTTGCTTTGAATCTGCATTAAAGGCACAAAGACTCTTTTTCTCCAATCTGGAATCTTGTCTGTGACATATCACAGGACACCCATGAGACCAGGGCGACAATTTATACACTGTATAAGCCACCTACACCACAGACATGTAAAACATGTGTGTAGCAATAGCAGCCTCCCACCAGACAAAAAGCAGCAGTCAGGACAGTCCTGATCAAGACCTCCTTGCGCACACCTAGGGATGGGAGGCTTGCTGTTTCAACGTGTCCCGCTGTCAGCATCTCTCAATACTAGAAGGTGGTCTCTCACACTGACCTAAAGTTGGTCCCTGAGAAGTTATGCCCTGGGTTCCATAGACCCATCTGTTTCCCTCCCTGCAGAGATGGTACGTGGCTGGTGGGGGAGGTGTCTCCTTCTTGGGCGCCTCAGTGTTGCCTGACCTTTCACTAATCTGACCCAAAGCCTCCAAGGTCCTTCAAAAGTGACATGTGGATAGATGTGGTAGCACCTGTAATCCCAGCACTAGGGAAGCTAAGGCAGGAGGATAGTGTGTTCAAAGTCAGCCTAGCCCATATAGGAAGACTTTGGGTATTTTTAAGGTGGTATCTATAGGACTTCTCCAGAATCTATGTAGCATCTGTATAGTAGCCTCCCCATCCTGGGCTGGGATGCACCAAGCCAGAGAAACTGAACTGTATGCTCTTTCCCCGTTGCAGGAAGAGCATCTGAAGGCCTTGCTCTTGGTGGTCCTGAAGAGACGGTTCCTGCCTCACCATAACGGTGAGTCTCACTGAACCTCTCTGTCAGCCACACATCACATACATGGCTGGAGGCAGCACCAGACCTGTCCACAGGAGCTGCAAACAGCTGTCAGACTTGAGACTGGCCTCCAGGCAAAGCAGGAGGCAGTAGACACCCAAGCTTTCAGATGCAGTTGTGGAGGACGTAATGCTGATGCAAGCTCAGAGCATGGACAGATGGTCAGATGAGCAGCTGCAGGGAGGGTGTAAAGTCACAAGAGGGGAGGGGCCACTCAGCCTCAGCAACTACAGGGCCAGCAGTCAGTGGTCCCAAGTGGAATGCTAGATGGGCTGAGGCCAATAGGAAGGATGGCTAAAGTGGGCAGCTCACACTGTAAACATGATCAGCAGGGTAGGCATCGGTACCTGCTAGACCGGCTTAAAGCTAAATATCACGACACATCACCTTCCCTCTAGCTATCAGGAATCCAAAATTTTCCAAAACTCCCTGTCTCACCCTGGGCTCCTCAGATGCTGAGACAAGGCACTGTAGACACTTGGGGAGGTGAGTTAGGAAGATGGAAAGGAAATCCATAGCACTGGGCTTCCTGCTTGGCCAGGTATGGTCATACAAGGTCTAAACACCAGGCTAGGAACTTGCTCAAATTCCACGGGGTGCTGTTCACACTGCAGCCCTACCCAGAGGAGAAAAGGGCAGTATGAGGCCATTGCAGAAACCCAGGAGGGCTGTAAGAAACAACTTGAGAGAAGAAACCACAGTGGGGAGACTTGGGAAAGCCCCATGGAAGAGACCTAGCATGAGGGGTCCTCAGGCTGGGGACCCAGTGAGGTCTGAGGACAAACGGGAGAACACACACATGGGCTCTTCCTCCTCCATCCACCCCAACACCTGACCTCCAAGTGACCATTAGGCCAGCAAGAGGATGCCAGATCACTCCAAGCCCAGAGTGGCTGGGTGGAACGGGGTGGGGGAAAGTCTGCTCAACACAGGGTGGTGTGCACAGGAGGCGGCCATGCCAGGCCCTCAGTTTTTCACAACTATTTATGGGAAATCAGCTAGCCAAGTAGTTGCCAGAAGCACTGACACAAACCGACCAGCTCTGTAAATTTACTGATTTGAGGCTTAGTTTGCAGCTGTTTGGGGAGCAAACACATCTGATACTGTCTGACAGGGCCATGTCTAGCGTTTTCAGTTGGTTCTGTCCCCATCTCATCTATTTGTGAGATGTTTCATTTCAACATGTTTCAACACGTCAGCTCATTTTAAGCTCAATGAGAGAGAGGTTTAGGTAAAATGCATTTCCTGAGCATATTCGCAGGAAACCTTCAATCTTCATCAAATTGAATCTCCCTTAAACACCACACAGGACAGCTTCCTAACAATGTGTTCACAGGTCTGGGACATATTTAGTAAGAATGTTCCTTTAAAAGACAGGTGTAAGTAAAGGTATGGGGAGGTGATCCGACCTGTGGCTCACAGGACACGTGTGTCCCAACATGTTTGTAGATGACAATATCACAACAAAATGTTGAAAGTGGTACTTCTCTAGTAACGTCTCCTTTCCTAGGCTACTTATCAGGACTGCCTGGACAAGGGGGATTAAGGTGCAGAAGGTCTCCTGGCTAGGGGCTGTGAAGGGTAGCCACCCAGAGTCTCCCAAGCACACCTGCCAGACAGTCCTGCCCTCCAGGCCCTGAGCGCCTTCCTGCCTTCCTCTTGCAGAGTGGCTCAGAGAGCATGGCCTCCCACTGCCCAACATAAAGGGCATCTACTTCAGTCAGGCCCAAATGGACTTCTCTGAGGTAGGTGCAGAGGGAGGGGTCTCCCCATGATGCTCAGCTAATGAGCTGGAAGTCAGAAGCTGAGGCTGCTCCAGGCCTCTGCCTCTCATGTTAGCTCTACCTCATCACAATGCTGGATACGACACCTGCTATAAAGTGACTGAGACCTTGGGGGCCAGTGTGAGCCACTCAGGAAGCCAGAACTCAGGGATCATCAAGAGCCCCTCCCCTTACACAGACATTTCTCCCCACTTTGACTGAGAGGAAACTCAAGGCTCAGAAAGGCAGAAAAGCAGGGCCGGGGTGACAAAGCAGGAGTCTTTATCTGTCCTCCAAGTCTATATCTTAGGCAGGACCACCCACCTCCCTAGAACTGAGGTGTCCTGGTTCCCAAACAGTACTGCTGTGCCCAGTGCCCATGCTCTGCAAACACCCAGGGCAGGAAGCAGGGATAAGCTTAGAGGGTCTCTGAGGTGAGCCTGGGGATCTGCTCCCAGGCCAGTCCTGTTTCCTGTCCTGGCTCCCAAAGGGGGAAAGTTCATTACGTAAAGTTCCAGGGATGGGGGCTCAGTGGTGAACAGTGTTGCTGCCCTTCCCAGCACCCATAGCCAGAGGAGGCTCACAACCACCTGGTACTCCAGCTCCAGGGGACCTGATGCCCACTTCTGGTTTCCACTGGTACCTGCACACACATGACATACACTCACAGACATACAAACATACACAAATATAAAAACAAAATAAACATATTGTTTTGAAAGATGAAAGAAATATTTAAAGGAGGTTTCAGAAGAACAAGTTGGAAGGCAGACAGAAATGCAATCTCAGTTAACAGAACACATCTCTCAGAATGAAATGCCTTCTGAAAGCTGAACATGACCACAATAAACTCCAGATTTGGGCAAGGGGAAGACAGAGACAGACAGACAGAGACACTGAGACAGAGATGGAGACAGAGATAGGGATCTTGGGAAATGAGGAAGGAGGTTGGTAGGAAGGGCAGGGCTCAGACACACTCTTCATTTCTTCCCTCCCCTTGAGATGACTACAAGGTTGTGGCACATACTTGTAATCTCGGCACTCAGGAGGTGGAGCCAGGATGATCTGAGTTCCAGGTCAGACTGGACTACATAATGGGACCCTGTGTCAAAAAGAAAGGAAGGACAGAAGAGAAGAAGAAACAAAAAGACGAATGAACTTGAGCTTTAGGATCCCAAGCCTCCCATCCCCATTCCTGACTGCAGAAGTCTGCATTCAAGAATCTGAGGTGGGCCGGGCGGTGGTGGCGCACGCCTTTAATCCCAGCACTCGGGAGGCAGAGGCAGGCGGATCTCTGTGAGTTCGAGACCAGCCTGGTCTACAAGAGCTAGTTCCAGGATAGGCTTCAAAGCTACAGAGAAACCCTGTCTCGAAAAACCAAAAAAAAAAAAAAAAAAAAAAAAAAAAAAGAATCTGAGGTGGGAGCCGCAGCAGGCATTGCCTCATCAGGCCACTCAGTGTCTTCCACTCCCCATCCCCCACCATTGCTGCTTCTGCCTAAGGGCCTTAGAGAGTCCAGAGAAACCCTTACTTGAGTAGGTCTGGAGGACACATCCAGGTAATCCAGGGTTTGTGACTATCCTAACAATAATGCCACCAGTGCCAGAGCCAGGTCACAGCCAGCACCTTCTAGCCAATGCAGCCCTGTCTCATGACCAGACCTGTGAAAAGCAAGGCACACTTGCTGATCTGTTTCTCAGGTGCAGGTTACAGAGCACACCATGCAGACTGTGGTTTAAAGAAAAAAGTCACCTGGAGCTGAGCAGTGTACAACACACACACCCTTCCAGGGCTGCCCTGCTTGTCCTTCAGCCCTCATTGCCCTTCATTCACTTCATACCTCAGAAAGCAAAGTCTAGTGTGCCTGTCCTCATAAATGCTCCCAAGACCTCCTCTTCCTCTCTGCTCTGCACCCTCATCCACTCAGTCCCTGGCTCTCCTTTCTTAGTCACAGGTGTGGGCCCCTCTGGTGTGTCAGGAGCAACCCTGGGAAAGCACACTGTGTGGAAGTTGGGGCACACACAAGGACTCTGCTCTGTCCACAGAATTACATACTACTGACCATTCCCGAGTAGCTGCTCTGCAGAGGACTAGTCCCTGCCCCCAGCTGCACGTGCTCAAGACCCGAAAGTCCATGATCTGCTTCAGTCCCAGTGGAGTTCTCAGCTGTAATAAAGATGTTTCCTCTGTGAGTCTGGGTCTGAGTTTGCTGTTTCCTGACAATAGGGAAGCGACCTTGAAGGGTTTAGATGAAGGGCATCCTTCCCCGCTCTAGTTCTGCTGTGAACCTTCAGGAAAATGCTCTGTGTTCTGTCCCTGGTGGAAGGAAAGACTGGGAATGGTGGTTCACACTTGTCAGCCCAGAATGTGGGAGGCTGAGGTAGAGGAGCTGTCAGGTGTTTGGGCCAGCCTAGGTTACAAAGTGACTTCCATGTCAGCCCAGGCTAGAGGGAAACCTAGCCAGAAAGGGGCAGGGGTAAGGAGAAAGAGAATGGAAAAATAAAAAAGAGAAAAGCCTTTTGACTCTTCATCCCTGCAAGGGCTCTTGTTTTAAAAAGAAAAAAAGGGATATGATGTGGGATAATGCTCTTGTACACTGTAAAGATTTGTCACTTCATATTGGCTTAATAAAATACTGATTAGCCAGTAGCCAGGCAGGAAATATAGGTGGGACTACCAGACTAGGAGAATTCTGGGAAGAGGAAAGGTAGAGAATTAATCACAACCTAGACACAGAGCAAGCAAGATGAGAATGCCTTACTAAGAAAAGGTACCAAGCCACATGACTAAACATTGATAACAATTATGGGTTAATTTAAGTTATAATAGCTAGTTATTAATAAGCCTGAGCTAATAGGCCAAATAGTTTATAATTACTATATAAGTCTCTGTGCGTTTCTTTGGAACTGAACAGCTAGAGGACCAGGTGGGATAGAAACTCTGTCTGTAGCACTCTCCATCATGGGTTCATCCAAACAGGCCTCTTGATCCCTTTAAAACAAGAGGAAAGTGGGGTTCGTGAGTATAACAGAGGCTTTTCTAGCCTCAGAAAGGCTTAATTCAGGAGTTTGAGTGCTAGTAGCTAGGAGTCAGACAAAATTCCTTCCACTGTGTCCGTGGCTCCAGACTGTCTCACAAATTCACAGAGCAAATGTCATGAACCATGAAGAGGGTGAGTTTCTATAAATAAGTTCATTATAGGTTCACAGGGGAGAGCTTAAGAGAGAAGAAGCAATACCAGCTCCTGTGTAGCAAGAGAAGGGCCTGGGGATGGGGCGTCATTAAGGTGGCATTAAGCTGCTAGTTTGAGGACTTTTTATATGACTTATGGCAGAAAATGGGTTGTGGGAGTTGGTTGGCCCAGTTATCCCACCCATTAGGTATCCATGTGCCTCTCCATCCCTAGGTATCTGAACTGCTGTTTTGGTCACACCCTCACCTACAGTTTCCAGGTAGCTGTATAAACAGAGAAGAAAGATAACAAGAAGTTAGGGCAGGATCTAGAGCCCTAAAATACTTCTGGCATTTTTACCTTCCAGTTAGGACAGAGCTGAGGACAAGAATCAAGATCTCCGACTTCAAAACTGCCTGAGCCATTTCTGTCTTCTGTTCCCATCATCCCCTCAGAGGCAGCAACCCTAACTGCCATGAGGAAAAGGGGTGGGGGTGGTGACTGGTCTTCTGGCTGGGTGGGGCTACTGGGGGTGGCAGTCAGGGCACCTCTCTGGTGATCCTGTCTAAGGGACTTGAAAGTGCTTCCATGGTTTCATTTGTGGAGCAGCCAGGTGACATGGGGAAAAAAAGCCTTTGGTATCTGGACAGCATGTGAAGGAGAAGGTGTAAAGAAAACAAAGACTTAGCAAAGTGGAACAGGAGCCCTTTGAACATTAGAAATTATTCCACTCCACTGTAAACAGATAGGATCTCAACAAAAGCTTAGCATTCTAGGGCTCAAGAGAACCAGGAAAAGGCAGAACAAAGGAGATTTTTATTTCAGATTCAGTCTCTGAATCAGGAGCTGGAGATGTACCTCTGTGGTTGAGAGCACTTGACACTCCCATGAGGGTCTGAGCTTGGACTCCAGCACCCATACCAGCTGGTTCACAAACACCTGCAACTTCAGCTCCAAGGGACCAAACACCGTATTCTGAACTCAGTGGACACCTGCGCACGCGCGCGTGCACGCGCACGCACACACACACACACACACACAAAGAGTCACACACACCCGTGCACAAAAATAAAACAAATCTTTAAAAGAATAAAAATGAAATGTCTGAATGAAAGCCCACAGGCTCACCAGAGCATCCAACTATGTCTGGCTTACTGGGCTTCTAGTTAGGTCTTTCCTTCTCTGGCCTTCAAGGATTTGCCTTCAGGCACTGTGAGCAACGTTGGAGTGGCCAGAATCACTGCATAAGGCCCCTCTCAAGTCAACTCTCAAAAAGGAGAAAGACAAGAGACTTAACCCTCTTTGACCTTCAGGTTGGAACAATAGTGAGCTTGTCTCTGGGCAGCAGGTCCTATGTAGGCACAGAGTGTTGAAAGTAAGCTAAATGCCTGTATCTGGGTAGCAGTTTTTCTTTCTTTCTTTCTTTCTTTCTTTCTTTCTTTCTTTCTTTCTTTCTTTCTTTCTTTCCTTATTTCCTTCCTTCCTTTCTTTCTTTTTTTCTTTCTTTCTGTCTGTCTGTCTGTCCTTTCTTCTTTCTTTTTCTTTCCTCATTTGGTTTTTCTTTTCTTTTTTTTAAATTAATTTATTTATTATATATACAATGATCTGTCTGCATGTATGCCTGCCCGCCAGAAGAGGGCACCAGATCTCATTATAGATGGCTGTGAGCCACCATGTGGTTGCTGGGAATTGAACTCAGGACCTCTGGAAGAGCAGCCAGTGCTCTTTTACCTCTGAGCCATCTCTCCAGCCCTCTCATTTGGTTTTTTAAAACAGAGTTTCTCTGTAGCTCTGGCTATCCTGGCACTCAGTCTATAGACAAGGCTGGCCTCGAACTCAGAGACCCACCTGCCTCTGCTGGGATTAAAGGCATACACAGAGCTGCAGTTTCTTACCAAACTTAAAACATCTCATGTGAACTTAAGCATACTATCTAGGGAATGTGAGTACCTAGACTAGTTAAAAAGCCTCTAATCATTTTAGTTGCAGCTGGACTTTCCAGTTAGGTGGCTAAGACCATACAGATGGCCAAAGTTGACTATTTCCAATTTTATTATTAAGGCCAGTTGAAGGTGTGGCCATCAGAGAGTTACTTGAGACGTGGGAGGCCTCTGGTTCTTCTAATATTACTTTTGCCCATTGTGTCATTTTTGGGTGAGTTGGGGTTTTTCCGATCCTTCTTTTGGAAGCTTTGAGGACTCTGTCCTCTTTCCAGAATGTGTTCTGCATCTCAGACGAGAGGACAGATGAGTTACCAGAGCTACATGGCCCTCTGAGAGGGTGTCCTGTGTTCATTTGGAAAATGTTGACCTCGGATGGCAAGGGTCAAAGTACAGGCTGTGCTTTTAGTTCTCTGTCCACACTGATGTGGAATTGCAGGCGTGGTTACTGAACACCCAGAAGTTTTAAAAAATAAGTCATGCTTTAAAATGTAGGTGCCATATAATACTTACATAAGGCAGAGACAACTAAATAGTTCATAAATTCCCTCTACAACATAGAAATGCTTCTTTGCTAAAAACATCTTTCTGCCTACGTCCTTCTGACATTTTCTTCATCTCCTTTCCGGTTCCCTTTCACTTTATGTCCTTTCTTAATATCGTGCGATATGGTCACATTAACAAATAATGATATTGCCTCATTTTTTAAAGATTTGAGTCGAAACTACACACTAATGTAATACAATAAACGAAGATTGCTTGTCTATACATTGTTAAATTGTAAGGTTTATGTCCATTGCACATCCCAACAGACTTCATCACCACTTAGATCTGTCAAGGCAAGCTATCGATGTCTTCGCTTTGGTACTGCACTGGAGATGTGGCTAGAAAAGAGACAGAAAAACAGCTCTTCCCTTCCCGGGGTGATTGTCCCTCTCTCTGGGAACTTCCCAGTCAAATCTTCCCCCTTTCTCTCTGCTTCCCATTCCTTTTTCCCTAGCCCAGCACTGGCGTTTGTCTCCTGGTCCACTGCCCTTCACGGGGGTGCCTTGTCCAGACCTGCCTGCAGGACTGCATACATAGGAAACAACCACTGCTCCTCTCAAAAAAAAGGCATTATACTTCCACCTACAAACTGCTAGCCCCTCTACCCTACCACTTCTTCATTGCCCACACGTGACCCAAGTAAAATTGGCTCTCAAACCAAATCCAAATAAAACCCACAAAGTAGTCCCACATTCTTTACCCTGCAGAAATGCCTTCAGCTGTACCTCTTTCTTGTCCCCTAAGCATCCCCAGGAAGCCACACACCAAAGACATAAAGTTCTACCCACCCTCATTTCCCCCACTCACCTGCAACACGGTTCTCAGCCTGTCACCAAAGGCAAGATGTTCTGGAGGAAGGAGGACATAAAAGCACTCAGCTAGCAGAATTTCTCCGTCCTGCACAAGTAAGCTCCCCTAAAAACTTTTAAAAAAACTACACAAAACAGACTCAAAAACCTCCACCGTACCCTTTGGCTCTCTCAGTGGTCAATGTAATCATATTGCATGTTATTCCAATGTGCTGTCGTGTGCTTCCAGCTGTCATGTGTGCTACTAAAGCCTTCATCCAATCCGTCTATATGATTTGTCTGTCATTTTATGTTCAAAGAGCTAAATAAGATTGAGAGGTGCTGTATAATATGATTTATGCTGATATTACCACTTCTATCATTTTTAAGATTTCTACCTATAGTATACAAGGATAGCCATTGGCATGTGTGTCTACACAAGCACTTTAAGGTAATTTCATTTTTAACACTGTACAAATGCCAGGTGTAGTGGCACATGCCTTTAATCCCAGCACCCCAGAGGCAGGTTGATCTCACTGAGTTCAAGGCCAGCCTGACTGACATTAGTGAGTTCCAGGACAGCCAGACCTACATAGTGAGAGTCTATATAAAAAATAAATAAAATAAACAAATTAATAAAAATAAAAACTCCATTACCTGCTCAAAGATAAACCAGGATGTCTTAAACTTTCAAATAATCCCATGTATTTGATTATGTCATGAAAGTAACTTATCGTTTATAGTGGATTTAAATTGATGACCATATACTGCCCAAATCTATGATGACCAGAAATAAAACTAGATGAAAAAGCCATTCAATTTAAAGATATTGTTCTGACTGACCCACACCTCCCACTCTAGCGACCAGATTGCTCTGACTTTCATACTGCCCCCACCACAACCCACCACTGTCTCTCTCCACCATTGCTGCTCTCTCTGCCTCCCAAGAAAGAGCCTGCTCCTTTCTGCACAGCAGTAGCCTAGTTCAATGCTTTAACTGTGCCTTCACTTAGAATAATGAAGTCAATTATAATCATGAGTTATTGAATTTTTATTAATGTCAGAATTCAGTGCCTTGAGATAAAACGTATGCTTCATTCTGTTTACAACAAGGTGTTCTTAAGTATTGATCTTATTTTTTTTTGATCTTCTTTTAGTAATGTTTACAAAGAAATCACTTGCTTAGAAAGGCAAGGACTTTGTTTTATTCTTTAATGAAACATTCATTTAAATGAAACATTTTAAATCTGTGATTTCACTTGCCAGACAGCCACTTCCTCATCAGTAGGGAAAATTCTCTTCTAAAGAAGTATGCCTAGAGAGAAGGCTCAGTGGTGACAGATCCTTGTTGCTCTTGCAAGGGGCTGGCATTAGGTTCCCAGTGCTCTCATTGGGCAGCTCACAATTGCCTGTAACTCTAGCTACAATGGATGTACATGTACACACACATACACACACATGCACATACACACACACACACACACATTTAAAATATTAAGGGAATGATTCCTATTTGGGCTATTCTTGCTAAACTGCATAGGGATCATGGATCTCATTTTAATGGACAAGTATTTAAATATATTTATTAATGTAGACTATTGAATGAAGAAATGAGTCCAATAATTTGTCAAATTCTGCAAAAGCGTGGGTTTAAAATGCATTAACAAATGGAATATCCCAAGATAGTATATATTTCTCTTAGTTTGTAATGCTTTTTAAATTATTATATAAATAAATCTTTTTCAATTGCTTCAGATATTTATTATTTTACTTGGTATGTGGCTATGTGATTAAATAATGCCAACCTTAGATTTAATGAACAACATTCTGGGAGGCATGGTGTTGCATGCTGTGTAAAGAGACCCTCACTCAAACAAACAAAAAGAATCACGGTTTTCACTAATCATGGTCTTGCTTACCCAGAACCTCTGTCTTATTTGAATCCAGTTTTCATGTTTAAAAGAATTCAAGTATTCACTTTTTCCCTTATTCAGGACAACCTGGATAAAATAAATCTACATGTCTGAGGTTTTGTTTTGGTTTTTGTTTGTTGCTTTGTAGTGTGGCTTAGTTTTAGTCATGTCCATAAATATTTCCAAAAAAAATACAAAATACTCAAATGCAGAGAGCACAGCAGTCAGGGTTTCTGGGTGTCTACTCTCTAACGTTAACTCCACCTACCAGTGGGAGGAGACACCTTTAAGTTAGAGTGCCTGTCTCCCTCCTCTGCTCTCTGTACTTCCTGGAATTTTTAATATGACACTTCTATTACTTCATTGTTATCAGATACTGAAGTCCGACCAGATCCTGATGGAGAATAGACTAATATGCCCCAGGAGTTTCTTCCTTAATGGCCTTTGTAACCACTTCTTCCTCCTGAAGCTCTGACTTCTGCCTGCTTGCTTATTCATCCTCATCTTCATCAAACCCTACAATGAGCCAATACTGGCCATGCTTGGACAATAGGAAACTATAAACGTTACCAGAAAAAGCTATGCCTTTGCTGCTACATCTTCAACAAGGTACGCCCACGCTGTCAGAGCTTCAGTGATGAATGTGGAAAGTAAGGCTATTTGGAGTCCAAAGCCAAAATCACCCAGGAAGCTGCTCACATGCTGAAAGGGTCCAGAGGACCATAGACACCTTCAACCTATACAGGGGACCACTGACCAGAGGGTGACTCATGTTGACTCTAGGGCAGGCTCAGAATCCAGGAAGCTGTATGCTTGTTGACCAAAAGACAAATCCAAGATCCAGAAAGTTACATGCATGTGGCCACCAGGGCAGGCCCAGCACCCAGAAAACTGAAAACACACTAGCCCCAGCACAGGTTGCCTACATAGTCAGGGGTCAGCAACACATTGGCACTCAATGCAAGTACTCAAGAGGCAACCCATATGTTGATGTCATAGCAAGCCAGTACACAGAAGGCTGCATGTATATTCAAATCAGTGCAAGTCTAATGTCTAAGAGAATGTGGCCATGCTGTCTATGGTGTAGACCCAATACACAGAGGATGTCCTTACGTGGACTAAAGGGCAAACCCAGCTCCAAGGAGGTAAATATACACAAATAAGCATGGGCCCAGTACACACTTCATCGTGAAGACCCAATATTAAGAGGACTGTCCCAAGGAAGGAACAATATACCTCCACTTACCTTGGGCAGGGCCAGTACCCATAGGAATGCCCACATGCTGAGTTCAGTGGAGACATAGATCCCAAGAGATCAACTGTAGCTATCCCCAGGGCAGGTTAGTCAATGGCATGACCATACAATGATCCCAAGGCAGTTCTGTACATGAGCAGGCACAGAAAACGCCAACATGACTGTCTCATCGTATGGCTAAGAGAAAAGTTTTTTATTGTAAATAATAGAGAGAAAATGTCCAGAGGCATCTGGAAAAGTCCAGATCAGAGATATAGAGAAACAGACTGATCATGGCCAGGGCTGCCTGCAAGAGAAGGGAGAATAGCAGGGGCGAGAGAGGTGGGCACTGTTATAAAGAGAACAAACTAGTACCTGGGAGAAGAGAAGCCTGGGAAAGAAAAAAGTTCTGGAATGCTGGCACTGGGGCTTTAAATGTTATATATTGTGCTCAGGGTGCTTGTGAGTAGGCACTGGGGAAGCCTGCAAGCTGGCATGGGCTTTGATATGTAACCACAGGTATATGTCAATGGAGCCATAAGTCCCTTCTGCCAGAGGTAAGGAAAAAGACTCCTTTAGGCAGATAGGAATTGATTTCACAAGTTCCTAAGGGATGCTGGCTTTTATCTGTCAGAAGTGACTCTATAGTCCAGTCTGAGCTCACTTCTGCATATATGGACTTCCGGTTGGACTGCCTGGAGCACCCGTACACTGCTCCTGGGACAGAACAAGAACCCAGGTGGGTGACTGCACACTGACCTCAGGGAAGATCTAGTAGCCATGTGATCAGGCCCAGGGTGACCACAGTCAAGGATCAACACCCAGGGAAGCTTCCACATGAAGCTCCCAGGGTATCTCCTATACAAAGGAAGCTCCCAAAGAGCTATCCTCAGGGTAGTTCCAGTATTCACGTTGTTACCTTCACACTTTCATCCAGAAAAAGTTCTGCATCCAGGGCTGCCCACATACTGCCCTACAACACAAGACGAATACCCAGAGTCTTCCCTGAAGTCAAATGTGGTTGACTTCCTTTGGCACACTGCTCCCCAGTGCTGCCATGGTAGCCAGGAGGCCACCTGGGCACTGACCTCAGAATAGCATTGATACTCAGAAGGTCACATGCACACTTCAACCCTATCAGACCAAGTAATATGGGAAAAGCCATGCTGCCTCTATGGCAGGTCTAGGACCCAGAAGACATCTTGTACGCTAACCTGACAGCAGGCACAATACTCATAGGGCACCACTCCCACCACCTTTAGAACTGGCTCAGTAGTAGCCCACACACTGATCTAGAGGACGTCAAGAAGACTCTTTCTTCCTACTGAAAACAACTGTCTTCTTTTTGCTAAAACACCACAAAGGATCCATTTTGTGTCCTTCAAAAAAAAAAACATAACCTTAAAATCCATGTTTTAGGGTTGAGGGTTTAGCACAATGGCAAAGCAATTGCCTAGGAAGCACAGGGCCCTGGATTTGAGCCTCAGCTCTGAGGAGGAAGAATCCATAGGTCATCTTTGCAAACAGGTTAAAAAAAAGCAGTGTCAAATAATGACATCTACAGAACTGCTAATTTGATAATATAAAATAGAACAAAAGCTTCAGGGGAACCTGAGTGTAGCAGATGCAAGGATAAAGAACGAGGAGAAAAAAGAAGAGGAAAAGGAAAAGAAGGAGGGGGAGACAAGGAAGAAAATGCACAGGGGCTGGAGAGTAGGCTCAGCAGCCAAGAGCACCCACTGCTCTTCCGGAGGACCCAGGTTTGATTCCCGGCATTCCCATCATGGCTCATAACTGTCTGTAACTTCAGTTCTGGAGAATCCAAGGCCTTCACAGGTACCAGGTACATATGCAACTCACAGATGTACATGCAGTCAAGCACACACATAAAATAATTTTTTTAAGTTCTTAGGGGGAAAAGAAAGAAAAGTATAGCTACTCACATATATCAGTCAAGATAGCAACTGTTTGATGTAGTCCATCTAATTTAATCCATGAATATCCTATGAGAGAGGAGCTCACACTCAAGTGGGATGAAGGAACTAAGGCACGGGCCAACTTAATGACCCAAGGACACGCAGCCTGCAAGCAGCTCAATCACAATTCACTTCTGGACCCCATTTGACCCCAAAAGCTGAGTCAGAAATCTCACCTCCTTCTAAACTATGGGATTGTCGCACTTTTTTCTTTTTATAATTGTTTTTTTTATTGATTTTTATTGAGCTCTACAGTTTTCTCTGCTCCCCTCCCTGCCTTTCCCCTTCCCTATTCAACCCTCCTTCAAGGTCCCCATGCTCCCAATTTACTCAGGAGATCTTGTCTTTTTCTACTTTCTACTTCCCATGTAGATTAGATCTATGTAAGTCTCTCTTAGTGTCCACAATGTTGTCTAAGTTCTCTGGGATTGTGGTTTGTAGGCTGTTTTTCTTTGCTTTATATTTAAAAAACCACCTATGAGTGAGTACATGTGATAATTGTCTTTCTGTATCTGGGTTACTTCACTCAAAATAATGTTTTCTAGCTCCCTCCATTTTCCTGCAAAATTCAAGATGTCATTATTTTTTTCTACTGTGTAGTACTCCATTGTGTAAATGTACCACATTTTCCTTCCATTCTTCAGAGGGGCATTTAGTTGTTTCCAGGTTCTGACTATGGGGAATGTCACATTTTGTAAATAACAAAATACATGAAGAAACTCATTAAGACCAAGTAATCTCAGCCGCCATAGAAACTGAGGCAGAAGGATTAAGTCCACCTTGCATAACTGACTCTAGCTGTATCTCAAAGGTGAAGCAGAGTTGAGGGGTGTGTGGTAGACGCACGTGTAATCACTGCTCTGGGAAGGTCGAGACAGGAAGAGCAGGAAGTCCACACCACCATCACCTACAATAACCAGGCCAGCCTGAGGTAAATGATACCCAGCTTCAAAAAATCAGAGAATTAAAGGGCTAGGAGTTGGCTTAGTGGTTAAAAACACTTGTTGCTCTTGCAGAGAACTGAAACTCACTTGTGAGTACCCACACAGTGACTAACCACCATCTATAACGTCACATGAAGTGGATTCACATTTATGACTTCCATGGCCAACAAGCACACACAATACACATGCATTGAAGAAGCTAAAACCTCACAAAAAAAACATGAAAAAATTCATCCCCATTTTTTTCTTTAGAATAACAATACAAAGTTAAAAGAGCAGATGAAAGGAAAAGCACTTGGTGATTGAGTACAGACATAGCACATGGAAGACATTGGTTCAATGTCTAGTACTAGAAAAATTGAATGTCACCTGTGCAGACCAGACCACACTTTACCTACAAATTCAGAAGGTTCAGAGACACAAAGAACCCAGGAGAGGGACCTGCAGACTGTGACTCCCAATGGTCAGAACTGATCAGATCAGAAGCAATGGCACAAAAGGCCCAACTCAGCCCCTACTTAGAGAAGACCAGACACAGACAAGCCCAGGAGAAAAGAGAAATGGAAGTCTGTGCACCAGTGTGCGCATTGTGTGTGAGCTGAAGGACACAGCTATCAAAGGGGAAAATGAAATCTTGATGACTGTGTCCACGGGGCACCTTTGGTTCAAGCTGGCCCATTGTGATCTCTTCACACTGAGGCCATTAAGAGTTGGCACCAACCTTGCAACACATCAGGCAATTGTGACCTCAGACCAGTCCTGGACAGCCTTTAAAGGCTCTCCCTTCAAAAGAACATCAGAAGGTTAAATCACTTAGTGTCTGAGACAAGCTGCCCTTTGTCAGCCCTTTGTCCCCAGTTGGGAAACCTGCCCTGTATAACACACTCCATGCATCCTGGATCGGCAGAATTCAATGGCTGCCACACCTCCTAAGAACCAGGAAGACCAGAGGCCACCACAGACTGCCTCCTGGTGTGCTCGCTCCCCACTTCTCACATAAGTTGTTTGACTCCAAAAGGGACATTAAATCAAGAGGTTTAATCACTGAAAGGTGGCACAACTGTCATCAAAAACATGATTCAATTTCCCTCAAATGTCCAGAAAAAATAAGACCTACAACACTTAGTTTCTGTCTTCTACTGAGCATCATGGGTAACGCTCTGAGTTCTGCCCTGTGAGAAAAGGTCAGCTGCCAACTGTTCTTTGCATCTGACATTTCACCAAGACCACACTGGGGCCTGAATGGGGAGCAGCTGCTGAGATTCAGAGCAAGGACCAGTGTGGCTGGGGAAGAGCCCTGCAATGAATGGACATGCTGGGGCTGCTTGAAGGGCCAGGCAGTGAGTAGGAAGACTGCTCTAGTCCAGCATGTGGGCAGCCGGAGCAGCCATAAGAGACCTCTCATTGAATAACCCCATCCTGCCTAGGGTCTCAGATACTACCAGACCCTGTGACAGCATGTGCGGGGGAAATGGCAAACACTTCAGGGATGGGAGCCCCGCAGCTTTCTTTGAAAGTGGAAGGGAAGCCTCACACCAGAAAACGGGCATGGAAGCTTGAGAAACCCAAGATGAGAAAAGAGGCAGAAAGGATTCAGGCTCCGAGCAGAAACTCGGTACAATCAGAACCATCACAGACCACTAACACCATTCACATCTCATCCTGATACTGAATTTAGGGTCACACCCAGTGCCCCATCCAACAAGCCAGGTTTGCACACCCCTTCTCAAGGAGATAACTAAAAGCCAATGAATGTGAAAAGCACAAAAAGAAGACTTAGTCGGCATGTCTCCATGGGAAGCAGGACAAAGAGACCAGTGACACACTGTCTCCCCCACTGAGACCCTTTTTAGGGTCTGGCATGAGGTTCAGGCTAAGTAGAGGCCAGTGTTATGTCAGCTAAGCAGTTCCAGTCAGGATGTGCTTGCTCCCATCACTGTCCCCCTGCAGGCTCTGCTGCTGGTGGTCTGACGAGCCCCCAGCTGTGAAATCTCTTCCAGGACACACCACTCCTCTGGCAGGCACTGAGCTCCAGCCTTTCTGTTCCCAAAGTGGAGTTCCAGGGGTCATTGCCCATCCACAAGAGTGCTATGTTTTAGTCTCCTTGCCAGTAGGGATTCCATTGTCTTTTTAAAACACCTTTATCTCTATTAGGCCTGCTATATTCCATGGGGAGAAGAAAGAAAAGGGATAACACCCAATTATCTAGCTTTCCTTTTTAACAAACTCTGGAACACAGCAATACTCAATCAAATTAAGCTGGTCCCTTGGTGCATTCACCTGCATCCCATGCTCATTGTTACGTCATTACATTCCTAGATGTTACGTGTCAATCATGTCTGAAATGGTCCTGTACTATGGATTCCTGACAGTCACCCTGCGCTGAGTCTCACCTATGCCCAGGGCATTGTTAGGAGCCATGAAGTGAATTTCAGAGGACTGAAAACTGTCAGCTTCAAGGCCCTTTCTACCCTGACATTCACCCAACATGTATGACTACAAGATAGCAAGATTGTGACAGAAAGGAAGGAAGAGAAAGATCAGCCACCTAGAATGATAAACTCAAGGAGGTTCAGATCAAAAGAATTTATAGTCTTCTCTTCCTCATATATCTGAATATAGAACACAAAGAAACACCAGGCCCCTAGGGCCTTTGCACTCTCTGTGACATGCCTGACTCTGCCATCTCAAAACCAGCTCTGACAGGCCTAGGGACATGCCAACAAAAGCAAGAAGAGCCGCTGCTGATTTTGGAAAGCAGACTGCATCACGCCCGTCTTATCAGCACATCTAGATCATGCCCCTTCCTCTATAATGACCTTTCTAGGAGACAGGGGATGCCTATAAAAGTGGGGTGCAGCCTTGGGGTGGACAGTCAGAGGCAGGAGCAGGAGGAGAAGCAGCTTCTGAAGACGTTGACCCTTCAGAGGGACAAGGTAAGGACTGCCCAGAGGGATGCACTAAGAATGGCAGGCTACGTGGGAACGACCATGGGACAGGTCACCTCTGGACAGATGACTAGGGCTTACTCACTGACAATCTAGAATGTTCCTCTGCTGCTGAACTGCAGGACACTGGGCCTAAAGTGGGACGGTGGATATCAAGGGCTGATAAGAGGACTATTTTCTTTTTTTTTCTTTTGGTTTTTCGAGACAGGGTTTCTCTGTGTAACACCCCTGGCAATCCTGGAACTAGCTCTTGTAGACCAGGCTGGCCTCGGTCTCATGGAGATCTGCCTGCCTCTGCCTCCTGAATACTGGGATTGAAGGCATGCCCAGGTGGAAGACTGTTTTCTTAAGAAAACAGGAAACTGACTGCTGAATTCTGAGAGGGGTCCATCAAGTCCCCTGGGCATAGCCATGAGCTCATTAAGAGGCACAGATGCCCCACTTGTCCTAACAGTGTATTTAGATGGATGTAATACTGTTTAGATTTCCCAGAGGTCAGAAAAGAAAGAACTGTGGCTAGATTTAGATTTCAAAAAGGCAATTTATTCAAGGCAAGGAATTGTCAATGGCTTGAATTACTGGAACCACTTTCTGATGGCAATGGCAACAGAGGACTTGCTTTTGCTAGTATGTGTGAACACAATGCTGATCTAAGCCATCACAACCACCGTTTAAGGTTCATCAGCTTCTCAGACTAAGGCCCCCTCAGCTCTGGGAAGACATGGGCACTGGAGATGATTAGAGTATGAAAAGACAGCGGAGCATGGAAAGATTAGAAGGATGAAAGGAGAAGGATTATAGATGATATTTTAAATCAACATCAAGTAATTACCAGAGTGGTACCAGTCACGGGCAGAGGAGGCACATGCTGGGCAGGTATGCCATAGGAGCCTCAGCTGTGCCAGGCAGCAGCAGTGTTTCTGGAAAGCAGGGGCTATAGCTGAAGTCTGAGGAATGGTTGTTGTAAACAGGAACACATACACAGGGTCCTGTCATTCATTAAGAAAATAGAATTTATTTACCTTCAGGATCAGGATTTGACAGAAGGGACCTATTGATAATTCTGACAACTTTCCCAAAGGTCACAGCAAAGAGCCAGATGCCCCAATACTATAAACCCTGGCAGGTGAAGGAGGGCAAAAGGGAGGAAATGTCACAGTGCAAAACATATCTTTTTTTTTTTTTTTTTTTTTGGTTTTTCGAGACAGGGTTTCTCTGTGGCTTTGGAGCCTGTCCTGGAACTAGCTCTTGTAGACCAGGCTGGTCTCGAACTCACAGAGATCCGCCTGCCTCTGCCTCCCGAGTGCTGGGATTAAAGGCGCGCGCCACCACCGCCCGGCTTGCAAAACATATCTTAAGGGCAGATGTGAGGGGCACATAGCTCAGCACCGCTCTAAATGTAAAGAGAGGGGATGGCGAAACCACTCACCTGGTAAAGACGCCTGCTGCCAATCCAGATGAACTCAGTTTGATCCCTGCAACCCACATGACAGAAAGAAAGAATCAACTCCATCAACTTGTCCTGGGACTTACACATGACTTAGAACACACAATGAGGAGCAATGAATACTTAAAGGAAGGCCAGGCATGGAGGGGCACGGCATTAATCCCAGCACTGGAGGGACAGAGTCAACAGTTCTCGGTGATGTCACAGCCAGGCAGAACCAGAAAGCAAGCTTCAGGAAAGCTGGGACTGTAGATTAAGACCCTGTCTCAAAATGAATAATCAGATGAATCAAGGTAAATGTCAGAGACAAAGCACTTAGAGAATAAGCATACGCAAGGAACCTTCTCAGGGAGATGGAAAATAATCTCCAGGAGTGACCAGCACAGCTCAGATCCACCATGAATGAGGAAAACCAGCCAAGACAGGGAAACCAGGATAGGAATGGGGCCTATTGCCCAGCTTTGCTGGCACCGTTCTGTAAGATGTCTCAGGGAAAGTCCAATGCTAGCTACTCACTAAGACGACACTTGGGGAAGAAACCTGGGATTGGAGCTAAGGTCTTGACATGTTCACAGACAGGGACTAGGACACGACCAGGGGGCTAGGACATAGCTCAGTGATAGAGCAATTGTATAACATGGGCAAGTCCTATGTACAACCTCAGCACTGAGAAACAAAAGAGGAGAGAAATTCATACTGGGGATAATACAAAGGATACGTGACTGCACAATATAGGAGGATGATATATATGAGCCCAGGAAGTCAGAGCTCAGGGCAGGGCTCAGACAACATTGACAGGTTGCAGTCAATCCTGTACATTTACCCATAGTAGAAACAGAAAGAGGAAAGAGTTGCTCCATGAGATGTTAAATACTGTGTATCAGACAGAAATTTCCATGAACAGAGGAGAAACTGGAGTTTCAAAATGTGAAAAGCATGCTCTTATAAGAGCCAGGGAATCCTCTACACAAAGTTGCATGCCAGCTCGAAGGCCCATTGTGACTGACATATGTGACCCATTTCTCTTCTGCAGGTTTCAGTCACAATGATGTGGGTTCTCTGGGCCTTGGCCATCATGTTGAGCATCCACGCAGGAACACTTGACCTAGTGGAAGCACCCCCAGGGCTGAACACTCTCCCTGCCATTGTGCCCAATGTGAACACCCTCCCACTTAACCTGCCAACACCACCACTCCTCAGAGATCCCCCCAACAAGCAAGGCTCAGCTCCCAAAATTCGTCCAGCTCTCTCCAAAGGCGGCAAGTGTGTACCTGCAGCTAGATACTTCCTCTCCAGTGGCAAACTCCAAGACTGTAAGTAAGATTCACCTCAGCTGTCATCTTGGCTCCTGTCCATACCTCCCATAGTCTGATCATTTCTGAGCTCAGAGCAGGTTGGTCAACCTTTTAAACAGTGGTTTTCAAACATGAGGATCCTGGGACATCTTCTTGGTGTCTAAGGAGAGAAGGGAATGTGGTTCAAACCTAGAAATTCTGGAAGAGCGAGAATCCAGCTCATCCAACAGCTCTGGGAGATGGTGAAGCTTCATGTAAGGTTCCAATGTTTACTTAGCCCAGAACAGACCAATGCTACACTGGATGACAGACATGTCTGACCCCAAAGTCTGTCTCTCTATTTGCCTTCTAGTGGGTTTTTACCACCTAGAGACTCTGTTACACCAGAGTTTCTCCTTGTTGGGTCCTAAGATCGTCTAGACTCCAACAGTTAATTAACCCTCAGCCTGTTTCCAGAAAAAGGAAACAGAAAATTAAGAATCTGCCAGGAAGCCCTTTACCACACATGCTCTCATGAAACTTCTACTCCATTCCCTCTCTGAGATACACATTGGTCCAAGAGATGAGGAATTCAAAGGCTGAGAGTATAGGAACCTGGGTAGCTAAAAGCATGGCAAAGAATTGATTCAGTTTGTTAAACAGGAAATGGATAGAATTTGAAAAATAAAGAAGGACAACAAGAAACCCTTCTAGATCTTGGAAGTTCCTTGCAGCAATGGTCTAGCAAAGGCCTGCATCAGAGCATGACAGGATGGATATGAAGGCCATTAGCCACTGAACTGTCACAGTGGCCAACTACCACCCCCCATAAGTCCAATGACCTAGGCACAGAACTCAACAAAGAAGGACCAGCAAGGCTGTAAGAGATGCTTCAGGGGACTGCTTCAACTGCAATTCTGCTGAGTCAGATGCCCTATCGTTCAGTCTTGGCTCTGAAATTAGCAAGGCTGAACATATTCAATACTTCACCAACATGTATTTCTATACACGTCCTACAAGAGCTAGCAAGACAGGCATGTGGATAGCAATCTAGCGATTAGACTATTTTCCAGGTCACAGGGTGGCTCTCAGCCTGCTCTCTACTACCCAGAATTCCATGTCTCCCTTCCTATTTATACCAGATGGAGGGAAGCATATGATAGGCACCTGACTATCAGTGCCCAAGCCTCAGGCAAAGGCAAAAGTTGTACAACATAGCACATCCCAGAAACAATACCCTGCAAAGACTACTGAGGTGGTGAGGTGAATCAAACGCCAGAGGCGAATGGGGCAAAATGGCCTAGAAAGAAAGGGTAACCATGCATGTCCCTTAACTACACACCTACTTCTGTGGTCCTTGGACTATGCACAAGATATCAGCAACCATAGCCTGTATCCTTCATCTGGAAGCCATGCACCACATCTGAACTTAAGCCTCAAAAAAAAAAAAAAAAAAACCCAGAGAATGGGGATCAGAGGACCATGAAGAATCTAAAGAACAGAGCTGATATTGAGGAGTAGACACAGGGAGGGAAAAAAAACACTGCGTGTTATATTTTTTAAATAAAAAAAAGAAATAAACAAGACAAATTACAAGAAAAATAACATACATATATGAGGTTCCAACTTCACTCCATACACAAGTATCTTTGAAACAAATGATCCCATAAAATTTAGCTCCATGAGGACTAACGGGAACTGTGGGCAACAAGAAATGTGGACCTATCTGACAGACAACTATTCTTAACTAGGGCAGAGGCAACACTCGAATTGGAAGGCAGAATTCAGAGTTCCTATGTGCCCCATATTTCAATATACCATCTTCCAAAAGGAGGCTGCTAGGGATGAGCTGAACAGAAACCCCACAGCAGGACTGTCTCTTGATCTTTTTCAGATCTCATGGACGCTCTGCCCCCACAGATCGAGGACATTGTCAAGTGTGATGACGTTAACATGGCAGGTGTGCTTGGGACAGTGATAGCCACGGTGGACAGCTCTGACCTGCTCTCACTCTTGGATCCCACCTCCCTCCTAAAAGGGGCAGGCGGTCTCGGCCTAGATGGAATCCTAGGCAAAGCAGGGAATGAGGATCCCTCAAAGCCCTCTTCAGGGCCCAAGGCCGCTGGAGGCCTCGGCCAGCTACTCCCAGGGGGCGGTGGTGGCCTGGGCAGCTTACTAAACCTCGGTGGAGACAAGGGCCCTGGGAAAGGACTTCTGAATGGAGATGTGCTCTCCGATCTCAAGAAGCCATTGGACGACATGATTGGAAATGTAGACAACCTAAGAGACTCTGTAGAGGCCAAGGTGAATGAAATACTCCCAGAAGGCATCAAAGACCCACTTTCAGATCTGCTCAAGGTCAAGGTCCAAGACCTTCTGCTCGAGTAAGTACTTCCTTCACAATTCTCTGGGTTTCTGGACAAACAACTGCTCACTGGGAGCGCTAATGCTCACCCTACAGCAACCCTGGGTACAGCCACCCTTTCATACAGGGACATACTTATTCCTGCTGGAATAGCTGCAAAACATGACCAGGAAGTCTTGAGCTTAAACCACTGGGTGGGAAGGGGAACTCGGCAGCCAGAGGACTGGCAGAGCGCGGGTGGTGCTGAACGGGCGACCTCACGGGGTTTCTCATGGGGGCCAGGCTGGTTCCAGGAGGAGACCTGAGTCTGTGTTGTCATTCTGCAGCTTCAAGGTTGATGACGTAACCGTGGACAGCATGGACATAACCATGGCAGCGGATGAGATCCAAGTCCACTCGGCAGTCACGGCCAACATAGGTGGAAAAGGGTGAGCCTGTTCCCAAACGACTGCCGGGTCACCAAGTATTAGGATATGAGGTCCCTACCCTAGAGCCAGATGACAGGGACACGTACACAGAAAAAGGACAGTCACATATTTTCCAGCAAGCCTGCCTCTGAAAAATACACACACACACACACACACACGCACACGCACACGCACATACACACTATTTGCCTTGTCTGGAACTTCCTATGTTAAGAAGCCCAAGCTGTCTCCAACTAGGCTTTTCTTATGTATTTCCACACAACTAGAAGACATAAGAACGAGACTCCTAGGTTCTGCCACCAACAACAGGTGACCTCCTCAAGACTACATAAGGCAATTATCTGTCAAATATTGACTAACTACCGAAAATGGCCAACCTCTTCACTCTCTGGCATGGGACTGAGGACATAGAGCACGTGGACTGGGAACACAGTCCTCCCCTCTAGACAACAACCTTCCCCAAAGCCCAAGGCTGATTCCCAAATGCCCGTCCCTATGCTGGAGCCTCACCCCAGGCAGTACATCATTCCCCTGCACATCCTATCCACAGCGTACTTGGACCTGTCATCAGCTTACTGCAGTTTCAAACTGCAATGGATGTGACCATGAAAGCTGCTGTTTCCTCCAACAACACCCAGTGCGTCAACCTTGACATCCACGACACCCAATTCCAGGTCAACGAAGTCAACATTCAGTTAATAGAGACGTACGTAAAACCTGCTTTCTTTCTACTCGATCAATGCAGAAAGGTACCAGAGGGGCCCAGCCGCTGCCTCAGAGGAGATTGGTCCACCATAGGTACACAGGACAGTCAGGAATTGCCAGGAGAGCTGACGACCAGAGTTCCTCTGTAGCTAAGAACAGCCTTCTCACACCTACCTTATATCTTTCCTGCTGGCTCTATTTAAGTGACTCTTCCTATATTTTCCTAAACAGTACACAGACCTGAGTCAAAATGAAAAAAGGAACCACAAGGTCACACAGTAAAAATCTCTCTACCACTTCTGTGGGCCAGCTGCCTATGGCTCCTCTCCTGGAACAGCTACAGGGTCCAGGCCCTTCTGACTAGGCACACACTAGAAAAATAGAAATGCTTCTCACGTGCCCATACCCACCTTTGACATTCCTTCCTTCCCTCTGTTATGGCCTAGGTAGGAGTGATTATATTCTCTCTAACTAGAACGTAGAAAGCTGTGAATTCAGATCTATAGCTACACCAAGACAACAGAAAGCTCTCTGGACAAAGTGCTCCAGTGTCTGAAGGGTGAATCCATCCAAGGGGACCTCTGGGCCAGGTGTCCTGTGACTTGCCCAGGGATCTTTACATGCTCCTTAAACACTAAAGACCAAGACAAGAGCTCAGGACCCACACGCTCATTCAGAAGCCAGACATCATCTGATGCCTTCATCAGTGAGTCGGTGTGTCTAAGACACAGACAAACCCAGAACATGAAGATCACTTATCTCAGCATTATATCTTTCAGAGTCACAGGAACTGTGCCTCTCCCCGTGCCTCTGCCCTTGAATGAGATCGTCCCGGTACTGCTGACAGCAGAAATGAATGAGAATGTAAGTCAGGGAAGGGGTGGGGCTCCAGCACAGACCTGATCCCTGGGAAGGAGGAGAGAAACTTGCAGATTTGTAAATGCCCAGCTGCTGGGACAGATTGAGGAACAGTGCCAGGGACCTCTGGAACACAAGGGCCACCATGGACAAGCAGCTCCTCTGGACCATAAGCCTGTGGTATAATTAATAAAAACCCAGAGATAGATACTGGGGCTCAACCTGAACACCAGAAAAAGCAAAGAGCCAGTAACTGGAACTTACCTCTACATCAGTCTGCAATGGAGATCCTTCCTCCAGGAATCTCGCAATGAGACTGACCTGAGAGCTGTCTCCTCCTGCTTCATATTCCTCTCTAGTGCTGGCATTAAAGGTGTGCACACTACTGCCTGGCTTCTGTGGCAATTAGAGTGGCTACTGGGATTCAAGGTGTGTGTCAGCACTGCCTGGTCTTTAAGGCTGACCAGGGAAGCAGTTTCACTCTCTGATCTCCAGACATGCTTTACTTATTAAAATACCAATGAAATATCACTACGTATACCAAGCAGCAGAACTAAAGAACACAAGATTGAGTATAGTGGATAACTTCTGTCCAATAGAGGTCAGGGAAATGGCCCAGGAAAGGGAGGCCAGGGGAGATGGAGAGGAAGTAGGATGAGAAGACAGGCGACTGGTGCTCCCTCAGCTAAGCTAACCTGTGCTGACTTCACAGCTGGAGAATTCCAACTCCTGCGCCATCGTTCTCACGAACTTTAATGAGTGCAAGAACGGTGAGTACTTCCATGGTGGGATATTGCCAGTACACTGAGGTGCCCCCGGGACCTTGGGGGATTTCACAGGGTGGCATACTACAGAGGATGGGCTCTGGGATACCAGACTCCAAAACTACAGGGGCTCACACAACCTACTCAGCACACTTACGAAGGAGAATGGCCCAGCAGACCTTTCTCTGAAGGTACTTGGCTTCTGGCACATGGAAGAGAAAGGACACAGTGCCTCTGGGGCATCTGCACAGAGCTCCCAACCCAAACAATTTTCAAACCAATACTGCAAAGATTCTGAATCAGGTCCTCAATCCCAGGTCCTCATTTTGGAGTCCTGAGGTCAGGAAATCTCACAATATCCCTATAAACATGCCAACAACCAAGGTGGGAGGACATGTTTGGTTGAACCACACAGAGAGTTGAAGTAGGAAAATTAGCTTATTTCTCAAGGCGCAGGGTAGACAAAATGCATGGTCTAGATAGAAAGTACTTCCTTTTTCAAGAAGATTTTGATACATCAGGTTAAAAAAATCTAAATCCAGGGGCTGGAGCAATGGCTCAGAGGTTAAGAACACTGACTGTTTTTCCAGAGGTCCTGAGTTCAATTTCCACAGCTATCTATAGAGATCTGGAGCCCTCTTCTGGCATATGGGCAGACATGGAAACTAACACTGTATACATAATAAATAAATAAATCTTTAAAAAAAAATCTAAATCCTTGTGGGTAACCACAAGCGCATAGCATCCTTTAGGATGTAGAAGGCATCCAAGACAACACCTTGTGCATGGAAGGCAGACAGAATCAAATGTCCATCTGCGGGGGGGGGGGGGGACAGACCAGAGCTGCATTTAAGGCACAGCAGCCGTCAATGGCCATCTGAACTCTCTCCATTCCTCCCCCTCCTCTCCTCCACAGCTACTGGCTTATTCAAGTACCAGACTCAAAGTGCCAGGATATCTCCCAAAGGACTTTCCATCTTCTACTGTGTAAGTATTTGCTGTCATTGCAATAACTGGATGAAGGCTGAAAGCCTACCTGAGCTCACAAAGAGATCAAAAAGTCAGGACAGTAAAATAATGATCGGCTCTTTTCTCACCCCTCATGCTTTCCTGGGATCAGTCTCCTGAGGACTCATCAGGGCATGCACAGGCTAGCATTATGCTCAGTCAAACCCATAGCACATGGCCTGTGAGAACCCCAACAGAGAAAACCAAAACTTCGCCCAGCTCAGGTCTCCAGTCTCGGGGGGTTATACACAATAAAACAAAAAGGGCCAGCTCCTTCCAACCACCTGCTACCCAACCAGGAAGGCAAAACAGAACAGAAGAAAGGAGACAGAGTTGGCTCAGCTTCTCTTCTGCAAATCCATCAACAAAACTGCTCTCAGATGCTGAAACACAAATCCATGCACATTCAGGAGGACATTCATCAACGACCTACAACACACACAAAGGACATAGCCAAGCCAAGGGTCAGATTCTTCTACACATGTCACATGTGGAAACAGAGCCATTATTTATGAATATAACTAGTATAAATTGATAATATGAATCACCTTAAAGGCAAAAACTAACGGACATATGCACAGGAGAATGATGTTAGGCAAAACCCTTTCATTTCTATTTCACCTCTGAATGTTCCAATATCCCTTCCAGAAAGAGATTATAGCTCAGAAATAGGAGGGGAGAATGCATACAAAAAGAGAATGAAACAGACAGACCAAGAAAATACTCAAGAATGGCCTTAATCTAAGAACTTATTCCTCCATATCATGGTTTATGGTACAAGGGAGGGAGGGAAGTGGGAAGGGAAGAAAGGAAGGAGGGGACATGGAGGGAGACCAGCCCTCAGTTCTGTAGACTGTGACAAGGACAGGAAGCAACCAGTAAACACACACGTCCTCATGAAGGCCGTCATAAAAGGATGACTTGGCCTCAGGTGAGGAGTCGTGGTTGCTCAGGAAAGCCTGGCCGCCCTGAGCCCTGCTACCCTGCCACTGGAGCTGAGGCCTCTTCACCCTGCCCTGTCAGAGCCGAGTCACAGGCCTTCCCTCTCCTTCTAGTCTTCTGAGCTCACACAGATAGTCTCTAATTTCCTCTCCGTAGGCTGAAGCCAACATTGGCAAAAGAACTGTGCCCGTGCCTGGAAGTCGACTGCCTCCAGATCCCAGAAACGCCACCATTTCTGTAACTATGTCCACTTCAATGCTGAAGACACTTCTAGTTTATGTGGCCAAGCAGAGCTCTGTCAAGGTGAGTGTCCTTCATCAGCCCCAGGTCTGCGCCACTCTGGACATGAGGGGAGACTGTCACTTCTGAGGGAGAAAGTAGAGATGTAAATGAGATCTGAAGGTTTTTCGGAGGTGGGGGGTTGAAACACGGTTTCTTTGTGTAGCCCTGGGTATACTGGACTAGCTCTGTAGACCAGGCTGGCCTTAAACTAACAAAGTCAACCTGCCTCTGCCTCTGAAGTGCTAGGATTAAAGGCATGTTCCACCACTGCCTGGTATAGATCTGGAAGCTCTTGCCGAGATGGGTAAGACCAATGCCACAGGACACACATCATCCTTAGTATACTAAAAGGACCGTTGATATCATCAGTAAGGTATCAGAATCAGGCAAGGGGGTAAAGGTTAACATTATAAGTATTTCATCCACATGCCAAGCACACAAAGTCATATAATTAATGACAAGTAATTATCATAATACAACTCAATGTAAGAACTCTTCTTCATTTTACTGATACCCTCAAAGACTCAGAGACAGACCAAGTCACAGTAGCAACAAGGGCACCAGGCTGACCTATACCAGGGTACTTTAAAATGACTTCCACCTCATTAAAGATGAAAGGAACTCACTGCAGTAAGAGAAGCTCACAGTTGTATAAACCATGATCAGGTGAAGCAACATACAGGAATCTTCACCACACAGTCCATAAGCCTTCAGCAGAGAGCCTCCAGGACACAAGGGCAGAGACGTGCACTGCTACTTTGAAAGACTTGATAGAAAACGACATTTCACAAGGGTTCCGCCTCAACATCCATCCACTGAACTAAACAGAGCAAGGGCTGGGAATGTCCCTGTCATTTCTTCTTCTCAGTTGCACCAGCCCCCAGCTGGGAGACCAAGCCTAGAGTATCAAACTCAGTATCTCAACCAAGACTGAAGAGCACATGCTAGCTCATGATACAGCACCTCCATCCTCTTCCCCAAACTAACTAAAGTCTTCTTCACAACAGATGAATGATCTGGAAGCCAACATCACCAAAATAGCCTATACCTTCCAGAAAGACAAACTCCTCAGAGTCTTTTATGAGGTGAAAATAACGAAGGATGGCGAGGACTTTGCCACTGGGAAAACGGTGAGTGCCGAGAAATGAGGGTTCGTGAGTTGGAATAAGGCCAAGGACTTGGACATGGAATGAACGCTTCCCAAAACCCTGAGGCCCATTCAGCCTTGGTGTCCTCATAGAGGATGGAAAGGCCACGGACCCATGTCTCACTCATGCTCCCTTGTGTCATTTCAGCAATTAATCATCAACCATAACAGCAAGATTTCAAAATCCAAACTGGTACCAGACATCAAACTCACAAGGTACTACAAGGTGCAACTGCACAGACTTCAGAGACTGTAAAGACCCTGTAAACACAGAGACATGATGGGGTCTGGGCAGATAACTGAATCATTACAGGGACTCAGGAATTGTGGCTTCTGTGCTCTTTGTCATATGTCTGTTCTGCTCAGTAGCTCCTGCCTACAGATGACTTATTCCAAACCAACTGAGATAAGACTTGAACTCTAAACATGAGTAGTACTGTTCCCATGAGCCTAACATTTCTCTGTTCTTTGCGGCTGACAGGTCTGATCACAGAGTGGAGCCACCTGAGGCTGTAAGTTGATGTGTCCTTTTATACTGACCCGTGATAATTAGGAAATCATGTCGATGCTGGACACACAGTGTCTCAGGAGTGGGGGAATAGAGGCCCATGGGGAATAGAATGCAAACTTAATGTGGAACAGAAACACAGGCTCCTAACTAGCTCTCTGGAGAACTCTTAAACCACAGCTGCCCATGCTCACACTGACATATGTGGGGGTGGGGGTGCAAGGAGCATATATATAAACACATAAAAAGGAAACAAGATACTGAAAGTCTGGTGCCACAAGCTGGAGAGAGGCCCACAGTGGGTGCCCAGAGATGGAATTGGAAAATGTGTCCTTTTAGCAGCCCAAGATATGGAGAGTCAGTGAAGCAGCAGACTCAGGGAACATTCCAAGGCTAGCAATCCCTACCTCTCAACAGGATATTCCTGGCTGTGGGATCAGTGAAAAACACTGAGTAGGATTGACCCCCAACCATATAGAGACACCCAAATACAGTCATTAATGCTAAGAGTTGCCCCTGAATGTTAGAGGGCAGAGTTTAAGGAGTGTTCTCTGAGTGCACACAGTGGGGTACTGTTACAGTGGCACCCCAAACCAGTTCTGCAGACCTGACCTCCCACAGAGAAGGGTGAGCAATGAGAAGGAAGCAGAGGTGCAGAAACAACACCATATGATCTCATAGGAAGGTCACGAGAGAGAAACAACACCATATGATCTCAGAGGAGGGTCACAAGAGAGAGAGAAGGGAGCACCATGACATGGATGGACACCATATGATCTCAGAGGAGGGTCACGAGAGAGAGAAGGGAGCACCATAACAGGGATGGACCTAGAGTTAAACATCCTTGAACCACATCACAACAGATACAGTGGCCAACAACTGCCAGGCATCCCACCTTTGGTCTCCAAGTTGTTCCTGAAGTTCCAAAGCCACCTGCTGTAACAGTAGCAAGGTGCCAGTGCACAGGACAATACCTCTGTTCATGGAACCACAAGGGGAACAAACAAAAAAGGGGTCCCCGAACTCCCAAACACAGGAGTACTAAGGATACACTGAGATCCATCTCTACATTCCAACTTAACACATGACAGACCCATGAAATAGAGAAATCCCACAGGAACCTGCAGCCTGTGCTAAGGTCCTAGGCCCTGAGGACAAGCAGAGGCCTGCAAGGCTCTACTGTAAATGTCTTCCTGTGTCTTGCAGAAGGAACAGGTGGAAGGCATTTTGTCTGAAGTCATGAAGAAGTCCTGGTCTGTCTTCAATGGTATGTGGAATTAATAACTCTGGCATCTGGCATAGATATACATGTGTGACACTAAAGCACCAAGCACAGGGCCATCCTGTCATCTGACAGGTTACACATCACTTTCTCTGTCATCAATGATAGCAGCTAACGCTACAAAGAGAAAAGAGATCAAATTGCCTGCTCTGCAGCTCCCAGGAAGTCTTGTTCACAGGTACCTTGGACCAAGACCACCAGGGCATACAAATGAACAGTGGACCTGGGTCACCCAGCACTACAGACATTAGGGTTCTGACCCTTGAAGCTTAACCTTTTTTAGACAACAATGATGGTGGTGCCACGTGCCAGGTATGCACATTCCTGGTTAGCTCTACTGTGGTTGTAAATAGTATACTGGTCAGCAAATGCACATACAACCTCCAGCCAGGTACTGCAGTGAGGCAGAGCATCGCTTCTCATCAGTGTTAGACCACCAGGTCCCCACCTGCTTTGGGGGCCTTTCTTCCCCTACACCATACCTTGCTTCCATCCTACAGGCTGGGGTGGACATATTCATGACACCATGCTGAATGTGTGTGGCAATGACTTTCCTAGGGCCACAAACACGTCAGAGATCCCACGTGTGATTGTGGTCAGAAGAGCCACCCAGGTTACCATTTCCCTTAACTCTTGTCACAAGATGGTACTTCCCCATTTCAGAACTGTATAAACAAATGAATGTTCCAGAAGGAGTGTCTTCATTTGCCTTATTGAATGCCGATGTCATACCGCTGAAATCGGTAAGAAACTGAAATACAATTCTTTTCCTTGCTTCTCTGCTTTGCTTTGCTTGATTTTTCCTCAAATGCAGGACCTTACATATTTTCATCCTCTGCCTGTGCAATCAGTATGAAATTTGACACAGAAAACATCAGCTTCTCTCATATGACTCAAACTTTAAGCTGCACCTGACCCCATCCTTTCCTGCATCTGGGCCCAGTGCAATTCCTAGAGGGTCCAAATGGCAGAGTCAGCATTGTCTCAGGGTGGTTCATCATGCTCTCAGTTTTTCGTACTGACTCTATGAGGGGTCAGAGAACCTTACACAAGTCAGCCTTCATCAGGCAAACAGATCAGATGGATGACATCTAAGCCATAACTACAGGGACATGAAACACAGCCCACTCCAGGTTATGTGATAACAGTGAAAGTCTAGTTACTGACAGCCAGCATTGTGCCAGGGTCAGCAGGTGCTTCACTCAGGAACCTGTGACCCCAGAGTCGATACACTACACCTGCTGTCTCTGGGTGAACCCCAAATGCATCTGTATGGATTTCCTCCTGCCACCCCCCTTCCAGAAGCTTCACCTCCAAATTCCTTCTCTCATAGTCTGAACTCTCTGGGGTGCTCAGTCCAGGTGTTTTATCCCATGCCTGAAGCAGTGCTATGGGATCTGGTGGGGTGTGGGTTAGCACTCACCATGCTGAAGTCAACTACTGGGGTCAAAGGCTGTCTTTAACTGCTGTCTTTCTCTCCCCTTAGAGTGACCTTCAGGCAGCAAACTGAACCCAGCACTGCTGAAGCCAGGCAAAGTACTGAATGACAGCGAACCCCTCTGTGGATTTTTCCATGCAACTCTGAAGCCCCACCTATGATTAAGGACAGTAGCAGTAGTCCCTCAGCCCGCTCAGGATCCTCTGCCCTGACTGACAAGGGAAAGAAGAGCAGTTCAAGGACCTGGGCGTTTTGTAATCAACTCCTTAATAAACAGTCTCTTCATGCAAAAGTAAAAGATGACTCGTGTCTCAATTCTGGTACATCTTCATGAGTGTGCAAACTTGGGGCTGAACAATAATATGAGACAACAAAATCCACTGTTCTCCAGCACTCTGGGGACAATCGTGACAAAGATCAAATTCTTCTCCCCTCACTTTCCCATTTTATTTATGATCTGGAGTGTCTCACAAAGGCTCAGGTGATTAAACCTTGCTCCCACCTGGTGCTATTGGGAGATGGTACCTTTAAAAAGTCCTGAACTAGCTCTTGTAGACCAGGCTGCCTCAAACTCAGAGATCCGCCTGCCTCTGCCTCCCTAGTGCTGGTATCAAAGGCGTGTGCCACCACCGCCCAGCTGAAAACATAAGTTTTAAACAGCAGCATATTTATATCAGAATGACTGTCACAGGTATTTTTGCATAATGAAAAGTATCTTTAAGACTATGAAAGACAGCATGAGAGACAATTTTGTTAATTTGTATTTGTCCTTATACCTTTGTAACTTGCAGGTACACACCTTAATAACTGTATATATATTATACTGAATTTTGTTTGGTGAGGTTGTCCTTTTAAACTGACAAAGCCTTTCAGCTGTCAAACTGCATCAGAGATCTTTGAGAAGGATAAAATTTTACTTGGGGAGTTATTGATTAAAAAACAACCCAGAACTTACTTGGTCGGCACCTAAAGTTACTCCTCAAAGCCCTCCAAGGTTGCTGAGGGTCGTATTTTGCTGTAAACAGCAAAAGCACAGGTCCTGCCAGGCTCCAGAATATCCTGTGGGCTAAGAAATCTGTAGGAAGACAAGCCTACCTTGACCTGAAGAGCACTGGAATCTTGATTCCAGTGATTCTGTCCACTGTCTGGTGGCCGGGGCTTGTCTCTTAAAAGGACAGGACAGACCATTACAACATTCCCTGAATCAGAACCTTGAAGGAATAAACAGATAAGCAGATCAGATATATATTACCCAACACCAGCCTATAGCATCTTCACCAAGAGGAGGTAAAGAGAATTTTGGTACCCAGATTTTGGCATCATTTTTTATCAAACCCTAGAATGAGCACGATGCTATTTGAGGCATTCAGGGGATAAAATATTTTTTATGACTTGGAATCTGTGTACAGAAGCATGTGGAAATTTGCATGTCTTTCCCATGTTAGACAGAGACCTCTCAGCCAGGTGATAGACACACAACCTGCTGAACTTCAGAGCTATCTCTCTCCTGTGGGGTCTACCTGGTGTCAGCTGCCAGGGAGATCAGAAGTTCACTAGAAAGCAAAGAAGCACAAGACAGGGGCTCTCTTGGTGGCCCTGAAATGAACAGCACTTGTTCTTGGATGACTGGCCCAGTGCTAGGACAGGCCTTCCAGCTGACTCCCTCTCACCAGCCCTTCCCGCTCTTCCCCAGCCCCATGGTGGCATTCTCTCATACCTATTTCTCATTTTCTTTTTTTCAGTTTTGTATGTGTGATACATATGTATATACACAGAGACCAAAGGAGGTATTTGGTATCCTCCTCTGTAGGAAGCCCTGACTGAATAAAGTCCTGAATGAATGTGTATTGTGGTCATGGGCACAGCCATGTTAAGGATCGATGTCTTATTTCCATGTGACTGAAAATAAAAAGCCTTCCCTGGGTGACTTAGAGAGATGGTAGAGTCTTCCTCTAGTCTGCATGCAATTTTGATAGTGTAAGAAGAAAATGTCACTATAACACACACACACACACACACACACGCACACGCACACGCACACCACAAATGGTTATAATCTGAAGACTGCTTCCCTACAGAGACTACCAGGGGTTAGCCTAACCTGCTTCCTTGTTCAGATGTATATAATAACCCACCTCCTTCCTCTGCTATGTGCAATACCCTGGCTCCTGTACAGCTGCATATAATAAATACACCAAGCTCCAGAGTGTTACAGCTTCTCCACCTGAGAGCTCAGAGACCACCTGATCCCCACTTTTCCGTATATGTGTCTGTCATTTCTCAGTCCCTCTCAGCCCATTAGGTCCATCCCTGGGACATGCAGAGTGCGGCACCCCTCTGTCACTCTCTGACATATGCACTTATGACAGAGTCTCGCTGAACCTCTAGGTCAGATTTTTGGCTAGGATGGCAGGCAGCAAGCCCCAGCCATCTCCCTTATCTAAGGCCTCCACCCCAGAGCTGCTAGTAGAGGGGCACATGACCGCTCCTAGTGTGGCACAGGTGCTAGGAGCCCATCAGGATTCTATGCTTGCGAAGCAACTGCTTTGAAGTCGCCCACCCCAAGCAAGTGAAAGGACACTGTAAAAGCCTGGATGGACAAAATGCAGAGATACGTCATGTCTGTGCCACCTACTTTTCCCACAGCTGTCTCCACTGTCCTCCTCATTCACTGACAAGATCTTGTTCTTTGCTACACGGTGCCTCCCTTGGGCCAGATGACAATAATGCAAGCTGCATGAGGAGTTCGTAACCCTACCCTACAGGTCCTTCTAACCAGGGTCTTGCTTTCTTGAAGAGACTCTGGACACACCCTGGCGCTGGCCACTAGGGTCTCCTGAGATGAGTTTAAAGGGTGAGCTGTTGTTGAGCCTACATGCTTGTCCTCTCACCCTGACCTTTCTCCCCAGAGAAGGGGACGCATGCCAGAGGAGGACATTGCTGCTCTTTGGTTGTGAGTGCCAGCTGATGTTATATCCTGGAGTAGCTCACTGGACAAGATTTCAGGTGTGCACTTCAAGGGCAGGCTGGTATATAACACACCCTCAGAGGTGGCATTGCTCTCAATGTCCCCTCAACTGATGGTCATATAGTGAGCAGCCTCAGAACCAAAACATCTAAACTGACCAATTAGAAGCAACAAAATTGAAACAGTAATTTTAATAATCCCCACCCCCCCACACACACACACAAAAATCCCTGGACCAAGCAAATTCAAACAATTCACAAAATGGAAAGAGATGAAGCCCTTCCAAACTTGTATCCTCTGAAGCAGGTACCCCAATGCTAAAACTAAGTAATTACAGCATAACAAGAAAAATTGTAAGTCAATGTCCTGGGTACACACAGATGCAACAACTTTTGATAAGAATACTGAATGCCAGTGAGGGCTCACTGGGTGGCTTAACCACACCTCAGGACAATCCATGCCCAGGAGCAGCTGGCCAAAACAAAATGAACCTAATGGGAATTCTTAGACTTTTGGTCTCATTTTGCATGGGGGGAGAGAATTTTTGTCTTATTGTGCTTTTGCTTGTTTATTTTGATTTTTGAGGTTTTGGAGGGTGTTCTTGTTTGGTTTTGTTTGGGGTTTATCTGTATTTCTTAAGAACAAGAGAGAAAAAAACATAAAATTGGGTGGCTAGGGAGGTGGGGAGGATCTGGGAGGAATTGAAAGAGGAGAAAAATATGATCAAAATATAGTATATGAAAAATTAGTCCAATAAAAGTGTTTTTTAAAAAAGTGTTCATCATCCTTAGCACTCAGAGAACTGCAAATTAAGGCAACTTTGAGATTCCATCTCACCCAGTCAGAATGGCTGAAACGCAAAGAAAACAACAGAAGACAAATGCTGGCAAGGTTGTGGAGAGTGAGGAGCCCTTACTCACTGCTGGTGGAAATACAAAGTGCTGTGACCCTCTGCAAATCAGTATGGAGATTCTACAAAACACTTCTTAAAAAAAATCTACCACATGATCCAGCTACACCATCCCTTAGCCAGTGCCCAAAGGACTCAACAGCCTCCTCCTTGGCATTCCCTACCATTCTATTCACAACAGTCAGAAAATGGAAACAACTTAAACGTCCTTCAACCAATGAACGGATAATGAATATTCAGTACATATGCACGACAGAATACCATTCACCTGCAAAGCAAGACAAGACATGGAATGTGCAGACAAATGGATGAACCTAGAAAAGATTATACTGAATGACATAAACAACACCCAGAAAGACAAATGTGATCTGTCTTCTCTCATCTATGGTTCCTAGTTCCAAATCCTCAGATGTGAATAGGCAACATGAGATAACCACAAAACCAGATAAAGAGATCGTAGGCCACAACAGTGGTTATATGGGGGGAATAGCAAAGAGAGAAAGTGTCACAATTACAAAAATATTTTAAAATCCATATTGTCTTTGACTCCTGGGAAGACAGTGGAGGCTAACAGGGCTGTGCTGATGCCCAGCAACTGAAGGCTGCTTTTTACTGGGAAAGATGGTGACTGCACTTTTTGTTTTGTTTTGTCTTGTTTTAATTCTTTTTTATCTGCTCTGTTACATGATTTAGTTTCTTAAAATAAACAAATCCAAATTACATATTAGGTGCTGCATAGAGACAAGCCTTTCTGAACCGCCAGAAAAATCAAAGCTACTCTCTAGCGGGAGGCTTCTGCTAAAGAACAAAGGCACACATTGTCCCGGCTTTCAGAGTTCATTCAAATGGGCCTGCCAATCTCTTCAACAGGAAACAGTCTTCTGGACAGCTATTATGTTCTGGAGACTCTAAGAACTACTTCTACATGTAGGTCAGCACAATGGGCTACTCTCAGCTCTCAAGAATACCTTCCTCCACAATGGTCCCTTCAACCGTTGCACGTCTCTCTCTCTCTCTCTCTCTCTCTCTCTCTCTCTCTCTCTCTCTCTCTCTCTCTCTCACACACACACACACACACACACACACACACACCCTTGAGAGAGCCTCATTCTATTCTGTAATAAATTTTGCGTGTCTTGACATTATGTTCCACAGGCCTCATTTGAAACAGATGGAAGACCAAGACGAGATCCGAGGAGCACATTCTCCACAGTAAGCAGAGCAAGAGCACAGAAGAGAAGGAAGGAAACTTAATGGCCTCATGACTACCTCAAGAAGACAAAGAGATCAGACAGGAAATTTGACTCAAAGACAAAAGAATGGGTGTTCCTCCAGAAGAATGGGGGACTTCTTCCAGGAGAAGCTATTGCTAAGCCCACAAATGAAGGACCAATTAAATGACAGGCATCAAACAAACGTTCTTCTCAGGCCATCATGGGACAAATTCAGAAAAATATCAAAGGAAAAGAGCAAACACCTCTAATCCCAGCACTCAGGAGGCAGAGGCAAGGGGAGCTCTATGAGTTTGGGGCCATCCTGATCTACATACTGAGTGAGATCAGGCCATCTATAAGCTACATACTGAGACCCCGTCTGGGAAAAGAACTCAGTAAAACAATTCCACAGTCGCTGAAACTACATCATACAGCAAAATAACCTCAATGACCTATCACAAGAGAGTTCATGTGGGGTAGAATCCTGACCCACTATAGAGAATCCACAATGCATTGGAAGGAAGCTGGGTGCCAGTCTCACCACAGACAGTTCAGTGTGCTGAGTAAGACTTGGATGCCTAAGTCAACATATAGATACCCCAAAGAGTGCTCAGCAGAGTCAGGCCTGGAGACCACAGGTCCACACTTTTCCTCCTCTAATGTGTGGACAGTACGCAACAAAATGCCTACATGATAAAACCAAAACATTCCCAGCACCAAGGGTCTCACAATGCAGAGCCTGTACCCAGGAGTTTACATGAAAACTGTCTCCCAGGTCAACCTATATGCTGCACCCTAGAATAGGTCCTTTACCCAGTAGGCTACCTGAACATCAATATCAGTTCAGGCATAGTACCCAAGGCACCACAAGAATGCTACTCCAAAGGCAGACTCAGTAACTAAGGGGCTGCCAAATCAATACCCACAGGGAAAACTGTTGAACAAAGGGAACAAACCACACACTGATTTCAAGGAAAGCCCAGTACTCAGGAGACAATCCACAAGCTGCCCACAAGAGCAGGCCCTGTTCCTAAAGGGCAGACACAGTGCTGAGGGGACCACCCACATAGTTTCCACAAGGTCAACCCAGTATCCTTTGAGCTCACAGCCTTCTATTCTCCAACACTGGGTTGGTACTCAGGAAGTCAACTGCATGGCGGCCTCATGGCAAGAGCAGCATCCCAGATCCAACTTCAACCCTGATACCCATGCAGCACTGGAAAGAAATGAAACCCACAGTGTCCCAGGGTAGGCTTAGTGGCATCTACACACTTCACTCAGTACAGACCCATACTAGGAGGCTGTTCCCATGCTGACCTCAGAGAAGAAGCAATATCTCTTAGCCTCGTCACATTGAGCCCTGAGAGACTCAGTACCCATGGGAACGCTTACAGGCTAAATTCACTGCAGGCTCAGTGCTCAGGATTCCTAATGCAGGCTGACCCTGGGTAAGAACCTAGGGGACCAATGCATGCTGACATCAGTGAACACCCAGTACCCATGTAACCACACTCAGGCTGCTCAGAGTGAAGGGCCAGTACCAGGCAATCTTCCACACAATGCCCCAGGTATCCAGTACACAGGATGCTGCCAGGAACTGTTTTCAAGGGCATTCCAGTGCCCACAGCGCCACTCCTGTACTTCCACCAGAAGAAAATCTCCACGGGGCTGCCCGGATGCTGCCCTCCAGTGCAGGCCCAGTACCCAGAGGGTCTTCTCTGATGCCAGCATGTGGTTGACTCCTTTTGGCACACTCTTGCCCAGTGTCCCACAGTAGCCAGGAGGACACCGCATGCTGATCTGGATGCAGGAGCTGCCTCTTGGTAGGCGATAGGGGAAATGGCTTCTGGGGAAACCAACAAGATGTTCACATCCAGTGCAGTGGGGCTGATGTTAAGAGAGAGATTACAGGGTAAAGCAGCAAAGCCTGGAACACTGGGGAAGGCGGAAATGGAGGCTAGTACATGTATGAGACAACCAGACTGGCCAGATAAGAGGAGGGACAGGGCTGTGGACCATAAAGGTAGGCCGGCTGTCCCCTCCCAAACCCCGGAGAAGCATACATAAGGCACTGCTGTCTTTTCCTTGCTTTTAACACTGCTAATCCTAACAGACTACGTAAGACAGATTCTACAAAAACCTCCACCCATTTTAAGACAGAGCGCCAGTCAGTGCCATAGATAGTAACTGAAACAGTCACCACTACCTTTTGGTGGACATGAAGCAAAGAGTGCTTACTATAAGGTTGGCCCAAGAGACATGACTAGAGCATGTGCGCCCTCTGCTGGCTTGGCTCACAATAGCATGGAAAACTAAACAATAAAGTAATTAGCACACTCAGTCTTGGTCCAGTTTCTGCTGTGAAGCATCTGCACAAGCATGCATGAACATGCACATATGCATGCACACACACACACACAAGAAGCCTGTCGAGAACAAAGTTCAATAACCTTTTGCCTCTCTCAGAAACCCAAACTCCTCCCACTCTGGAGTTTCTCACTTTTCTGTAATTCTACTTTAATGAAGCTTGCTTCCACTTTGCTTATTCCCACATTAATCTTGACTAGCATGAGACATGATCCTGAAGCACCTGTCGCAGGACTTAACTTAAGGGTTCTTGGACCAAGCACAACTGGACTAAGAAAAGCCCCCTCACATTCAAACCGTCTGTCACACTCAGAGATGGATCTGTCCACCACGGACCATGTGCAACTCTTGAGGCACGGGACTCAGAAGACCACCTGCACGTTGACCTAAGTGCAGCACTTGACCCAGAGAGGCCCGTTCTCAAAGCCTTCATAGCTGTTCCAGGACCTAGAAGACAACACACCCTATAAACCAGGGCAAGCCCAGTGTCCCAAGTGTCATGTCTATACCGCCATCATAGTAGGCTTAGCACTGAGGCCACACGCCATTCTGACCACATGTAGTCCTAGTATTCAAGGGCTAACTGAACTCTGCCCTCAGTGAATTCCTGCTATCCAGGATGCAGCTGTAACATGGTCCCCAGACAAACCCAGTACTGAAGGAGACAGCCTCTTCCTACCTAGAGGACAGACTCGGCTCTAATAGGGCAGTGTGCTGAAAACAAGGTAGGTCCAGGACTCATGGGGAAACCCACATATTGACTCAGTGTAGACCTGGAACCCAGGAGGTTGACTTCCAACTAATCTCAGGGAAGACCTAGCACCAAGGAGACTGTCTAAACCCCAGAGAGCATCCAGAAAATAACCCCACAGTTAGCCTGGGATGAGACCATAACTCAGAGGACCACTTGCACTCTGTACAGGCCCAGTAACTAAGGAGCCAAAATCATACTGCCCCTACATCAGGTCCAGTACTCAGGGGCACCCTTACACTGACCAGAGAGTTAAGCCCAGATTCGAATAGGTGACCACACGCAAAGAGCAGAGTTTATGCAATGCCATGGAGATGTCCAAACACTGTCTTCAGTATAAACCCAGGACCCAGGTGACCCGTCATGCTGTCCCTAGTTCAGGTCTGATACACAGGCTCTTGTTGCGACTATGCTCCCAGGACATTCTCAGTATCCAGTGGCAGCCCGAGCGCTGACCCCTACAATGAGGCTCACCAATGAGGCAGCCTGCCACATGCCCTCAATTAAGGTGAAATACCGAGGGTCTGCTGGAATGATGACCCAGTACCTAGGGAAACAACTAACTACTACTCCTTCTCCTGTCCATGCCCTATACACAAGGGAATGTATCCATGTTGACACTGTTGACAGGTCTATTACCCTGTGGGTCCAACCACTTGCTGATCTCAAAGCAGGCAAATATTGGGAGTACTTTCTCCTACACTCCAAGGCAGGCCAAATTCCTAAGACCAGACTCCACATAGTAGATACAGTAGGCCAAGTACTTAAAAGGCCTTACAATCCCTTAGGGTAGCCCCAGTTCCTAGAGAGGCATAGAGAGTCTACTTTGTACCCCTCAGAAGCACTGTTATGTTGACCTGGACCAGCATATTGTTCTTCAATGATAGGTCCTGAGGGAGGGGGCCAGAGGATGACAAAATGTTAAAAATTGGAAAGCTGGGGTCAGAGGATCTTGAACAAGCTATCTCTTAGAACAAGCAAGTTCATTAAGAAGTATAGCATCTAAAGCACAAGTTGTAGAGGGAAATGGGACAGATTCAGCAGAAAGTGATATGCAATGGAGCAAAGTCAGTAGGAAGCTAATCCAGCACACAGAAGTCTTGGAATTGATAACCACAACCCCTGGGGGGGGGGAGGACAGTTTGAGTTGCCTGGGGACATCCCTGGCCTGGCCAAGAACGTTCCTGGGTTTAGCCAAGGACTTGCATTCCTTCACCATACACCAGGGCCTCAGGAAAAGCTTTGCATTGTCTTGTCTCCAACACCTCATCAAGAGAATGTCACCTCTGCATCAAAACCACACTTTACCTACAAATTCAGAAGGTTCAGAGACACAAAGAACCCAGGAGAGGGACCTGTGACCTGTGACTCCCAAAGGTCAGAACTGATCAGACCACAGAAGCAATGGCACAAAAGGCCCAACTCAGCCCCTACTTAGAGAAGACCAGACACAGACAAGCCCAGGAGAAAAGAGAAATGGAAGTCTGTGCACCAGTGTGCGCATTGTGTGTGAGCTGAAGGACACAGCTATCAAAGGGGAAAATGAAATCTTGATGACTGTGTCCACGGGGCACCTTTGGTTCAAGCTGGCCCATTGTGATCTCTTCACACTGAGGCCATTAAGAGTTGGCACCAACCTTGCAACACATCAGGCAATTGTGACCTCAGACCAGCCCTGGACAGCCTTGAAAGGCTCTCCCTTCAAAGGCACATCAGAAGGTCAAATCACTTAGTATCTGAGACAAGCTGCCCTTTGTCAGCCCTTTGTCCCCAGTTGGGAAACCTGCCCTGTATAACACACTCCATGCATCCTGGATCGGCAGAATTCAATGGCTGCCACACCTCCTAAGAACCAGGAAGACCAGAGGCCACCACAGACTGCCTCCTGGTGTGCTCGCTCCCCACTTCTCACATAAGTTGTTTGACTCCAAAAGGGACATTAAATCAAGAGGTTTAATCACTGAAAGGTGGCACAACTGTCGTCAAAACCATGATTCAATTTCCCTCAAATGTCCAGAAAAAATAAGACCTAGAACACTTAGGTTCTGTCTTCTACTGAGCATCATGGGTAACGCTCTGAGTTCTGCCCTGTGAGAAAAGGTCAGCTGCCAACTGTTCTTTGCATCTGACATTTCACCAAGACCACACTGGGGCCTGAATGGGGAGCAGCTGCTGAGATCCAGAGCAAGGACCAGTGTGGCTGGGGAAGAGCCCTGCAATGAATGGACATGCTGGGGCTGCTTGAAGGGCCAGGCAGTGAGTAGGAAGACTGCTCTAGTCCAGCATGTGGGCAGCCGAAGCAGCCATAAGTGACCTCTCATTGAATAACCCCATCCTGCCTAGGGTCTCAGATAGTACCAGACCCTGTGACAGCATGTGCGGGGGGGAAATGGCAAACACTTCAGGGATGGGAGCCCCGCAGCTTTCTTTGAAAGTGGAAGGGAAGCCTCACACCAGAAAACGGGCATGGAAGCTTGAGAAACCCAAGATGAGAAAAGAGGCAGAAAGGATTCAGGCTCCGAGCAGAAACTCGGTACAATCAGAACCATCACAGACCACTAACACCATTCACATCTCATCCTGATACTGAATTTAGGGTCACACCCAGTGCCCCATCCAACAAGCCAGGTTTGCACACCCCTTCTCAAGGAGATAACTAAAAGCCAATGAATGTGAAAAGCACAAAAAGAAGACTTAGTCGGCATGTCTCCATGGGAAGCAGGACAAAGAGACCAGTGACACACTGTCTCCCCCACTGAGACCCTTTTTAGGGTCTGGCATGAGGTTCAGGCTAAGTAGAGGCCAGTGTTATGTCAGCTAAGCAGTTCCAGTCAGGATGTGCTTGCTCCCATCACTGTCCCCCTGCAGGCTCTGCTGCTGGTGGTCTGACGAGCCCCCAGCTGTGAAATCCCTTCCAGGACACACCACTCCTCTGGCAGGCACTGAGCTCCAGCCTTTCTGTTCCCAAAGTCGGGTTCCAGGTGTCATTGCCCATCCACAAGAGTACCGTGTTTCAGTCTGCTAAGCAAAGCAACAAATCAGCACCTCTTCAAAACATTTTTATCCTTCTCCTTTCCATTCCATCAGTCAAACGGGCCCAGTTCTTGCCCGCCCCATAGGCTGCAGGGTCCACCAGGATCTCAACTCTCTGTGCTGCCAATGACATCAAGCTTCTCCAGAATCCCACTTTCCTTCCCTGCTGTCCCCACTCCTCCGGCGTCCGGCGTCCCTGGGCCTATTGGTAGACCCACTCCTTCCCACCCTGTGGGCCACCCAGCTCCTATGGAAATCACACTAAACTTTACCACCAGGTCAGCCCCACAGTTGTAACCCTCAATGCCAGTGCCACAAAGGGAGAAAGTGTTTTGACCCTCTCTACACTGCACATCCTCCACTGAAAGTAAAACAGTTACTTATAGAAAAAAAATGAGGCTGGGCGGTGGTGGCGCACGCCTTTAATCCCAGCACTCAGGAGGCAGAGGCAGGCGGATCTCTGTGTGTTTAAGGCCAGCCTGGTCTACAAGAGCTCGTTCCAGGACAGCTAGGACTGTTACACAGGGAAACCCTGTCTCTAAAAACCAAAAAAAAGAAAAGAAAAAGAAAATGACTAAGTCAACAAACTACTTCAGATGTGCAAGTCCCAGCCAAGAAACAAACACACACATACACACGCGCACACACACACACACACACACACACACACAGAGAGAGAGAGAGAGAGAGAGAGAGAAGAGAAAAAAAATAAAAATAGGAACACCCCCTTCCCCAAAAATTTGAACTGTATGGTAATGATCCCAAGTGAGAAAAACATGAAAGAACTTCCAAACAGAGAACTCACAATAATGAATACAGTTGTGTTGACACACACCACAGAAGCTATGAGTATGCCCGACAAGAAAGGAAATAAAGATCTGAATGAAAGGCATCTGAATGAAGTCATCCAAGACATGAAAGCAGAATTCACAAAGACTGAGATACTGAAATAAACCCAAATAAAAACATCAGTGGAAATCCATAACAGAATAGATTGTGTAGAAAACAGAATGTCACAACTGGAAGACAAAATAGAGGAAGTGGATTATTCATTAAAGGTCAATAATCAGCTTCTGAAAGTCTACAAATGGAGCATGGGAAAGCTTTGGAACACCACAGAAGATAGAACCTTTACTTTATGGACATGGGAGAGGAAAAATAACATACAGAAGGCATGGATAATATTATCAAATTTTGTTAAGATATTTTGTGAAGTTTTTTGCATTATACATACTTACATGCATACATGAGGATGCCTGAGGAGGCCAGAAGAGGGTATTAGATCCCCTGGAACTAACATACAGATGGCTGTAAGCTGCCTGATGTGGGTGCTCATGTCTTCTGCAAGAGCAGCAGGTGCTCTTTAACATTTAGCCATCTCTCCAGCCCCAGCAGGGAGCTTATTTTCAGTAAAAAAAACCTTGAAGAATATGTCCCAAGTCTAGAAAAAAGAGACGCCCTGCCAGGAAGAAGAGTCTCATTGGACACCAAACAGACAGGACCAGAAAAGAAGCTCCTACAACATACTGTAATTAAAACACTAAAGACAGAATTTAAAAAAAAAACATATTTAGAACTGAAAAGAAGGTCAACTGACGTATAAAAGCAGGTTCATCAACACAGCAACCAATAATCTGGTAGACACTTTAAGGCAGGAGTGCCTAGGAAGATATATTCAATTTCTGAAAGACCCAGCTGCCTAACCAGACTATTGTACCCAGCAAAATTACCTATTAAACAAAGGAGAAATAAAAACTTTCCACACTAAAAACAGATTAAAGGAATTTATGACCAGTAAGCCAGCTCTACAGAGGATATTGGAAGGAGTTGTTCATATTGAAGAGGAGGATAAACACAGTCATGGAGCCACAAGGTCTATATACTATCAGGCAAGCGTGAATGGGGGTAAGCAGGGAGAAACTGAGGGAGCATCAGAAGGTTTGACAAAATGAAAAGTACATGAAAAAAGCTATATGAAAATCTATGCTCTTCCAACTCAAGGAAGAAAACGTTAATTAAAGGGGATAGACCACAGAACACAGGTGACATGAAAGGAGATTGAAGGGGGTGGGGAGAAGAGAGGGTGAGGTAAATTAGCCAAAACCAAGGACATATGAAGATATCTTATGGAAATTCACTAGTTGTAAGCTAATCAGAAAACTCGTTTTCTGTTGTTGCTGTCATTTAGTTTTCAAGACAGGATTTCTCTGTGTTGCCCTGGCTGTCATGGAATTCACTCTATAGCCCTGGCTGTCGTTGAACTCAGAGATCTGTCTGCCTCTGCCTCCCAAGGGCAGGGTTAAAAGCATGTGACACCATGCCCAGCTAGAAAATACATTTTAAATGACTTTGAAGCAGAACCACCCTGCATGTTTAGACAATGCTACTCCCAAAATACATAAGTTATTACAAAAAAAAAATCTCAGTGCCAGGCACAGGACACCAACTTACAAGCTACCGGGCGGGGAGAAGTACCCAAAGCAGCACAGGCTGTTGCTCTTAGGGGCTGTATTAGTTGGAGTCTCCATTGCTGTGACAAAAACCATGACCAAAGCATTTTGGGGAGGAAAAGCTTTATTTCAGCTTACATTTCCAGGTGAGAGTCCATCACAGAGGGAAGTCAGAGCAGATATCTGAAGGCAGGAGCTGACACAGAGGCCAAGGAGGGGCACTGATTACTGATTTGCTTCCCCATGGCCTTCTCAACCTGCTTTCTTGAAGAACCCAGAACCCAGCCTAGGGATGGCACCACACACAACGAACTGAGCCCTCCCCCATCCCTCACTAATTAAGAACATGCCTTACAGCCAGATCTTATAGAGGCATTTTTACAATTAAGACTCCCTCCTCTCTGAGGACGAGCCTAGCCTGTGTCAAGTTGACATTAAATTAGACAGTAAAGGTGCCTACCCTAACTAAATGATAAGACCCTATTACAAAGTCAGCACTCGAACAAAGATGCAGGATGCAAAGAAAACAACTTCCATTGACCAGGAAAATCTGTCCCTGCTGGGTAGCTATGAAAGTGCCAGAAGGTGCTACTAAAGCTTCCTGGGGTCAGGAGAGACATCAATAGTAGCACACAGCACACAAGATGTGGGCACACAAGATGTGCCCACTGGCGCAATAGTGGAATGATGAGCATGGGGAAAACCAAGGGCTTTCTGGTTGGATATGAGTCCTACTTCACAGAGAGATTTCATGTCTGCTGCTGTAAACTGCTGAAAAGCAAATGACTAAGGAGATCGTAGAACCGATGAAGGGAATCTCCTCTTGTTTCACTGCCAGTGCATGCTGTCAAACCGCTTTCCAACGTTTATGTATGCACATTTAGGTTTTTGTCACTTTGACTTTAGCCAGACACTTCTTTCTGCAGTGGGTACTAGTTAATACAGCCTCATATCTGGCCCAAGTGTGAAGTATAAGTAACTGTGAGTTCACTGTGAACAAGTAATATACAACAACCTCCCTACACACAAGACTCGGGAAACATCATGAGAGAGAGAGGGCAGAAAAGATGTTCGGGGGATGGAAGAACTGTGAAGTGCTGACATCGGGACATGGCATGACTATTGCACACATCAACTCTTAGCAGCTGTGATCACCTGCGAAGTCGTCTAGGAGACCAAACCAGTTGTGATCCCAGTATGGATGGAGCAGGACCAAGCAAAGACCTACACTCAGTGGATGAGCTATTGGCAGTTGTTGATGGTGGAGGGGGGTTGCTCTCCTCTGCGGATACTACAGGTATGCTGCCCACACAAAGGTGGTAGCCCTGATTGGACTCGGTATAGAAACAACCAAAAGAAGGAAAATGTGAAGCTATAAGGGAGAGGAAGCAAGGGTACCATGGAGAGTAGAAGGAGGCAGTGGTAGATGAATAACATCAAAATACATTGCATAAATGTACAACATTTTCAAAGAATAAATAAATATTACTGAAAATATAAATGACACATAGCATCCACATCCCTGACAGGCCTGTTCTACTTTCACAAGAAAAAGAAATAGTAGGGGTCTCACAATTACATAAATAAATATTACTGAAAATATAAATGCATACACATCCCTGTTATCCCTGTTATACTTTCACAAGAAGACTCAATAGAAGCCTCACACAAGTATATAACTCCTCTGTTTAACACACCCTAGCTCACTACTATGCTGATAGGTTCATTTTGTCACTAGAAATATTCCATCCCTGCAGACCCCATTACTCATGATTAAGTATGATATCATAGGATGTTTCATGTCAGTCATACATGAGACAAACTACTTGACAGGGAGCTATCATTGAAATCAATGACCAAAGGGACATCATAGCTGAATCACAGATACCTGCCCTTCTGCTGAACATTAGGTGCTGAGTTTATACATAGGGACATTGTGACACCATAAAAGCTCTTTCAGGAGACTTATAACTGTCTGCCTTGGGTCTCTGTCCATCTTGACGTTGCACGAAGTCACCCAACACCCCAATGACTAAAAAACAGCAAGACACAAGAGAGCTTATGAGGATGTAAAACAAGAAGGGGACAGATAAACCACTTTCTAATACACTCCATAAAAACATTGATGAAAGCAATTTATTGGCTGCAACCCATCCCAAAGATAAATACAGAACACAAAGAAGCACCAGGCCCCTAGGGCCTTTGCACTCTCTCTGTGACGTGCCTGCCTCTGCCATCTCAAAACCAGCTCTGACAGGCCTAGGGACATGCCAACAAAAGCAAGAAGAGCCGCTGCTGATTTTGGAAAGCAGACTGCATCACGCCCGTCTTATCAGCACATCTAGATCATGCCCCTTCCTCTATAATGACCTTTCTAGGAGACAGGGGATGCCTATAAAAGTGGGGTGCAGCCTTGGGGTGGACAGTCAGAGGCAGGAGCAGGAGGAGAAGCAGCTTCTGAAGACGTTGACCCTTCAGAGGGACAAGGTAAGGACTGCCCAGAGGGATGCACTAAGAATGGCAGGCTACGTGGGAACGACCTTGGGACAGGTCACCTCTGGACAGATGACTAGGGCTTACTCACTGACGATCTAGAATGTTCCTCTGCTGCTGAACTGCAGGACACTGGGCCTAAAGTGGGACAGCAAATATCAAGGGCCAATTAGGGGACTATTTTAAGAAAACAAGAAACCAGCCACTAGAACTCTCAGAGAGGTTCACCAAGGCAGCATAGCCATGAGCTCATTAAGAGGCACACATGCCTCATTTGTCCTAACAGTGTGTTTAGATGGATGTAATACTGCTTAGATTCCCCAGAGGTCAGAAAAGAAAGGGAGAAGTCTGGTGGAAATGTGGTAAGATTTATTTTCCAAAAAGGCAATTTATTCCAGGCAAGGAATTGTCAATGGCTTGAATTACTGGAACCACTTTCTGATGGCAATGGCAATAGAGGGCTTACTTTGGCTAGTGTGCACAATGCCAACCTAAACCATCACAACCACCGTCTAAGGTTCATCAGCTTCTCAGACTAAGGCCCCCTCAGCTCTGGGAAGACATGGGCACTGGAGATGATTAGAGTATGAAAAGAGAGCGGGGCATGGAAAGATTGGAAGGATGAAAGGAGAAGGATTATAGATGATATTTTAAATCAACATCAAGTAATTACCAGAGTGGTACCAGTCACGGGTGGAGGAGGCATGTGCTGGGCAGGTATGCCGCAGGAGCCTCCACTGTGCCAGGCAGCAGCAGTGTTTCTGGAAAGCAGGGGCTATAGCTGAAGTCTGAGGAATGATCCTTATTATTATGAACACATAGGAAGGGTCTCCTCTGTCATATACCAAATTGCACTTACTTCTCTTGGGGTCATGATTTGACAGACGTGACCCAATGACGATTCTGAAACTTTTCCAGAGGTCAAAGCAAAGACCCACACCCACAATATTGCAATCACTGGCAGGTGAAGGAGGGCAAAAGAGAAAAATTGCTGTGGCAACTCCTGTCTTAGGGGAAAATAACATGACGCATGCCTCAGTCCCGTTCTAAATGCTAGAGGGGGACAGGGAAACCACTTAGCTGGTAGAGGGACCTGCCACCAAGCCTGATGAGCTCGGTTTGATCCCTGCGGCCCACAAAAGGAAAGATCCAATGCCAACAGTTGTCCAGGGACTTACACACACATGACTTACAACAAACATCACGGCTAACAGAAAACAATGAATAAATGTAATTCAAAGATTTAAAGACAGGCCAGGCATGGAGGGGCACAGCTTTAATTCTAACACTGGAGGGACAGAATCAACAGTTCTCGGTGATGTCACAGCCAGGCAGAACCAGAAAGCAAGCTTCAGGAAAGCTGGGACTGTAGGTTAAGACCCTGTCTCAAAATGAATAATCAACTGAATCAAGGTAAGTGTCAGAGACAAAGCACTTGGAGAATAAGTATACGCAAGGAATCTGAGAAGGGGAGATGGGAAATAATCTCCATGAGTGACCAGCACAGCTCAGATCCACCATGAGTGAGGAAAACCACCCAAGACATGGAAACCAGGATAGGAATGGGGCCTATTGCCCAGCTTTGCTGGCACCGTTCTGTAAGATGTCTCAGGGAAAGTCCAATGCTAGCTACTCACTAAGACGACACTTGGGGAAGAAACCTGGGATTGGAGCTAAGGTCTTGACATGTTCACAGACAGGGACTAGGACACGACCAGGGGGCTAGGACATAGCTCAGTGATAGAGCAATTGTATAACATGGGCAAGTCCTATGTACAACCTCAGCACTGAGAAACAAAAGAGGAGAGAAATTCATACTGGGGATAATACCAAGGATACGTGACTGCACAATATAGGAGGATGATATATATGAGCCCAGGAAGTCAGAGCTCAGGGCAGGGCTCAGACAACATTAACATGATGTAGCCAATCCTGACAGCACAGTTACCTATAGAGGAAGGAGTTCCTTCCACAGGATGTTAACATGTATCAGACCATATTCCCATAAACAGAGGATAACCTAAGGTGTCTGTAATGTGAAAAACACACTCTAACAAAGACAGGGAATCCTCTACACAAAGTTGCATGCCAGCTCGAAGGCCCATTGTGACTGACATATGTGACCCATTTCTCTTCTGCAGGTTTCAGTCACAATGATGTGGGTTCTCTGGGCCTTGGCCATCATGTTGAGCATCCACGCAGGAACACTTGACCTAGTGGAAGCACCCCCAGGGGTGATCAATCTCCCTGTCTCTGTGACCAATGTGAGCACTCTCCCACTTAACCTGCCAACACTATCACGCCTCAGAGATCCCTCCAACAAGCAAGGCTCAGCTCCCAAAATTCGTCCAGCTCTCTCGAAAGGTGGCAAGTGTGTACCTGCAGCCAGATACTTCCTCTCCAGTGGCAAACTCCAAGACTGTAAGTAAGATTCACCTCAGCTGTCATCTTGGCTCTTCTCCACACCTCCCATAGCCTGATCATTTCTGAGCTCAGAGCAGGGTCAGTCAACCTTCTGAACAAGTGGTTTTCAAACACAAGAATCCTGGGACATCTTCTTGGTACCTAGAGAGAGAAGGGAATGTGGTTCAAACCTAGAAAGGCTGGTACAGCAAGGGGCTGACTCCAGCTCATCCAAAAGCTCTGGGAGATAGTGAACTTCATGCAAGGTTTCAGTACTAGTTTAGAACAGGTCAGCCCTACCCTGGTCAAAATCAATGTCTGACCCCAAAGGCTGTCTGTCTATTAGCCTTCCACTGGATTCTTCCACCTAGAGACTCTGTCACACCTCAAGGTTCCTCCTTACTGTGTCCTAACCTCACCTAGACTCCCACAGATGATTAACGCTCAGCCTGGTTTCCAGAAAAAAGAAACAGAAAATTAAGAATCTACCGGGAAGCCCTTTACCACACATGCTCTCATGAAACTTCCCCTCCATTCCCTCTCTGAGGTACACACTGGTCCATGAGATGAGGAATTCTACTCCCTGGGAATCTCAAAGGCTGAGAGTACAGAAACCTGGGTACTTAAAACCATGACAAAGAAGTGATTCAGTTTGATCAATAGGAAATGGATAAATTTGAAAACTAAAGTAGGACAATAAACCCTTGTAGAACTTGGAAGTTCCCTGCAGCAATGGTCTAGCAAAGGCCTGCCTCAGAGCATGACAGGATGGAGATGAAGGCCATTAGCCACTGAACTGTCACAGTGGCCAACTACCACCCCCCATAAGTCCAATAAACTAGGCACAGAGCAAAACAAAGAAGGACCAGCAAGGCTGTAAGAGATGCTTCAGGGGACTGCTTCAACTACAATTCTGCTGAGTCAGGTGCCCTTTGGTTCAATCAGTCTCAGCTCTGAAGTTAGCAAGGCTGAACACATTCAATACTTCACCAACATGTATTTCTTCCTATAAGAGCTAGCAAGACAGGCATGTCTAGCGATTAGAATATTTTGCAGGTCACAGAATGACTCTCAGCCTGCTCTCTACTACCCAGAATTCCATGTCTCCCTTCCTATTTATACCTGATGGAGGGAAGCATATGATAGGCCCCTGACTAGCAGTGCCCAAGCCTTGGGCAAATACAAAAGTCACCCAACATAGCACATCCCAGAAACAATACCCTGCAAAGACAATGAAATGAAAATGAGTCAAAGGGCAGAGGAGTGTGGGGCATAAAAGCCTAGAAAGAAAGAGTGACTGTGCTTGTCTCTTTACTACCCTACTTCTGTAGTCCTTCCACCCCCTACTTCTGTAGTCCTTCTACCTTACATGGATATCAGCAACCATAGCCTGTATCCGTCATCTGGAAGCCATGCACCACATCCAATCACAAACCTCAAACAAATACAGAGAATAGAGAGAAGGGAACCATGAAGAATCTAAAGAACAGAGCTGATATTGAGGAATACACAAAAGGGGAAAAAATAAAGCTGGTCTAATGGTTCAGGCCCTAACAGGACCAGTCCAGAAGACACCATGTGTGTGTGTATGTGTGAGTGTTTGTGATTTTTTTAAATAAAAGAAAAGAAAGAAACAAGACAAATGACACGTATTATAACAAACATATATGAGGTTCCAAATTCACTCCAACCCATTTATCGTTGACGCAAATGATCCCATCAATATTTAGCTCCATGAGGACTAACGGGAACTGTGGGCAACAAGAAATGTGGACCTATCTGACAGACAACTATTCTTAACTAGGGCAGGGGAAGCACTCAAATTGGAAGGCAGAATTCAGAGTTCCTATGGGCCCCATATTTCAATATACCATCTTCCAAAAGGAGGCTGCTAGGGATGAGCTGAACAGAAACCCCACAGCAGGACTGTCTCTTGATCTTTTTCAGATCTCATGGACGCTCTGCCCCCACAGATCGAGGACATTGTCAAGTGTGATGACGTTAACATGGCAGGTGTGCTTGGGACAGTGATAGCCACGGTGGACAGCTCTGACCTGCTCTCACTCTTGGATCCCACCTCCCTCCTAAAAGGGGCAGGCGGTCTCGGCCTAGATGGAATCCTAGGCAAAGCAGGGAATGAGGATCCCTCAAAGCCCTCTTCAGGGCCCAAGGCCGCTGGAGGCCTTGGCCAGCTACTCCCAGGGGGCGGTGGTGGCCTGGGCAGCTTACTAAACCTCGGTGGAGACAAGGGCCCTGGGAAAGGACTTCTGAATGGAGACGTGCTCTCCGATCTCAAGAAGCCATTGGACGACATGATTGGAAATGTAGACAACCTAAGAGACTCTGTAGAGGCCAAGGTGAATGAAATACTCCCAGAAGGCATCAAAGACCCACTTTCAGATCTGCTCAAGGTCAAGGTCCAAGACCTTCTGCTCGAGTAAGTGCTTCCTTCACAATTCTCTGGGTTTCTGGACAAACAACTGCTCACTGGGAACGCTGACGCTCACCCTACAGCAACCCTGGGGACAGCCACCCTTTCATACAGGGACATACTTATTCCTGCTGGAATAGCTGCAAAACATGACCAGGAAGTCTTGAGCTTAAACCACTGGGTGGGAAGGGGAGCTCGGCAGCCAGAGTGCAGGTGGTGCTGAACGGGCGACCTCACGGGGTTTCTCATGGGGGCCAGGCTGGTTCCAGGAGGAGAACTGAGTCTGTGTTGTCATTCTGCAGCTTCAAGGTTGATGACGTAACCGTGGACAGCATGGACATAACCATGGCAGCGGATGAGATCCAAGTCCACTCGGCAGTCACGGCCAACATAGGTGGAAAAGGGTGAGCCTGTTCCCAAACGACTGCCGGGTCACCAAGTATTAGGATATGAGGTCCCTACCCTAGAGCCAGATGACAGCAACACGTACATAGAAAAAGGACAGTCACCTATTTTCCAGCAAGCCTGCCTCTGAAAAATACACACACACACACACACAAACACACACACACACGCACATACACAAAATTTGCCTTGTCTGGAACTTCCTATGTTAAGAAGCCCAAGCTGTCTCCAACTAGGCTTTTCTTATGTACTTAACACAACTGGAAGACATAAGTACAAGACTAGTAGGTTCTGCCACCAACAACAGGTGACCTCCTCAAGACTACATAAGGCAATTATCTGTCAAATATTGACTAACTACCGAAAATGGCCAACCTCTTCACTCTCTGGCATGGGACTGAGGACATAGAGCACGTGGACTGGGAACACAGTCCTCCCCTCTAGACAACAACCTTCCCCAAAGCCCAAGGCTGATTCCCAAATGCCCGTCCCTATGCTGGAGCCTCACCCCAGGCAGTACATCATTCCCCTGCACATCCTCTCCACAGCGTACTTGGACCTGTCATCAGCTTACTGCAGTTTCAAACTGCAATGGATGTGACCATGAAAGCTGCTGTTTCCTCCAACAACACCCAGTGTGTCAACCTTGACATCCACGACACCCAATTCCAGGTCAACGAAGTCAACATTCAGTTAATAGAGACGTACGTAAAACCTGCTTTCTTTCTACTCGATCAATGCAGAAAGGTACCAGAGGGGCCCAGCCGCTGCCTCAGAGGAGATTGGTCCACCACAGGTACACAGGACAGTCAGGAAATGCCAGGAGAGCTGACGACCAGAGTTCCTCTGTAGCTAAGAACAGCCTTCTCACGCCTACCTTATATCTTTCCTGCTGGCTCTATTTAAGTGACGCTTCCTCTATTTCCCTAAACAGTACACGGACCTGAGTCAAAATGGAAAAAGGAACCACAAGGTCACACAGTAAAAATCTCTCTACCACTTCTGTGGGCCAGCTGCCTATGGCTGTTCTCCTGGAACAGCAACAGGGTCCAAGGCCCTTCTGACTAGGCACACACTAGAAAAATAGAAATGCTTCTCACGTGCCCATACCCACCTTTGACATTCCTTCCTTCCCTCTGTTATGGCCTAGGTAGGAGTGATTATAGTCTCTCTAACTAGAACGTAGAAAGCTGTGAATTCAGATCTATAGCTACACCAAGACAACAGAAAGCTCTCTGGACAAAGTGCTCCAGTGTCTGAAGGGTGAATTCATCCAAGGGGACCTCTGGGCCAGGTGTCCTGTGACTTTACATGCTCCTTAAACACTAAAGACCAAGACAAGAGCTCAGGACCCACACGCTCATTCAGAAGCCAGACATCATCTGATGCCTTCATCAGTGAGTCGGTGTGTCTAAGACACAGACAAACCCAGAACATGAAGATCACTTATCTCAGCATTATATCTTTCAGAGTCACAGGAACTGTGCCTCTCCCCGTGCCTCTGCCCTTGAATGAGATCGTCCCGGTACTGCTGACAGCAGAAATGAATGAGAATGTAAGTCAGGGAAGGGGTGGGGCTCCCGCACAGACCTGATCCCTGGGAAGGAGGAGAGAAACTTGCAGATTTGTAAATGCCCAGCTGCTGGGACAGATTGAGGAACAGTGCCAGGGACCTCTGGAACACAAGGGCCACCATGGACAAGCAGCTCCTCTGGACCATAAGCCTGTGGTATAATTAATAAAAACCCAGAGATAGATACTGGGGCTCAACCTGAACACCAGAAAAAGCAAAGAGCCAGTAATTGGAACTTACCTCTACATCAGTCTGCAATGGAGATCCTTCCTCCAGGAATCTCGCAATGAGACTGACCTGAGAGCTGTCTCCTCCTGCTTCATATTCCTCTCTAGTGCTGGCATTAAAAGTGTGCACACTACTGCCTGGTTTCTGTGGCAATTAGAGTGGCTACTGGGATTCAAGGTGTGTGTCAGCACTGCCTGGTCTTTAAGGCTGACCAGGGAAGCAGTTTCACTCTCTGATCTCCAGACATGCTTTACTTATTAAAATACCAATGAAATATCACTACGTATACCAAGCAGCAGAACTAAAGAACACAAGATTGAGTATAGTGGATAACTTCTGTCCAATAGAGGTCAGGGAAATGGCCCAGGAAAGGGAGGCCAGGGGAGATGGGGAGGAGGTAGGATGAGAAGACAGGCGACTGGTGCTCCCTCAGCTACGCTAACCTGTGCTGACTTCACAGCTGGAGAATTCCAACTCCTGCGCCATCGTTCTCACGAACTTTAATGAGTGCAAGAACGGTGAGTACTTCCGTGGTGGGATATTGCCAGTACACTGAGGTGCCCCCGGGACCTTGGGGGATTTCACAGGGTGGCATACTACAGAGGATGGGCTCCGGGATACCAGAATCCAAAAATACAGGGGCTCACACAACCTACTCAGCACACTTACGAAGGAGAATGGCCCAGCAGACCTTTCTCTGAAGGTACTTGGCTTCTGGCACATGGAAGAGAAAGGACACAGTGCCTCTGGGGCATCTGCATAGAGCTCCCAACCCAAACAATTTTCAAACCAATACTGCAAAGATTCTGAATCAAGAGCAGTCCCAGGTCCTCATCTTTGGAGTCCTGGGATCAGGAAATCTCACAATATCCCTATAAACATGCCAACAGCCAAGGTGGGAGGACATGTTTGGTTGAACCACACAGAGAGGTGAAGTAGGAAAATTAGCTTATTTCTCAAGGCGCAGGGTAGACAAAATGCATGGTCTAGATAGAAAGTATTTCCTTTTTCAAGAAGATTTTGATACATCAGGTTAAAAAAATCTAAATCCTTGTGGGTAACCACAAGCGCATAGCATCCTTTAGGATGTAGAAGGCATCCAAGACAACACCTTGTGCATGGAAGGCAGACAGAATCAAATGTCCATCTGCGGGGGGGGGGGGGAGAGACCAGAGCTGCATTTAAGGCACAGCAGCCGTCAATGGCCATCTGAACTCTCTCCATTCCTCCCCCTCCTCTCCTCCACAGCTACTGGCTTATTCAAGTACCAGACTCAAAGTGCCAGGATATCTCCCAAAGGACTTTCCATCTTCTACTGTGTAAGTATTTGCTGTCATTGCAATAACTGGATGAAGGCTGAAAGCCTACCTGAGCTCACAAAGAGATCAAAAAGTCAGGACAGTAAAATAATGATCGGCTCTTTTCTCACCCCTCAAGCTTTCCTGGGATCAGTCTCCTGAGGACTCATCAGGGCATGCACAGGCTAGCATTATTCTCAGTCAAACCCATAGCACATGGCCTGTGAGAACCCCAACAGAGAAAACCAAAACTTCGCCCAGCTCAGGTCTCCAGTCTCAGGGGGTTATACACAACAAAACAAAAAGGGCCAGCTCCTTCCAACCACCTGCTACCCAACCAGGAAGGCAAAACAGAACAGAAGAAAGGAGACAGAGTTGGCTCAGCTTCTCTTCTGCAAATCCATCAACAAAACTGCTCTCAGATGCTGAAACACAAATCCATGCACATTCAGGAGGACATTCATCAACGACCTACAACACACACAAAGGACATAGCCAAGCCAAGGGTCAGATTCTTCTACACATGTCACATGTGGAAACAGAACCATGATTTATGAATATAACTAGTATAAATAAATAGTATGAATCACCTTAAAGGCAAAAACACCCCCAAAAACTAAAGGGCATATGCACAGGACAATGACGTTAGTTAAAACCCTCTCTTTTCTATTTCACCTCTGAATGTTCCAATATCCCTTCCAGAAAGAGATTATAGCTCAGAAATAGGAGGGGAGAATGCATACAAAAAGAGAATGAAACAGACAGACCAAGAAAATACTCAAGAATGGCCTTAATCTAAGAATTTATTCCTCCATATCATGGTTTATGGTACAAGGGAGGGAGGGAAGTGGGAAGGGAAGAAAGGAAGGAGGGGACATGGAGGGAGACCAGCCCTCAGTTCTGTAGACTGTGACAAGGACAGGAAGCAACCAGTAAACACACACGTCCTCATGAAGGCTGTCATAAAAGGTCGACTTGGCCTCAGGTGAGGAGTCATGGTTGCTCAGGAAAGCCTGGCCGCCCTGAGCCCTGCTACCCTGCCACTGGAGCTGAGGCCACTTCACCCTGCCCTGTCAGAGCCGAGTCACAGGCCTTCCCTCTCCTTCTAGTCTCCTGAGCTCACACAGATAGTCTCTAATTTCCTCTCCGTAGGCTGAAGCCAACATTGGCAAAAGAACCGTGCCCGTGCCTGGAAGTCGACTGCCTCCAGATCCCAGAAACGCCACCATTTCTGTAACTATGTCCACTTCAATGCTGAAGACACTTCTAGTTTATGTGGCCAAGCAGAGCTCTGTCAAGGTGAGTGTCCTTCATCAGCCCCAGGTCTGCGCCACTCTGGACATGAGCTGAGACTGTCACTTCTGAGGGAGAAAGTAGAGATGTAAATGAGATCTGAAGGTTTTTCGGAGGTGGGGGGGTTGAAACACGGTTTCTTTGTGTAGCCCTGGGTATACTGGACTAGCTCTGTAGACCAGGCTGGCCTTAAACTAACAAAGTCAACCTGCCTCTGCCTCTGAAGTGCTAGGATTAAAGGCATGTTCCACCACTGCCTGGTATAGATCTGGAAGCTCTTGCCGAGATGGGTAAGACCAATGCCACAGGACACACATCATCCTTAGTATACTAAAAGGGCCGTTGATATCATCAGTAAGGTATCAGAATCAGGCAAGGGGGTAAAGGTTAACATTATAAGTATTTCATCCACATGCCAAGCACACAAAGTCATATAATTAATGACAAGTAATTATCATAATACAACTCAATGTAAGAACTCTTCTTCATTTTACTGATACCCTCAAAGACTCAGAGACAGACCAAGTCACAGTAGCAACAAGGGCACCAGGCTGACCTATACCAGGGTACTTTAAAATGACTTCCACCTCATTAAAGATGAAAGGAAGTCACTGCAGTAAGAGGAGCTCACAGTTGTATAAACCATGATCAGGTGAAGCAACATACAGGAATCTTCACCACACAGTCCATAAGCCTTCAGCAGAGAGCCTCCAGGACACAAGGGCAGAGACGTGCACTGCTACTTTGAAAGACTTGATAGAAAACGACATTTCACAAGGGTTCCGCCTCAACATCCATCCACTGAACTAAACAGAGCAAGGGCTGGGAATGTCCCTGTCATTTCTTCTTCTCAGTTGCACCAGCCCCCAGCTGGGAGACCAAGCCTAGAGTATCAAACTCAGTATCTCAACCAAGACTGAAGAGCACATGCTAGCTCATGATACAGCACCTCCATCCTCTTCCCCAAACTAACTAAAGTCTTCTTCACAACAGATGAATGACCTGGAAGCCAACATCACCAAAATAGCCTATACCTTCCAGAAAGACAAACTCCTCAGAGTCTTTTATGAGGTGAAAATAACGAAGGATGGCGAGGACTTTGCCACTGGGAAAACGGTGAGTGCCGAGAAATGAGGGTTCGTGAGTTGGAATAAGGCCAAGGACTTGGACATGGAATGAACGCTTCCCAAAACCCTGAGGCCCATTCAGCCTGGTGTCCTCATAGAGGATGGAAAGGCCACGGACCCATGTCTCACTCATGCTCCCTTGTGTCATTTCAGCAATTAATCATCAGCCATAACAGCAAGATTTCAAAATCCAAACTGGTACCAGACATCAAACTCACAAGGTACTACAAGGTGCAACTGCACAGACTTCAGAGACTGTAAAGACCCTGTAAACACAGAGACATGATGGGGTCTGGGCAGATAACTGAATCATTACAGGGACTCAGGAATTGTGGCTTCTGTGCTCTTTGTCATATGTCTGTTCTGCTCAGTAGCTCCTGCCTACAGATGACTTATTCCAAACCAACTGAGATAAGACTTGAACTCTAAACATGAGTAGTACTGTTCCCATGAGCCTAACATTTCTCTGTTCTTTGCGGCTGACAGGTCTGATCACAGAGTGGAGCCACCTGAGGCTGTAAGTTGATGTGTCCTTTTATACTGACCCATGATAGTTAAGAAATCATGTCGATGCTGGACACACAGTGACTCAGGAGTGGGGGAAAAGAGGCCCATGGGGAATAGAATGCAAACTTAATGTGGAACAGAAACACAGGCTCCTAACTAGCTCTCTGGAGAACTCTTAAACCACAGCTGCCCATGCTCACACTGACATATGTGGGGGTGGGTGTGCAAGGAGCATATATATAAACACATAAAAAGGAAACAAGATACTGAAAGTCTGGTGCCACATGCTGGAGAGAGGCCCACAGTGGGTGCCCAGAAATGGAATTGGAAAATGTGTCCTTTTAGCAGCCCAAGATATGGAGAGTCAGTGAAGCAGCAGACTCAGGGAACATTCCAAGGCTAGCAATCCCTATGTCTCTACTTAGCCGGGAAACAACAGGATATTCCTGGCTGTGGGCTCAGTGAAAAACACTGAGTAGGATTGAACCCCAACCATATAGAGACACCCAAATACAGTCATTAATGCTAAGAGTTGCCCCTGGATGTTAGAGGGCAGAGTTTAAGGAGTTTTCTCTGAGTGCACACACTGGGGTTCTGTTAGAGTGGCACCCCAACCCAGTTCTGCAGAAGCCTGACTTCGCACAGAGAAGGGTGCACCATGACAGGGATGAACCCCATATGATCTAAGAGGAGGGTCACGAGAAAAAGAAGGGAGCACCATGTCAGGGATAGAGTTAAACATCTTGAACCACATCACAACAGACTCAGTGGCCAACAACTGCCAGGCCTCCCACCTTTGGACTCCAAGTTGTTCCTGAAGTTCCAAAGTCACCTGCTGTAACAGTAGCAAGGTGCCAGTGCACAGGACAATACCTCTGTTCATGGAACCACAAGGGGAACAAACAAAAAAGGGGTCCCCGAACTCCCAAACACAGGAGTACTAAGGATACATTGAGATCCATCTCTACATTCCAACTTGACACATGACAGACCCATGAAATAGAGAAATCCCACAGGAACCTGCAGCCTGTGCTAAGGTCCTAGGCCCTGAGGACAAGCAGAAGCCTGCAAGGCTCTACTGAAAATGTCTTCCTGTGTCTTGCAGAATGAACAGGTGGAAGGCATTTTGTCTGAAGTCATGAAGAAGTCCTGGTCTGTCTTCAATGGTATGTGGAATTAATAACTCTGGCATCTGGCATAGATATACATGTGTGACACTAAAGCACCAAGCACAGGGCCATCCTGTCATCTGACAGGTTACACATCACTTTCTCTGTCATCAATGATAGCAGCTAACGCTACAAAGAGAAAAGAGATCAAATTGCCTGCTCTGCAGCTCCCAGGAAGTCTTGTTCACAGATGCCTTGGGACCAAGACCACCAGGGCATACAAATGAACAGTGGACCTGGGTCACTCAGCACTATAGACATTAGGGTTCTGACTGTTGAAGGTTATATCATAACCTTTTTAGACAACAATGATGGTGGTGCCACGTGCCAGGTATGCACATTCCTGGTTAGCTCTACTGTGGTTGTAAATAGTATACTGGTCAGCAAATGCACATACAACCTCCAGCCAGGTACTGCAGTGAGGCAGAGCATCGCTTCTCATCAGTGTTAGACCACCAGGTCCCCACCTGCTTTGGGGGCCTTTCTTCCCCTACACCATACCTTGCTTCCATCCTACAGGCTGGGGTGGACATATTCATGACACCATGCTGAATGTGTGTGGCAGTGACTTTCCTAGGGCCACAAACACGTCAGAGATCCCACGTGTGACTGTGGTCAAAAGAGCCACCCAGGTTACCATTTCCTTTAACTCTTGTCACAAGATGGTACTTCCCCATTTCAGAACTGTATAAACAAATGAATGTTCCAGAAGGAGTGTCTTCATTTGCCTTATTGAATGCCGATGTCATACCGCTGAAATCGGTAAGAAACTGAAATACAATTCTTTTCCTTGCTTCTCTGCTTTGCTTTGCTTGATTTTTCCTCAAATGCAGGACCTTACATATTTTCATCCTCTGCCTGTGCAATCAGTATGAAATTTGACACAGAAAACATCAGCTTCTCTCATATGACTCAAACTTTAAGCTGCACCTGACCCCATCCTTTCCTGCATCTGGGCCCAGTGCAATTCCTAGAGGGTCCAAATGGCAGAGTCAGCATTGTCTCAGGGTGGTTCATCATGCTCTCAGTTTTTCGTACTGACTCTATCAGGGGTCAGAGAACCTTACACAAGTCAGCCTTCATCAGGCAAACAGATCAGATGGATGACATCTAAGCCATAACTACAGGGACATGAAACACAGCCCACTCCAGGTTATGTGATAACAGTGAAAGTCTAGTTACTGACAGCCAGCATTGTGCCAGGGTCAGCAGGTGCTTCACTCAGGAACCTGTGACCCCAGAGTCGATACACTACACCTGCTGTCTCTGGGTGAACCCCAAATGCATCTGTATGGATTTCCTCCTGCCACCCCCCTTCCAGAAGCTTCACCTCCAAATTCCTTCTCTCATAGTCTGAACTCTCTGGGGTGCTCAGTCCAGGTGTTTTATCCCATGCCTGAAGCAGTGCTATGGGATCTGGTGGGGTGTGGGTTAGCACTCACCATGCTGAAGTCAACTACTGGGGTCAAAGGCTGTCTTTAACTGCTGTCTTTCTCTCCCCTTAGAGTGACCTTCAGGCAGCAAACTGAACCCAGCACTGCTGAAGCCAGGCAAAGTACTGAATGACAGCGAACCCCTCTGTGGATTTTTCCATGCAACTCTGAAGCCCCACCTATGATTAAGGACAGTAGCAGTAGTCCCTCAGCCCGCTCAGGATCCTCTGCCCTGACTGACAAGGGAAAGAAGAGCAGTTCAAGGACCTGGGCGTTTTGTAATCAACTCCTTAATAAACAGTCTCTTCATGCAAAAGTAAAAGATGACTCGTGTCTCAATTCTGGTACATCTTCATGAGTGTGCAAACTTGGGGCTGAACAATAATATGAGACAACAAAATCCACTGTTCTCCAGCACTCTGGGGACAATCGTGACAAAGATCAAATTCTTCTCCCCTTACTTTCCTGTTTTACTTTAGATCTGGCGCGCCTCACAAAGACTCAAGTGGGAAAGCCTTGTTCCCACCTACTTCTATTGGGAAGTGGCTGCAATTGGTGAATCTTTCTTTCCTGTACCCTTGGGAATGACCATTGATCATCCAGCACCCCACTGTGTCCTTGGAAGTGGAGAAAACCCAGCCACTATCTTCAAGCTACACCTGGCCCCTTTGCCGACCTGCACCTCTGGCTATTATCCACAAGTGAGCCCTCGTTTTCGAGCATGGTTTCTCACATCTCAGCCCTCCCTGTCTGATAGCAGACAACCCATGCATCTCTTGGACCCACATGTCTTTAGGACTCAGAGCCCTGGTGCTTGACCTGTGTTTGATGAATAATTGAGCAGCTTGTGCCTTCTCAATTGATCCTCACTTAACTGGAACACTAAAAATTCCAAGGCGTGGAATCTTATTTCTCTGCCTCACTCATGGGTAAGCCACCTATCAAGATAAGGTCAACATCTCCTCTGGGATGTCTTTTAGAAAACCTCAAACCTCCATGTTTAACGTGCGTTTTAAAGGCTTCTAAATTCATCCACTTTGTATGCAGACATGGCCCAAATACCACTTAGATAGCCAGTCAAAATGGCCACCTAATGGCGGTTTGAACCCAATATTTTGTGGGCTCATTCCAACTTCTGCCAGTAGATGGGTAGATGAAAGAAGTTACTTATGTACAAACCTTCTTCTGCCTCAGCTCCAAACCCTCTCCCTGTGCTTCCTGCTCACCCACTCACTTCTTCCTAGCTATGCAATCTGAGCCAAAAGAACCCTCCACTAATCTGAACCCTGCTAACGAACCCCCACTATTCTGTCCTCAACATGCATCTGCTCCTCCTTCAGCTCCTCTCCCTCTTCCTCCTCTCCAGCAATGGGCCGTTCTAGCCATCTGATTCTCGTGCCACTTTCACCACTCCTGTTAGTCATCCTCATGCCGCCATGAGACCCCATCTATCCCTCTCCACCCATTCCAACCCGGCTACCATTCTCCCTTTGCGAGAGGTTGCCAGAGTGAATGAACTAGTTAAGGTCCCCTTCTCATTGAGTAAACTCTCTCAGATAGAGAAAAATCTGGGCTCCTATGCATCTAATCATACATCTTTCATTAAAGAATTTCAATATATAACTCAATTGTATAACCTCACATCCCATCAGGTGTGTGTGTGTGTGTGTGTGTGTGTGTGTGTGTGTATCCTACTTCCTGATGAATGCAGGCAAGTTTGGGTACAGGCCAGAGAATGTGCAGACGAGATTCATCAAACTAATGTAGGCAGTCCCCGACTGTGGCCCTTGATAGGTTTATAATACCCCAGGGGACACTCTAGCTAGAGATCAGTTTACAACCTGCCTCCTAGCAGGTCTCCATAAGGGTACTCAAACCAGTTAACTATGGAAAAACTCCAAGAAATCATCCGGGAAAGACAGGAAAATCTGTCTCAGTTCTTACAACACCTCACAGAGTCCATCTTACAGTACACAGATCCAGACCCTGAAAACCCAGAAGGCAGACAACTCCTTATGACCTGTTTCATCTCTCAGAGCCTCCCTGACATGAGGGCCAAGCTTAAGCATCTGGAGAGAGGGCCCCTACCCCCACAGGCCGAAGTCTTAGTGCCAGCTTTCAAGGTGTAACATGGGAGAGATGAAAAAACCCATAAACAAAATTACCAAATGCTGGCCAAGGCCATCCGACTGACCTCAGCGACTGCCAGGGCTCCCCTGCCCCCTGGGGCTAAAGTATCACTGGGTCCCTGCTTCAAAGATGGTCAGGAGAGTCACTGGGCCCGAGCTTGCCCTAATCACTGCAGGTCACCCAGACCAAAGTGCTACCAAGAGGGGCATTGGTCTGTTGACTGTCCCTGTGCAGCTTGTGACATAGAGACATCAAACACAGACCACCCTCAAGCCAACCTTTTAGGCCTAGCCATGGACTACTGAGGCGACCTGGGCTCTCTCGGCCCAACCTCTCTCATCTCTGACAGGGAGCCCCGGGTAATCAGCATGGTATCAGGGTGGTCCATCTCCTTTCTCTTGGACACTGGGGTCACCTACTCTGTCCTGAGGGAGTTTTGAGGACCTACCTCTCCTCATGTCCCTATTGTCGGGGAATGGGGACAGCCTTACCCACTTCATCAGACTCCACCACTCAATTGCATTTTCAAGGGCTTTCTCCTCACTCATTCATTTTTGGTTGTGCCCTTTCTGGGAAGGGATCTTTTAGTCCCACCAGCAGCCCCTCTCTGGTTCCAACATGTCATTTTCTCTACCAGCCTCCCAGGTGGACCCCCATGTCTGGAACACCCAAAACCCCTCTGTTGCTAGACACCATTTCCCCATTGTCATTCAATTACAGAATCCTGCCCGGTTCATTACCCAAGCCCAGTGCCCACTCTCACTCCAGAGCCATAGGGGACTTAAACCTATCATCTCTGACCTTCTAACAAAAAAACTACTTTGTCCTACCCTTCTTCTTTTAACACCCCTATACTTGCAGTTAAGAAACCTAACAGGACCTACCGCCTGGCTCAAGAGTTCCAGCTCATTAACTCTGCAGTGGTCCCCCTCCATCCTGTGGTGCCTAATCCCTACACCCTTCTTTCCACTATCCCTTCAGGGACCTTCCATCTCTTAGTTCTGAATCTCAAAGACACTTTCTTCTCTTTACCTCTCATACACAGTCTCAAAATATCTTTGCTTTCACCTGGACTGACCCTGACACTCACCCCTCCACACAGATCACGGGGACTGTGTTGTAATCTGCTGGCATGGTCTGTTACCTGGGTATCCTGTCCCTTTAAGAGACAAGCTTCACCCACTCCCAACTCCCCCCTCCCCTTTGCTGAGGCCTCCTCCCCAGTCCCCCCCCCTCTCCCTCCCTCCCTCCCTCCCTCTCTACCTCCCTGTCTCTCTCTCTCTCTCTCTCTCTCTCTCTCTCTCTCTCCATCTTCTGGAGAGGCAGTTTCTGCCTCTTTCTTTTTCCTCCTCCACTTCTCTCCCTTCCCTTCCCCCTCCATAACCCACTAAATAAACTCTATACCCCATCTATCTGTCTGTCTCCTGTGGGGCCTCAGGCTACCCACCAGAGGACCCACCAAGGTGACCCACCACTGCCCCTCAAGGGATCAGTCTCAGGTCACCAGCATTGATAAATGATAACATTTGATGTCGTGAACTCAGCAGGCCATCCCTTTCAGCTGAGGACTGCTAGGGATCCTGTATCTTCTAACTCTTCTTCTATGTGGTCGCTTTTCCAACTTAAAATCACTGGAACATCAAACGGCAGGTTCTTCCCACACATCTGGCCACGCCTCCATGAGTGTGCAATCACTCGGTAGAGATTGCCCCACTTAAAAAAAGGCCCAGTAGCCGGGCGGTGGTGATGCATGCCTTTAACCCAGCACTCGGGAGGCAGAGGCAGGCGGATCTCTGTGAGTTCGAGACCAGCCTGGTCTACAAGAGCTAGCTCCAGGATAGGCTCTAAAGCTGCAGAGAAACCCTGTCTCGAAAAACCAAAAAATAAAAAAAGGCCCAGTACTGGTCAACCACTAACCCATTGGGCTTAAAGCCCCTCACTTGGGCCTCCTACTCCACGTGACAATGTAGGGGTTTGGTTTGTGCCCACCCATTTTCATGGCCCTTAGACTTTGAATGACAACCCAAAGTCATCTTGAGCTACGGTCCATTCTCTTTCTTAGTAATGTCTTTCTGTGGTTTGGGTATCAGGGTAATTGTAGCCCCATAAAGAGTTTGGCAATGTTCCTTCTGTTTCTATTGTATGAAATAATTTGAGGAGTATTGGTATTAGTTCTTCTTTGAAAATCTTGTAGAATTCTGAGCTGAAACCATCTGGTCCTGGGCTTTTTTTGGTTGGAAGACTTTTTTTAAAAAAGATTTATTTATTAAGCATACAATGTACTGCTGGAAAGAAAGGCACCAGGTCTCATTACATTACAGATGGTTGTGAGCCACCATTCAGTTGCTGGAAATTGAACTAGGGACCTCTGGAAGAGCAGCCAGTGCTCTTACCCTTTGAGCCATCTCTCCAGCACCCTGGTTAGGAGACTTTTGATGACTGTTTCTGTTTATCCTGTTGCTGGGGTATTCCTTCCCCAATTCTAGAACCTACTTCCTTGGGTTTCCAATACAGACTGCAGATCAGCAGCTATTTAGGAATCCTCCAGGCCTTCAATGTCAGATTAGGACTCCTGTGATACCCAGCTTCAAAGACTGAGCCACTACAGGATAATTGGACTCTCCAGTTCATTCTGGACTCCCTCTCTGGAACAGTAAGCCAAAATAAACTCTTCTATAAAAGCTGCTTTTGGTCATGGTGTTTTTATCACAGCAATAGAAAGTAACTTATACAGAAGTTGGCAACAGGAAGTGGGGTACCACTGTGAAGACATAGCCATGTTTTTATAGCAGGTTTTTTGTTTGGGGTCACCAACCAGCTCTCAAATCAAGATACAGAGACTTCTTATTAGTTATGAATGGTTGGCCTTATTGTAACTGTTATTTTAATCTGTTTCTTTTTATCTATTTTTTGCCTTCAGGCTTTTTACCTTTCTTTTCTTTTATACTTTCAGTGCTTCTTGTGTCTGGCTGCCTGGCAGCTGCCTGGCTTATTCCTCTCTTTTTCCTCCTTCTCTTCTCCTTCGAGGTTAGATTTCTCCTCCTATTTATTCTCTCTGCCCACCAGTCCCACCTATCCCTCTCCTGATTAGCTATTGGCTGTTCAGCTTTTTATTAGACCAATCAGGTGCCTTGGGCAGGCAAAGTGAAACAGATACACCACATCTTTACATAATTAAACAAATGTAGCACAAATAAATGCAAGACCTTTTTACATTATTAACAAAAGCAGCAGAAACGAGCGTAATGCACCTTCACATAGTTACAGTAATATTCCACGGCATAAACATCTTTGTCTAGTTAAAACAATGGTTTTTGGAGGAATGTGGATGAGTTTGGAACTTTGGACTAGAAAGGCGGTCAAATGCTGTAAGCAGAGTTCTGACAGAAACTCGAAAGGCAGTAGTGTTGAGAGTGATGCAGGCTGCCGGGCGGTGGTGGTGCACGCCTTTAATCCCAGCACTCGGGAGGCAGAAGCAGGCAGAGCTCTGTGAGTTTGAGGCCAGCCTGAACTATAGAGTGAGTTCCAGGACAGCTAAGGAGAGAGGGGGGGGCAGACTATTTCCTTAAGTGTCTTTAGGTCATTTGAGATTCTTCTGTTAATTCTGTTTAGTTCTATACCCCATTTTTAATTGGCTTATTTAGAATTTTGATGTCTAATTTTTTTGAGTTCTTTATATATTTTGGAGATCAGTCCTTTGTCTGATGTGGGGTTGGTAAAGATCTTTTCCATTGAGTGGGCTGCCATTTTGTCTTATTGACTGTGTTCTTTGCTTTACAGAAGCTTCTCAGTTTCAGGAGGTCCCTTTTATTAATTGTTTCTCTCAATGTCTGTGGTACTGGGGTTATATTTAGGAAGTGGTCTCCCGTGCTGTAGTAGGAAGCCACTTGTTTGTTCCCAGCTGCTCAGCCCCAAAATAACCACACAGAAACTGTATTAATTAAACCACTGTTTGGCCCATTAGCTCTAGCTTCTTACTGGCTAATACATCTTAATTTAACCCATTTCTATCAATCTATGTATCGCCACATGGCTGTGGCTTACCAGCAAGCTTCCGGCATGTCTGTTCCCAGTGGCAGCTACATGGCCTCTCCCTGACTCTGCCTTCTTCCTCCCAGCATTCAGTTTAGTTTCCCCACCTAACTCTATTCTGCCCTGCCAGGCCCAAGACAGATTTTTATTTTTTTATTAACCAATGGTAGTCACAGCATACAGAGGGGAATCCCACATCACTGTGCCAATGTGTTCAAGAGTACTTCCCTCTTTGTCTTCTATGAGGTTCAGTGTGGTTGGTTTTATGGTGAGGTCTTTGATCTATTTGGACTTGAGTTTTGTGCATGGCAATAGATATGGATCTATTTTCATTCTTCTACATGTTGATCCAGTTATGCCAGCACCATTTGTTGAATATGCTTTCTTTTTTTCCATTTTATATTTTTAGCTTCTTTGTCAAAAATCAGGTGTCCATAGGTGTGTGGATTGATATCTGGGTCTTCAATTAGGTTCCATTGGTCCTCCTATCTATTTTTATGCCAATAATAGGCTGTTTTCATTATTGCAGCTCTGCAGTAGAATTTGAAGTCAGGGGTTCTTTTATTGTACAGGATTGTTTTGGCTATCCTGGGATTTTTGTTTTTCCATATGAAGTTGAGTATTATTTTTTTGAGATCTGTAAAGAATTTTGTTGGCATTTTGATGATCATTTCATTGAATATGTAGATTGCTTTTGGCAAGATTGCCATTTTTACTACCTACCCAAGAGCATGAGAGATCTTTCCATTTTCTGGTGTCTTCTTCAATTTCTTTCTTCAAAGATTTAAAGTTCTTGTCATACAGGTCTTCCACATGTTTGGTTAGAGTTACACAAAGATATTTTACCATGTATCCCTCTTAGGGTCCTCCTTGTTACCTGTTTCTCTAGAGCTGTGAATTGTAGTCTTGTTATCCTTTACTTTACATTGAGTACTCACTTATGAGTGAGTACATACCATGTTTGTCTTTCTGGGTCTGGGTTACCTCACTCAGGTTTATTTTTTCCAGTTACATCTATCTGTCTGAAAATTTCATGATGTCACTTTTTTTAACCGCTGAGTAATACTCTATTGTGTAGCTATACCACATTTTCTTTTATCCATTCTTCAGTTGAAAGGCATCTAGGTTGTTTCCAGGTTCTGGCAATTAAGAATAATGCTGCTATGAACATTGTTGAGCAGGTGTCCTTGTGGTATGATTGAGCATCTTTTGAGTATATGCCCAGAGGGGTATCACTGGGTCTTGAGGTAGACTGATTCCCTACTTTCTGAGAAACCACCATACTTATTTTCAAAGTGGCTGTACCAGCTTGCATTCCCACTAGCAATGCAGAAGTGTTCCCTTTTCCCCACAACCTCTCTAGCATAAGTTGTCACCAGTGTTTTTGATCTTAGCCATACTGACAGGTGTAAGATGGTATCTCAGAGTAATTTTGATTTGCATTTCCCTGATGGCTAAGGATGTTGAGCAATTCCTTAAATGTCTTCCAGCCATTTGAAATTCTTCTACTGAGAATTCTGTTTAGATCTGCACCCAATTTTAATTGGATTATTTGGTATTTTAATGTCTAGTTTCTTGAGTTCTTTATATATTTTGGAGATTGGCCCTCTGTCAAGTGAGGTTGGTGAAGATTTTTTCCGATTCTGTAGGCTGCCATTTTGTCTTATTGACAGTGTCCTTTGCCTTACAGAGAAGCTTTTCAGTTTCAGAAGGTCCCATTTATTTTTTGTTTGTTTTTTTTTTTTGTTTGTTTTTCGAGACAGGGTTTCTCTGCAGCTTTTTTGGTCCCATTTATTTTTGATCTCAGTGTCTGTGTTATTGGTGTTATATTCAGGAAGTGGTCTCCTGTGCCAACGTATTCAAGGCTATTTTCTCCTTTCTTTTCTGTCAGGTTCAATGTAATTGGATTTATGTTGAGGTCTTTGATCCACTTGGACTTGATTTTGTGCAGGGTGATAGATATGGATCTATTTGCATTCTTCTACATGAGGACATCCAGTTATTCCAGCACCATTTGTTGTAGATTCTTTTTCTCCATTGTACAATTTTGGCTTGTCAAAAATCAAGTGTTTAGAGGTGTATGGATTTATATTAGGGCCTTCAACTTGATTCCATTGATCCACATGTTTGTTTTTATGTCAATACCAAGCTGGTTTTATTACTATAGCTCTATAGTAGAGCCTGAAGCCAGGAATGGTGATGCCTCCAGAAGTTCCTTTATTGGACAAGATTATTCTGACTATCCTGGGTGTTTTGTTTTGTTTTTCCATATGAAGTTGAGTATTGTTCTTTTGAGGTCTGTGAAGAGTTATGTTGGGATCTTGATGGAGACTGCATTGAATCTGTAGATTGCTTTTGGTAAGATTGCCATTTTTACTATGTTAATCCTGTCTATCCAAGAGCATGGGAGATCTTCCCATTTTCTGGTATCTTCTTCCATTTCTTTCTTCAAAGACTTAAAGGTCTTGTCATACATGTCTTTTACTTGTTTAAGTTGCCCTGAGATTTTGTATTATTTGTAGCTATTGTTTTTTTTAAAGATTTATTTATTAATTATGTATACAGTATTCTCAGTATTCTGTCTGCATGTATGCCTGCAAACCAGAAGAGGGCACCAGATCTTATTACAGATGGTTTGCCACGGACCGCCTCTCGTGGAGACCACCGACCGCGGGAGAACAGGGGTGAAGGCTAGGAGAAATCAGGAAACGGCGAGGAAATGACAGACAGACACACTCAATAAGGTTGAATATGCTGCTGCAAATTTACTGAAGTTCAAGCATCAGTTTTATAGGATCACAGAAGGAAGTTGGCAAACAAATTACATGAGAAGAATGATTATAGGTAATAATCAAAAGCTTTACATGAGAAAAATTGATTACAGACAATTGATTGTTTCCAATATGTCTTGTGGTTAGGGCCAGGTGAGCAGAGCTCTTCTTTGAAATCCGTCTCACACCACTAACCAACTATTTTCTCATAGCCCTAAATCATATCTGTTCTCATGGTAACCCAAAACACCATTCTTTAGGGTTATACTCCCAAGGCTTGCTCCGACGGTGAATAATTGGTTTCTTAATGTCAAGAATCCTGCCTTTCTCTCTAATCTAAAATGCACCTGGGGGTTTCTCGTTCTGGCTAGCCTCTCCCATCATGAACTCCTTTTGTTCTAGGGTATCCATAAGTTTTCCCAGAGAGCAAGCCAGAGTTCAATATGTCTCAGTAGTTTGATTATTATTATTATTGGTAATGTCCTGGAACTTCTTGACCTGCTGACAAGACAAAAGGACTATACAGAAACAAAGAAGGAACAGAAAGCTCAATACAGCGCCAGGGCTAGCCAGGGAACTGCCTGGGGCCCAGCTCCTGGGAGCGCAGACCCCAACCCTTCAGCGTCGCTCCACCTTAGCGGCATTTTTCTGCTACATAGGCGTGACAGCCGTGGGCATAGCAGTGTAATCCATAATTGCCTTTTCCCTTCATGATTAACCCATCTATTACCCAATTCATCATACCCTCCTGTGTAAGGAAGGGGATCCAGGTAATTTCCAGATTCTGGTGTCCAGCGCGGGGCTGTCCACCATTGACCATTAATCAAGTACTGAATGTATCCTCCCTAGGTTATGTTGTGGGTGTATGTTAGTTTTCTCAAACTCCTGAGCAACAGCCTGAATAAACGGTGACGCAGAGTCAAGTAGATCAGTATCCTCTGTGTCATTTCGTTCTCTAGGATTCATGGTAGCAGTCATCTGTAAACAGGAAAGATAAGAAATACAAAGAAAGAATACGCAGAGTAGCAGGAGGGCTCGCTTCCAGGGCCAGTTCCAAGGCCTTTTTGTTCTACCTGAATCAGTGCCATCACGGCAGCTGATTGCTAGGGGACCACCTGGGGCTTCGCTCCAAGAAGCTCTAACCCCAATCCTTCAGCGTGTGCTGGCCAGAGTAATGGCATTTGTCACTACACGGCAGTCACTGCTGTGGACGTGGCAATGGTTGTGAGCCACCATGTGGTTGCTGGGAATTGAACTCAGGACCTTTGGAAGAGCAAGCAGTGCTCTTAACCACTGAGCCATCTCTCCAGCCCCCTATTTGTAGCTATTGTAAAGAGTGTTGTTTCTCTGATTTCTTTCTCAGCCTACTTATCATTTATGTATAAGGAGGGCAGTTGAATTTTTTGAGTTAATCTTGTATCCTGCTATATTACTGAAGGTACTTATCAGCTGTAGAAGTTCCCTCATAGAACTTTTGGGGTCACTTATGTAAACTATCATATCATCTGCAAATAGCAAAAGTTTGACTTCTTCCTTTTCTATTTGTATCCCCTTGATCTCCTTTTGTTGTCTTATTGCTCTACCTATAACTTCAAGTACTATATTGAATAGATATGGAGAGAGCTACAGCCTTGTCTTGTTCCTGATTTTAGTGGAATCGTTTTGAGTTTCTCTCCATCTAATCTGATGTTGTCAGCCTACTTTCTTTCAGAACTCAGGACCACCAGCCCAGAGATGGCCCCACCCACAAAGGGCTGGGCTGTACCCCATCAATTACTAATTAAGAAAATGCCCTGCAGACTTGCCTACAGCTGGATCTTATGGAGGCCTTTTCTTAATTAAGGTTCCCTCCTCTCAAACTTTAGCTTGCATCAAGCTGACACAAAACTATCCATCACACTTATTAAGTAGGAGGCAACAAGACGGCTCAGCAAGTTAAGCTGACAGCTTGAGTTCTATCCCTATGACCTACCTACACAGTGGAAGGAGAAAACCAACTCCTGAAAATTGTTTTCTGATCTCATGCATGCACACACGCACGCACACACACGCACACACACAAATAGTTAAGTAAGCAAATGCAAAAAAAATCTTAGGGTCTAAAGAGAACCCTCAATGATAAAGAGTATGTGGTAGCTTGAATAAAAATGGCCCCCATAGGTTCATATATTTGAATGCTCAGTCACCAGGGAGTGGCACTATTTTAAAGGATTAGAAAAATTAAAAGGTGGGGACTTGTTGAAGGAAGAGTGTCACTGGGGCTTTGAGGTTTCATGCTAAGCCCAGAGTGTGTGTGTGTCTCTCTCTCTGCACCTATGGATCAGAATGCAGTTCTCTGTTACCACTCCAGAATCTGCCTGAATACTGTCATACTTCCTGCCATGGTAATGGGCTAACTCTCTGAAACTGTAAGCAAGCCTCCAACTAAATGCTTTCTCTTATTACAGCTGCCGCCTTATTCAAGGTGTCTCTTCACAGCAATACAACAGTAACTAAGACAGATGCATTCAGCTCCTGCAGAGGACCTAAGTTCAGTGCCAAGCACCCACATCAGGCAGCTCACAACAACCCGTAACTTCACCTTCGGGATACAAAGGCCTCTTCTAGACTCCGCAGAAACCTGTACACACGTGTATATACTCAAACACAGACACACACATGCACATAAAAATCTTTTTTTGAAATGCTAAGCAACAGATAGCAATGTTATATACTAAATTAATTTTAATTAGGAAGTGAAATACAGAAGTAAAAATTTCCTTAGATTTAACAAAATCTAAGCAAAAGCCTTAAAGAAAAAGTAGTAATAGAGCAAATCTCCCAAACAGCTATTTACTAATGGCCGAAACTGAGCTGTGGACGCAAAATGCCTTCCACTTACACAGCAGTAAATTCCTAAGGGGCAGGGAATCATCTTTTAAATTGCAGGGGCTTAAAATACAGAAAAGAATGCCATCATATCCACATTTAGGCAGAAAAGAATACTGTCATATCCACATTATTTAAACAATGGATAAAAAACAATTTTTGGATACTAAGCATTCAACACTCCTATGTAAAAGCTGTCAATAGTTTCTTGAGTTGGAGACATACTTGGGTCATCTTTGAGTTATTCAGATTTGTCTGTAGAAGAATCATTTAAAGGTTCACATTTGTGCTATAAATTTAAGGTGATGAAGTCTGTTGTTGTTTCCTTGTAAAACTGCACCCATTATTTCTTTGGCAGAAAAGAAACAAAGTCTCTTTGATAGCTGGGGTATAAATCAGGGACAAGAATGATGGAAGGTAGAGAGAGCTGGCCCAAGAGTACATACCACTTCTGATCGGACATCCCTTGCAGAGTACGATTTCATCTGCGTCTTGTTATTTTCCTTCTGGTAACTATTGTAATGCTTGGATAATTTACTTTTAAAGAACTGAGAAAAGATCCATAACAGATGTTCTCTTCAGGATAAGATGAACACGAAAGGGCTGGAGAGATGGCTCAGTGGTTAAGAGCACTGACTACTTTTCCAGAGGACCCGGGTTCAATTCCCAGCACATACATGGCAGTTCACAACTGTCTGTAATGTGAAATCTGACACCATCACACAGATATACATGCAGGAAACACCAATGCTCATATAAAGTTAAAAAGTAAATAAAAAAAGTTGGACACTGAAAATAGAACCAAGTATCCAGGACTGAACCACATTGAAGAAGGCTCTCAGAGGTTGTCATGCTAGTCAGCAGGGTGTCTGAAGAGGACCACAGCCAGACACAATTAACAGCTCAGCATGCCCAAATACACAGTCTGTTTCAGAAGCAAATCTTTCAAGGACTGTTTCCACTTGGTAAGAGCTTACAGTGGGAGAGTGGGTATAGCTCAGTTGGTGGGAAGTACTTGCTAGCATGAAGCTCTAGATTTGATCCCCAGATATTCACACCTGGTGTGGTGGCTCATGCCCTTAATTCTAGCATTCAGGAGGAGAGAGGCCAGCCTCAATTACAAAAGAGGTGGGTTGGAGCACTATTAACATTATTTTTCTTTTTCCCCCTAAGGCACTGTGGATCTAACCCAGGGCCTTGCTTATTCTAAGCAAACATTATACCACTGAGTTACTCCCATAGCCCTCATATAACAACCACTAAAGGAGTAAGAATCTGATCTGAAATCTAGTTCTAATTATTCTATGCTACCATCTTGGATTTTGATTTTCGTGTTTTTTTGTTTTTGCTTCATGAAGATAACTGCAATGGTAAATAACCCATTTCTTACAGCTAAAGGAAAAGCTGAAAAAGATGGCCATGATGAAAACCCTCAGGTCAAATAACTAAATAAGTAAATGAACAAGCAGAGGTGGTTAGCAGCTGAGTCAATAGCATTAAATAGCAAACACTGCGCTGAGAAGCACTTACCATAGAGAAAGGCAAGAACCCCATAAATGGGCCTAGATGAAAATGAAAAGTAGAGACAAAGGAGTCATTTAATTTATGAAATTTATTGTTGTAAAATCTGTTCAAGTGACAAGAAAATGTACTCTTCTGTTTGGTACAAAGGCGCCTCATGACTATTGTCTTGTCTCCAAAACACGAGGAAAAACTGTCCAAGTCTACCTTTGAGCCACCCACTTATGTCAAGCAATACACTGATGAGTCTTTCATGGTGGTCCTGCAGAGAACGTGTCCTTTGAGAGTCTGAGAACTGGCAGAGGTGATCTGAAAGAAAACCCACCAAAAGAAGACAACGTAACCTGACGTAACATGGGCACAGGGCATGGCTAGAGATGACAGGAAGCTCACGGTACTTGTGAAAGGAAGACACAGACAGAACAGTAATGCACATGAGGTAAGAAGGCACACAATTCATCAGGCGTGGGAGGCCTGGGAAGCCTGGGAGGATGGGGAACCTCCTTCAGCCAATGACCTTTGGGAGGCTGGACCAGACTGGGGTGTGCCGTCCCAACCATAGTGATCAGTATTCTGACAGGGCACACAGTTGCACACCTGACTGGCTAGAGCCATCAGCTCAATGTGAGCTGACCTCCGGTGTGCCCAGCATGGGAGGAAGGGACTAGCCTTCTGCAGGAAGGGAGGACAGAGCCACAGGCCCTGAGGAAGACTGGGCACAGCAGGACACACCTGGGCTGCTGCTGGCAGTGGAGTCTTCTTCCCTCTGCAGTTCCCTTCAGTCTGTTGCTAGGCACACAGTCTCCCTGACCGCTGGCGTGCTTTCCACGCTCTGTGAGCACTTCCTTTTCAACAGAGAAAAGGCCTCCAGAGCCTTGTGCAGGCCACCAGATCCGGCTGGAGTTTAATGACATTGTTTGTCTTCATTGTGCTTATTTTTAAGGTTACTTTCTACTTATGGCACAAGATACTGGCTTTCCATTTATGAAGGGATCTAGAGTGTCCTTTAGAAATAATAAATTTATGTTTATTTTTATTTTTTCCTCTTTATTGAAAATAGAGCCAGGCAATGGTGGCACACGCCTTTAATCCCAGTACTCAGGAGGCGGGTGGATCTCTGTGAGTTCGAGGCCAGCCTAGTCTACAAGAGCTAGTTCCAGGACAGGCTCCAAAGCTACAGAGAAACCCTGTCTTGAAAAACAAATCAAAACAAAACAAACAAAAATTTTTTTCCTTACATAATATATCCTAATTACAGTTTCCCTTCCCTCCACACCTCCCTACCTCCCCTCCTAACTGGATTCACTCCCTTTGTGTCTCTCAATTAGAAAACAAACAGGTAGCCAGCAGTGCTTGTTACACACCTTTAATCCCAGCACTCGAAAGGTAGAGGCAGGCAGGTCCCTGTGAGTTCCAGGCCAGCCTGGGCTTCAGAACTAATTCAGGACAGCCAGGGTAACACAAAGAAAAGCCATGTCTTGGGGAAAAAAAAAAAAGGAGGAGGAGGAGGAGGAGGAGGAGGAGGAGGAAAGAGGAAAACTAATAGGTTACTTTGCCAGTGGTGGTGCACACCTTTAATCCCAGCTGGGGAGGCAGAGGCAGGTGGATCTCTGTGAGTTAAATGCCAGCTTGCAGGCTGGAAAGACGCCCCAGCAGTTAAGAGCACTGTCTGCTCTTCCAAAGGTTCTGAGTTCAATTCCCAGCAACCACATGGTGGCTCACAACCATCCGTAATGAGATCTGGTGCCCTCTTCTGGCCTGCAGGCAGACACACAGACAGAATATTGTATACATAATAAATAAATCTTTAAAAAAAAAAAAAAGCCAGCTTGTTCTATATAGTGAGTTTCAGGCCAGCCAGGGCTATGTAATAAGACCCTATCTTTAAACACACACACACACACACACACACACACGTCAAGTCCAGATTCATCACAAATAGCATCTCACCATTTTCTGAGGAGGACATGGTTCCTTCTCAGCTACAACTGTAAGGGAGTTGGGATAGTTAAAGACATTCTTAAGATTTTTTGCTTGTTTGTTTTGTTTTTCAAGACAGGATTTCTCTGTGTAGCTCTGGCTGTCCTGGAACTCTCTCTGTAAACCAAGCTGCCTCAAACTCAAAGATCCACCTGCCTCTGTCTCCCAAGTGCTGGGATTAAATGAGTGCACCACTACCACCATAAATATCTTTATGATATTTTTGGTCAAATGCTAGTGAGAAAGTTTATTTTGTCTATGTTGAGGACTAAATGGCTAGGACCCCAAAGTTACCATTAATCACATATCTCATCAAAACAAGCTGATCTGTTAGTAAATATTTACAAGGTTCTTACTGTATGTTAGAAATGACCTTTTGTGCAGGAAATACATATATAGAAAAAAAAGGTACTTCCTTACCCACAACAGAATTTCAGAGAAAGACAGGTAATAAACATATACATAAACAAAAAATTATTTTGGGAACTAAAAAGTACTCTAAAGATTACGGAGAACATGTAGTTAATAGGCATGGGAATTAGGCAGGAAAAGTTGCTTCCAAACAATGATGTTCATGTAAGGCATCTCTGAGGTAACAATAAAGAGATAATCTTAAAATTAACAGAAAGGAACCAGGCAAAGATCAAGAATCTTCCAAGCCAAAACAGCATATATAAGTTCCTGAGAAGAGATTCGAAGAGACAAAAAGAATGTCATGAGACTGGGAGAAAGAGAATGAGAGGACATTGTAGAGACCCAAAAACGTGCGCCTATTTCACCGTGTCTGAAGGTCAGAGTTTATTTTGTCCTCTCAAAGTTGTTGACAAAAGTGTGGCTACACACCCTGACCTAGGGTGTGGGTACTTGGTGCTTTGGACATTACAACGGCCCATACGGGCAGATCCACTCCACCCTGACCAAAGGTCAGAGAATTCAAGCATACTTCTGCTCCTTCTTTTGAAATAGGTTTGACTTAAGCAGTGACTGCCTTCAGGACATTTGACCTAGGGTATGTTCACTGCCTAAACAACAGAATGCTTAACTCAGGATAAGTTGCTTGATGTTTCAAGTATTGGAGCAAGTAACTCTTCGAGCTGTCTTTTATATCATGTTAAAGCAGTCTTCTGCCTTCTTCCCCATTTTTGCACTGAGGTATAAAAGTGTATGGAAAATTAAAAATGGGCAAACTCAGAAGTCAGAACTCAGTATGCAGCAGGCACAGAATTGCCCTCCTGATACTATACAATGTCTCTGTGTTTCTTTCTTATCTTTCTGTTCCTCCTATCTAATGTTTCTAATCCTCATGCCCCTACCCTGAAACATAGAAACCCGCTGTGTCCAGGATCATGGCAGAAGTCACCCCAAAAAGGTGGATCTCGACAGGACGTCAAGTTGGAAAGTCACTGGGTTAGATCACATAGGCCTGAATTATACTCTGGCTCCAAGGAAAAGCCAGTGGAGGGCCCAAGCTTCAGAGTAAATGATTTGAAACAGAAGGATCACACCAGCTGTCAGGGGCAGACATTAGAGGAGAATAAGAAGAGAAACAGAGAAGGTGAAATTTCTAGAATTCTCTATCACTGCTAGCAGGAGTATAAAAAGCACCTGGGCTATTCCTATTACAGAGATGAACACTCACGTGCCTTACAACACATGTACAGGAATACTCAGAGCAGTATCACGTGTACTAGCTCCAAACTGGAAACAACCAGCATGGCCCACCAGCAATACAACACATAACAAACTGTCGTGATGAGAAACACACCCACAAAAGAACCACAGAATGTAAGTTGAGGAAAAGAAAACAGAAATTCAAATTATGTACTATAGAATTCAGTTTGCAAGAAATCAAAACCAGACAAAACCAAGCCATAGTACAAAAGTGGGACAGGGTACGCACAGGCCTACAACTCCAGCACTCAGATGCCTGGGGAGCAACTAGAAGTACATGAAGGGCATTTCTGGGCTCCAAAACCATTCTTTTTGATCTCAGAAATAGCTACCTAAGTGAGTCCCCAAATCATGACACTGAAACTTATTAATTATGAATGCTCGGCCTTAGCTTAGGCTTGTTTCTAGCATTTTTTTTTAACTTAAATTAACTCATTTCTTTTAATCTATGTGCAGCCCCAAGGGTCATTTACCTCATCTATGTACTGTTCATCCTGCTTTCCTGCTTCTTCTGCGACTGGCTAGCTGGCCCCCAGATGGCTGGTCGCAGGCTGACTGGCTAGCTCCCTTTTCTCTCTGCCCCCCAGCCCTGCCTATCCCTCCTCTGCCTAGCTATTGGCCATTCTGATTTTTATTACACCAATCACATGCTTTAGGCAGGCAAGGTTAAACAGCAACACATCTTTACATAGTTAAACAAATATTGTATTCCACAACAACTATCCTCCTGCCTCAGACTCCTAAGAGTTAGGATTGCAGGTATGACTCATTAATCTGACTACCTTTTTTAATTAAGCCATTCTCAATGGTGTACAGTTAAGCTCTGTGTTTTTTGAGGTATACATTTTCTACTTTGTTCCTACTAAGAATAACATTTCTTCTTTTGGTAAGGGAGAAAGAAAGACCCAGTCTCTCCATGAAACTCTAGCTGACTTGCCTAAAACAGGAGCTTGTAAACTTCCCAGAGTAGATGCTGGGAAGGGAACTTGGATCCTCTGGAAGAAGAGGAAGTGCTCTGATAACCCATCTCTCCAGGGGCTCCATATGTGTTTATATGGCACCATATTAAATTAATAGAGAATGATGACATAATTAGCCCAAAATTCCTTTTAGTTTATAGAACTTAAATCTTTAACAAGTCAGGTAATTCAAATTTGTAGGTAATCCAGGTTTGGTGATACACACCTTCTATCCCAATGCTCAGAAGGAAGATGGATCTCTTTTGAGTACCAGGTAGGCCTAGTCTACATAGTGAGACCAGTCACAGATACATAGACTCTGTCTCAGAAAAGAGTTATACTATCTTAAGATGGGAACTTTGACAAGATGTGAACTTTTAATTTTGGTTTGATGACAATTTTTTTACTTTTACTTATCTGTTCATTGTGAACTGCACAATTAATATGAACACATGTACACTTTGTGCATAAATATGTGGAGGCCAGAAGTCAGACTTGGGTGTCACTACACAAGAGCAGCTCACCTTGTTCTTGAGATAGTATCTCATTGGAACAGGGCTTAGCAACTAGGTTGGCCCAACTGGACAGTAACCCACAGGGACCCTCCCATCTCCTCCCCAGTACTATGATTAAAATCATGTGCCAGAAGCTCGGTGAGGTAATACAGCCTTTACCACAGCACTCAGAAAGCTGAGAGAGCCATATCTTTGTAAATTCAAAGTCAGCTTGGTCTACATAGTGAATTTCAGGCCAGGGCTACAAAATGAAAGCCCTGTCTCAGAAACAAAAATAACAAAGTCATCTGCCAGGCCAACACTTAACTTTTTTGTTGTTGTTGTTGTTTTGGGTTTTTTTTTTTTTTCCGAGACAGAGTTTCTCTGTGGCTTTGGAGCCTGTCCTGGAACTAGCTCTTGTAGACCAGGCTGGCCTCGAACTCACAGAGATCCGTCTGCCTCTGCCTCCGGAGTGCTGGGATTAAAGGCATGCGCCACCACCGCCCGGCTCCAACACTTAACTTTAACCTCAGCTCTTGGAATGGGGGAAAATGACGGGGGGATAGAGGTAGGCAGATTCCTGTGAATTAGAGGCCAACCTTATCTACATAGTGAGTTCAGGACAGTTAGGGCAACATAAAGAAAACCTGTATCAAAAAGATAAATAAATAGCTGAGTGGTGGTGGCGCACGCCTTTAATCCCAGCACTTGGGAGGCAGAGGCAGGTGGATCTGAGTTTGAAGCCAGCCTGGTCTACAGAGCGAGTTCCAGGACAGCTAGGGCTACAAAAAACAAAAAACAAAAAACAAAACAAAAAACAAAAACCCTGTCCCGGGGGAAAAAAATTACAATCTGATTATCAACCTAATTCCTTTGTATCGAGTGACCCATAGTTACAGTGGGAAGAGATTAAGAGGCAATATGAGAAGGTAACTGTTAGATTTCAAGTAATCCAAACATCCAAAAATGAGCTTAAACTGAATTATAAGAGAATTTCCAGAAGTTAGATAAAAGCCTGTTTTCCTCAGCAACTTGTAAAACCAGTTCCCATCTGTCACAAGGAATCATTTCCCTTACCTCTGGCGGAAGGGACATATGACATCCATATCAAAGCCCACGCCAGCCTCCAGGTTCACTCAATCCCTACTCACAAGTACTAGTAATATATTTCAAAGTTCGCACTAGCATCCTGGCCCTTCTCGCCACAGAGCCCTGCTCTCTCTGTCCCAGTCCCTCGCTACACTTGCTATTCTCACTGTTCCCTTTCTGGCCGTTCTCTCTTCTCTCACAGACAGCAGTAGCCGTGTCGTCTGTCTCTCTTTCTCTCCGCTCTGCTCTTCCCAATGCCTCTGGGTACTTTCTCCCTCTTGTTCTCAATTAACCCTTCCCTAATAATGAAGCAGTCAAAACACTCTTGGGCACTCTCAGCAATTAAGAACACACACTTTGGGGACCAGAGAGGTGACTCCGCAGACAAGAGCAAAGGCTGCTCTTCTGGAGGACCTGGTTTCAATTCCCACACCCACAGGGCAGTAACTTCAGCTTCAGGAGGGATCCAGTGCCCTCTACTGGCCTCCACAGGCTCTAGGTACACACATGGTGCAAAGATACATGCAGGCAAAACATCCAAACACATAAAATAAATGAATAAATTTAGAGGGGGGGAAAGAGGGGTGCCTATTGCTCTTTCTGAGGACTTGAATTCAGTTCCGAGCACCACATTAGGTGGCTCCAATCACTTGTATCTCTAGCTCCAGGGAGATCTGAAATTTCTGGCCTCTACAAGTACCTACATTCACATGCACATACACACATATACACACAACTAAAAATAGTAAAACAGGGTCTGAGAGATGGCTCACTGGTTAAAAGAATTTTCTGCTCTTCTGGAGGGCCTAAGTTTGGTTCCCAGCACCCACACTGGAAATTCCCAACTTAATTTAAGAGCATTCCTTGGTCCAATGTCAGGGAAGGGAAAGGGGACTATGAGGTCTGCCAGTAAACCGGTTGTGTTCTGGGTTTTGTCAGATAGACAGAACAAGGAAACTCGAAACACCTTACCTTCACCAGCACATAGTCCCCAGGCTGAGCTCTGACCTTCTTCCCAGAGTTAGTGGCATCTTCCACCTCCGCATCAGGGAAGATCACCTTAAGGTTTGCATCATTCCGGCCACACAAGTCTGTGGAAGAACGTTTGCTGAACTGCAGAAAACAAAGACAAAAATGTATGCATCCATCAGTAGTAAGTTTTAGGAGGCAGACATTGCTCCTGTTGTCTGAGGCTCTCCAGGGTCTATCACAGAGCATTTCTTTTTTTATATAATTTTTTTAAAGATTTATTTATTTATTATGTATACAGTGTTCTGTTTGCATGTATGCCACCAGACCAGAAGAGGGCACCAGATCTCATTATAGATGGTTGTGAGCCACCATGTGGTTGCTGGGAATTGAACTCAGGACCTCTGGAAGAGCAGGCAGTGCTCTTAACCTCTGAGCCATCTCTCCAGCCCCCTCACAGAGCATTTCTTAACCAAGAAATCCAAAGGCTCCGTGTGTATGGCTGCTTCAACAATAGGACAACATGCAATGCACAACAGCAACAAAGTTCTGTTGACTATTTTAATGAATTGATGAATCTTTACAGACTCGGCTTCTGCAATAATGGAACTTTCAACAAGCATGAAGTCCAGGTACTCGTGAGTGAGTGATGTGCTTAACAAATCAATGTTCACGACTTCTGACCTCACACTAAGCACTTAGGATTGGCCCAGAGTTTTTGGCCCGAGTTACTTGCTCCTCTTGAACATGCCAATCTGAACTAGAGACTCGACCAGAGCCTGGGACCAAAAAGAGAGATAAACCTCAATGAGAAGATTAAGTTCTAGAATAGACACAAGTATTTCTATTCCTGCCAAGATTCAGTAACAGAAACCAAATTTACCCTCTTCCCTAAAATCAGAAAATAAGACAAAATACAAGAAACAACTCTATTTAGAAATCAGAAAACAAATCACACAAGACCTCGACCTGTCTGAAATGGAAAGAGAATGAAGTGAGTCCTCCCTCCACCCCTGCTTTCAAACAGAAAGGCACCCGCCACCAGAACAGGGAAAGCAAAGGAGATCAAAAAGAACAACATCGGGTTCTCTTCCATAATAAGAGAGATACACCTGAATTCAGACTGCTGGATGTTGTAGGAAATTAAAGAGCAAATTCTGGAAAGGAGAAGGGTAAGCAGAAAGAAGAGCTCTAGAATTCTCTCTGGGTTTCCTGATTCTTTACTAAATACATGTGTGTAAAGAAAAACTCCAGAGACTCAGGTCAACAGAGTAACCTGGCAACTATCAGCTAGACGGTTTGGCATTTCATATCTGTTCTTAGAAAATATCACTTGCATATCAGGATGATTAGTACGGGAGATGACTCAGTGTCTAAGAAGCCCTTGCTCCGCAAGCGTGAGGACTTAAGTTTGAATTCTCAACACCCACATAAAAGCCAGGCATGGAAGCATATGCCTAAAGCCCCAGGGATGGGGAGCAGAGACAAGCAGATCCCAAGAGCTTGAAAGCTAGTCAGCCTAGCAGAGATGAAAGAAGAAACAAGCCCTTCTTATTTGACCTCCTCTTCCCTAGCTGAGCTGTGGCAAGCTTCCTCATACTACCTTGTGCCATCTGTGAGAATTCTAGGTCCCTACAATTAGCCAAGAAGCCTCCAGGAACAAGCTTTCTAAGAAATTATGACCAAAATAGTACTGAACAAACATAACCAATAAATCTAGTTCTAAAATTACACATATATCTCTGCTTCCAGAAAGATAAAGCAGACATATTTCTCCTAGTCCTCTTGCTAAGAGCAACTAAAAATCATCAATATTTATAGATACATATTTATATCAAACAATTTTTAAAAATCAGTGACAAATAGAAATTTCATAATCTAAACAAAATAGATAAATTCAAGAAAAATAAACATAGCCTCAGACACTTGTGGGACAATTCAAAAATCTATTACTTGTGTTGATATTGCATCATAATTGCAGAAAAGTGTTCAATCTAGCAGCAAATATACTAAAATTTTAATAACACAGAATTGAAGAAGAGGAGAAAAGGGAATGAAGAAGTATTCAAAGTCATGACTAAACACTTCTCAAATGTGGCAGATAACATAAAATCCTAACAAAGGAAATCCACACCAAGATACATCACAGCCAAACTTCTAAGGAAAAATAACATGAAACCAACAGTTAGTTGTCTGCCATTTGAGGACAGCCACCTGCAAGCAGGAAGGAGACTATCACAAGAACTGGACTGTGCTCATCTCTGACTTCCAGACACAAAATTAGAAAAAAAAAATTATTTCTATTATTTAATTTTAAAAAAAATGAGGAAAGGGAAGAAGAGAGGAAGGAAATGGAAGTTAAAAAGAATGGAAAGGAGAGGAATAAGGAGGGGAAGTGCAGGAGGAGGGGAGAGGAAGGGGAAATGGAGAAGGGGAAAGAGAAAGGAAAACAGAAAGATCAATTAAAAAAAAGAAAATTCCCAATAAAAACATCTATGATTTCTCATCAGGAACAGGAAGCCAGCAGGAAATGGCATATTTTTCAAGACCTGAAAGGAAAGTGTTACCAACCCAGAATACAAGGTCCAGCAAAAATCCCTCAGGTGCTGGAGAGACAGCTTAGCAGGTCAGAGCAGTAGCTGCTCTATTGCAGGACCAGTCCAGACCCCATCACATACTCAGAGGGACACCATGTCTCTAACTCCAGCTCCAGGAGATCTGACACCCTCTCCTGGTTTCCTCAAGCTTTCAAATATACAAATGTGCATACATTCACACACACATACACATACATGCGCGCACACGCACACGCACACACACACACACACACACTCATATGCACACACAATAAAAATAAATCTTTAAAGAAAAGATCCTTCAGGAAAGAAGCAGAAATGAAGACAACTCAAATTAAGAAAATCTATCACTAGAACATTCACAGGAAGTTCTCTAAATATAAAACACTTGGTGCTTCAGGAAGAAAGAAAAAATATGACATAATTATATACATAGAAGTCTAAAACACCAGCTGGGCGGTAGCTACACCTTTAACCCCAGCAAAGGCAGGCAGATTTCTGAGTTCAAGGTCAGCCTGGTCTACAAAGTGAGTTCTAGGACAGCTGGGGCTTCTTAGAGAAACACTCTCTCTTGAAAAACAAAAAGAAAAGAAAATTCAAAACACCAACAAGAAAATAAATCAGAACCATTGAATTCAGCAAGATCATAAAATGCAAGATAAAATATTTTGGGCTGGGTCATAGAGTGTTTGTCTAGCATGCGGGGCCATGGGTTTGATATAATATGACACAACTGGGCAGGACAATGTACTCCTGTAATCCCACTGCTTGGATGGATATAGGCAGGAGGATCAGAAATTCAAGGTCACCCTTGGCTACATAGCAAGTTTAAGGTCAACCTAAGTAAGCTACATAAGACCAGGTCTCAAAAAATTAATAAATAAATAAATAAAAATCAGAATCAAGTAAGACTTATATAAAGGAAACACATAGTGTTATTTTAAAAAGACAAAAAGATATATGTGACCTTACCCCCTCAACCAATACCAGCTGGGTGTGGCCCACTGAGGTCTCATTGGCTTTTGAAGCCTCTTCTCTGAAGACAGTAATAAGTTCCTCCAAACGCCTTAATTTTACTTCTTCTGGAACATCGTCCTTCAGCCTATGATATGCTCGTGTCTTCTGTTAAAAAGACAAAACAGAACAGAGGTCACAAGGAGTTGTAGAATCCTCAGGGCACAAACAAGAGAATGTGCTCATTCTACTCACAAGTTACAGATGTTAATCTGGTCCAAAACCCAAACCTGAACCAGACTTACTTCTCTAGTTCTAGGAACAGTCCATGAGAAAATGGTGACTGAAATAAAATCTTTGTAGAGTCATTCTAAATTTAGCAAATGAAAATCACACTCGTGGCTGGCAGGAAGGGTCAGGGGGCAAAGGTGCCTGCCAGCAAGCCTGAATTCAATCCTAGAACCCATGTAGTGAAGAAAAGAACCAACTCCAGCAAGTGGTCCTCTGACCTACACACATACTGCAGCACATGCACATCCCTACAAGTACATACACACACAATAAACAAGTCTGTAAGTAAATGCATTTAAAAAGAAAACCACATACTCAAAGTTCATCTTCATTATTTGTCCTAAGTTTATATTTGGACACAAACTAAATAATAATAATCCATACACTAAGCTACTCACCAGCACTATCTATAGAGACATAGATGTAAACCAGCCTAAATACTCACCAACTAGTACCTAGTAGACTATGGTTTATCAACACAATGGAGTATTTAACAACTGTTAATAAGATAGCTCCACAAATACTAATGTAATTGTTCCAAAATACCCTGCCAACTGAAATTAGGAAAGTACAATCAATGTGCATGTCTATGGTATAGAAAGTAGTCATGATTATGAACACATGAAACATATCTGGAAAGTCATAGAGTTCCAGATATGAACTAGAAAATCACTAGAGTTCCTTCAAGAAGGGAACTAAACCTGGGAGTAACAAAAGGAAGAAGTGCTTTACCCTTCACACTTTCTACCATAAGCACATATTACCTAGTCAGAAACAATAGTTATCCAGGGAAAGTGTTCAGAAACTCTCCTGGGTATACACTTACATATGTCCTTATGCTCATGCTCAAATCAGGTGGAGAACCACTGAGCTAGGAAGAAGCCAAGGAATAAAAGGAAAAGCTAAACACCACTGTCTGGACATTCAAACCAATCTACCCTGAAAGAACTACCATGCCCACAGAGGAAAACAGAATGGGGAATGGGCATAAGATCCCACTTGATGTCAGCATGCTGTTAGCAGTGACGGCAGCGACCGTGCAGGAAGCACCACACTAAGTGCATTATACACACCATCTTATTTATGCCTCAGAACAGCCCTGAGCTGGTATTGTTATTCCCACTCCAGGAAGCAACTAAGGATGTTAGACAAGGTCACTGCTACATGAAAGGCACAATTTGAGTGCCATATTTCTACTGTGTATTGAAAGGCCATTTTCCATCTACACCAATCTCATAAATAATTTCTCTTGTGCATCTGTGATGTCCACGAAAAGGAGGCAATACGGAATGTTACGGGCTCTAGGGAAGTCTCACTTCAGAAATAATTTTGTAAAAGACACAGGCCAATGTAAACTGACTACAAAACACTGAGCACTGGGCTTCAGTTTTGTCTTGATTTACTTGTTTGTGTTTGTTTTTGTTTTTGAGACAGTCTCAGTCTACTCCAGGCCAGTTTCAAACTTGAGATTCCCTTGCCCCAGCCTCCTAAGTGCTGGAATTACAGGCATAAGTCACCAAACCCAGCAACTGTAAAATATTTCATAAATAGGAACACTAGCATGGTATTTTTTTTTCATATCAATTTGCTGAAGTTTGTGGTGGCTAACACCTATAATGCTAATGATTGGGCAGCTAAGTGAAGTAGGAGGAAAACAGGCTAGAGGTCAGCCTGAGTTTTATAGTAAGATTTTTTTTTTTTTTTTTTTTTTTTTGGTTTTTCGAGACAGGGTTTTTCTGTGGCTTTTGGAGCCTGTCCTAGAACTAGCCCTTGTAGACCAGGCTGGTCTCAAACTCACAGAGATCCGCCTGCCTCTGCCTCCCGAGTGCTGGGATTAAAGGCGTGCGCCACCACCGCCCGGCTTTTATAGTAAGATTTTATCTCAAAACAATGGCTAAAATTTGACATATAATATACAAAAGTTAACTAGAGAAAAAAAACAAATGTCAGTAAGATCCTGTGACTTAGCTGGGTGTAGTGGTACACATAATCCCAAAAATTGGGAGCAGAAACAGGCAGACAGACAAGGTACGTGGTGAGACCCTGTACAAAAACAAAGAAACAAACAAAAAAAAGATCCCAGGAATTCATAAAGTCAAACTCTTTTCTACTCAACTACCTCCAATCAGTCCCAAGATGGTAAGAGAACAATGCTAATTGTCTCCCATCCAGGACTCACCTGCCTCATGCTGTAAGCAAAGAGAAAACCGGTATTATACTGAACTTCCCGAAGTAAAGACACTGTCTGCAGGTGATCATCCTCTGTCTCTCCACAGAAGCCAGTGATGAAGTCGCTGCTGAGGCTCACACCTGTCAATACACAACAAAGGACAAGGGACCAGTGCTCAGAGTACTGTTTCTGCCTACCTCAGAAAGAATGTGGGCATTTACAGATTCCAGAAGGAAGGAAACCAAATGGGACGGATTTCCAGACTACTCCGACCACATCTAAGTAAAACAGAAGTCATACAGAGCAAGGGAGAGAGGCTTGCTTTTCTACATCATGCCAGAAGTGGCTTCTCACTCGACATTTCCTTAAGCACTACAAGACAAATCTTGGTTTCAAATGCTGGATTCAGAGATACTGCAGAAATGCAGTTTCAAATCAGTCCTGCTTTTGCAGGGGAGGGTGGGAGACAGTGCTAAGACTGAACCCAGAGCCTAATACATGCCAGACAAGCACTCTACCACAAACAGTCCAGCCCCCAGGCCCTGCTTTTACTAGTCAATCTTTCAGTGCTTCACACAAACATATACATCCATGTATCTTGTTTTGTTGCTATTGTTTAAAGATCGCGGATTGTTTCTCTACTGTGCTAGAGACAGAACCCAGGCCTCTACCTCTAAGCTAGACTATATTTATTTTAATCAATTCATAATAACTGCATATATATATGATCAAACATTGAATTTAATTTAGCATTATGTTCATTTACAATGCAGTAGCAAGAACTGTCAGATACTGAATATTTAGAAAGTGCTATGTCACTATTCAATTGCCCCCAAAATCAGATAACATGAGCACTATTTACTCTATTTCATAAATGACAAATCTTTGCTGTCACATAGCCAGTAACACAGTACTCAATACAAAGCCAGTACATCCAGCAGCCACATCATCCTGCCCCATCAAAACACAAGTATATGTGCATAATACAAGAAGCATGGTGGCACACACCTTTAGTCTCAACACTCAGAAGACAGAAGCAGGTGGATATCTGTGAGTTCAGGGCCAACCAAGCTAGTAAGTTCTAGACTCAAAAAGAAAAAAAAAGTTGAGGGAAATTTCAGGCAACATCTTCAATTAAATCTAAGCAAAACAAAACAAAAACAGTAATTTTATTAGGAGGAAGGGGAAAGGAGAGGGTATAATGGGAAATCTAAAGTCTGCCTAATTATAGTGGAATAAGGGGTAGTGCATGTTTATAATCCCAGCAATGGCAATGAAGGTGGAATAGCAAGTTCAAGGCCACCCTGAGCAACATAACAAGACACTGTCAAAATTCAAGTGCTAGAGATGCAGATCGGAGCAGAACATATGCCTGTAAGACAAGAGGTATGGATTAAATCTCTTGCAAAACACACACAGTCAGAAAGATGGAAAGGAAAGAGGAGAGGAAAACAGGGAAGCAGAAAATGAACATGAAAGTAGCAAAAACTACAAAATGGCACCATAAGGAATTTGCCACAGAGGCTGGTAATTGAGCATGAATGTGAACTGTGGTAATGTGCTCAGCATTTCTTAAACGTACCTGGGATACGGTCTCTGATATGATGAACCAATGCCACATACGCTTCCCTTGAATATCTGCAGTAAAGAAGAAGAAGAAGGGACCTAAATGAACTATTCATTCTTCTTTTGGAGGGGAGGGGGAAGGGTTATAAGGTCTCATGCAACTGAAATTTTCCTTAAACTTCTGTTCCACCTGGCTCTACCTCCCAAGTGCTGGGCTGATAAGGGTACACTACCACACCTGACTCAGTCTTATTTAAATGAGCACTATAGAGATAATACTATGAATTCCCACATATATTCATTTTTTAATATTTATTTATTTATTATGTACACAATATTCTGTCTGTGTGTATGCCTGCAGGCCAGAAGAGGGCACCAGACCCCATTACAGATGGTTGTGAGCCACCATGTGGTTGCTGGGAATTGAACTCAGGACCTTTGGAAGAGCAGGCAATGCTCTTAACCTCTGAGCCATCTCTCCAGCCCCCATATATTCATTTTTTGATTTTGGATTTCATAGCCACAAATCACACTAGAGAAATACATGAAAGTGCCCTCTGGGCCAGTGAGATGTTTCAGCAAGTAACATCTTTTTCTCATGTTTCACCAAACCTGATGACTTAAACTCAATCCCTGGGACCTACATGGTAGAAGAAAACTAACTCCTGACAAATGTCCTTTGATTGTCCTTCCAGCTCCTAAAGACCTTTTATTTAATAAATCAAGAAAAAAATTAAACACTGAAGAGGACCTCTAGAGGCTGGAGAGATGGCTCAATGGTTAAGAGCACTGGACCTAGGCTCAGTTCCTAGCAACCACATTGTAGTTAACAACCATCTGCCACTCCAATTTCAGGGGATCTGATGCTCTCTTCTGGCCTCCATGAGCACTGCATGTACATGATGCAACATACATGCAGACAAAACACCCATACACATAAAATAAAATTTAAAAAAAAAAGAGGTTTCCTACATCTTTGCCTCTGTGGAAAATAAGGTAAAGATCTAGTTCTACGAGCTTTACCTTAGGTCATATTAACCCCCAGTTCTACCTCTGCAAATTTATTTCCAAAGTGAGTCAAGTGATCTGCATTTATATTCTAAGTCCTAAAAAACTTTATTATTCATTCTTTCAAGTTAAAAGACTAAAATTTCAAATATGGCACCCAACAAGCACTTAATTTAAAAAATGTTAAGCAAGGGGCTGGAGAGATGGCTCAGAGGTTAAGAGCATTGCCTGCTCTTCCAAAGGTCCTGAGTTCAATTCCCAGCAACCACATGGTGGCTCACAACCATCTGTAATGGGGTCTGGTGCCCTCTTCTGGCTTGCAGACATACACACAGACAGAATACTGTATACATAATAAATAAATATTTTAAAAAAAATGTTAAGGCCGGGCGGTGGTGGCGCACACCTTTAATCCCAGCACTCGGGAGGCAGAGGCAGGCGGATCTCTGTGAGTTCGAGACCAGCCTGGTCTACAAGAGCTAGCTCCAGGACAGGCTCTAAAGCTGCAGAGAAACCCTGTCTCAAAAAACAAAAAAAAAAAAAAAAAAAAAAAATGTTAAGCAAATGAGAGATTCGATGTGTATTCTGCATAGGGGATGCACAGAAGCAAGTTCAAGTGTCCATAGATATATTCAAACAACAATCACTTATTAATTTGCTACTGTGTGTTATATACCATACTAGGTCCTTAGCAACAAATGCAGCATTTAGTGATTCAAAGAAACTGGGAAGGTAAAGGATGTTCTCTCCCCCAGTGAGTCTGACCCTCTCCGCATGGCATCCAGTACACGGTTGCTTCCGCTCTGGGCCGGCAGGTGGATCTGCTTACAGATGTTGTGTCTCTCGTGAATCAGCTGCAAAACCTGATGAAACAGAACACATGGGTTATCTAAGTCTCACCAAAGAATCCAGTAAAAACAAATACTCTCTACATCTGGGAGGGATTGCTGTTGTTTTGTTTTGTTTGAGAGAAGATTTCACTGTGTAGACCAGGCTGGCCTCTAATTCAGCAAGCTGCCTGACTCTGCCTCCTGAGTGGTGGAATTAAAAGTATCTAACACCACTCAGTAGGATACTCCCCTCATTGTTTCTCCTCAAAGACTAATTTTCAAGTAATTAAAAGGCTGACTAGGAACTGAGGACAAAGCTCAGTGCACTGACTGCTTAGCAGGGACAAGGCTCTGGGTCCAGTCCTCAGCACCGCATCAAACTAGTCAAGATGGTGAACATCTTTAATCTCAGCACTGGGGAGGAGACGGGAAGAATCAGAAGTTCACAGACAGCCTCAGCTACATAGACCAACATGGGCTGAGACCTGTCTCAAAAAATAAAGAGTCAGGCAGTGGTGGTACACACCTTTAACCCCAGCACTTGGGAGGCAGAGGTAGGTGGATCTCTTGAATTTGAGGCCGGTCTGGTCTACAGAGTGAGTTCCAGGACAGCCAGGTCTACACAGGGAAACCTTGTCTTCAAAAAATAAAAAACAAAAAGAAAACAAAGGAAGAACTTTTTATTATTCAGTAAGAAAGAAAACAATCCAGTCCAGGTAGAAAAGGTGGATGACTGGCTGTCTAGCAAACATGTGTGCTACCTATCAATGTGTGGCACTGTCACAAGTTTGAAACGTGTTCATTCTCAACAACCCACAGCACTGGGTTATTACTGCTCTCTCTTCCCAGATAAAGACAGCAAGCTAAAAAGTATCTTTATAGATCTACTAGCAAAAGAGTACAACATCTGGGATTTGGATTTACTTTTTTCCTTTTTGACATTTATTTTTGTTTTGTTTTTCTGTTCATTTGTTTGTTTCTTAAAGCACAGTCACAGCCAGAGAGTGGTGGCACACATCTTTAATCCCAGCACTCAGGAAGCAGGGGCAAGTGGATCTAAGTGGGTCTGAGGCCAACCTGGTCTACAAAGTGAGTTCCAGGACAGCTAGAACAACCAGGACTGTTACACAGAGAAACCATCTCAAAAAAACAAAAAAAGAAAAAGGACAGTCTTGCTAAGTTGCCCTGACTGACTGTCCTGACACTCACTACGTAGCTAAGGCTGGCCTGGAACTCATAATCCACCTGTGTTAACCTCTCAAAGCTAGGATTATAACCATGTATCACACACTGGGCAACAGCTAGTATCTGAGCCCAAGTGTGTCTCAGGCTACAGTCTGGGTACTTTTCCCACGACATCGCATTGCCTCCCTTCTGTTCTCACTGTTATCTCCTCCTCCACCACCACCATGTAGCTGCCCACCTTGATAAACTTCTCGCTACACAGGTGGTCCCAAGTTCCCACAAAAAACCATCCTATCACCTTCCTGACCTTAGGGGACTTTAAATCCTGCCCAAAGGCCAGTAGTTCTGCAAGGAGATATTGCAATGTAACACAGAATCCCCAAAGCAGGACTCAAGGTCTCCACTGTATACTACTGGGTCCAGGCAATCATATGCCTCAAGATGCTGGTAAGTTTGTCACAACACTAAACATCAACACTCACCTCATCGGGAAAATCCTTGGGGTGGGGAGAGGTGAAACGGATCCGCATTTCAGGATCTATTCTTGAAACCTGATCCAGAAGATGAGAAAAACGAAGCCCCCCTTGTTTGGTTTTATAGTTGGTAGTAAAACCACGGCTGAGGTTGGTAGACACTGCATTACTGAACTGGACCTCCGAATTGTCCCGAAAACTATTAACATTCTGGCCAAGAAGTGTCACTTCTTTTACCCCCTAAAAAAAGAAAGAACATGTTAAAAACTAGTTTAAAATTTCTTAAACAACAGCTTCATGTCAAACCACTAATTAAAAATTAGCTAAATCTACCAAGAACCATATAGAAACCTGTCTTCAATACAATAATTCACACTGGAGTATTTTATCTAAAGACTGAACAACAGGCAGTGACAGCACACACCTTTAATCCCAGCACTTGGAAGGCAGAGACAGTCAGATCTCTGTGAGTTTAAGGCCAGCCTGGCTAGTCTACTGAGTGAATTCTAGGACAGCCAGGACTGTTACAAAGAAAAACCCTATCTTGGGAGAAAAAAAAGACTGAACAAAATAAAACCTTAAATACTAAGAGTGTGCAAGCCTATAATCTCAACACTCAGGAAGCATAGGCAGGTTTCTGTTAGCATCTCAATCCTTTGAACAGAATGTATCTATCCTAAAGGAGTTTTGTACTATAGGGAGTTAAAAATGGGGGGAAGGGAATGACTTTAGTATTTAGGCAGGTGAAAACAATTTTACAAGCTACCAGTGATGGAACTATCTGTGGATAGTAGAGAGGCACAGGCTACAAAATAGAAAGGTTATCCTCAGCCTGCCCAGAGCATGCTCATACAAAGAAAGCTTGGAGAACCTTACCTGCTCAGACAGCTTCCTCACTTCATCTAGAATGGAGGCAACAGGCCGACTCCTCTCCCGGCCACGAGTGAAAGGAACGATACAGTAACTGCACATGTTGTCACAGCCACGCATGATTGATCTAAGGGGACAGCACCAGAGCATGGTTAAGGAAGAGCAGTGTTGTCTTGGCAGGTCGCAAGCAATGAGTCACAGCTCTACAGCTCCCTTGGGATTTTTCTTTGGCTCTGGATCCTCCTGCCTCTGAGCTCACCCTGAATTAATGTGGAATTTCTAAGTATAATCACAGACTAAGAGCCAGACTGTAATTGGTAGACATGCTGATGAGGAAGCACAGTGGTGAGGGGAAGAGGTCAGACTCAGCACTGTGGAGTCTCTACTGTTTTATAGGTATATTGGCTGAAACGTTTACATAGAGATTAAAAACAAACTCTATTGTCTATCTATGTTATAAAAGAGATCCTGAATTTAAAATATAGTTTGCATTTCTCATACAATTTTTTTCTTTGAGACAGGGTCTTCTGTGGATCAGACTAGACTTAAACTTGTATGTAACAAACACCATGGATGAGGATCTTGAACTCCTGATGTTCCTGCCTCCATCGCCCAAGTGTTGTGTTTACAGATAGCATCACCGTATCTGACTCCAGCTTTGGTTTCTGACATAGGGTCTCTCAAAGGAGCACTGAACCTGCCTAGTACATGCTGTGGAGCCCAGACTGCCCTTGAGCTCACAGCAAGCGATGTTCCTGCCTCCTGCTCCCAACTGTTACAATTATAGGTATGAGTCTCTTCCCAGCTGTTGCTTTCTATTTCTAAGAGAAGGGCTTTCCAAATTACACAAACTAGCCTGGAACAATAAAACCCAGAATGACCATAAACTCATAACAATCCTCCTCCTGCCTTGGCCTCAGATTGTGAGCATATACTATAGCAGCTAAAAAAAAAAAATTTCCTTAAGTGAAAATAAGCACAGAACAATATTCATGTTTTAAAAGGAGGGTACAGGCTGGAGAGATGGCTCAGAGGTTAAGAGCACTGACTGCTCGTCCAGAGGTCCTGAGTTCAATTCCCAGCAACCACATGGTGGCTCACAGCCATCTATAATGAGATCAGGTGCCTTCTTGTGGTGTGCAGGCATACATGGAGGCAGAATGTTATATACATAATAAATTAATCTTTTAAAAAAATAAAAATAAATAAAAGGAGGGTAGAAAAAGCATCCATATGCGCATATGACTACATATACAAGGGATAGTTCTAGAAGGATTAAATAAGAATGACTGACATGGAAATCTTCGAGAAATGGTTTGAGAGAACAGGAATGATGGGTGAGAGGGAGTCTTACTATATCACGTGTTGTTTTCTGCATGTTGTACCATAACTTTCAAACTCATTACTATTAGGAACTTTCCATTTCTAATAGTAAGACTAAACATACTATTCCAAAAGTAAAGAGAAGGAAGAAGCTCATCCCCAAGTATCACAGAATGACTCACACAAAGGCAGAAGTGGCACTGGGGCTCGTTTGGACTGGCATGATATCTGAATAGGTCTCATCCAGAGAGAGAAGCACGTTTGCTGCCTGCTGACCTGACTCCACAACAGCCAGCAGTCGGGGGAGGTCTCGATAGGCATCTGGACCAGCCAGGAGATCCACCATTTTCTCCCTGTTGAGTATCTCTCCCTTCAGTCTCTCAGCCATGCAGCCTAGGACGTAAAAGAAACTTGTACCTCTTCCACGGTTCATCTGGATTCCTGACTTTTGCTCAGTGCATGTGATTGATAACTTGCATTGGAGACCAGGGCACAGAAAACTTCTCCGAGAGCTTGGTATTATCCTTCATACTGGACCCACACCACTGAACCCACATTTTCAAATACAAGGAGACCACAGAAATATTCATAGCAACTCAATTAAATGCCTAGGGTTACTGGGAGACATCCAAAGGTCTCTCCCCATCCTTTTCATAATTGCTGGGGGTGGAGGTCAGAGCCCCCGACATAAACCAAGCATGCCATGAGTGAGCGACATCCTCTGCCCTTGAAAGCCCCCCAAACACGAGCTGCTACTTCTCACAGTTAAAAATCCTTACCGCTGAGAAAAAGACATCTTACATCAGAAGCCTGTTCATAAATTTGCAACTACATTTACACTTTTTTCTCTTTCAGCCCACAATACTTGCTAAACCTATGAGAAATGATAAAATTAATATCCCCAAACCATCATTTTATTATCCAGTCTTTATTTACTAAAATACAATTGAAATGCCACTGCACGAGGGCAGCTATAATGATGTGAAAGGAATACAACTCATGCAGCGTCTCTGTACACTAACCACAACTGGATATGCTAGCTGTGTATATCATCATCAAGAGTGAGGACGTTAACTGCACGACAATGGACACAGTCCACAATGCATAAAGTTAAAAATACCAGCCAAATTCTGGGACAGGAAGGCTGCAGAGATTTTTCTTTTGATTAGCATATTTTTACACTCATTTATTTACTGAGGGTGTGTAGGTGTGCATATGCTACGGTACAGATGTGAAGGTCAGAGGACAAAGCACTCAGTTCTCTCCTTCTACCATGTCTGTTCCCAGAAGCAAACCCAGGTCAGTAGGTCTGATGGCAAGTGCTTTCCCTGCTGAGCCACTGGCCAACCCCCCAAGCATTTATTTTTGAAATATGTTTCCTGGCCACCTAGGGCAGAACTGTCTAGCCGAGCTTTTTAACAAGATGAAGGGAAGTGCTGGATGGAAAAGACTGGAAGGGTTGTTTAAGTTGGTGGCCTCATCAGCTGTGGCCACTGAGAAATGACGGGGGCCGTGGAAGCTGGTGGCCCTGTCAGCTGTGGCTACTGAGAAATGATGGGAAGGGCCCTGTAAACTGGCAGCCCCATCAGCTGTGGCTATTGAAGCTGAAATGTGTCTGATGTAAAGGAAGGAGAGGATTTTTGAAATTTTATTTTAAATGTGACTACTGACTACTAGACTGATCAAGGGGGGACCTGGATTCTCACTTGGGCATGTTTCAGTAGCTCACATGACAGATGACTACACTGGGAACTCATGCTGCCCTCCAGACAGCCTGCATATCAGATATTTACATTATGATTCATAACAATAGTAAAATTACAGTTATAAAGTAGCAACAAAAATAATTTTATGGCTGGGGTCACCACAACATGGGAAACTGTATTAAAGGGTCCCAACATTAGGAAGTTTGAGAACCACTGCTCTAAAGGAAAACTCTAGGAGCCCAAATCTCAAAATGGAAAAGTCTGAAAATGAATGGATACCTAGAATCCCAATCCTCAGAGGCACCCGGGAGCGTGGTCGCTTTGTCTTCAGGGCTTTCAGCTGACGTAAACGGTTCCAGATGGTCTGCTCAGCCTTCTCCCTGCGAAGATCCAAAGAGACAAAAATGAGCAAGATAGGAGAACAGGACGGGGGCGGGGGGGAGGAGGATGAAAGCCATGTGAGTCCTTTCAAAGGCATCTGCGTTTAACTCAGGGAAAGCACCACTTGCTATCATTCCCTTGCTCTCTAACAATATCCTCCCTACACATCTCAAAATCCAGACAAGCCTTTAAATCAAACTCAAAAACTACATTCTTCACAAACCCTTCCCAACTCTTCCATGACTCTCCTCCCTTCAAGTACCTCTACCTTAACTCTACTTCTTCTGAACTTGGAAGTTTGTTCTTATTGTTTCATACATTCTATAGTCTAAAACACATTAAGTAGCCTGTTCTCAAACTCACAGCAACCCATCTCTCTTGACCACCCAAGTACTGGGATTACAGGCATAAATCACCACCCTAGCCTGTATGATGTTTACTTAATATTTTCCATCAGATGTTAGTGGGCTACTTATACACCTGTCTTAATCCCCATATGAGACCAAGCTCTTTGAAGTCTGCTCATTCCTGAATCTCTCACAACAACTAGCTCAATATCATTTTGCAGAGGTCCCATTAAAAAAAAATGTCAGATCAACAAATTAACGTTAAAGGCAGCTGTGGAAATAGCAACACTAACATGCCTTCAACAACAACAACAAAAAAAAATGAGTGGTATGTTCGCTTTTTTTTTTTTTTTTTTTTTTTTTTGGTGTTTCGAGACAGGGTTTCTCTGTGGCTTTGGAGCCTGTCCTGGAACTAGCTCTTGTAGACCAGGCTGGTCTCGAACTCACAGAGATCCGCCTGCCTCTGCCTCCCGAGTGCTAAAATGTGTTGTGTGTATGGGTATTTTGACTACATGTATGTGCACCCACCACCCATGTGCCTGGTACCTGTAGAGGGATCGGTCACCTAGAACTGGATCTACAGACGGTTATGAGCTGCCATGTGGGTGCCAGGGATTAAGCCTGAGTCCTCTAGACAGCAGTCAGTGCTCTTAACTGCTGACCCAGGAAGCACAATTAATAAAAACAGAAACTAATATTGGGGTTCAACCTGAATATCTGAAAAGCAAAGCAGCCAGCCACTGGCTCTTACCTCGACCTCAGATCAAAATGGTGCCCCTGCCTCCAGGAATCTCAGAATGAGACAGAGACTGAGAGCAGTCTCCTCCTGTTTTATAATCCTCTCTAGTTCTAGGCATGCACCATTACCACCTGGTTTCTATGGCAAGCTAATGTGGCTACTGGGATTTAAGGTGTGTGTCATTGCTGCCTGGTCTACAAGGCTGGCCAGTGTGACTGTTTTACTCTCTGATCCTCAGGCAAGCTGTATTTATTAAATACAAGTGAAATGCCACTACAGAGCCTCTCTCCAGTCCATCACTTTAGATGAACTTCCTGTGATCGAGCATTTCCTGGCAACTTCTGAAGATGTCATTCATATTCTTTCAGAATTCTGTTTCCCAACCATTGGCTATATATTGTCAGAATATGCCATTAATACCTCCAATCAGGTATATATATTGTCAGAATATGCCATTAATAGCCAGAAAACTAGGAAATTTGGGAGTTCAGCACTTTGGGTTTAAAAATTCTATATAATGTATAGAGCTTGGTTTGGGCATTTTTGTGACTATTGTTTGCTTTTTAGACAGTTCATGTGTCATCCAGGCTGGTCTAGATCTTACAATCCTCCCAACTTTTACAGAGCTGAGATTACAAGTGTGTACTACCATGCCCAGATAAAATGGGTTAGGAAGAAAAACAATGTCACAGAAAGGCTACTGTGAGAATTAAACTTAGAAATCCATGTATACTGTACACACGGAACCCAACACACAGGACATGCTCAGCAAACTTCAGTCAGTTGTATCAAGACTATCTCTATTACAGAAAACTCCTAACTCTCAGGGACCTGGAGCCATTGGCTCATCTCTATAAGCAAGCCTCCTTGACATGATTACACACAGTATATTCACTCCCTATGGAAAGAACAAATTTGTACCTGATAGAACACGTGACAAGAAGGATCACATCAGCCTAATGGAGAACAAGAAAAACAAAGTTATAAACTTTGAAATTAGCTTTGCAGAATCATTACCACGCAGTCCACTCGCTTTTTTCCAATTATTATGGTAAAAGCATACATAAATCTTATTTTAACCATTTTTAAGGATACAGTGCTATCATAAGAACACTTGAACACTATAGTGCAACCATCACCATCATCTCCTTCAAGAACTTCCCAGGAGAAGCTCTCTACCCATTATGTACTTACTCCTCAAGCCTCACCACAAGACATTTTTGTTTTGCTCTGGTTTGGTTGGGTGTGGTTTGGCTGCTCTGGAGACACAGTCATGCCCTACAGTCACCATGGCCTCAAATTTGAGATCCTCCTGCCTCCACTTCCCAAGGCTAGGATTACAGTCACATGTGACCACATCAAGTCTGATAACCCCTTTCCTGAAGATGAACAGCATCATTAAAGCTCAAAATAGCTGAACACCAGTATATGCCAGTCCTACGGTACACGTCACTCAAAGGAACTAACTCAGTAGGCAGCACCCTCTCCCTGAAACTCACTGCATCTAAGAGCCTGCACCAAGGCAGGTAGCCCAGGCCCAGGAAACAGGGAAGCAGGGAATATAAACACCTCTTGGAGGTTGCTGGTCCGCAGGTAGCCGCTCTTCTGTAAAATGGACCAGGCTATCTCTGTGTCATTCACATTCATCTGGCAGCCATAAGTCTCGAGATAGACTGCAATGAAAGGTAGATTGAGTAGGCAGAGGGTCACATGCTTTGAGCCTCCTTTCCAAAGCACTCAGAAACCCGAGACAACATGTTATCCACAAAGTCCCTTGTTACCTCGACCCTAAAACACCATCAACTGCTAGATGTACCCCCAAATTAATAATAGCCTTTCAGAACAAAGGAAATATAACATCACATACACACACCTACTATAAACAGGGTATTTAAAATGTAGGGGAAATGTGCCCCTTAAGAAATAAGGAAATAGGGTTACAGAAACAAGTAGAACAGGGAAGTACAAATGCAAGTAGGACCTAACCACTGGCCAGGTGTTATGAAAATCACACACTTTTATCCATCTGAGGAAAAACTAAATTCAAGTCACCAATAGTCCTCCCTCTAAACAAAGGGAAGAGTGAAGTAAAACCAACCTTTTCGCTGCCTTCCTAGAAGTTCATCCCCTGTGACATAGGGGGGTGGGTCCTCCACTTGTGGAGAAGATGGTTTCTCTTGAAGAACCGAAGTACTTCTTAAAAAATGCTGAAAAGTTGGCCCGGCAGCAAGCCTGGAGCTGAAATCCTTTGGAACATCTTCCGAGCTCTGCCCCTCTGGACTTGACGCGGTGGGGACACTGCTATGTGCCCTGCAGGTTCTGAGCAGCAGCCAGGACACAGAGCTCAGAGGCCCCCACTTTAGAGACCTCTGTGCTTGGAGGACACACTGTAATGGATGCATGGCACCTGCAGTTCAAATCTGCAAAAGAGTGAGACACAGCAATACACATTACTGCGCACTCTATACAGGCATGCTCTGAACACTTCCTCCCCACAAAAGCAGAAGAGAGTATGTTTTGGGGGAGGGGCATAAGGGGTGTTGCAACATAATCTCAGTATTATCCTGAGCTGGCCTGGAACTCACTCTGTAGTCCAGGCTGGGGGACAGGGAGGACATGAATGGGGGAACAAAACTGGATTCTGTTTGTTTGTTCTTTTTTTTTTTTTTTGAGATCTTGTTATAGAGCCCAGACTGACCATAAACTCTCCTCATTCCCCCTGCCTCAGTCTCCCAAGTACTAGAATCAGGAGCATAGACAATCATATCCAGTTCAAAGGCACTCTTGACAGCCACCTTAACCCAAGCATGGTAAACCTACAGTCTCAGTGACTTGGGAGGCTAAGGCAGGAAGATCATTTGAGCCCAGGAGTTCTAGGCCTACCTGGACAGCCTACCAAGGTCTCTTAAATCTTACAGTCTCTCACGTTGGGCGTGGTAGCACGCGCCTTTAATCACAGCATTTGGGAGGCAGAGGCAAGTGGATCTCTGTGAGTTTGAGGCCAATGTGGTCTACAGAGCTAGTTCCAGGACAGCTAAAGCTGTGCAGGGAAACCCTGTCTCAATAAAACAAAACAAAACAATTTTAAAATATCTCTAATGCACAGGTTTATAGGTAACGATAACTAAAGTAGGGCAGTGAGACGGCCCAGTGGGTAAAGGCGCCGCCACCAAGCCTGACTTGACCCACACTGTGGGAAGAAAGCTGATACCCATAGCTTGTCTTCTAATCACACACACACACACACCCCAGGTGTGGTGGAGAACACCTTTAATCTCAACACTCAAGGAGGCAGAGGCAAGCAAAACTCTGTGAGTTTGAGGCCAGCCTGGCTGACAAAGTGAGTTCCAAGACAGCCAGGACTGTTTATATAGAGAACCCCCATGGGGGGAAGGGGGGATAGCAAATGCAAGTAGGACCTAACCACTGGCCAGGTGTTATGAAAATCACACATTAAAAATCCAGTCAGAGTGGTAGCTCACACCTTTAATACCAGCACTTGGGAAGTGGATTCTCTGTGAGTTCGAAGCCAGCCTGATCTACAGAGCTAGTTCTAGGACTGCCAGTGCCACACAGAGAAACACTGTCTCAGAAAAAACAAAAACAACAACAAAAATCAGCTGGATGCTAGGTACTGGCAGCACACACCTTTAAACCCAGCACTCAGGAGGCTGAGGCTGAGGCTGAGGTAGGGATTTCCTCAAGTTTGGAGTCAGCCTGGACTAGAATGAGACAAACAAACAAACAAAACAACTTTAAAACCTAACTTGGGCAAGATGGTTCAGTGGATAAAAATGCCTGTGGCTCAAGTCTGAAAACCTCAGTTAGAGCTCCTGAACCCATCGTGAATGGGAAGAACTGACGGGAGGAGGAATGACTCTGACCACCACACGCTGTGCCCACACTCACACACACACATAACACTTTTAAAAAGGTTGGAGAGCGGGGGGGGGGGGGGGGGGGGGGGGGGAACGACCCAAATAGACATAAGACTTCAGCAACCATTCATTTCCGGCCCACACCTCTTCTCACAGTATGACCTTAAGAGTCAAAGTGACTGCTGCCTAGCCGGGCAAGCCCCGGATCGAGGAGCCTTCTTTAGGAGCTCTGGGATGGGGCTGCGAGCCTCTCTGTGGAACCTGACAGGGGAATCAAAAGCAAATTTACAGGTTTCACAGCACAGCGCTGGGCGAAGCTCTTAATGGCAGTGGAAAGGGGCGGGACCACCTGCCGCATCCAAGCACGTGATTGGGTAGATACTAATGCTGGGCGTGGCGGGAGCTCTGCATGCACGCCCACAAGAACCCCTACAGCCATCCAGCAAGGCCGATCTGACCCTCATCTCTGCTTCCTAAGGGGAGATGCTAAGGCTCGGAAGGTGACTTGGCCTAGGACATACAGAAGTAGACAGCAGGACTGAGCTACAATGGCAGCGGTCTCTCTAAAGGCCTCGCGCCGCCCGGTGATACCTTCCCCCTGGAGCTCCCAGCTCTTCTTGCACGCCGCGAGCCCGGCTGCGCCACGGCGGGTCACCCGCAGCAAGTCCGTCTCAGGCCTCTCACCTCCCACAACTGTGAGGTCCCGCGCCCGAACGGGAAGCTCAGTCAGCTGGTGTGCGTCTCTCTCAGGCGTCCTCCGCTGCGCGCCTGGGCGGGCAACTTCTGTTCCGCCGTGACTTCCGTCAGCCGTGTTCTAACGGAAGTGTTCCCTACCGGCCCGGTAGACTTTAGCCACTGACTTTGACTTTGGAAAATATTTGGGTGTAAACCTAGTTCTTTAAATGCTAACCAAATGTGTGTGTGTGTGTGTGTGTGTGTGTGTGTGTGTGTGTGTGTGTGTGTGTGTATACATATATATAGTTTAAAAACCAGGTTGAGCCGAGCGGTGGTAGCTCACGCCTTCAATCCCAGGCAGAAGCAGGTGGATCTCTGTGTTCGAGGCCAGTCTGGTGTGCAGAGCGGGTATCCAGGACAGCTAGGGAAACACTGAGAAACCCTGTCTCGAAAAACAAACAGGTTGGGCATGTAGGCAGCCTCAGAGTCTGCATCTGCCCGTGTCCCTAGAAAATGAGAGATTCTTAAGCGAGCTCTACCGGTGGAAAGTAGGGACTTTGCCTTGTCACCCATTAGCTCCCTCCTGTCACATGCACCCTCCTCTCCTCTCGGCCCCAGGTCTGTTAAGAAACGTGACCCATGGGGCTGATAAGACGACTCAGAGTGTAAGTCACTTACTGCCAAACCTGACGACCTGAATTTGAATCCCCAGAACCTACAAGGTGAAAGAGAATTGACTCCTGCAAGTCCTTGACCTCTACACATACGCTAAAGGACATACAATCCTCCCTAACACACCACACACACACACACACACACACACACACACACAACATCTCTTGGTGCAGTAATTCTAACACTCAGGAAGCAGAGCCTGACAACCTGAGTTCGAATCCCTAGAATCCACAAGGCGAAAGGCGAGAACTGAATCCCACAAGTCCTCTGACTTCCACAGATAAACCACACACACACACACACAAACACACACACAAACACACACACACACACACAAATACACACACATTAAATGTCTCCTGGCCCAGGCGCATGCTTGAGTAATCCCAGCACTCAGGAAGCAGAGGCAGGCTGGTCTTTGTAAATTCAAGTCCAGAGAGAGCTACATAGTAAGATTCTGTCTCATAATAAATAGACAAATAGATAGATGGAAAAAGAATTTAGAGAAAAGAGGCTAAGGAGGGATTTCTGTGGCTAGCTCTGAACTGCCTCACCTTTCCTGAATCTCCCAGTTGTTCCTCGTCACCTCTTTGTCCTATTCCTGTTACCTGGCAGGACCTTGATGCTCTCAGCCACTCTCCCCTTGCCCATGGGTCATGCCTCTAGCCAAGGTGCTTCTTCTCCCCTAGACCTAACCTGTAGACCCTACACTCAGGAAAATGCTGAGCACAGGATTCAGACAGACCAGAGCCCTGTGTGTAGTCAGAACCACCCTGTGTAGCATAGGTGTTTTGCAAGCTCCACCATAGTTTTAAAGTGAACATTTGGTTGAAGCACAAATTGCAAGTGGACAGTTCAAATTCCACAAGCTTACAGCATGAGTAACAGAGGAGAGGCGCCCCCTCCTGGACTCTTCCCGTCACTACCCCTAGCAAGAGACTGGATTTGGGCGCCCGGGAGGAGAGGAGCATTCCCAGCCTTCCTCTGTTTTGCTTTGCTTTATTTTGTTTTGTGTGTTTATGCATCTGTGCGGGAAGTCAGAAGCACCTCTGTGTGGGAAACCACACAGAAGCACCTCTGTGTGAAAAACCGGAGACCCCCTAGCCTCCAAGTGATGCCAGAGTTACAGGCGTTGTGAGCCACTTGACGTGGGTGCCAGGAATCAAACTCCAGTGCTAACAGTACTAGCATTCAGTACTATCTCTCTGGCCCTGCATCTGATTTCTTTAACATGCTAGCTCTGAAATCTCTGTGTAAGGCATTCTGGGCCTCAATCTCCACCGCATTCTCCTATCTCAAAGATATAGATGGTGTTGTGGTCTCGATGTGGGTGTCCCCCTCAAATCCACATATTGAAACTGTGACCTTCAAGAAAATAGTAATAAGAGGTAGGGTCATAATAGCAGAGCCCTCATTGGTGTGGTTAACTTAAGAGACCTTAGGTTAGGCACAGTAGCACATACCTTTAATCCCAGCACTCAGGAGACAGAGGCAGGCCGATCTCTATGAATCTGAGTGACGTCAAGCCTATACATATCTAGTTCTAAGTCAGCCAAAGTTACATAGTGAGACTTTGTCTGATACACTTTTTTTTTTTTTTGGTTTTACAAGACAGGGTTTCTCTGTGTAGTCTTGGCTGTCCTGTAACTCAGACCGGCCTCGAACTCAGAGATCTGCCTGCCTCTGCCTCTGAGTGCTGGGATTAAAGGTGTGCGCCGCCACCACCCAGAATAAACAAACTTTTTTAAAACAGTAAGTCTGTAAAGAGCCATATGTGATGTGCATACCTATAATCACAGCACTTTGGAAGGTGGAGGCAGGAGAACCAGGAGTTCAAAGCCAACCTCAGTTACATTAGGAGTTCAAAGTTAGCTGGGGCTATGCGTGACCCTATCTCAAAAATTTATTTTAAAAAATAACCAACAAGGGGCTGGAGAGATGGCTCAGTGGTTAAGAGCACTGGCTGCTCTTCCAGAGGACCCGGGTTCAATTCCCAGCACCCATATGACAACTCACAACTGTCTGAAGATCCAGTTGCAGGGGATCTGACACCTTCACACCAATGCACATAAAATAAAGTTAAATAAATCCATAAAAACATTTTTAAAAATAACCAACAAATACATATAAATATATAGTCAGTCATAGTGGCTTCCACATGTAAACCAACCAGCACTCAGGAAGCAGAAACAGGAATATAGGAGTTCAAAGCTAACAATATAGTGTGTTCCAGGCCAGCCTGAGCTAAAGAGTGAGGCCTGTCTCAGAAAATTTCTTTTTGACTTCATAAAAAAAAAAAAGATCTATGAGATTAACTCATTTTACAGTCTTAAAGATGAGAATACAAAGTAGTCTCACACAAAGGCTCCCACAGGCAGACAGAGCTGTGCAGTGTTTGGGATCCACCCCTAGTTCAGTCTGATCCCAAAGCTCTATTCTTAGCACTAACCCAACCTCAGACTGGCTGGGTTCCCGCCTATGCTGCTGACAGTTGGATAACCACGGCCAACGAGTCACTGCTGACGCCGGTGTCCTTGCCTACAGAGTGACAACCGCGACCTGAGTGAGGGGGAAAGGGATGAGGAAGGGCTGAAAGATCAGAAAAGCACTGGGGCTGTGGCAGCATTCCAAAGATCTCCTGCGGACTCCTGGGCCAGTGTGGGATTTGGGGCAGTGAAGTTTGAAAACATAAACAAAACCCTATGGCTCCAGGAGATTGGGACCCTCATATTCTACCTGCTCTAGGACCTGGGTGCTCTACCTGAGATGTGTGAGTGGGGCGTGCGTTCCTCCCCACTGCTGTCAGGATGGTCTGTAAGATTGATTGCTCTTTGTACCCCACTGACCCACCACAGGGCGAGCATGCCCGAGGGGTCCAACCAACAGCCAGGAGCAAAAGTGCCCTGCTCAGCCCAGGTTTACCTAGTAAAACTGTAGTCGTGCACAGCTAAGATCATGAAAACAAATGCCCGTTGTTACAGCCACGGAGACTGAGCGGGTTTGTCTGTTGCTGGGCCACAGCATCTCAGGAGAAGCTTGCTGAAGTAGGTTTCTCTAAGGTGTACCTGCTTCCATGTCTCTTCCTACAGAAATGAGACCAGGTGAGCGTCCACCGTCCTCTCTGCTCACTCCCTGTGGCCAACCAATTGAAATCTCACATTTGATTGTGGAAGATTTCGGCAGATTTCTTCACGCTGAGGATAGAGACCTGTTGGCTACACATGACCAAGGCCTAGCACAGAACAGACATATCCTGGATACTTCTAGATGAACTGTGGGTTACATGAGCGAGGTGGATGAGGAAGCAAGACTGGAAAGTCTTCACCTGCCTACACTTCCCCATTTCTTGGTGCCTAATTTCTAACCATGCTAATTAAGTAACTTCACGGGACAACTTCCTCATTGGCTAAAAGTCCTAAAAGACCTCAGACAGGAATAAATCCAACTCAGCCACTCTTAGATTTCCACAGACTGGAAGACATGGTGAGTACTGCTAGATTGTAGGAGCACTTATCACAGAGCACAGATAAAACCTGTATTCACTTTGAGACCCCAGTTCTCCAGGAGAAGGGTCTCACATTTTGGTCTGGTTCCTCTTGGGACTGCAGAGCCACCTTAGAGTCCAAATGTCAAGACACAAATCACAGACGTGGAGCCAGGCAGCTTATGTGCTCAGAGGCTGTTTATTATTCAAGAGGAAGGAGGAGAGAGAGAAGAGAAAACCCGGACACCCCACAGGGCTCGGGAGAAAGTGAACCGGAAGGCTCCTCTTCTTCCTCTTGCCACTGACCTAGAAGACTCCAGATGCAGAGATCTCAGGGGTGGCTTAGAGGCCTCCAGGAGGCCTGGCAGCTCTGCTGTTGACTGGGGACAGAATCCCCACAGGGGCAGGTCCTGGGCTCGGAATGGCTTCTGTGTACACAAAATATCTCTCTCCAAAAGGCACTGGTGGAGGTGAGCAGTAGGAAGGCCGCCCCATCACAAGCCAGACCTGTTGTATCAGGTCTGAGTCCTATTCCCCAAGACCACGCCAACCTTCCTCAGGCTGGTCTCTGAGGCCCTCGTTCCCCTCCTCTCCCTTCCCTCAGCCCAAAGATGAGCAGGCAGTTGGCAGAAGGACAAGTCAGGCCACGGGGTAAATGATCCTCTTCAGGCTTGTACCTGACAACTCCTAGGCCAAGAGCCCCAAGCGGGTGACTTTGGCCGAGAGGAAGGAGTGGATGATAAAGACCATAGTTTTGGGACACGAATGCAGGTCCAGCTGCTGCAGAGTGGAAAGAGAAAAGGATCAGGGGCTCTCTCCAGCCTGGCCTCCAGGAGAGCATCCCCACCCCCAAGATGCAGAGGTGACCCTCCACTTACGATCTCTCCTTCAGCACCCCCAAAGTCCAGGAAAAGGAGACTCGTGCCATCATCCGATGACATCTGAAGCTTCTCGAAGGGCTGTCGGAGCAGCACAGCTCGGGCTGCTCCGGGCTCAGCTGCCCACAGTGTGAAGCCCTTGTCAATGTGCACAGAGAGGTTACAGGGGCGGCCATTCCATGTGCAGGCTGCGGGAGAGCAGGGAGCACAGGCTTCTCTGAGGCTACTTCAGAGACCACAAGCCCCACTGAACTTCAAAAGCAGCTCCAGAATCTGGCTCTACCTCCCCCAGATATAGGAGGCTCTCTCTGTCCACCTACCCAGTCACCCCTATCCTAAAATGCAGAAGGGCGGGCCTTCAGAGAACCTACAGCTGCATCTGTCCCCACCTCTAGCACCTGTGTTGAAGAAGCTTGGGCTGGGAGGTTCTGTGGGAGAGGATTTAGCTTTCACATGCAAAGTCTTGGGTTCAATTCTCAGAATAAAATAAAGTTAATTTCTGTGATGTACATAGTTTATTCCATTAGAGGCACAGGAGAGTCCAGTTAAATTTAAGTTTTTAAAATTTAAGTGGATAATTTAGATTGACACATAAAAAACTACTCATCGTTTGAAATTCAAAGCTATCTTACTTACAGACTTGCCCCCAAGACAGAATCTCATTGTGTAGCCCTGGTTTGCCTTGAACTTGCTATGTAGACCGGGCTGGCCTCAGACCCACAGAGATCTACCTGCCCTACCTCCCAAGTGCTAAAATGAAAGGTACACACCACCATGTATCCTTAACAGCAGAATTACAAAGAGAACAGAAAAAAAGACTAAGGAAAAATGTCTCCCTTCCTCCCAGAGTGTTGGGAAATGTTATTTTAAGGTGTATTGCTTTTGTCTATGCTGCATTTGTTTAACTCTGTGAAGCTGATTCTTTACCTGTCTAAAATGCCTGATAATCTAATAAGGAGCTGAAGAGCTAATAGCAAGGCAGGAGCAAGGATAGGTGGGGCTGGCAGGCAGAGAGTATAAACAGAAGAACCAATAAAGAAGAGAAGTGAGAGAAGGAGAGGAGGACATCAGGGACCAGCCAGCCAGCAAGCCACAGAGAAAGGCAAAAGGTAGTCAGGAAATATATATATATATATATATATATATATATATATATATATATATATATAATATATATATACACACACACACATATATAATATATGTATATACAACCACGGCAAGGAAGAAGCCAGGCTGCTAAGGTCTGGAATTTCTAACTAAGACTATGCCTCTGTGCAAGATTTATTTGGGAGCTGGGTGGTGGTGGGCCCCTCAAAAGCCAAAAGAGTAAAACATTACCCAATGCTAGAGCACCTGCATACCCCAAACAGTGGCCTCCATTAGTTATCCCCCTCCAGAAAAGTCATAAAGAAAGAAACTTGAATGCCTCTAGGCACAAGAGGCTCCACCTGGCACACCTGTAGACACTTCTTGCACACCTTCAGCAGCCCGGTGACAGCCATCCACCAGCTGTCGGGTCCAGGCTGCCAGCTCTTGCGGTGACTCCACACTGAACAGGTGAGTGTCCACCCCGTGACGTGTGCCCGTCCGCAGGGCAAAGGAGAGTTCTGCATCATAGGGCACTGAGCCCTTGGAGGGGCCTGAGTGCACCAGCCTGCGTGCAGAGCAGAGGGCCAAGTGGTGAGACTTTGAGGTGGGGTGGGGTGGGGTCAAGGCAGTGGCCTGCATCCTTTTGGAGGACAGGAGCTGCAGGGGTGTGTCTCCTCCGTCTCACCCTTAGCCTCACTTCAGCCCTAGTGGAGGTCCTCACGCATGCTGTTCCCTCTGCCTGGCTACTCCTCTAGCTCTTTCATGTCCTGTGGAGCTTTGTTCAAATATTCCCTCCTCTGAAATGAGCTGTCTAAATAGTTCCTCTAGCACTCGCTAGCCTTACTTTTCATCAGGATTACAGAAATTATACATTGTGAATGCTTTTGTCATTTGAACAGCATCTCACTACACGGGCTTGGCTAGTCTGGAATTCACTAGGTAGACCCAGCTGATCCTGAACTTGCCTTGACCCTCCAGTTTCTGCCTAAGTACTGGAATTACAGGAATGTGCTCCCACACCCAACTAAAACTGTATATTTTACTTATTAGTTTAATTAGGCTTTTGAAACCTTTTTCCCTAGAACATCACTAAAGTAGTAGTTTTTCTTTATTTTATACACTATATTCCAATCAATTTAAACTATTAGCACATGGTAGTTGTTTAATAAATGCTTGTCTTAATTAACAAGTCAGTCGATTAAGCAGGCAATCCAAAACCTGCCACACCTGTCAGCTGGAACAGACCCCCCCCACACACACACACACAAGCCAGAGAGAGAAGACATGGCAACAAGGACCCCAGTTCCTGCAGTTTGATTCTCATTTGCTGCTGTGGCTTTGGGCAGCTCACTGCCCCTGTCTGGCCAGCAGACCTCTAAGTTCTGGCCCTTAGACTCCTCTGTTCCTCACTCCATCCACTCTTCTTCCCTTTAGAGATTCTACTGAAGCCCCACACTCCAGCCCTGAGCCTCAGACCCGACAGTCCCCAAGCTTCTGAGCCACACTCCCTGTGCTTCCCACATATACTCTGGACCTGACTCAGCATCTCGTTGAACCTCCTCCATAGGCACCGTCGCTCCAGCTCCACTGCCCCCACCAACACACACACACACACACACACACACACACACACACTCCAAACCTCCTATTCATCCAAGACATCTCCTGCCCTCTCCCATCTGCCAAGCTCTGTGCCTGTGAGTTCCCACCCATGCCCCTTTCCTCTGCAAATGCCTCTGAGCTTCTCCAGATGCTTCCTCCACCCACGTCTCCCAAAGAGATGGCAGCCTCCCAGCTTCTGCCCTCCCCTCCCCAGTGAAAGTTCTCCATGGCAGGCACAGGGCTTCCTCTAAAACACAGCCCCAGTCTCCTGACTCCCCAACTTACCCCCTCCAGCGATACTGCTGGGACTGGGGAGATGGCTCAGTGGGTACAGCGTTTACTGCTCAAGCATGAGAACCTGAGTTTGCATCCCTAGCATCTATGGAAAAGCCAGACATGGCAGCAGATACCTGCAGCCCCAGTGCTAGGGGATGCTGAGACAGAGGCCACTGGTCTGCCAGTCTAGCCCAAACAGCAAGCTCTGAGTTCAATGAGAGACCCTGTCCCGAAAAAATAATGAGTGGGTGTGACAGCACATACCTTTAATCCCAGCACTTAGAGGCAGAGGCAGACAAGTTCAAGGCCATCTTGGTCCATGTTGCAAGCACCAGACCAGCAAAAATTAATATAAATATGTACATATACACAAAAAAATACCTACACACAAACATGTGTATATGGTAAAGTCGAATGTGGCGGTACATATCTGACTCCACGGGACTGGAGGGGACAGAGACAGGTGGATTGCATGAACTTAATGGCCAGTCAATCTAGCCAGAAATAGCAACCTCTAGGTTTGGTGAGAGACAAAGTCTCAAAAAATAAGGTAGAGAAAAATAGAGAAAGGTATCTGAATATGACCTCTGGTTTCTATATTTGTATGCATGAATGCACGCACGCGCACACACATACACACGTACATATACACACATGCACACAGACACACACAGACATACAAACAACCTTGATAACATTCCTTCAGCAGACAGTTATCTCTTTCCCCCCTACTTCCCATGTGGATTCTGCATCTGGTTCTGCCACATTCACAGGTCATGAACATGTTCTAGCCCTTCATGCCTCTGTACCTCTGGCCACACCTAAGATGCTCTACCATCCTTCCTCAAAAGCCACACTTCTCATTCATCAATGTCATTAAGTCTTCCCTGGCCAAGCCAGACAGCTAGGTGTCTCCTATAGCCTTCAATGTATGGCTATTCTGCGTCTGTCTCCCGACTCTGGGTTCTCCCTAAGGGCAGTGACTGTTCCTGTTTACTCTGTGTCCCCTGAACCATGCAGTACAAGATGCAGGTATCAGTAACTGAGGGACAGTTAGCACTTTACATTTTTCTGTTCTGAGCCTCAGCTTTAAAAATGAGGGGAAAATGTGGCTAAAAGGAGCAGATCACCTGGGAAATAGCTGGAGGCAGAACAGGGCTGGGGTTTGGGGTGCTGGGGCCCATATGGAACACCACCCTCCCAAGTCTTGAGTACAACCATTGAGTGCAACACAGTGCCCCTGCTCCTTGGTACCTGGTGGCAATGAGCGGGGCAGTACGGGCTGGCCTGCTCAGGGCCTCTCGAGTCTGGGGGAGAGAGCAGTAGAGGAGCAACTCCTTCTCCGTCAGCAGGGCCAGGGTTGGAGCCGTACCCCCACTGGGCAGCTGCAAGCAAAACGGTAATGAAGAAGGATGGAAGGAAAAGAGGTCAAAGGGCCAGAAGGGCGTGGGGTGACAAGGGGTGACAGCAAGCACCTGTTCTGTCAGCCAGCCAATCTGCTTGATGTCCTGGTTCCCAGCTGTGCCTGTGGCTGTCAGCAGTGCCAGCAGCTCGTCCTTGACCCAAGGTATGAAAGCGCTGATCTGGGCTTGGATGGCACCTGCCCACGACCTTGCACTGGCCTCATCCTTGGCCCTCAAGAAGAGGGTATCCTGGCCATCTGCTGCCCAGATTTCCAGATACCTGAAGGCACATGGGATTAATAGGACATGTCACTGTTCAGCATCTGGTCCAAGAAACCTATCCACTGCCAAACTGGGAGAAACGACACAGGGTGTCCATGAGAGGTAAGGACTGAGTTTGTAGATAGTATCCCAGCCATGCACGTTAGAACCTTGCAGGATTTAAGGACAAAAAGGTGACAAACACACACATATACACAGATTTCTAGATTCCCACTCAAACACGGCCAAGAGCCACAGTTATCGTATAAGGACCCTTTCTTCCTGGCTTCTATGAAAGGTTCCTGCTGAGTTAGCTTTCCAGGCCTCCCTGTTGCCTAGAATCTAAGGTATTCATCTACTAATAGGGAAAATACATTAAGAATCTTAGGAGACCAAGTTTACTTATATAACAAAGAACTGGGCCAAGTAGTGCACATCTGTAATCAAATCAGGCTGAGGCAGGCAAGAACAGTCTAAAGAGACTCCATCTCAAAAGAAAAGGAAAGGAGAGAAGAGGAAAGGGAAGGAAGGGAAAAGGAAATGAAAGAAAGGAAAGGAAAGGAAAGGAAAGGAAAGGAAAGGAAAGGAAAGGAAAGGAAAGGAAAGGAAAGGAAAGGAAAGGGAAATCAGCCAGGTATGGTGCTTCCCATCTGCAATGCCAGCACTTGGGAAACTGAGGCAGAAGGATCAGAAGTTCAAAATTATCACCAGGGCAGTCAAGATGGCTTCGTGTGTAAAGATGCTTGCAGCCAAGCCCAACGACCTGATTCCTAACCCACAAGGTGGAAGAGAACCAACTCCTAAAAGTTGTCCTCTGACCTCCACACATGCACCGTGGTGTGCGCATATACGGGGAGGGGGAATAAATACAATCAAAATTTTTTAAAGACTTAAGTACCTAAATTATATGAGACCCTGTCTGAAAGAGAGAGAAGAGAGAAAAGAAACAAAAAGCCATGCTGTCAACTATGGAGGGAGAGTTTCAGGGGACAGCAACGGTGCTGATGGAAAAGTTTTATGTTCCACTAAAGATTGGCTTCCCTTTGGATTTCTGTACTACATGGAGTAGGGCAGAAACGGGAGGCTGCTCCCAGCACCTAGCCCATCCACCTTCACCCCTGCCTTCCTCTGCTGCAGAACTAGAAAACAAAGTACTTGAGTTCATGGCTTCCCTTGCAGTTGTGCCTGCCAGTTAGACCTAGTTCTAACCACTGAGGCTTTGACAGAAGTCTCTGAAAATCAAAGTTAAATCTTTCCTAGACGATAATCTCCAAAGACAGATTCCACCAAATCCACCCCTCCCTACACACATGTTGGGGGCTGTGGACCCCAGACCCTAAATTTCCTGTAACCCCCTTCCCTGCCGGAGTAAACAACTTGTTATGCTTGCAGCTGCTCTGAGCAAACAACTTGCTTTCCTGTGCTTGCAGCTGCTCTGAGCACCAGACAGGGAGTGGTTTCTGGTGGGCTTGCAGCTGAGAGTTAAGGTGTGGCCATTGGTCAAGGAGACTATATAAGCTGCCCTGGAACACAATAAAGTGGGCATTCTTAATTCAAGGGGGCATTCTTGGGGAATTCAAGGATGACCTGTGTCTCTGTCTGTGTTAATGTCAATCTCCAGCCCCTTGCCCATAGCATGAACTGTACCGTAGCACAGAGTGCAGAATAGGCGTAGAGCCGTACACACACATAGTCTGCTTCTCCCAGCAGAAGGATGAAATTCAAAACACCAGATATGCAGGGACACCTTTGATCCCAGTACTCAGATCTCTATGAGTTTGAGGCCAGCCTGGTCTATCTATAGAGCAAGTTCCAAGGTAGTCGGGGCTACACAGAGAAACCCTGTCTTGAGAGAGAGACAGACAGACAGAGAGAGAGAGAGAGAGAGAGAGAGACAGAGAGAGAGAGACAGAGACAGAGACAGAGAGACAGAGAGAGACAGAGAGAGACAGAGAGAGAGAGAGAGAGAGAGAGAGAGTAAAGCAATGCATGCCATCACCCTAGAGTTAATTCATGCATCCATTTGACCTAGCTGCAAAGCACCTGCTTCCGTGCCAGCATGGATGCTGATAACGTTAGTCACTTATATACAACACAGATACCTTTCATTTGTGTTATCTGAGTGCCTCCCCGCTCCAGCCTCACCTGGGTTCCGGGTCAGTGGGAGTGCACCTCCTTGAAACATATGCCATCTTCAAGGATATGTGTTTAGCCTCACTGAGGTTCCTGGGCTGGGGTCCAGGGGAAGAAGGCTGGCGCTGAAGAGGCGAGGCAGGGGGTGAGTCCCAGCCAACCGAGGTCCCGCCAGCGGAATTCTTGAAATACGGTGAGACCTCCTTCATGTATTTAACTGGTAAGGAGAGAGGTCACCTGTTACCACAGTGGCATGAACTCCATGTAGCATATATCACGATTGTCACCAGTTAATTAAAAGCTTAGTTTATGGGGCTGGAGAGAGGGCTCAGTGGTTAAGAGCACTAACTGCTCTTCCAGAGGACCCAGGCTCAAGTCCCAGCATCCACATGCCAGCTCACAACTGTCTATAACTCCAAGATCTGACAACCTCACACAGACAAACACACAGGCAAAACACCAATTCACATAAAATAAAATGAATTATTTTAAAAGTTTAATTTAAGTCTAATATTATAATTTTTTAAAGTAAATCCTCTAGCATGGCAGAGGGGTAGAAAATATTCAAAACCTCCCAGTATCCATCTACTTGTTTATGGACGCATGGCCGTCTAGAACAAAGACTACATTTCCAGCCTCCTTTGCAGCAAGTGTGGCCAAATAAATAAGTTCCAAGCAAGGAGTCAGAGAGTTTGAGACCTTCAGGTGGTCATTCACAAAAAAAGACAACAGAGGCCAACCAGGCGATGGTGGCATGTGCCTAGGATCCCAGCACTCAGTAGGTGGAAGCAGGAGGATCTCAGGGCCAGCATGGGCTACATACTGAGATGAGAAAGAGAGAGGACAGCAGAGGAAAAGGAAAATAGAGACGTGGAGAAGAGAGGGGTGGAGCTGGGAGAGAGGAGAGAGAGAGAGAACACCGCTGTAGGGAGACAGGCTCGGAGCACCAAGATGGAAGTCAGGCCGTGTGGCTGCTAGCTCTGTCCTGGGGCTTGTTTCCACCTTTTCATACCTCATATCTGCCAGAAGGAGTTGAATGAGGAGTTCTATGGCATTGCTCATTATCCTCCAATATATTAATAGTCCCTAAAAGACTTCATTTCCCAGGATCCTTTGCATTCATAAATACCCATGTTACTAATTCTGGTCACTAGCATGAGAAAAGAATAGTGGATGCAAATAGCAGGCTTTGACTGATGGGGGAAAGAGGCGTCCTTTCCTTTCCCCTGTGTTCTCCTTTCCCTGGCCAGAAGCCAGACTAACAGGATACCATCTTCAACATGAGGATGTGAGCCATGCTCTAAGGAAGTCCAATTAAAATAGAGATAGCTGGGTACTGGAGAGATGACTCAGTGGTTAAGAGCACTGACTGCGCTTCTAGAGGACCCAGGTTCTATTCCCTGCACCCACATGACAGTCACAACTGTCTCTAACTCCATTTCCTGGGGCTCCAAGGCTTCCTTCTGACCTCAGTGGGTCATTCGTGTACGTGGTACACAGCCATATATGCAGGCAAAATACTCTAAAACATAAAATAATAAAATAAAAATAATTTCAAAATATAGATAGTACAGTCCAGTTCAAATATACATAAACAGATGCAATTATCTCAGAATGGCTAACATCAGACTTGCAACCTTTACCTAAAAAAAAAATTGGGGGCTATCAAGCACAGGTAAACACACACACACACACACATAAATATTTAAAATTTTTAAGAATAATATTTTCAAAACGAAACATCTTCCAGGTGTGGTGACATCAGCTGCCTTTAATCCTAGCTATGCAGAGGCTGAAGCAGAAGTGTCACGAGTTGAGAGCAGTCTGGGTGATTTAGCTAGACCCCCACCTCAATAATCCTAGTTCAAGGGCAAGCCTAGTCTACAGAACAAGTTCCAGGACACAGAGGAACACTGTATTTTAAAAAAAAAAACCTAAATAAATAAGACAGATATGTAGCACTTGAATGTAGACCAAGCATTCAAGAGGTCAAAAAAGGAAAATCAGGAGTTTGAGACTAGCCTGGGGCACACAGTCCCATCTCACAGAAAGAAAGAAAGAAAGAAAGAAAGAAAGGAAGGAAGGAAGGAAGGAAGGAAGGAAGGAAGGAAGGAAGGAAGGAAAAAACTGAAAGAAAGGAAGAAAGAAAGAAAGAAAGAAAGAAAGAAAGAAAGAAAGAAAGAAAGGGAAAGAAAAAACTGCAAAATCACCAGGCAGTGGTTGCTCACACCTCTAAAGAAACCCTGTGTTGAAAAAAAAAAAAAAAAGAAGAAAAGAATCAGGCTGGGAAGATAGCCCTGTGGTAGATTTCTTGGCTAGCATACATGGGCACAAGGTTCCATCTCTAGCACCAAAGAGAGAGGGAGGGAGAGAGTGGGAGAGTTTACAGAGGGGGTGATTCCAGCAGAATTCTTGTCTTGCATATTCAAAGCCCTGAGATCAGTCCTTGGTACCACAAAAAAAGAAGGAAGCCGTGGAAGGGAAACAAGAAGTGGAGACGGAGCTGTGTGATGTTCACACCTGTAATCCAGAACCCAGGCAGCTGGGCAGGAGGACAGCCAAGAACTGGACGCTATAGAGCAGTGGTTCTCAACCTCCTAACGCTGCAACCCTTTAATACGGTTCCTCATGATGCAGTGACCCCCAACCATAAAATTATTTCATTGCTACTTCACAACCTTAATTTTGCTACTGTTATGAATTGTAATGCAAATATCTGATATGCAGGATATCTGACCCGGTGGTGGACGAGATCCACGTTTGAGAACCACTGCTATAGAGTATTCCAGGCCAGCCTAGGCTATAGAGTAATATACTCTGTTAAAAAATAAAATTGAAGATGGGCAGAGGTAGTGCACATCTTTGCTCCCAGCACTCCAGAGGCAGAGAAAGGCAGATCCTCTGTGAGTTCAAGGCCACAGAAGTTCCAGGACAACCAAAACTACAGAGAGAAATGCTGTCATGAAAAAAAAATAAGTAAATAAATATAAAATAGGATAAAATAAAAAAAACCAAATGAATGAAAAAGATGACAGAGAGAAGAAAAAAGGAAAGGAAGAAGAGAAGGAAGGGAGAAGAAAAGGAAAGAAAAAAGAAAAACTTCTATTACACTGTTTGGCTTTTTTTGAATTTTCTTTTTAGATTCATTTATTTTATTTTATGTGTAAGAAAGTTTTGCTCAAATGTGTGTCTGTACCCCACATGCATGCCTGGTGTCCTCAGAACTCTGAAGAGGACACCGTGAGCATCATGTCAGGTCTTCTGCAAGAACAGCAAATGCTCTTAATCGCTGAGCCATCTCTCCAGCTCTGCTATTGGTCTTTTTGAAATAGAGTCTCATACTGGCCTCCCAAACACTAGGATTGTAGGCATGTGTGCTCATGTTCAGCTAACTTTATCCTTTTTTTTTCCAGTTTTGATTTTTTTTTTCAGGATAAGATTTCTCTGTGTAGACCTGAAACCCACTCTGTAGACCAGGCTAGCCCTGAACTCAGAAATCTTCCTGCCTCTGCAGGATTAAAGAAGTATACCACCACCACTACCTGGCTTACTTTTATTATCTCTAAGGCACCATGGTTCATGGGTTTATTTCTTACAGGGGCAGCTAGCATCAGGACCCTAGCAGATCTACCCAGTATCACTGAAAGGACCTTTGGTGACGATGGAAATGTCGTTCTACACAGCAGAGCCACCACTGGTTACACACTTCAGTGAGCACATGGAATAAGACTAGCACAAGCCAGCAGACACCAAAATAGGGCCTCAGATTACCTGGAGCTGGTGCTATGGGCCACTGGGGTCCACCTGATATCAGTGCTGGGAGCCAAACCCGGCCCCTCTACAAGAGCAGCAGTGCTCTTAACCACTGAGCCATCTCTACAGAGCTCACAACTGTCTGTAACTCCAGTTCCGGGAGGTCTGACACCTTCACACCAATGCATATAAAATAAAGTTAAATAAATTATTTTAAAAAGTATTGAACTGCAATTAAAATTCATTTTAAAAACTAGGTGTGGTGGTGCATACCGGTAACCCCAGCACTCAACAGACAGAAAGGAATGTCAGAATTTCAAGGCCATCCTCCGCTACAGAAAGAATTCAGAACCAATCTAGGCTTCATGAGACTGTCTACAAAAACAACAATAACAAAAAGTAACAGGGACAGCAAGAGGCTCAGCAGGTAAAGACACTTGCCACCAAGTCCAAAGACCTGAGTTTGAGTCTTAGAACCCATTCTGTGAATGGTGAGAACTGACTCCTAAAAGTTGTTCTCCTGGGCGGTGGTGGAGCACACCTTTAATCCTAGGACTTGGGAGGCAAAGGCAAGTGGAACTCTGTGAGTTCAAGGCCAGCCTGGTCTACAAAGAGAGTTCTAGGACAACCAGGGCTATACAGAGAAACTCTGTCTTGAAAACAACAACAACAACAACAAAAAGTTGTCCTCTGACCTCCGTCTGACCTCCACACAAATGCTGTGCCATACCCCTGTCCCTGCCCACTAGTAAATAGTAAATGTAACAAAAAAAACTAACATAAAACAACTATGAGTAAATTCAAATGGTCACAGTGCTAGCTGTGCTAGGACAGGAAAGGACATCTGAGCCAAAAGCCAAAAAGCTGCCCCGACTGGGATGCACAGAGTCTATACTGGGAGTTGAATGCAGGAGGATCAGAAGGCTAAGATTCTATTCAGTTATAAAGCAAATTCAACAGATTCAATGCAATGCCCAGCAAAATCCCAGCAAAGTTCTTCAAAGACCTCAAAAGAATGGTACTCAACTTCATATGGAAAAGCAAAAAAAACCAGGATAGCCAAAACAATCCTGTACAATAAAAGAACTTCTGGAGGCATCACAATCCCTGACTTCAAACTCTCCTACAGAGCTACAGTACTGAAAACAGCCTAGTATTGGCATAAGAACAGACAGGAGGACCAATGGAACTGAATAGAAGACCCAGATAGCAATCCACACATCTTCGAACACCTGATTTTTGACAAAGAAATAAAAATATCAAATGGAAAAAAGAAAGCATATTTAACAAATGGTGCTGGCATAACTGGATATCAACATGTAGAAGAATGAAAATAGACCCATATCTATCACCATGCACAAAGCTCAAGTCCAAATGGATCAAAGACCTCAACATAAAGCCAGCCACACTGAACCTTATACAAGAGAAAGTGGGAAATACACTTGAACACATTGGCACAGGGAACCACTTCCTAAATATAAGCCCAGCAGCACAGACACTGAGAGAAACAATTAATAAATGGGACCTCCTGAAACTGAAAAGCTTCTGTAAAGCAAAGGACATGGTCAACAAGACAAAATGACAGCCTACAGAATGGGAAAAGATCTTTACAAACCCCACATCAGACAGAGGTCTGATCTCCAAAATATACAAAGAACTCAAGAAATTGGACACCAAAAGAACACATAATCAAAAAAATGGAGTGCAGGCCTAAACAGAGAACTCTCAACAGAGGAATCTAAAATGGCTGAAAGACACTTAAGGAAATGTTCAACATCCTTAGTCATCAGAGAAAAGCAAATCAAATCAACTCTGAGATTCCATCTTACACCTCTAACAATGGCCAAGATCAAAAACACTGATGACAACTTATGCTGGAGAGGTTGTGGGGAAAAGGGAACACTTCTGCATTGCTGGTGGGAATGCAAGCTGGTACAACCCATGTGGATGTCAGTGTGGCAATTTCTCAGAAAATTAGGAAACAACCTTCCTCAAGACCCAGCAATACCACTTTTGGGTATATATCCAAAGGATGCTCAATCGTGCCACAAGGACATGTGCTCAACTATGTTCACAGCAGCTTTGTTTGTCATAGCCAGAACCTGGAAACAACCTAAATGCCCCTCGACCGAAGAATGGATGAGGAAAATGTGGTACATTTACACAATGGAGTACTACACAGCAGAAAAAAGTAACGACAGCTTGAATTTTGCAGGAAAACGGATGGAGCTAGAAAACATTATTTTGAGTGAGGTAACCCAGACACAGAAAGACAATTACCACATGTACTCACTCATAGGTGGTCTTTAAACATATAGCAAAGAAAGTCAGCCTACAAACCACAATCCCAGAGAACTTAGACAACAATGCAGACACTAAGAGAGACTTACATAGATCTAATCTACAAGGGAAGTAGAAAGTAGAAAAAAACAAGACCTCCTGAGTAAATTGGGAGCATGGGGACCTTGAGGGAGGGTTGAAGGGGGAAAGGGAGAGGCAGGGAATGGAGCAGAGAAAAATGTAGAGCTCAATAAAATTCAATAAAAAAATAAAACAATAAAAAAAAGAACTTAAAAAAAAGCAAATTCAAACCCAGGACACTTGAGTTCGCTCTCAAAAGAAATAGAAACAAAGCCTAGCAGTGGTGGCACATGCCTTTAATCCCAGCACTCAAGGCAGAGGCAAGTGAATCTCTGTGAGTTCGAGGCCAGCCTGGTGTACAGAGTGAGTTCCAGGACTGTTACAGAGAAACCCTATATCAAAGAAAGAAAAGGGAGGGAGGGAGAGAGGGATGGAAGGATGGAGTGAAGGAAGGAGGGAGGGAAGGGAAGGAAGAAGAGAGAAAAAAAGAGTTTGAACATAGCCAGGCATGAGGAATTCAGAGTCATCCTTGACTACATAGGGAGTCTGCAATCAATCTGGCCTATTAGAAGGAGACAGACAGACAGACAGATAGAAATCGTGAGGCAGCAATGTGGCTCACACCTATAATCCTAGACCTTGGGAGATTCTAAGGCAGTTGAATTACCAAGAGTTCTAGGCTACCCTGGGCTACAGAATTAGGAAAAGAATGTTAAGGAAGGTAATTAAGCTTCAGATCATGGGATAGGTGTGACACTAGAGTCTGGGTCTTACCCTTGGCTTCACCCTCACAGCCACAGGAGGGCTGCTGTAACTCAAGTCGATCATTCCTTATGTCACAAAACACAAAGCAAGGAGAGAGGAGCAAGCAGAAAAACACGGCTCCCTTGCACCTGTGTTACAGGTGCCTGTGGCGGCCAGAGGTGTTGGATCCCATACAGCGGAAGCTACAGGTGGTAGCAAGCAGCCTTATGTGGATGCTGGGAACCCACCTCCAGTCCCCTGAGGTCAGTGTTGTTGTCGTTCCCCCCCCCCCCCCGGAGAGAACACTGTAAAGGCAAGAACTTCATGTGACTTATCTATGTCCTCAGGATCCAACAGGCTTCTCATATGCTACATGCTCAGCAAATGAACATTTGTCAACTCTGAAGCCAAAGAAACTGGTAAGAGTCACTGCTGGCCCGGCTGTCCCAGAACCAGGTCACCTTTCTCCATTGCCATAGGAACGTACTATAAATGAGGAATGTTCCAGCTGGTGCCAGAAGCAGGGCTTGGATTTCACAGACCAAGTGGCCTCTCCCTGAATGAGGGTGGAAACCTGGGGGCCCCAGAGTTTGGCCATAAATAGCCTAGCTCCAAGACTGCCTCGCCACTCTGACTCATTTGAGCAGATAGGGTGGGACTGCCTCTAGACTATGGCCTCCAGAACTGAGGACACGGCCATGGCTGGTGGCCAGGATCATGGAATCTACAAGGATAGTTCCAGCCAGAGTCCACATTCTCCCCAGCCAAGTCTCTGGCCCAGCAGCCTAGTAAAGCTCACACAGGAAGCTGAGGCTAATGAAGGAAACCAGAGGAAAAGCAGAGGTAAGCCCTGGCCCCAGGACATAGGAAGAGATCCTACTGGAGGCATTCCACTAGATTCTGCAATGGAGCAAGGCCATACCCCTGCCCAGTTTAATTGGAGAACACAGGGTCTCGTGTGCCTTGCTGAGAGGAGTCACATTTGTTTTGGCTCAATGCAGAAATGTTCAGAATGCATCCCAGGGCTCAGTAAGTGCCTGTGACTAAATGTCCTGCCCTGGAACCTTGGGAAATCTGTTGGCTGGGCTCAACCTGTTCCCTGTCTGTTCAGAGCGGGTGGTTACTTCCCCTGTTGAAGTTATACCTTGGGCTAATCCTTTTACTAAGCTAAAGCCTCCATACGCTAACACAGATGTCAATAGTGTGAACAGAGGACCCCATCTCACCTGCCAGGCACACCCAGCTTCTCCTACAGCTCTCGACCTACACTAGGTAGCAAGATAAAAACACAAACCAAGTGTGCTAATGCATGACCGCAGTCCCAGCACTGGTGGCTGAGGCATGAAGAGCAAGATCAAGAACCATTCAGGCCAGGCAGTGGTGGCTCATACCTTAAATCCCAGCACTCAGGAGGCAGACCCAGGGGATCTCTGAGGACAACCTGGTCTACAGAGTGAGTTCCAGGACAGCCAGGGATGCACAGAGAAACCCTGTTCTGAAAAACCAAAAAGCAAAACCATGTAGGGGCTGGAGAGATGGGTTCAGTGGTTAAGAGCATTTGCTGTTTTGGTTAAAGACCCAGGTTTGGTTCCCAACACCCACATGGTGGCTCACAACTGTCCTTAACTCCAGTTCCTAGGACTGCCCCACCTTCTAAGGGTGCCAGACACACATGTAGTATACATACATGCATACATACATACATACATACATACATACATACATACATACATGCAAACAAAACACTCATACATAGAGTAAAAATAAATGTCTGAAAATAAATATTTAGACTACATGGAAATGCCTAGTATTGAACAAAAACAAAGAAATATGTTCAACGACATGACTGAAGGCATCGCTCTTTGGTAAAGTGCTTGTCTAGCACACATAAGAGCCTGAGGGAAGGAAAAAAGAAAGGGAGGAAGAAAGGAGGAATATGAGAAGGGAGGGACATTTGTCAAAGGAATGGGTATCGAAAGACTTGGAACTTGTGGGACTGGAACAAGAACATAAATGTGGTGGCTGGTGGCGTGGTTTAATGTCCTCGTTTTATGACATAACCACTATGAGCCTTGATGTCCTGTTTGCTTGTTTGTTCCTGGGCCTTCCTTTCTTCATTTCCTACTTTCTTTGTCTCTTTCCTTCCTTCTCGTTCTTTCCTTCCTCCTTTTGTGAATAAGGTCTCAAAAGCATTGGCTGAGGATGACCTTGAACTCCTTTTTTTTTGCAACAATGTTATTTTATTAGACACAGAATTTTAAATGATCTCTTCAATTTCTCCATAAACAGCAAAATAATGTGTGGCATTTAACATATTTGAGCTTGCCAACTGACTCACTACCTAGAAAGGGGGAAATTGTCCCTAACATGTTTAACCAAGAGGTCAGTTCATCTGTCGATCCCAAGAACATGGAGATGAATATCACAAACAGACTGCTGCCCATCTGCACCTTCATCCACCACAATCCAACAACCCCAGTTTAGGCCCAGATTCCACAGCACGTTTCCTGCCAACAGTTCTTAAATTTCCTAGAAGACTTTTATCATTACCTCCTGCTACAGAAATCTGGGCTAGAAGCTTCTTGGGTACCACCAGCAAGTGTGTTGGTGCTTGAGGAGAAATGTCGTGAATGAAAAGATGGTATTGGCAGGGATTTCTTTGCCGTGATCTTGCTGAAGATCGTGTTGCCGCCACGTTGGGCCACCTGAGTATTGACAATCTCTTCAGCCATCAGGGCCCCTCGATGTCATCAGTGGCCACTGGGAAGAGCAACCTTGAACTCTTTCTTTTTAAGATTTATTTATTTATTATATACACAGTGTTCAGCCTCTGTATACGCCTGCAGGCCAGAAAAGGGCACCAGATCTCATTACAGATGGTTGTGAGCCACCATGTGGTTGCTGGGATTTGAACTCAGGACCTCTGGAAGAGCAGTCAGTGCTCTTAACCTCTGAGTCATCTCTCCAGCCCCAACCTTGAACTCTTGATCCTCTTGTCTCTACCTCTCAAGTGTTGGCGTGCACAACCATTCACCTGGCTCTTTTCTGGTCTTTAAGGCAGGATCTCATTACCACATGTTCATAGTGGCCCAAGTGCTGAGGGTTCAGGCATATGCTACCATGCCCAGTTAGTTCCTCATTTTAAAAATAATTTATAGCGGCTGAAGAGTAGGCAAAGAACACATATGAATAAAATTTTCAAAAAATAGAATTTTTATTTTATTTTTGGGGTTCTTTTTAGACAGGAATTCTCTGTGTAGCCCTGGCTGTCCTGGAACTCACTCTGTAGACCAGGATGGACTGGAATTCAATTTGCCTGCCTCTGCCTCCCGAGAGCTAGGATTAAAGGTGTGCACCACCACATTGGGCCCTAATAGAATTTTTATTTTTATTAAGGCTGGAGAGATGCCTCAGTGGTTAAGAGCATCTGTTGCTCTTGAAGAAGAAGACCCAAGTTCAGTTCCCAGCACCCACATGGCAGCTCACAACCTTAAGTCTACCTTCAGGGAATCCCACACCCTCTTCTGGCCTCTTTTGGTGGTCATGAAAGTACACTTACAGATATGCAAGCAAAACACACACATAACTTTTTAACTTTAAATGATTTTTTATTTTTATTACTTTTGTGGGGAGGGTTTGAGGCAGGGTCTCTCTGTGTGGCTTTGGAGCCTATCCTGGAACTCGCTCTGTAGACCAGGCTTATTTTTATTACTTTTATAAATGGGGTGGGAGGTACGTGCACCTACATATGATGCCATCAGAGGCTAAGGGCATTGGATCCCTGAAGAGCTGGAGTTATAAGCAGTGTAAACTTCCAGTGTGGGTGCTGAGAACTAATTTCAGATCTTCTGCAAGAGCTCAGAATTCAGAGATATGCCTACTTCTGAGTACTGAGATTAAAGGAGTAGGTTACTGGCTAGTTTGCAGTACACACTCTTAAATGTGATGACATCTCTCCGACCCCTACTTTTTACCCTAATTTTTTTTATTTTATTTTTATTTAGTGTACACATATGCACACCGTGTATGCATAGTGCACATGTGGAAGTCAGAGGATAACTTGTGGGAGTTGGTTCTCCCCATCCACCATGTGGGTCCCCAATCTTTGGGCCTAGCAGCAGATATTTTTACCATTAGACCCATCTCTTCAACCCTTAGGTCCTCATTTTAAACATGAGATAATACATATCTGTCTTGTAGGACGGTGAAGCCACTGTTTGCCTGTCTGCCATAGAATAGGTCTTCAATAAAGATGTGGTAACACTTCTGCCACTGGTCTCAGCATGACAGAGTAAGGGAATGGGAGTAGTGGTAATACCCAGAAAAGTGTCTGAGTCCAAAACCTGTCCCTTGGTCTCTAGCCTTGGTATCTCTCTGAGCCTGTCACTTTTCCTAGTCAATGGACTCTAATGCTAATTCTCTCAACAAGGTACTGTGAGGATTCAGTCCCTTCCCTAAAGCTGATGGAAAAGAGAAGGTTTAGGATTTCAATGCCTGTGAGGGTAACCTTTAAGGACCTACTGACTTCACAAAGCTAGACAAAAAAATAGTTTCTGGATCCCTGCATGCTGACTGACCAGCAGAGACCCCACACTATTACACCTTGGAAAATAAAATCTCATTTTACTTCACCTGTACTATAGGTGTGGAACGGAAGTAGCACTGAGAGAGATTCTACAGGTATATGAAGCCTTTATTCTAATAGTCCCCCAGGAACCATTCTCCAAATATGTATTCACAGATTCATGAAAAGGTCATATCAGGGTTACCTAGGATACAAGAGCCTATGGACAACGTGCATGTCCGTGATGAACATCAACAGCACAGAACAAGATGTGAGCTCCCTAACTGGCAGACATCATTCTGTGCCCTGATATTTGCATCCATCTCTGGACCAGAAGGAAGCAGGAAATATTTGCTAGAAGGATGAATGAGCTAAGGAAGCATGGTAGAGATTGCCTGTAATCATGCCAAGGAGGCTACACAAGCACGACCATGACTGAGGGTCCATGAGAAGGCTCAGCAGGAAACAGCGTTTGCTGTTGAGCCAAATATCTAAGTATAATCCCTTGGATCCACAAACTGGAAGGAGGAAATGGACTCCTACAAGTTGTCCTCTGCCCTCTACATATGCACAGTGATACAACTGCATAAACATCATACACACATTAACATACAAAATAAACACAGTGTAACTTAAAAATTAAGAAACTGGGCTTAGTGGTTAAGGACATGTACTATTTTGCAAGAGGACCTGAGTTTAACTCCCAGAAATCAGAAGCTCACAACTGCCAGTAACTCTAGCTCCAGGATTCAATGCCCTGGCCTCACTGGGTGAATACCCAAAACCACACATGTATGTAATTAAAATTTTAATTAAGAAAAGAAGGACTAGCACATTTGTTTAACATGGGCAAGTCCCTAGGTACAAGATACCAAAGCATGCTAGGCACTGTGTTAAGTGCCTTCCCTGGGTCATTTCACCGGCTCCTCAATACCACCCCTTTAGAGAGGCACATGGTTAATACCCTCAGACAAATGAGAACACTGAAACTCAGGTGAGGTTACTTACGCCTAGTCTACACAATGAGATCCAGGTAAGCCAGGGCTACAGAGTGAGACTTTCTCAAAAATAAAAGATAGATAGACAGGTAGGTAGGTAGATAGATAGATAGATAGATAGATAGATAGATAGATAGATAGATAGATAGATAGATAGATAGATAGATTGATAGATTGATGATAGATAGATAGATAGATAAAAATGAACATAAATTTTGAGCTCAGATCTCTCAGAAGAAACATTCTGAAATATTCCTACTGCATAGAATATGACCTAGATGTCACAAGATAATACCTGGCACTGTAAAAAATAAAATAAATAAGCCAGATATAGTAACACTTGGGAGACTGAGGCAGGAGGATTGCTTAGACTAGCCAAGTATGGTTTACACAGAGATAACCAGGACTGCATAACAAGACCCCCATCTCAAAAGGTTATAAGTCTTTTTTTTTTAATCTGGGCATGGCGTGTATGCCTTTTTTAAATTTATTATGTATACAACATTCTGCCTCCATGTATGCCCGCATGTCAGAGGAGGGCGCTAGATCTCAGTACAGATGGTTGTGAGCCACCATGTGGTTGCTGGGAATTGAACTCAGGACCTCCAGAAGAGCAGCCACTGCTCTTAACCTCTGAGCCATCTCTCCAGCCCAAGGTTATAAGTCTTTAACTTATAAGCACAAGCATATAAAGTTCTCTGATGTAAAAATATCAACAGAGGTTATCACTGTACAGTGGGAGTTTTGTTTGGATTTTTAGTTCTTATTGCTGTTGAAACATAGCCTTGAACTCCTCTTCCTGCCTCCACCTCGCAAGGTCCTACTGTATCTGGGCAAGTTCTCCACCACTGAGTCATATCTCAGCCCTGACTATGAATGACCTTCTTAACTCCCTGTTGTTTCATTCTGGGGAATATATGTTGCTTTTTAATTTTTAAAACACCAACTTTAGTTTTCAAAATATACCACTGGGGCCTTGGAGATGGTTCAGCAGGTAAAGAGGGATGATGTACCTGTCACCTCTCTGCCATGATGAACTGTACACACCCTTCCTTAAATTGACTGACAAGTTATCCATCACAGCAATGAGAGAAGTAGCAAAGATAACTAACTTTACCTAGTCAGTGAAAGATTAAAATTCTTTGGTAAATGATTTTGTGCACTAGACCTTAAAGAGCCACATGACTTGCAGTAGGGATATTAAAAAACATCACTTCTAGCAGGGCAGTAGTGGCACATGCCTTTATCCCAGCACTCAGGAGGCAGAGGCAGGAGGATTTCTGTGAGTTCAAAGCCAGCCTGATCTACAGAGTGAGTTCCAGGAGACAGCCAAGGCTGTTACACAGAGAAACTCTTTGTATAAAAATAAGAACAAAAACAAAAGCAAAAAAAAATCACTTCTGAGAGATCTGGGCTCAAATTTCCTTCTTCTCCTCCTCCTCTTCCTCCTCCTCCTTTGCTTTCCTCTTCCTCCCTTCCTTCTCCCTTCTTCTCCTTCTTCTTCTGTCAAAAGAATCTCATTCCATAGCCCTGGCTTGCCTGAAACGCACAATTAGATCAGGCGAGTGTGACCTTACGCAAGCATCTAAAGACCTAGCATTTTCTCGGTTTGTGGGGAGGTGGTGGTGTTGGGAAGTAGCATTGCCACTGTACTACTTCCCAGCCCTAATTATTTTCATTAAATTTAATTATTGTGTGTTTATATGTAAGAAACACACATGTACAGAGGTCAGAGAACAACTTGCAGGAGTCTCAGTTCTCTCCCTCCAACATGTGGACTCTGGAGACTGAACTCAAGTCATGAGTCCTGGCAGCGAGCGCCTTTACCTGCTGAGCCGCCTCACTGGCGATAGCCACAGCGTTTCAACTGAGTTCTGCAGATGAGGCCAGGGTTGGATTAGGCCAGGTTTTGTCTGTGGGGAGTCACATGATCCAAAGCTATGTGTGTGCAGCTAAAAAAATGTCTCCTTGAGAACAATGGTCAGAATAACAGGACTTTGCATTCACGGGAGACCCAGACAGGGGTTCCATTTTATGTCTGTTCCAAGCACAGAAGTCTGCCTGGCACCTAAGGGGCACAGAACACTCAGCTCAACTGAAGTAACCCCAAATTAACTGCATCCACTTTAAAACTGTTAACACGTGCAGTCAAATCACATGGGACACATAGCAGTGTCTGTCTCCCAGAGGAGGAGCCAGCGTTGGCTGACTTCAGAGTTCCAAGGACCCGTAACAGAAAAACTCAAATTTCTCATGAACGTTATTAGGAAAGTAAAAAAGGTCAGAGGCATAGCCTACTGATCAGTCTCCAAACACTCTCAAGATCCAAGATGTAGAGAGTTCAGTGCCAACCCTAGAGGGAGGGGCAGCAGGGCTCAGAAGTATACAATAGCATCTGCTCTCAGAGAGCTTCTAGATTGGAGGAGTAATTCAGTGGTACAGTACTTGCCAGTCATACATGGGATCCTGGGTTTTGTTGTGGTTTGTTTTTGAGATACAGTTTCTCTATGTATCCCTGGCCCTGTGGCCCTGGGTTTGATTCCCAGCACTAGGATTGGGGGAGGGGCTTCTATACTAGATGCTTGAAATGTACTATCACCTTAGCTTTATATACTGTTTGTTTGTTTGTTTGTTTGTTTGTTTGTTTGTTTCAGGGAGGGTTTGAGACAAGGGTTCTCTGTATAGCTCTGACTGTCCTGGAACTCACTCTGTAGACCAGGCTAGCCTTGAACTTAGAGATCTGCCTGGCATTACAGCCCCCTGCTCCCAGCTAGGATTAAAAACATTTGGCCACCTAGCCTACATGCATTATTCTTTAATTTTGGGAGGGAAATGAAAGCATGGCAGGGAGTATCATCCAAGACTGAGGCAATAGTGGCCTCTATAGCCAAATAGAAATTGGTTCAATTGCAGACAGAATCTTCTTCGCTGCAGGACTTAAGAATCGTTACTTATTCTCAGAGCTGGAGAGTTGGCTCAGCAGTTAGGAAAGCTCACTGCTCTTACAGATGGCTGCAATTCAGTTTCCAGCACCCACACCAGGTGGCTCACACTATTAACTACAGCTACAGAAGAGGGGGCCACCCTCTTCTGGCCTCCAAAGTCACATACTCTCACATGCATATATATATATGCACATATACACAGTTAAAAATAATAGCAATTCCTGTTATTCTAGGCTTTTATCGTGAACATTTATTAAAGCGCTAATATATACTTGTACCTATTTATTTCTTTATTTATTGGTTGTTTGGTTAGTTGTTTGCTTGTTTTTGATTCAGGGTCTTACTTATAGTCCAGGCTGGTCTGAAACTCAGCAGTTCTCCTGCGTTGGCCTCCTGAGTGCTCAGGATTAAAACTAACTTTTCCCCCTTCTTTTTGTTTTCTTAATATATATATATATGTATATATGTATATATATATATATATATATATATATATATATATGCCTGTGGGTGTATGCCTTGGTGTGCAGACACTCAGAAAGGCCAGAAGAGGGTGTCAGATCCCCTGGAGCTGGATTCACGGGCAGTTGTGAGGCACCCCATGTGGGTACTTGGAATGGAGCTCAAGTTCTCTGAGCAGTAAGCACAATTAGCTCCCCTGCCATCTCACCAGCTCCTCCCACGCTCATTTTGTACATTTCTCTACATTTTATTTGCAAAAACTAAGAAATAAAATGTATGTGTTTCAAGTAGGAGAAACTCTCTAGTAAAGTAGGTCAAAGCGTAAGAGATCGGCCTGAGAGCAAAGGTTTGTGTTATGGAGGAAAGGGGCTCCTTCATTATTTAGGGCTCCCCTCTAGCTACTCTCGTTAAAAATCTCAGAAGCAGGCCTGGAGAGATGGCTCAGTGGTTAAGAGCACTGGCTATTCTTCCAGAGGACCTGGGTCCAATTCCCAGCACTCACATGGCAGCTCACAATTGTCTGTAACTCCAGTTTCAGGGTACCCAATACCCTCATGCAGGCCAAACACCAATGCACATAATTTTTTTTTAAAAAAATTGAAAAAAAAATTCAGAAGCAGCTGAGCACATGCATTAAGCAGACATATCTCTGTGAGTTCAAGGCCAGCTTGGTCTGCGGAGCGAGTTAGTCCACAGAGTGAGTTCCAGGACAGCCAGGGCTACACAGAGAAACCCTGTTTCAGAAAGAAAAAGAAAAAAAAGATAAGGTCTCACTGTGTTGCACAAGATGGCTCTGAATGCCTGGACTCAAGACAGCCTCTTGTTCAGTCTCATGAGCACCTGAGATTACAGGTTTGCTCCATCCTGATCACCTTTTTGTTTATATCTTTAAAAACAAATAATCTCTATGTAATGCATACCTTCCCCCCTTTGAATAAAACTTTAGACTTACTTTATGAGTTTTTACTGTGCCTTAGTGTTTGATTTTTACCTTTTTATGTATTTTATGTTTATGGGTGTTCTACTTACATGTATCCCTGCATGACAGAAGAGGGCACCAGATCTCATTACGGATGGTTGTGAGCCACCATGTGGTTGCTGGGAATTGAACTCAGAGGACCTCTGGAAGAGCAGCCAGTGCTCTTAACTGCTGAGCCCTCTCTCCAGCCCGCATTATATTTTTAGCAATATTTTTCAATGCATGACAGATTCACTACTGTCACTGTCGGTATGTTCCGCCAAAGTGGAAAAAGAACAAAAGAAAGAAGGGCATTTTCCTTGTGGTATCCTCCCTCTTGCCCCTGGCCTGGTCTCCAAGGGCCCGAGCGAGTCCTGGCATGAGATCTGCACACACAATGGGCCTCTCTAAGCAGCGGACAGAGGAGTGTTGGCTGCCAGCTTACGCCCAGGCTCTAGCCACAAACATATCCCTGTGGCTAAAAACAGGCTCAGAAGATCTGTGCAAATCCCTGACTTAGCAGGAAGAAAAAAAGTTCTAGGAGGCATGCTGGGGTGGCTGAAGCCCAGCTGAACCCCCAACTCAGGCCTGGGAAAGAAGAGTCTACCTATGGGAAACACCTAGAGATCACTGGTGACACCAGTCCTTACTGGACATTCTCGAGGATTCTATATCCATCAAGCTGCCTTGCCAAGTTCACATCCAAATGACAGACCAGCCTTCCATGACTCTTCCAAGATGCCTTAGGAGTCGGTTGGGGAATGGGGAAGTCGCAAACAATGGGGCCAGTGACTGGGCTCTCAGGGAACCCAGGCCCTGGCAAGATCCTAAGAGCCCTGGTTCCAAATAAGGAAAATTGAGGGGCTAACTCATACAAACTCCTCAGAGTCTCAAAGAACAAGTACAACCCAGCATCGTCTGTCCTTCAGATTTTTCCAATCACTGCTGCAGCACAGACTTGAGCCCAGTTCCTCACCCAACACCTCTCCTGCCCAATCAGCCTGTGGTGCTGCCTTGAAGGAAACTCCCCCCTTCCAGGAGGCAGCTGGCCAAGAGACCAGGTCAAAACAGACCTCAGGGCTGGAAATAGAGCTCAGTGGTAGAGAACCTGCCTAGCATATGTGAGCCCTAAGCTCAGTTCCAGAACTCCCACCACCACCACAGCACAACAGGGAGCTGGGAAAGGGAGGGAAAGAAAATGAGATTCAGGAGGAAAAACTGGAAAGCAGAACACAGTGATTAAGACATACAGTACACAGGCCAGGCAGTGGTGGCGCACACCTTTAATACCAGTACTCAGGAGGCAGAGACAGGCAGATCTCTGTGAGCTCGAGGCCAGCCTGGTCTCCAGAGCAAGTTCCAGAACAGGCTCGAAAGTTAGAGAAACCCTGACTCAAAAAAAAAAAAAAAAACAAAACAGCCAGTCATGGGACTGGAGGGCTGGAGTGAGCGCTGACAGTTCAGAGCTCACACTGCTCTTCCGGAGACCCAAGTCCAGTTCCAAGCACCCACATGGGATGGTAACTCCAGCTCTAGGGAATCTGACACCTCTGGCATCCAAGGGCACCTGCGCTCATATACACAAACCCACATACAGACATACACCAACTACAAATAATATGATTTTTTAAAAAGAATCCAGGCCAGGCAGTAGTGGTGCATGCCTTTAATCCCAGCACTCGGGAAACAGAGGTAGATGGATCTCTGTGAGTTCAAGGCCAACCTGGTCTAAAGACCTAGTTCCAGCACAGCTAGGGCTGTTACACAGAAAAACCCTGTCTCAGAAAAAAAAAAATCCAGGCATGGTGGTACAGTCTGTAATCTCCACATTCAAGAGATGAAGGCAGGAGAATCAGGAGTTCAAAGTCAGCCTGGGCTACTTGAAACTACACCAAATAACCAACACATAAAATGAAGTGGGGAGATGTTCCAAGTACTTTTTTGTTAGTATTCTTTTGTTTGCTTGTTTTGAGTCTCACTGTGTAGTAGGCCTTCACTGCTCCGGGACTATGTGTGCCAGGATTTCCCTCAAACTCATAGAGATTTACCTTCACCTCTGAGTACTGGGATTAAAGATATGCACTGCTATATCCAGCTGCTACTATTCTTTTAGTAAGAAGTGTGAGTGAGTGTGTGTGTGAGTGTGTGTCTAGGTCTGTGTCTCTATCTGTATGGATCCCTGGAGCTGGAGTTATAGGCGGTTGTGAACCACTGACCTGCAGACTGGGAACTGAACTCTGGTCCTCTAAGAGGGCAACAAGTGCTCTTCACCATGGAGCTGTCTCTCAGCTCCCTCCCTACCTTACCAGACAGACCTAGACTGACCTAGCCAAGGATAACATTGAAGTTCTGATCCTCCTGCTTCCACCTCCCATCAGATGTCAATCATTCATCCTCAGAGCAATGTCTGTGCTACAGATAAATTGCTCTCGTCCTAAAGATGAGAAGGTACGATTAGGAACATGGCTCTAGTAAACTTTTGCCATCTATAGACTAAGGTTTTAAACAGCAATCCAGGCACAGTAGCGTATGTCTTTTTTGGTTGTTGTTATTTTTGTTTTTGTTTTCGAGACAAGGTTTCTCTGTGCAGGCTTAACTGTCCTGGAACTCTCTCTGTAGACCAGCCTGGCCTTGAACTCACAGAGGTCAGCCTGCCTCTGCCCCCCGAGTGCTGGGATTAAAGGTGAGCCACTGCCACCACGGGGCTTGTGCAAATGTCTTTAATCCCAGCACTTGGAAGTAAGAGGCAGGCAGATTTCTGTGAGTTCAAAGCCAAGCTAGTCTACATATCAAGTTCCAAGACAGCCAAAACTAAAATAAACGAAAAGCTTCAAAAAGCATAAACTAAAGAAGCTTTAACATCAACTGTAACTGATCCATCTAGATGTGAGCAGTCCCAGGAGCAGGCTCCCACTGCCATCAACTCAGTCACATCTTTGTGCCGTTTTTTTACTTTACCCCTTCAAACCATAAGCTTAATATAAATCCCACTTTCTTTTTAAAAATACAATAAAATGTGATGTTTCAATTAATGTCAATTATTTTAAGTCACATTGCTGGCTATAAATATCAAAATAATAAAATGTCTTTAGTAGAAAGTCTCTCCATATCTGCAGCATGAATGATCTTATTTGATAATTGTGCTGTTAAAGTATAATTGATAGGGGCTAGGGATATATCTCACTGGATGAATATTTCCTGGCAGGCAAGAGGCCCTGGGAATATGACTTTTTTTTCCTTTTTATTAGACTTACTGATTTTTTTATTTTTTAATATATATTTTGCCTGTTTGTAGGTATGTGCACCACTTGCATGCCTGATACCCCCGGAGGTCAAAAGAGGCTGTTGGATCCCCCAGAGCTGGAGTTTCTGGAGTTTCAGGTGGTTGTGAACGTGTGGGTGCTGGGAATCAAGCGCAATCCTCTAGAAGAGGAAGAAGTGCTCTTAGTTGCTGAACCACCTCTCCACCCCAACTTCTCTCTCTCTCTCTCTCTCTCTCTCTCTCTCTCTCTCTCTCTCTCTCTCTCTCTCTCTCTCTCTTCAGACAGTGTCTCATTCTGTAGCTCTAGCTGACCTAGAACTCCCTACATAGACCAGGCTGGCCTTGAACTCACGAAGGTCTTCTTGCCTCTGCTTCCTGAGTGCTGGGATTAAAGTAGAGTGCCAGGATTCACTGCGTCAGACTTTGCCTTGATTATACACATGTAAATATTTGATATACTTAAGCTTTTAAGAACTAACATACTACTAGACTGAGAAACAAAACTGCTGTGCACAATGAAATAAAATGTATCAATACTAGTTATACATGTTTATAGATGTGCCTAAAGTATCAAATAAAATAAAACTGAGTGGGAGTTGAGGTCTTGGGCCACAAGAATGGCAAAGGTGAGGCTCTGGTTAACTCAGTGATTAAGAGTGGATCACTGAGAACCAATGTGCTATACACATACATAGTACACAAACATACAGGCAGGCAAAACGTCCATTCACATAAGATAAAAACAAATCTTTAAAAGTGGCAAGCTGGGCAGTGGTGGGGTGTGCCTTTAATCCCAGCACTTGGGAGGCAGAGGCAGGTGGATCTTTGTGAGTTCAAGGCCAGCCTGGTATACAAGAGCTAGTTGCAGGACAGGCTCCAAAGCTTCTGAGAAACCCTGTCTTGAAAAACCAAAAATAAATAAATAAATAAATAAAAATGGCAAAGGTCACCCAGGGTCCCAAAGCCTCTTTACTTCTATGGTGTCTTGGAAACCCCTTTGGGGAAACTTGGCAGGATCTAGGTCTGGGACTGAGCTCAGCAGGTTTGCTAACCATGGCATTGTGCATCAGCCCCCACCATTTCTCAGTTCCTATTCTGGGCAAGGAGCCAAAGATACATTCTTCAGGCCCCACAGGCATTTGGAACTGACAGAGTGGAGTTTGAGGAAAGGGCTGAGCAAAGCAGAAGTCTCCTGAGAGTGTCAAAAGGCAGATAACAAACAATCACATCACGGGGCTTATCCAACAATGGAGAAACTGAGACCCAGAGAAACTGAGCATCTTCAAGACCTCACATGAACGGCTCGTGGAGAGTCACCCAAGTAAGGGTCTCCTCAAAACATTTCTCTGGTCCTCGCTAGATGTGATGGGTCACTACATGGTGGACAAATCTCAGGATCTGAGGGCCCCTAGATGATAAAGAGCCTGGGGTTAAAAGCTCCAGCAGCCCTTTATCTAGAAAGAATCCAGTCCCCACTCTTCCCTTTTCCTCAGCCACTCAATGGGTGGCAAATCCTGTTCACAACCTGGAGAGCCAGGAGTTATGGCCCTGTTTTAAGAGGAAATTAAGGTTTTTGGAAATGAAGTGATTTGTCCAAGACCACACTACTCATGAATGAGAGACAAGAAGTACAAACCAGACCTTCTCAGCCCTGGGCCTTCTCTCCTTCCAGCAGCCCTGGATGACCCCAGGTAAGTTTGGATTCTATTTTCATGCCCACACCCCATCCCTCAAGGCCAGGTTGGAGCCACTTGAGGCCTAGGGGAAGCAGAAAAGAAATTAAAACTGCCCTTCCCTGGCTCTGGGCCCTGGTACTTACCCTCCAGCACCACCTCCTTGCCTGTCTTCTTGAGGGCCTGGACCGCTTCATCATGGGTGGCAGAGGACAGATCTTCACCATTCACGGACAGAATGGCATCCCCAACAAAGAGGGCCTCTGTCTGGTCTGCTGCCAGTCCCTTGAAGATCTTGGAAATGAGAATAGGCATCTTGTTTTCCCGGCCCCCTGCACAGGCACAGAAGGAGGAGGAAACTGAGGCAGGTGCTTCAACACATGGGAAACTCATCAAGGCGAAATTGCTTCTGACACAGTGCTGGGAAAGGGGAAATGAGCAAATAATGAGAAATAAAGAGAGGGAACTTAGACCCACAGACAGACTTGGTGACGTGCAGCTGTAATCCCAGCATTCAGGAGGCTTAGAAAGGATTGGATTGCCTTGAGTACAGTCACCCAGAGACATAGCAAGACGGGTTAATGGTATATTTTCTAAATACATAATGCTATAGTTTGGCTCCTAGATCTTTTGTTTAAATGTTTTGTTTGTTCGCTGTTTTACTGGGTTTTTTTTTAATGTTTTGGATTTTAAGCATTTCCCACAGTATGAAAATTTACTGATAACCCCGATCTGGAGTTCATGGAAAAGCACTGGTTGCTATGACCTGAAAGCACCTCTTCTACAATCATCAAGTTTTAGAATCCAGAACTGGGTGTGGTACAGAATGCCTGTTATCCCAGTACTGGGGAAGTAGAGGTGGGGAAGGGCAGCCGGGGGGGGGGGGGGTAGGCCATATGTTCAGATCAGCCTCAGCTATGTAGGGAATTTTTTTTTTTTTTTTTTTTTTTTTTTTTTTTTTTGGTTTTTTTTCGAGACAGGGTTTCTCTGTGGCTTTAGAGCCTGTCCTGGAACTAGCTCTTGTAGACCAGGCTGGTCTCGAACTCACAGAGATCCGCCTGCCTCTGCCTCCCGAGTGCTGGGATTAAAGGCGTGCGCCACCATCGCCCGGCTTATGTAGGGAATTTGAGGACAGCCTGGGATATATAAATCCATCTCAAAAATAAAGAAATTAATTAAATGGACTTTACTAACCAAGATCTACCCTGGAAAGGAAGGCCTTAAGTTCTAGAAATTTCAAAAGTATATCTGCCTGCCTAGTCTAGTTTCAGGACAGACTCCAAAGCTACACCCTCTCTTGAATATGTGTGTGTGTGTGTGCGTGCGTGCGTGCGTGCATGCGTGCGTGTGTGTGTGTGTGTGTGTGTGTGTGTATTTTTCTGATACAAGAAAATTTTACTAAACTACTTTATTGTTAAAATCTCAAATGCCATTTTAAAGAATTTAACATGTATTTATTTTGTGTCTATATGCATGTATACAAATACACATGTGCATTGTGGGGGGGTCAAAGGTTCTCTCCTTCTACCCTCTGGGTACTGGAGATCAATCTGGTCATCAGTTTTGACAGCAGAATCTTTACCCTGAGCCAATGGTTCTCAATCTGTGGATCAAACCCCTTTGGGGGTCGCACAACCCTTTCACAGGGCTTGTGTCAGATAGCCTTCATAGCAGTATTTATGTTACAATTCATAACAGTAGCAAAGTTACAGTTATAAAGTAGCAAGGAAAATAATTTTACAGTTGGGGGGTCACCAAAACATGAGGAACTGTGTTAAAAGGTCGGAGCATTAGGAAGGTTGAGAACCACTGCTTCTGAGCCATCTCACCAGCCCTCCAATGTCTTTTTCTTGTTTTGTTTGTTTAAGAAAGGACCTTACTATGCAGCCCCGACTGGCCTGGAATTCCCTATGTCTAACAGGCTAGTCTGAGACTCAGAGAGATCCACCTGCTTCTGCCCCTAGGGTGCTAAATTAAAGGCATGTGCCACCACGCCCAGACCAAAAGCCTCTTTAAAATAAACAGTCAGCGGGGGCTGGCCATGGCAGTACATACTTGTAATCCCAGCACCTAGGTGGCAAAGGATAAAGGATTACTGCAAATTCAAGAGCAGCCTGTTCCACATATGACATTTCATGACAATATGAGCTACATAGCAAAACAGTCTCCAAAATAGAAAAATCAACACTCAACCAGATATAGATTCAAATCAGACCCTCAGATATCACATTCCTGACCTCAAAGTACTGAAGATGAGAGACTAGTGGCACAGAGCAAGAGGTCATTGTTTCAAGGTTATATAAGTCGGTGACATCTGAGCCTGGAACACCTCTCCCAACCCCCCCAGGCCCCACAGTTGCTCATGGCACTGCACAAGGCTTGAGGCCTAGAAGAGGAAGGTGCTTCTATTTATAGCTAGCCTCCTCACCTAAAAGCAAGGACTTCCATTCCATTTGAAGAGATGACCATTCACAGCTGCCTTGGACTCAGCTGGACCCCAGAAGGGAAGTTACCATGGCAACAGGAGCCCAGTCTTCAATCCAAGGGGAACTGAATGAAACTGCTACTTTCCCTACCGTCCCAACAAAATATCCTTTTGATCACCTGGAAGTACAGATTGTATAGTATCTCTGTACCCTGGCAAGACCCTGCTCCTCTGAGAGTCAGTTTGTCTGTCTGCAAGGTGGAACTCTATAGGAGCTCTAAGTTCCTTCCTGCTCTGACGTATTAGGTGTATTTTTTAATTGCTTTTTCCCCAGCCAGCCTATCATAGAGCTTGGAATTAAAGCTGGTGTCCACTCACTGTTTTCCCATTCCCCCTTTCGACTCTTGGGTTTAACTAACTAGGAATTTACCCTTCGCTGGAAAGAACTGACTCCCTGGGCAGTCGTTAGGGCCACAAAGGCTCTATAATGAAGATTTAAATTCTGGTTCTGCTGTTCACAGACTGATTCTGGGGAAATCATTATTCCCTTTTGAGTCTCGATTTCTTCACCTGAAAACTGGCGAGTGAACTCAATGCCTTTCAGCACTGATGGTCAAGAAGAACTAGACCATGAGCTAAGTATAATGAACGCAACACCTAGTACACAGAGGCATTCACCACCATGCCCACTTCCTAATTTGGATCAAAGTCTAGACGAGGTATCGATGAACACAGTCTGCCAGGAGGCCTGGGAACGGATGGACACTTTCAATTAAAAAAAAAAAAAAAAAAAAAAAGAGGTCGACAGTCTGTGGGGGAATGAAACTGACAGACAGATGGGCAGGAATGGCGAACCCAGCAGCTAGCGATGCACACGGATTTTAAACACCACATTTAGTTGTTTTGAGAGTACCTCCTGGCCTCTTTTCCTCCTCTCATCACGTGCTGGCAAGCCCTGCTCTCAACACATTCCGAGATCAGAAGTGACTTGTCCAAGTTCACACGGAGATCTAGAACTCCGGGTGCAGCCTAAATGAGCTGGTTGGTCAGTTGACAAAGTGCTTGCCTAACATGGATAAAGCTCTAGGCTTGATCCCCAGCACAACATAAACCTATTTTAGCATCACATTGCAGTAATCCCAGCACTCGGGATTCCTAGAGTGTTAACCTTTGCTACATAGTAACCATGAGGCCAGCCTGGGATACATGAGACCCAGTCAGACAGTGATCAGTCTTGGAGACTAAGAACTCTCAGGAAGGAATGGCAACTCTGGGTTCACCCTTTCCTCCTGTCCATGGTACAAATGGGCAGGTGAGGAGACTCAAATCCAGCCATCAGGACACCGAGTTTACGCATACAACCTCTGGAGTCCAAGATGTCTAGATTCTTACTGACCCCTTCTCTGGGACCATGCCTGTGTCTCCATCCACATGGAGCTCCTAGACCCCAGGCCTTCACCTGTGCACCCAGGGTGTGTCTCGGGACTTATCCTTCCTAGTCCTAAGTAGTGTCCCAGGCCTCTATCCCCTTTTTCCCCTTCTGCCTTCCTTAGGATCCTCATGTCCTTGATACCCATAGCGACCATTTTGCTTCAACACAGAACTACGAACCCATGTCCTTGGTGCGCCCACACACTTCCACACTTGTGTCTCTGGGGCCCTCTGTAAGACCTCCAACTCCCCAAGCCCCTTCCGACCTTGGTGCCACTCCTTCACTCCTTTCCTTCCTCCCCTCAATCTCTGCTCCACCTCAGACAGAAGGCTCTTGGCTATCTAGTCTCCGCGCTCTGCCAGGCCCCGTGACCACTGAGCACTTCGCAGCAGCAGGGACATCACGACCGCATGCCCTCAGTGCCCCCCGCACCTACCCTTGATGCTGATGCCCAGCCCACCGGCGTCGGCCTTGCGCACTGTCACGCGGCGCCGCTGGAGCAGCAGCGTCTCTGACAGCTGCGGGGGCGCCGTGCCTGGCTCAGCGGCTCCGTTGAACTGCGCGGGCTCGGACTCCGGGCCGGACTCGCCGTCGGAGGGGCTCACGGTCAGAGCGTCCTCCGCCAAAGTGAGCAACACTCGCTGCCACCGCTCGCCTCCCGCCCCGGAGCCCGCCCCGGCACGCAGTTCCAGCAGCCCGGTGCGCGGGCGCCTGCCTGACGCCATCTTCGCCTCAAAGTCCTAGTCCGCGGCGCTCTCCCGGTCCCACCGTACCCGGCCGGCTCCGACCCAGCGCCCAGGGCAGAGGGCGGCAGGGCTGCTGAGCCAGCCGCCACCCTACCCCGGGCCTAGGGGGCGGAGCTTCGGGGGACAGGCTGTCGGGGGCGGTGCTAACGGGGGCGGGGCCCTGGGAGAGACTGACGAGACACTGCTGGGTAACCTAAGGATGCTCTGTGTGACCGCGTGGGAGTGGGTCAGAACCACGTCGCCGCGAGACCACAAAGTTAGGGAAGGAGGTTGAGGCTGTAGCGTGTTCGGTGGGGACATAAAGCGACCGGATTCTGTGGATAGGGCAACCTAAGGATCGGGTTCTGTGCGCCGTCGAGGACTGGACGAGCTACTGCTCCTGGAGGCAGGACAAGAAAAGGAATCACCAAGGATCCCCGGGCGAGACTGTGGACGTCGGGACAGGGCTGCGTGTGGCGGGGATCTAAGCTCCAGGGACTTTGCAGACAGTTAACTCGTAAACGAGCCAAGGAAGGAGATGGTTTTCCACGTTTTGTGTGCCACGGAAAGAGGGTCCCAGAGGCGGTCTGTAGGTGTGACTTAGCTTGGGGACGCAGCCTCTAAAGAGGTTTGAGGGTTTGGTCCCAACACTTGTAGAGGCAGAAGGATTTGCAAGTTTAAAACCAGCTAACTATATGAGACTCTGCCTTTAAAAATGCAAAATAAAAGACACAAGAAGCTAAAGAGATAGAAGGCTCAGCAACTAAAAGCAGGACCAGAATAAAGTTCACAGCATCCATGCTGGGCAGCATACAACCACTTGTAACTCCAGCTCCATGGAGATTTGACACCACTAGCTTCTTTGGGAATCTGTGTTCCCATTGCACAACCCACACATGGCACACGATAAAAAATAATAATAATAAAAGATATGTCTAAGCCAGACAATGGTGGTGCACACCTTTAATCCCAGCGCTCGAAAGGCAGAGGCAGGTGGATCTCTGTGAGTTCAAAGCCAGCCTGGTCTACAGAACAAGTTCCATGATAGGCTCCAAAGCTACACAGAGAAACCCTGTCTCAAAAAACAAAACATAAGACATGTCTAATAAACACATATACATACATGTATGTCATTTATTCAGTGTTTGCATGGCATGTCAGCTGGCTGATTTATACTATCATTTGTGCCTCATTTATAAATCTTGCATAACCTATACATTATTACCATTTTATTGATGAGGAAACTGAGACACATGAGTACTAAGCGCAGATCTCTGTTCTTTTTGTTTGTTTGTGTTTTGAGACAGAGTTTCTCTGTGTAACAACCCTGTCTGTCTAGAACTCACTTTGTTGACCAGGCTGGCCTCAAATTCCCAGAGATCCACCTGCCTCTTCCTCCTAAGTGCTGGGGATAATGGTGTGTGCACCACCATGCCTGACTACAGACCTCTGTTCTAACCTGGGTCTTTCTGGCTTCCAAGCTCATATCCCTCCTACTCCCCTGTGCTGCATGCGTAGTGGCAAGGGTTGATTGCACTACTTATTACTAATTGAGCACTAACCAGAGCAAGCAACATACCATACACCTGTAATAACAGCACTCTGGAAACTGAAGCAGGAGGCTCATGAATTAATTCAAGGCCACTTATGGATTATAGCAAGTTCCAGGTTATACTTTTTTAAAATTTCTTTTAACTTTTATGCAGACTGGTATTTCGCTGCATGGATGTCTGTGCACCACATACATATAGTGTCCTCAGAGACCAGAAGAGGGCAGCAGATCCCTGGAACTGGAGTTACAGATGGTTGTGAGCTGCCACGTGAGTGCTGGGAATTGAACTCCAGACTCTGGTTAAACACTGAAGGACAAGCCAGGCCTACTGAGGAAGGTCTGTAATCTCAGATACTCAGGAAGCTGAGTAAGATGGTCACAAGCTCAGGGCCAACCTGAGCAACTTAGTGAGACTCTGTTTTAATTTTTTATAACACAGAACTAGGGAAATATAACTCATTGGTAGAGCCTATCGTGTACAAAGCCCTACATTCAATCTCACCACTGTAAGCACACACACACACACACACACACACACCGTGGCAAGGATTACAAGTCTTGTGCTTGTGATCACAATACTGGGGAGGTAGAGGCAGGAAAATCAAAAGTTCAAGGCTGAGGCAGGAGAGAAGGTTCGGCAGTTAGGAACACTGGCTGCTCTTGCAAAGGACTTGGATGTGATTTCCAGCACCCATGTGGTGGCTCATGAACATCTATATCTCTAGTTCCAAGGCATCTTACACCCTCTTCTAGCTTCAACAAACCAGGCACACAAATGGTGCACAGGCATATATACAGGCAAAACACCATATACATAAAAAACATGTTTTAAAGTTAAAAATCTGCATAGTGAGACACTGAGTCAAAAAAAAAGTCGAGAGGGAGGGAGAAAGGGGGGAAAGAGAGGGGAGAGAGAGAGCATTAGTAAGAATACATGAGAGGGGCACACATCCGCACAGCACCAGGAACTGAGGTCCTTTTCCAAGACCAAGTTTGCAATTAGATTCTTAAAAGTCCCCCCACGTACTGCCCTGCTTAAAGAAGCCTAATGAATGCTGGGCAAACTTTCTGGGAAGGAACCCTAATAGTGAGCTCCTCCCTGAGGAAATAGTCTCTGTAGACAGAGCTGAAGAAAGGGGAAATGGACATCTGTATACCAAACAGCTAGCAAAGAAGGGAGAAAGTGTTGAGCCAGAAAAGTGTGTGTGTTGGGGGTGGGGTTGTCCATGATCGCACAACGTGAGCAGTGCCAATCACCTGCTTTGTTGCCAGCTGCCTCATGAACATGTATCGGGAGGAATGTTCTACTCCCCCACTTAGTCAGCTGTGGCCAGAAATTGATGACACACAGGAATTAACACCACACACACACACACACACACACACACACACACACACACACACACACACACTGGCCTGGCTACCTACCAAATGCCTGGGCAAAGCTCCCAGAGAAAACCGGTTCACTCTGAAGAGATAGAAGGGGGAACCTAGGAAAGGAGGAACACAAGGGAGCTGCCCAACCACTGAACTCCCTACTGGCTCATGCTATGAGAGCAAGTCTGAAGTCCTGGTCAATAATGAGTTCCCCTGCATAGACTCTAGGACAAGAAGCAGAGGTTCCTGAACGTCCTGTGCTCATGATGATAACTGTCATGGCTGAATATATCATATAGTAAGCGTTTTCTGTGGGTCAAAGGATCCTCAACACTCAGGAGGCTGGGGGAAGTTCCAAGTTGAAGGACCTTCTACATATGAATGTTCTCAAGTAAAACAGCAACGGCAAAGCAGTAAGCATGGGTTTCTTCTCTGTGTAAGTTGGAGCGGTGGGAATGGCTATTAACCGTGACATGCTCTCTCTTGATTCTGAGACCTCCAATCCTAGGCTAGAGAGGCAGCTGTCCCAGACTCTGCAGAGTGCCACTTTAGTTGGGTTAGGTGGCACTCAGGAGGTAGAAGCAAGAAGATGAGGAGTTGGAGATCAGCCTGGACTCCACAAACTCTATCTCAAGAAAATACGGAGGAGTAGACATCTGGCAAAATTGCTCAGCAGTAAAGGCACATGTCTTCAAACCTGATGGCCTACACGTAGGAGAGTACCCAGCTCTCAAAAGCTGTCCTCTGACCTCCACAAGCCCTCCATGACCTGCATATTTACACATACCAGATAGACAGATGAGAGAGAGAGAGAGAGAGAGAGAGAGAGAGAGAGAGAGAGAGAGAGAGAGAGAGAGAGAGAGAGATTTAAAAGCAGGGTACTTTTGCCCAAGGTCAGGTGAAACCAACTGGCCCTGGTAACATGTGAAGAATCTGCTCTCTTGCCGGGCGGTGGTGGCGCACGCCTTTAATCCCAGCACTTGGGAGGCAGAGGCAGGTGGATCTCTGTGAGTTCGAGGCCAGCCTGGTCTACAAGAGCTAGTTCCAGGACAGGCTCTAAAAAAAAAAAAAGCTGCAGAGAAACCCTGTCTCGAAAAACCAAAAAAAAAAAAAAAAAAAAAAAGAATCTGCTCTCTAAATGCCAGGATTTAGGATGCTAACATTCCTTTATACTAAATTCTAAAGTTTACAGTTCAGATTCTCTAACATCTGAGATGTCTGAATCTAACAAATATCCTAGAGCAGTCCAGGAAAAGGGTTAAAGGCTTTGGACCCAGGAATCTGCTGATTTAGTTAGGCTCAATAACTTATCTCTATAATCACAGCACTCAGAAGGCTGACTAAGAGGATCACTGAGAGTTTGAAGCCAGCCTAGGGTACATAGGAAGGTTTCTTTTTGTTTTTTGAGACAGGATTTCTCTGTGTAACAGCCCTGGCTGTCCTAGAATTCACTTTGTAGACCAGGCTGGCCTCATACTCACGAGATTCACCTGCCTCTGTCTCCCAAGTGCTGGTGTTTGCCATTATACCCCACGTGTAAGATCCTGTAAGATCCGGTCTTTAAAACAAACAGGCTGGGCAGTTGTGGCACACGCCTTTAAATCTAGCACTCAGGAGGCAGAGGCAGATGGATCTCTGTGAGTTCAAGACCAGCCTGGTCTACAAAACAAGTTCGTGGCAGCCAAGACTAAACAGATAATCCCTGCTTGGGGGAGGGGGGAAGAAAGAAAGAAAGAAAGAAAGAAAGAAAGAAAGAAAGAAAGAAAGAAAGAAAGAAAGAAAGAAAGAAAGAAAGGAAGGAAGAAAGAAAGAAAGAAGGGAAGGAGAAAGGGAGGGAGCGAGAGAGGAAGGAAACAAAGAAAGAGGGCAGGCAAAATTTCTCACTGGGGCCCAGCAGTGGTGGCAGGTAGATATCTGAGTTCAAGGCCAGCCTGATCCCAGGACATTCAGGGCTACACAGAGAAACCTTGTCATGAAAACAAACAACAACCAAAAAAAAATAAAATAATAAATAAATAAATAAATAAATAAATAAATAAATAAATAAAAATTGCTCAGTGGTTGGAAATGGTTGGAAAGGCCTGATAAGCTGAGTTCAATCCATCAGATGCCACAAGGTGGCAGAAGAGAACCTAGTTTTGAAAACTGGCACTCACCTACACCTGCACACAAAAAAATTTAAAGTGGTTTTTTTTCTTGGGGTGGGGAGTTCAAGACAGAATTTCTCTGTGTAACTTTGGAGCCTGTCCTGGAACTTGCTCTGTAGACCAGGCTGGCCTCAAACTCACAGAGGTCTGCCTGCCTCTGCCTCCCAAGTGCTGGGATTCTCATCTTTTTTTTCCCCTGTTATTGAATTTATTACAGGAAGTTGGTTAACAAGTGCTGTATGATACTTCCAATTCGTTGTTAGGTGGTGATGCAGGTGAAGTCAAGGGTTGAGAAACATTCAGAGTTTCTGCAGGCAGGGTTCAAAGAGCCTTAGATGCCTTCCCTGGGGTGTGGCCAGGACATCAGGTCACTAGATAGATGAGATTCCTCACCAACAGTCTCTGGGCACCAATTTCACAGCCAAATGCACACACTCAGGGCTGGCTAAGCAGACTGATGTTGTATATAGAGGGTGTGACCTTGTCCCATTAACCCCTTCCTTCTCTGCTGTGCTGTGGGTTGGACTCACTGCTGTGACTACACAGCATCACGTGTTGGTCCCCAGATGCTGGATGAGTAATACTTCTCATCTGGCTTGGATCTCTTCGGCAGCAGGGCCTTCACATGTGTATGATCATAAAGAATGCAGTTAAATGATCCGTACAATCCGTCATTCACATAATGCACGAAGGTTTGTTCGTTTGACTCATCTTCATTGTCAGAGCCGGTCCGCTCCTTCCATTCCGTCTTTTCGGCAATGATACTGACGGCCAGTGTGAAATCTGACATGACATAGTATCTGTCTGGCTCCGCTATGGCTCTCACCCCAGAGACTGGTGGGAAGTACTTGTCCAGAGCTGGGTTGATCACACTGGTGATCCCTTCAGTATCCTCAGATCCAGGAAAGCCACCACCAATATCAAGCAGATACATGCTGAAACCAACTTCTGTTCCCATGTCAAAGACACAGCGGTCATCCGACAGGGCCTGTATGAATCCCTACATCCACTCCCTACATGGAAGCTGACTCCAATGACATCAGTATTTAGTTCTTTCACCTGTTCCGAGAGAAGACTGCAGGTTTAGAGTGTGGCACCAGACTTAACACTGAGGTGACAAACTGCTTTGGAATCATCAGTGGCAATCCGCAAAACCATCTTTGCCTTTGGACGTGCTCTGGCGACCTTCATCAGTTCAATCTCACTGTCAAAAGTCATCATCTGGCCGGGCGGTGGTGGCGCACGCCTTTAATCCCAGCACTCGGGAGGCAGAGGCAGGCGGATCTCTGTGAGTTCGAGACCAGCCTGGTCTACAAGAGCTAGCTCCAGGTCAGGCTCTAAAAGCCGCAGAGAAACCCTGTCTCGAAAAACCAAAAAAAAAAAAAAAAAAAAAGTCATCATCTGGACTCCATTACTGGCAGCACCCTTGATCTGAAACCCTTGTTTACAAGGATTTGCATAGATAACCCTCTCCAGAGGCACCCGAGCCTCTGCACCAACGGTGTTTCGGTCTCGCTTGCGCAGGCAAAACCTGTCCCCACAGCAGCTAGGGTGCTCACGATGGCTCTGCTGTCATCACTTTTGACAGCATAAAAGGAAGTGATGCGGGGAGGAGCTTTTAGCCATCTTAGATGGCTCCTCAGAATGTCCCCAGGTCCGCGACATAGAAAGCATCCATGGTCCAGAATGTCCTCAGCAGTAAAACCTTCATCGAGGATGCGGCGGTCAAACTCTTCCTTCTGAAAGCTGTTCATGGTGCTTGATGTGCCTACAAAAAGACCTAGAGATGGGATGAAATTATTGCCAGCTCCTCACAATGCAAGCTATTCAGGAACTCTGAACGCTGTCTCCTGGAAGCGGTGGAAGCATTTCTGCTTCCCGGCCCCGTGACATCAGCACACTAGCAGGTTATGTTGGCATCTTGCATCTTCCAGCTCTTTTTTTTTTTTTTAAAGAAGAGAGCTGGCAAGATGACTCGGAGGGTAAAGGATCTTGTCATATAATATTGGTGTCCTTAGCTCCATCTCTCAGAACCCACATAATGGTGGAAAGAACTCCACAGAGTTTTGGTACATACTTCTGTATACATATATCATATCATGCACACAATCACACTTACATGCATGCATTCATGCATACATACACACAATGTCTTTTCTTTAAGGGGGCTGGAAAGATGTCCTAAAGTTAAGAACACTGGTTACTCTTCCAGAGGGCCTAGGTTCCCAGCACTCAGGAAGTGGCTAACAACCATGTGGCTCCGGGGATCTGACACCCTGTTCTGGCTTTTTTTTTTTTTTTTTTTTTTGATTTTTCGAGACAGGGTTTCCCTGTAGTTTCTAGAGCCTGTCCTGGAACTAGCTCTTGTAGACCAGGCTGGTCTCGAACTCACAGAGATCCGCCTGCCTCTGCCTCCCGAGTGCTGGGATTAAAGGCGTGCGCCACCACTGCCCGGATGTTCTGGCTTTTGTAGGCACCAGGAATGCGTGTGGTGCATAGACATCATGCAGGCAAAAACTCCATACTAATAAATGAATAAATCTCAAAAAATGTAAGAATAAAAGGATACCAGCACTTGGGAGGCAGATAGAGCTTTCTGAGTTTGAGACCAGCTTGAGTTCCAATCAAGTAATGAGACTCTGTCTCAAGAGGTGGCAGACAGGTGAGAGAGAGAAAGAAGGGAAGGGAAGGAAGGAGATGGGACCTGGTGGACAATTGCTATAATCCCAGCAATCTGGAGGTGGAGAAGGGAGATGAAGGAAGATCAGGAATTCACAGTAAGTGCTAGTCTAGACAGTGAGTTGAGTCAGCATGGAGCACAAGAGACCCTGTTTCCAAATATAAGCATAAGAACAGGTGTTATGGCATGTGCCTTTATTCCTGTTAAGTTTCCTTTTTTGAGACAGGGTTTCTCTGTAGCTTTGGAGCCTGTCCTGGAATTAGCTCTTGTAGACCGGACTGACCTCAAACTCACAGAGTTCTGCCTACCTCTGCCTCTCAAGTGTCCCAAGTGCTAGGATTAAAGGTGTGCACCACCATTGCCTGGTTCCTGTTAAGTTTCAAACCCAGAACAAATGACTGAGGTGCCTACTTAACATGTCAAAGCCAACCTGGCCACCAGGTTCTCCCAGCATCCCTCAGTCCTTACCTGCTACTGGGTGTGGCTGACATACTCCACACTCTACCCTGAACTCTCCAGCCCAGCTGCTGGGCTGCCCTTCCCCCAGAGGTTCTTTCCTATATAATCCAACCATTCTGGTCACCCACCCCCTTTACCCCTTTTATTCTTTTGACCTCTTGACTGCTGCACTTGGTTCCTCTCTCTCCTCTCTCCTTCCCCCTCCCCGTCTCCCCACATGGCTAAACTCAGTCTGCTCATGTCCACTCCGAACTCCCCCAGATGTCGCTGCCTCTGACTATACTGTCCCACATGTCTATAATAAACTTTCTCCTCCACCCATACCTAGAAGGAATCATTGTCTTTCCTTTCCTTTTTATTTATTTTTTCATTCAAAATTTCAAGAACTGTGAATCAGAGACCAGCCTAGTCTGCATAGTGAATCCCAGGCTAGCCAGGGCCTCACAGTAAAATACTATCTCAACAACAACAAAAAAGCATGGCATGGTGGTGCACACCTTTAATCCCAGCACTCGGGAGGCAGAGGCAGATGGATCTCTGTGAGTTCGAGGCCAGCCTGGTCTACAGAGTGAGTTCAGGACAGCTAGGGCTACACAGAGAAACCAACAAAAACAAAAAAAATAAACAAACTAAAAACAAAAACAAAATTTAAAAAAATTGAGAGAACACTCAGTAGGAAATTCCAGGCCTGTATTTAATCTATTCTCTTTTGTTGGCTTGTGTGAATGGTCTTCCAACTGTATTGAGATTCTGTCATTGTCATCTTAGGCTTGAAATCATCCCACAGATCTCATTAGCTGGGTCCTTTCTTGTCTTCACTTGTTCTTCAAACAGTTGTTCACTTACCTTGTTGAGATTTTTTTAATAAAATTTGTTTTATTTATATAGTGTTCTGTCTACATGTTTGCCTGCACACCAGAAGAGGGCACCAGATTCATTACAGATGGTTGAGAGCCACAATGTGGTTGCTGGGAATTGAATTTATAACCTCTGGAAGAGCAGTCAATGCTTTTACCCTCTGAGCCTTCTCTCTAGCCCATTCACTTACCTTGTATAGGCTGGAATTCCCATCAGAACTCAGGGAGGATCTGTCAGATTTTTTGATTTCTACTCCTTCCCTCCCACCCCTTCTCTCTCTCTCTCTCTCTCTCTTTCTCTTTCTCTCTCTCTCTTTCTGAGATCCTCTCTTTACTCTTTCTCTCCACTCGTTCTCTCTTCTGGATCTCTGCGTTTTTCTTTCTCTTCTTCTCGTTCGTGCTCTTTCTCTCTCATTCTCTTTCTCTCTCTCTTTCTCTCTCGTTCTCTTTCTTTCTCTTTCTCTCTCTCGTTCTCTTTCTCTCTTTCCCTTTCTCTCTCGGTTTGATTTTTCAAGACAGGGTTTTTCTGTGTATCCTTGGTTGTTGTGGAACTCACTCCGTAGACCAGGCTAGCCTCAAAACTCAGAGATTTGCCTGCCTCTGCTTCCCAAGTATTGGGATTTGGTTTTTTTTTTTGTTTTGTTTTGTTTTGTTTTTTGAGACACGGTTTCTCTGTAGCTTTCGAGCCTGTCCTGGAACTAGCTCTTGGAAACCAAGCTGGCCTCGAACTCACAGAGATCCACCTGCCTCTGCCTCCCAAGTGCTGAGATTAAAGGTGTGTGTCACCACCGCCCAGCTGAGCAATCAGTGCTCTTAACCTCTGAACCATCTCTCCAGGCCCTGAGAGTTCTTTGAATAATTACACTACTGGGGCTGGAGAGATGGCTCAGTGGTTAAGAGCATTGCCTGCTCTTCCAAAGATCCTGAGTTCAATTCCCAGCAACCACATGGTGGCTCACAACCATCTGTAATGAGGTCTGGTGCCCTCTTCTGGCCTTCAGGCATACACACAGACAGAATATTGTATACATAATTAATGAATAAATAAATAAATATTAAAATAATAATAATTACACTACCTATTATATATACAACACCATTACAGTATGGCTAATGCTGACATCTGTAAGATAGATGGAACACAACCAAATGGGAGGATTAGTGATTGGGCTTTTTCTATTTCTTTTTTGTTTGCTGGCCTGAACTCACTAAGTAGTAGACACTGGCTTTGTACTCCTGATCCTCCTAACCCCACCTCCCCATACCTAGGTGACAGGTGTGTGGTCCACACCCAGTCCTTGACTTTTGGCTTCCACAGGCAGTGCCTGTGCGTGATGCACAGACATTGGGGCAAGCACTCACACGCATAAAACTTAAAATCTCAAAAAAAATTTTTTAGTGCTTCTGCCTGGTGTGATAATATACACCTTTATTTCCAGGAACCAGAGGCAGAGGCAGGCAAATCTCTGTGAGTGTGAGACCAGTCTGTCTACATATTGAGTTTCAATCCTCGCTACATTTAGCGAGGTGAAAAAAAAAAGCTTCTAATATAAAGGAAGCAGAGTTGGGGAGACGCTTCAGGCAGTCGCCATATGCAGTCACCATGCTTCTCCTCTCTGAGATGGACGCAGGTTAAGATATCTCCTGGTAAGCTATCCACCTCGTGGTGCTATATAAGTTACTAAATATGGGTTAAAGCAAGATATGAGAATCAACCAATAAAAAGCTACAGATAATGGGCCAGGGGCCAGACAGTATTTAAAAGAATACAGTTTCCGTGTAATTATTTCGGGTAAAGCTAGCCGGGTGGCGGGACACAGCCCCGCTGTTCCTTCTACATGATATTGGTAAGACCTCCCAAGAGAGTATAGAATCTTATTAAGTAGAAATAAATGGAAAAACGTTGTCAGTGAATGCAACCTACAATCTAAATGGACATTCGATTATATGATACACGTATTGGGCAGGCCAGAGAGACAGCCTGGTGGGTAAAGGCAACTGCCACCAAACTTCATGACCTGAGGTTGATCCTAAAGACCCACATGGCAGAAAGGGAGAACCCACCCCTACCTTTTTCTAACTTCCATACAGGAACCATCACATAAGAGCACACACATTCAGAACTAGAGAGACGGCTCAATGCTTAAGAGCACTGGCAGTTCTTTCAGAGGTCCGGGGTTCAATTCCCAGCACCCACATGGCAATTCATGACTGTCTGTAACTCCAGTTGCAGGGGATCTGACACCTTCACACAAACATATATGTAGGCGAAACACCAATGCACACAAAATAAAAATAAATAAATTAATAAAAAAGAGAAAAAGAAAAAAAGCACACACATACACAGACACACGCATGTAAACAAAAAATATAATAAATATGTGTTGGGCTGGGCAGTAGTGGTGCACACCTTTAATCCCAGTACTTGGGAAGCAGAGGCAAGCAGATCTCTGTGAGTCTGAGGCCAGCCTAGTCTTCAGAGTAAGTTTCAGGACAGCCAGGACTGTTACACAGGGAAACCCTGTCTGAAAAAAAAAAAGTGTATTGGGCAAACAGTCATACAGTATTCATATGAAAGAAGAGACAATAAAGACAATAAGAATAAATAAGGAAGAAGTATACAACATTTAAACTTTTGGTGGAACAAGACAGGTTTCCTTCATGGTGATGTAGAGCATTCATAATCCATAAGAATGTTTATTGTCGGGCATTATCCAATCAGCCTTCCAAGAATAAAACACTTGTTAAATATCATCAGTGACTACTCTGGCACTCTTGCCTTCTACTGCAGATGATTAGATTGACAGAGGAGGGAAATACTCCATGATTCTCAAGAATCTGGCTGGGCATTGTAGATCCATGTCCACCACTCTGTGAGAGTGAAGAGCCAGATACTGCACATGTACCATGCTTCACAACTTGAAAGGAAGTTTAGCTGGGCTGAGGCAAAGGCAGGCAGACTCTGTGAGTTCAAATCCAGCCTGATTTACAAATCGAGTTTTAGGACAGCCGGGGTTGCTATACACAAAAACCCTGTCTCAAAAATTAATTATTAATTTAATTACTTAATTAATAGAAGAAGGTGCAAAGGGGGTCTTGGGAGAGAAAGGGCATTGGTGGGGGTAGAAGGGGAACAAAAGAGGTGAATGGAGGTAAAATATGATCAAATTACACCAGACATACATGAAAACGTCGAGGTGAGGGGGCTGGAGAGTTGGCTCAGTGGTTAAGAGCATTGCCTGCTCTTCCAAAGGTCCTGAGTTCAATTCCCAGCAACCACATGGTGGCTCACAACCATCTGTAATGAGGTCTGGTGCCCTCTTCTGGCCTACAGACATACACACAGACAGACTATTGTATACATAATAAATAAATAAATATTAAAAAAAAAAAAAAAAAAAAAAAAAAAAAGAAAACGTCGAGGTGAAACCCAACATTATGTATTATTAATATATGCTACTTTAAAAGCCATTTAAGACAGATGTGATGGCACCTGACTTTAATCTCAGTTCTTAGAAGGCAGAGGAGAGCCAGACTGGTCTACATAGAAAGTTCCAGGCCAGCAGAGCTACATAGTGAAGCCCTGTCTCAGAAGTAGAGGAAAAGCATCTGGAGGGCTGGTTCAGCAGTCAAACGCACTTGCTGCTCTTGCAGAGGACCCAGGTTAGGTTCCTAGCACATACATGGCAGCTCATAACCATTTGTAGCTGCAGTTCTAGGAGAAGAGATGTCCTCTTGTGACCTCCACAGCACCAGGAACGCAGTTGGTGCAGCATACATTCAGGCAGTCACCGTGCCTGGCTCATATCCCATTCCTCTAATTGCAACACTTGGAGGGTGGAAGCAAGAGAATCAGGAATTCACAAGGCCAGCCTGGGCTATATGATACCTCACCCTTAAAACATAAACAAACAGACAGGCATTGTGGTATGTCTTTAATCCCAGAACTTGGGCGGTAGAATGGGCAGGTGGATTTCTATGAGTCTGGGGAGCCTAATCTACACAGTGATTTCCAGGACAGCCAGGGCTATGTAGAAAGACCCTGTCTCAAACAAACAGATAAATGGATGAACTAGGAGAGGTGGTACGTGCCTACCATCCCAGCACTCCAGAGGCAGGGGCAGGAAGATGACTGCCAGTTTAAAGTTAACAAGATCTATATCCTGTGTTCCAGACTAACAAGGGTTTCACATTGAGACCTCGTCTCAAATGGGAATAAAAGGGGACTGGAGAGATGGCTCAGAGATTAAGAGCACTGGGTGTTCTTGAGTTCAATTTCCAGCAATCACATGGTGGCTCACAACCATCTGTAATGAGATCTGGTGCTCTCTTCTGACCTGCAGGCACACATGTGTTTAAAGGTGTCCTCAAAGGCAACTGTCTTTGACACACATAGTACTGCCAAGTTTCAGTGACGTTTCAGTTGGGTTTTCACAATGCTCAGGTAGCAAGGAACATAAACTTTCAGAGAATGAAGCACACAAGGCTGGCCACGGCAAAGGATCCATGTTTTTGATGAAGTATCTAGAAGCCAGGAAGGTGTTCATCATTCAGGTTTCCCGTCTAAGCCGCTATTTCAGCTACAGTACACTTCAACCAGCCCTGTCCCTCCAGCCCACAAGTAGTCACTGCGGAAAGGCCTTGTTTAGGGCTCCAGACAGACTAATGTTGAATTCAGGTAGTACAGATTCTGCCTCCATGCTTCCCATCCCAAAATACCGGCTGAGCAGGGCAGCCAGAGTTTCTGTGAACCAATGCTTTGCGTATTCCTTTCCTCAACCCTTTTGCTAATTAAAACTTTGTCTTGGGGTTGGAGGAATACCAGCAGGGGGCAGCAAACAACCAGGGCTGCCAGTGCAGGGGCCTGGCCATCTAGTTCAATTCTGACTGAAGACAAGAGAATAAGTAACAACGTGAAAAAAAAAGTGGGTTTCTCCTTCCTTTTTTTTTCTCTTTCACTTCTTCCTTGTCTCCCTCACCCCTCCCCTTTATCTTTTCTTTCTTTCATACAGGAGTTACCAGCATAGCTCAAGCTAGCCTCAAACTGGAAATTTTCCCTCCTTAGCCTCCCAAGTTTGGGAATCACGGGCCAATCTCATTCGTTTTGTTTGGTTGATTTTTAAACTCTTTCTGTTGGAATGGCGGCGGAGGGCTGCGGATTCGAGTAGTAGGTGGTTCCTGCCTGCTTAGGATCTGAGGTGAGGAGGAGTGACGGCGTATTCGTAATACTACTCAAGACGCATAAATCATACAATACTCTTTTAATCTTCCCTCCTTCTTCTTCTCCTCTTCCTCCTTCTCCTCCTTCTCCTCCTCTTTCTCTTCTTCTTTTCTTTTTTTTTTTTTTTCGGTTTTTCGAGACAGGGTTTCTCTGCAGCTTTAGAGCCTGTCCTGGAGCTAGCTCTTGTAGACCAGGCTGGTCTCGAACTCACAGAGATCCGCCTGCTCTTCTTCTTTTCTTGAGACAGAGTCTGACTGCATACCTCTGACTATCCTGGAACTCACAGAAATCCACCTGCTTCTGCCTCCCAAGTGCCAGGATTAAAGGTATGTTCCACTAGGCATTGTGGGCGTGATGGTGAGATTGGGTGTGTATGCTATGTTTGTGTGTGTGCCCTCAGAGGCCAGAAGAGGGTGTCAGATCTGGAGCTGGAGTTACAGGTGGTTGTGAGCCACCTGAATGGGTGCTGGGAACCAAACTCACATCTTCTGGAAGAGCCACATGGCTCCGATTGTCACTATTTACTTACCTATTTACTCCTTCATTAAGTCAGTATTTATTTAGTGGCACTGAAATTGAATCCAGAGCCTTGCACTTTCTAGGCAAGGGCTATGGAAATAATTGTAGTGATATTTCATTTATATTTTAATAAATAAAGCTTACAGCCGGGCGGTGGTGGCGCACGCCTTTAATCCCAGCACTCGGGAGGCAGAGGCAGGCGGATCTCTGTGAGTTCGAGACCAGCCTGGTCTACAAGAGCTAGTTCCAGGATAGGCTTCAAAGCTACAGAGAAACCCTGTCTCGAAAAACCAAAAATAAATAAATAAAGCTTACCTAAAGATCAGAGAGTAAAACCACCACTGCCTTGTCTGTATTGCTGACCAGGGTTACTGTTTTACTCTCTGATCTTCAGGCAAGCTTTATTTATAAAATACAAATGAAATATCACTACAAATAATTACTATTTTTGTTGTTTGCTTGGGTTTTTGTTTCTTTGTTTTATCTTTAGTGTTTGTATGAATGTTTTGCCTGAATGTATATTTGCTTGCCATGTGAGTGCCTGGTGCCTATGGATGTCAGGATTGTGAGCCACCAAGTAGGTGCTGGGAATTGAACCTTGATCCTCTGCGAGAGCACCCAGTGTTCTCAATTACTGAGCCATCTCACCAGCTCCTTGTTTGCTTGTTTGGGGGGGTTGTTTGTCAGTTTACTTGCTTTATTTTTTCGAGACAGGGTTTCTCTGTGTAACAGCCCTAGCTGTCCTGAAACTAGTTCTGTACATCAGGCTGACCTTGAACTCGCAAAGACCCTCCTGCCTCTGCCTCCCAAGTGCTGGGATTAAAGATGTGCTCCACCACCGCCTGGTCCCTTGTTTGTTTTTTGAAGAAGGGTTTCTCTGTGTATCCCTGGCTTTCCTAGAACTTGCTTTATAGAGCAGGCTGGCCTTGAACTCAGAGATCTGCCTGCCTCTGCCTCTCAATTAAAGGTAAGCTCTGCTACTGCCCAGCTATTTGTTTTTGAGACAAGGTCTCATTCTGTAGGCCCAAGCTGGGCCCTGAACTAAACTACATCACCCAGCCTAGTCTATATGAGTGAGTTCCAGGACAGCCAAAGCAGTTACACAGAATAACTCTGTCTCAAAAAAAAAAAAAAAAAAAAAAAAAATCAAAAAAGCAAGGGGCTGTGACGTAGCTCAGTTAATGGAGTAGGAGTACTTGCTTAGCATGCAGGAAGCCCTGGGTTTGATCCCCCAGACTTCATAAATTAGGTGTGACAGCACTTGGGAAGCAGTGCAGCAAGATCAGAAGTTCAAAGTCATCCTCAGCTACATAATGAATAGGAAGCTAGTCCTAGATACATGAAACCTGCTTTAAAAACATATATAATAATGCTAATAATTAATTTAAATTTCTGTTTCTGGTTTGAGCATTGCTTTATTGAGTCTGACATTGTTATTGCTATTTTTTAAGAGCTTGCCATTGTATTCAGCAAGTGTTTTTTTTTTATATACCTTTTTTAAATTTATTTATTTTTATTGCCTGTGCACTGGTTTCTTGCCGGCACGTATGTCTGTGTGAGGGTGTCAGATTCCCTGAAACTGGAGTTACAGGCAGTTGTGAACTGCTATGTGGACGCTGGGAATTGAACCTGGGTCTCCTGAAAGAGCAGCAAGTGCTCATGATCCCTGAACCATCATCTCTCCAGCCCCATTTGGTCCCAGAACTCAGGAGATAGAGACAGGTGGCTCTCTGTGAATTTGAGGTCAGCTTAGTCTACAGAGTCAGTGTCAGGCTGGGCAGAGCAACATAGGGAGACCCTGTCTCAGAAAGACGGATGAAGGGAGCGAAGGGCTGTCCATTAGCTTCAGAGCCTTCCTTTAACACTGGAATCTACGGCTTCACACCAGTCAAAGTAAGGGTTTCCTAAGGCCTGAGAACCCCTGGTTCCACATCCATTCTCCTCTCTGTGGTCCCCCACCCGCCCACGGGCCTCACTGCCCACCCTCCATCAGAACAACTCTTTTTTTTTTTTTTTTTTTTCTTGCAGATGTTTCACACGGCCTCTCTTTCCCTCAGAAATTTCCTCAAAAGCATTCACCGGTAATTTTTCTAACATCACAGTAATTACCTCATTACTTTGATATTAATAGACCTCACTTGGCACCAGGGGGCCAATTGAAAGCGCTCAGGCCCTGTGTGAGGGGTGGAGAGGGACTCTGAAGAATGGCCCTCCGGAAAGCTGGCCCTGGGACAGCCCTTGTTTGCCTCCCTTCCAAGTCATCCTTCACTTTTGCTCGCAGGGGTTCTGATGAAATCTAGAGAATCCTGGAAGCCCGGGCTCCTGAGACGTGGTAGACAGAAAGAAGAAAGCATAAAAGAAATGGTGGAGGCTGAGCCATGGGCTCCTGGCCACCGCGGCAGCCTTTCCCTTCCCTTCCCTAGCCCGAAAGGCTCTCTCTAGTCACTCCTCCCCAGGGCCTCTACTGACGCCCTTATAGTTCTGTAATTCAGGGCGCACTGTATGCCTCTTGGTCAATAATTTATTTAATCCTCACTACATTCTTACGTTGTGATCTTTTAATAATATATAGGCCTTGTGTTTCAAAATGCTTCTTGAATAAAATGAGGCACCTGCTGTCATTTAACCTTTTCAGCTAAGGAAGGAGCCCAAGCTTGTAGCTGCGGAGTCCTCAGGGTTCTGGGCCTGAACCTGAAAACTACCATGCCCTGGGACCTCACACCTCCAGACCCGCCCGTTCTCCCTCTGTTTAGGGAGACAGCAGATTTAACCCGCATGTACTGAGTGCTTCCACAGGCAGCTTCCATTACACCACACTCGGGATTATGCCATGAGAACTCCGGTGATTTGTCCCAGAGTGCGCTCCAGGTCGCTGATGTGGATTGACTACAGACTCCAAGCAGGTCCTCTTCACCTCAAGACTCTCCTGCAAGCATCTCCCTCTCAAGGTCGTCCAGAACAATCTCTGAGATCAATGCTGAAGGCTCGCTGAGTGTTAGATATTGACTGGTTTGCCACAACCCCTACCTGACCCGCTGCACTTCATTTTATCACTGCATTTGAGTCTGCAACCGGTTGTGACCAGATGTGGCCACACTTGTCCACTCTCAGTTTGATAGATGTGTTTTCCAAGTCCAAGGCTATCCAGGAACGCTTTCTGGGAAGCTTCCTCCGTGAATGGAGTGGGAAGAGTGATAGTCTCTACAGAAATCCAGGATCAAGAGTGATTGGACAGCCAGAGACTAGACTGGCTGAGCTAGGAGGTGGGAGGGGGCAGTATAGAGGATCCTTTGTTAGGCCAGGAGCTACAAAGCTGCCCCATCCCCACCATCTGGCTCTTGCTTTAGCCCAGTGATGCATGATGGGGAATATTGGGGGTGGGTGCTAGGGGCTACCCACCTGCTCTGCCTCCTGGGATAAGCCGATCCAAGACCTCTCAGACCCATCTGGTCAACACATCCCCAGGCCCTGACCACCCCTGGGACTCCTTTAGACAGACTGAAATTGGCCGGGAGTGTGGCCAGCCTGTCAGGGTCACAGGTCACCGTTAATCTGCCAGAACAAGGGAAGACAGGCAGGTGGGCAGGCAGGCAGTGTGGGCAAAGCCCTGGGAGTTCCTGCTGTATTCCTAGTGACCACAGAGGGAGGATTTCCCCTTCTGGGAGCCAGGGAGAAGGTTATTGGACTCCAGGGAAATTGCTCATTCTCGCACCTAGCTCTTCTAGTTCCAGATGGGAACCCTGGAAACTCTCCCTAAATATGCTCAGGGCATCACCGAAACAACACATGAGGCAGAGAAATGCTGGGGAAAATGTAAGTGCCCATCAACAGGAGCCGGGTTAATCTAAAGACTAACTTCAGGGTAACTGAACTTCTTGGACTGAGAACTGAGGTCCCCCTGTCAACCGACTCTTCTAGGATTCTCTTGTCTGGAAAGATAAAACTATAAGCCAACAGACCACCTCACTGTTTCTCTCAAAGAGTTCTTTTTTTTTTTTTTTTTTTTTTTTTTGGGTTTTCGAGACAGGGTTTCTCTGCAGCTTTAGAGCCTGTCCTGGAGCTAGCTCTTATAGACCAGGCTGGTCTCGAACTCACAGAGATCCGCCTGCCTCTGCCTCCCGAGTGCTGAAGAGTTCTTGCAAACCAATTTCTTTGGGCAAGCAGTTTGTTCAACTTTGCCAATACCTCTTTTGCCAGCCAACCATTTAATTTCAATCTTTCAGGTGCATCCTTTTGGAATTCTGACCTTCCTAGACATGGGCTTGCTCTCAAATTCCACCTGGCCTCAGGCTTTTAACACCCAGCCTCTTTGTCCCATCCAGTGTCTAGTCCCACCTGTCCTGTCACCTGTTCTGTCGTCTGTGTCCACCCCCGCCGCCTCCACCCTTGGTCTGGTCTGGTCCAACCTGCAGTCTGCAGTTCTAGCACTAAGCTCCTCTCCTTTTCCAAGTTCCTTACTGACCTGAGCATGTGTGGAACCCTTCATTCTGTGGCTCAGTAGCTCAACATCAAACTGGCTTACATCTGAGTCACAGTATCTCATGGTATCATGAAAGCAACTTCATCAGGGACTCGGGGGACATTCTGTACAATTGCCATGTGCTAGGAGGATATACGATTGCACCTGCCTTTCTCATTTCTTACGTGGAAACAGTGGAAGTTTCAAGAAATCTGCCCCCCATTGGAAACAAGATCGATCTATCTATCTATCTATCTATCTATCTATCTATCTATCTATCTATCTATCTATCTGATGGAGTTTTATTCATTCATTTGTTTGAGACAGGATGTTTCTACATAGCCCTGGCTGTCCTGGAACCCAATATGTAGATCAGGCTGGCCTTAAACTCACAGAGACCCATCTGCCTCTGCCTCTAAAGTTCTGGGATATTAAAGGTGTGGGACATCACACCTGGCAAAAATAAAATTTATGATTTTTTTTAAAGAATCACTTTTCACCGGACAGTGATTACAGAACACATGCCTATAATCCCAGGTCTTGGGAGGCAGGCAGATCTCTGTGAGTTCAAAGTCACCCTGGTCCACAGAGCGAGTTCCCATGACAGCCAAAGCAGAAACCCTGTCTTGAAAAAAATAATAAGAAGAAGAGCCACTTCTCACTTGTTTACCAGCCCTAAACTATTATGTCACAAATTTTGCCCAATCTCAATTGCATTTCTGCCTTAAGAAAGACTGCCCAAGGTGGCTCAGCAGTTAAGAAGATGCACTGCTTTTGTAAAGGACCCAGGTTCTAGTATCAGTGCCCACATGTTGGATCATCAAAACTGTAACTCTAGTTCCGTGGGATCAGACACCTTCTCTGGGCTTCCACGGGCATCAGACATAGGCAGTACACATGCATACATTCAGACAAACACTCATAAACAAAAACATAAGGGAAAAAAAGCCAGGAATGGTGGTATATACCTGTAATTCTGTCTATGAGAGGGAAAGGCAAGAGAATCAGGAGTTTACAATCAACTTCAACTACATAGTGAATTCAAGGACAACCTGGATTGCAGGGGACTCATTTAATAAAAACAAAAAATAAGACAGGGATAGTAGTTTACATCTATAATCCTAGACTGGGGAGGGGCCTGAAACAGGAGGATTGCTGAGATGATAGCTAGGGTGGGTTACACAACAAGATCCTGTTAAAAACAGCAACAAAACTCACTAGATCCTCTTCTTTTTTCTTTTCAGTTTTTCGAGACAGGGTTTCTCTGTGTAACAAACAGTCCTAGCTGTCGTGCCGGGCAGTGGTGGCGCACGCCTTTAATCCCAGCACTCGGGAGGCAGAGGCAGGCAGATCTCTGAGTTCAAGGCCAGAGGCCAGCCTGGTCTACAAGAGCTAGTTCCAGGACAGGCTCTAGAAACTACAGGGAAACCCTGTCTCAAAAACCAAAAAAAAAAAAAAAAAAAAAAAAAAAAAAAAAAAAAAAAAAAAAAAAACCAGTCCTAGCTGTCTTGGAACTAGGTCTTGTAGACCAGGCTGGCCTCAAACCCACAGAGTAGATCCTCTTTCTTTTTGAGAATTCTTTGGAGCATTTTGAGGCTCCTCAGAGACTCCCTCAAGAACCTGCACTCCAGTGGGCGTTCAGCAGTACATAGTTTACTGCTGATCCAACTCGGTGTTGTTTAGGTAGATGCTCTACCGGGCCCCACTCCTCCCATTCCAGACCCCAACCCTGAGAAAGTTCAGCCAAGGGTCAGCTCAAGACAACACCTATAGGGTATTTAAGACCTGATTGCTAGACTTGTCACGTGATTGCTCCCCAACCCCAGACTACCTAGGAGTTGCTTTGCTCAGATTAAACCTGTCTTATTAATTCAGCCTGATCTGATTTATTGCATTGGTGGGGGAACCCAATAACTGGGAATCCAATATCTAGCAGGTGTATCAGTGAGCTACACCACCCCTCATTCTCTTTTAAATTAATCTATTGAGACATGGTCTCAAGTAGTATAGGCCTTGATCTCAGTATGTAGCCCAAGATGACTTTGAACTTCTGATCTTCCTTCCTTTATCTCCCAAATATTAGAGTTACAGGTGTGTACCACCATGGTCAAGGAGGCTTACTTTGATTTTTGTATGAGTGTGCATGTGTGTGTGTGTTGGGTGTGCGCGTGTGCGTGCTCACAGCTACCCACAGAGGCCAGAAGGGGGTGTCAGACTGTCTGGAGCTGGAGTTGCAAGTATGTGAGCTGCCCAGAGCTGCCCATTATAGGGTTGAACACCAAACTGGAAGAGCAACAGCGGCACTCACGTACTTTAGGCTAGCTTTGAACATGCTGTGTACAGCAAAACTGGCCAAAACTTCTTTTTTTTTAAAGATTTATTTATTATGGGGGCTGGAGAGATGGCTCAGTGGTTAAGAGCATTGCCTGCTCTTCCAAAGGTCCTGAGTTCAATTCCCAGCAACCACATGGTGGCTCACAACCATCTGTAATGAGGTCTGGTGCCCTCTTCTGGCCTGCAGGCATCATACAGACAGAACATTGTATACATAATAAATAAATAAATAAATAAATAAATAAGACTTATTTATTATGTATACAGTGTTCTATCTGCATGTATGCCTGCAGGCCAGAAGAGGGCACCAGATCTCACTATGATGGTTGTGAGCCACCATATGGTTGTTGTGAATTGAACCCAGGTCCTAGAGATGAGCAGCTAGTGCTCTTAACTACTGAGCCATCTTTCCAGTCCTTGACCTTCCAATTTTGATGAGTTTTGGTTGATTAGAATTCTAACACTTCAAAGTTTTATTAGTTAAGATTTCACAACTAGAGAATGCTCTTGATTAGAATTTTATGGCACTGAAGAAATGCTGATTAACCTTCTATCACCAGACTTTTTCTTTTTCTTTCTGTTTTTTTTTTCCAGACAAGGTTTCTCTGTGTAACAGGCCTGGCTGTCCTGGAATCTGCTCTGTAGAGCAGGCTGGCCTTGAACTCACAGAGCTGCCTCTGCCTCCTTAGTGCTGGGATAAAAAAAACATGTGCCACCATGCCCGACCCATCACAAGACTTTTATTACTGAAGCTTACATGACTTGAGAGCACTACTGTTTTGAATTTCATGATATCTTAGTGTTTCAGCAACGCAGGCTTTCCCATCGAGATGACTTGGATCTCTGCTCTATCACCTTCCCTGGAAGGCCTTACCTAAAGCTATTTCTGTCTATCTGCCATCTGCTTTAATTTCTCCATGCTGTTGAAAACCACTTAAAAATTTAACAACTGGGAGGCTGGAGAGATGGCTTAGTGGTTAAGAACACTGGCTGCTCTTCCTGAGGATCTGAGTTCAATTCCCAACAACCATATGGTGGCTCACAACCATCAGTCATCTGTAATAGGATCTGTTGTCCTCTTCTGTCTAATGCCATCTTCTGGCATGCAGGTATACATGCAGAGCACTCATTCCTTCCTGGCTCCTCTACTACAATGCAAGAAACTCCACTAGGGCAGAAACTTATTCTGGAATTTGTTTTGTTTTTTGAGACTGTGTCTCATGTAACTTACTAAGATAGCCTTTAATTGTTTATCCTGTCTCTCTCTACCTTGTCTTCCACCATGTCCAGTTTATTTAATGCTGGGAATAGAACCTGAGCTACCTGGAAGCTTCTCTCTTTCCAGATCCCCAAATTACCATTACTTTCTCCAGAAAACTCTCCCTGGTGGCCACATTTATTTGCCTCTGTCGTCAAATGTTGTACAAATTCTTGTACTGTTATTCATAAGACTCTATTCTCTCTCTCTCTCTCTCTCTCTCTCTCTCTCTCTCTCTCTCTCTCTCTCTCTCTGTTTTGGTTTTTCAAGACCAAAGTTTTTCTCTGTAGCTTTGGAGCCTGTCCTGGAACTAGCTCTTGTAGACCAGGCTGGCCTTGAATTTACAGAGATCCTCTTGAGGGTTGGGACTAAAGGCATATGTCACCAACACCAACCAGCAACTGTCCCATTTACTTTATACCTCCTGCCTAGACCAGTGCTTGGCACCCAGTAGCACAATACCATATTACGCTTCTGCAATCAGAATGTAGGAAGACCTTCTAGGGCTACGTGCCATCAAGGGTCTGAGGATGCAAGAAGGAAGACCTTGAGGAACCAAGACTTTGGGGGTTCACAACCCCTCTTCTGAAGAAGGTAGCTACATAAGGGTAAACAAACTACTTTTTGTTTTTAAAAGTATTTATTCTTGCCGGGCGGTGGTGGCGCACGCCTTTAATCCCAGCACTCGGGAGGCAGAGGCAGGCGGATCTCTGAGTTCGAGGCCAGCCTGGTCTACAAGAGCTAGTTCCAGGACAGGCTCTAGAAAAGCTGCAGAGAAACCCTGTCTCGAAAAACCAAAAAAAAAAAAAAAAAGTATTTATTCTTTTACATGTATGAATGCTTGCTGCATGTATGCATGTGTACTATGTGTGTGTGAACCTGGTACCCATGGAGGCCAGAAGGCATTGGATCCCCTGAAGCTGGAATTAGAGAGGGTTATGATTTGCCATGTGGGTGTTAGAATTGAACCCAGGTCTTCTGTAAGAGCAAAAATGGCTCTTACTCTTTAAATAAACTCCTTTTATTATTATTATGTTGTTGTTGTTGATTTGAGAGAGAGTCTCACTATGTAACTATGGCTGTTCTGGAACTAGCTATGTAGAGCAGGCTGGCCTCGAACTCATAGAGATCCACTTGCCACTGGCATAGTTGTCTTAACTGTAATATAACAAAGCTTGTCATCATGAAGGGCCTCCACGTCCAGGTTAAACTTTTTTTTTCCTGTCTTTTTTTTAAATAATGTATTTATTTTTATGTGCATTGGTGTTTTGCCTGCATGTTATGTCTGTGTGAAGGTGTCAGATCTTGTAGTTACAGACAGTTGTGAGCTGTCATGTGAGTGCTAGGAATTGAACCTGGGTCCTCTGGAAGAACAGCCAGTGTGGTCTTATCTGCTGAGCCATCTCTCCAGCCCCTAAACTTCTTTTTCTTATATTCTGGTTGTGAGCCTAGCCTTTAACGGCTGAGCCATTTCTCCAGCCTTAAACTCCTTTTTCTTTAACAGAGTAACACATTAAAAAAATAAGCTGTGCCAGCCATGTGGTTTGTGGCCCCTCTGTGTCACAGCTGTCAGGTGTACACATGAGCCTCAGACAGCAACTGGAACTTGTCCAAGTAAAGTTCTTACACTAAAGTTTGACTTTTACTTAACTCTCCCAGGGACAGAAAGGTCTGGGGGCTCTTCAGTACAGATAAAGCTTTAGGAAGTGTGAGGGTCTCAGGTGGACAAGAAACACTTTTTTTTTTTTTTCTCCTCCACTTCAGTGATGCTGGGAAGTCCCTTAACCGGTCAGAGCCTGGGGCTTCTCCTTTGCAAAAGGGTTATAATAAAAGACCTTGGCTCCCAAAGCGATCATGAGGATTAACTGAGACAAGCCCTCAACTCCAGCCAGGAGGGCTCTGCATTACACACCGGATTGCTATTGTTGATAATGATTATTATTACTATGACCAGCGGGACTTTGGGAGTAGCAAATAGAAGGGCATATGCAAATCCTCCAGGGCAAAGTCTGTTACACTGGAGACCTTCTTAGAGGCTCCTAACCGCCTCTGTTTTACACCCTCATCTCCACCCCCACCCCGCCGCAGCCCCCCACTCACATCCCGGGCCATTTCACTTAGACTTTCCCAGCATCCTTTATACTTCTTAACCCCCCACCCCCAACACACACTCCCGTTGCAAGATCTCGCCCCTCAAGCCTCAGCAGAGACCAGAGAAAGTGCCCACGGCAGCTGGCCAGGGTCCGGGGGAAGACCCGGCGCCAAGGGAGGCAGGTTCCGGCCAGACCCCTGCCCATTGTCTCAGCCTGCCAGCCCGCCAGCCAGCTGATGTCTTGGGTCGCCGACACCAGCTGGTTAGGCCCCACACCACCTCTAAAAGGCCTCCTCCCTGGACCCTCCCTGTCTCTCATCTAGCGAGTAGCCCAGAGAGAATCCTAGTGTGATTACTGGGTCTGGGCTTTTGTCCCTCAAATCAGTTGACTGATTTGCATTCTTTGCAATTTGCATAGCCCATTCTCTTGTGGAGGGCTTGGCTGTTGTAGAGCCCGACCAGTCCTTTGGGTTTGTTTATTCCGGTAATTCGATTTTGTAACCCGGGCTGGTTTGGAACTCCCTATGCAACTCCTGCCTCTACCTCCAGCTATCTGTGATAACAGGGCGGGTGTGCTGCCCAAATCTTGGGCCAGTAGGCACATTTGGCTATTTAAACTAAAGTTAAGTACTTTGGTGCCTCAGTTATAGGCACCAAATGCACATAGAGTGCCTTTTTTGCTTTTTTTAAAATTCCAGGGTCTCACTGTAACCCAGGCCAACTCCAGAGCTCCGTCTCTAGCCTGGCAGCCATATATTAAGTGCTCAATAGCCACATATCAGGGCTGGGAGTGTAGCTGTGCATGTGCACAGGCCCTGAATTCCATTATCACCGACACACACACACACACACACCAGCAATCTCAGCACTTAGGAGGCAGTGACAAGAGGACTGTCCCACGTCTCCCGTGTCGAGGCCAGAGTGCGTGTTTCCAGGTCATCCAGGACTTCATAGCAAGACCTGTCTAAAAATAAATAAAGAAACCAAACCTATAGGGACTCTCATCATACTAAGCAGTAAAAATTACCCATTTCAGAAAGTTCTGCTGGCTGAGGCTGACTCAAACCTTTCAATTCAACTAATTTTTCTTTCTCGAATAGAGATCTTCCTTCTCCAGCCCTCCTCCCTATCAAGGTAATGACCTTGGTGAGTAGGTGTTCTTTTGTTCTCTGCAGGGCAGGCTTGCACCTGGACAGTGGGTGGAGAACAGGTGTGGAGCTGTGCCCTGGAGCACCAACGGGGTGGGCTCAATTATTGTTCTTACAAAGCAAACAACTGCACCCTACTCTGTCTCTGGCCTCAGCTGGAACCTCCAGTGCCTGGAGGTGAGTGAGGAAGGAAGGGTTTTGGGGACTGTGTACGAACCCTGTCGTCGCCCCCCCCCCCCACACTCACAGGCAGTTTAAGGTCACCCCTCCCTCTGGGATGAGCGGTTTACAGCACAGCTGACACCTGGGGAAGGTGTGCCAGATGGAATGCGCTTGGAGGAGGGGGGTGGGGGAGGACTGGCAATCTGCCAAGGACTGAGGCCCAGCTGCAGCACAAGCTGCGGAAAGCATGTGCATGTGTGGGTCTCGTCTAGCCTATTTCAGGTTAGAGGCAGCCCACATCCACTGTGGCCCCACCTCACCTCTGGAGAGAAGCAAGGGTTCAGCAACCACAATAGTGATGTCTTTATAACCATGCGGCCATCTCTTGCCATCTGAAAATGTATGCCCATGCCTAAACCCTGCTCCTGCTAATCCCGTCTCAGCAGATGGCTACTCCATCCTTCCAGATATTCAGGCTTCAAATCTTTTATTTTGTTTTGCTTGAGATACGGTCTCACTATAGTTTTGGCTGGCCTTAAACATACTGTTATCCTCCTGCCTCAGTCTCCTGAGTGCTGACTGGCCATTATGCCCAGCTACCATTCTGGTATCCCACATAAATCCTTGGCAAACTTGGCTGCCTCTACCTTCAAAATAGATCTGAAATCCACTTGCTTTTCAAATCTCAACAGCTCTACCCTGCTTTGAGCATTACTCTAGCAATATCCCGCTTTTGCCTTCTCTAGTATGCTCTCTCCCATAGGAGAGATCTCAAACTGTCTGGTGGCTGCAAAATTGACTTAGAACAAAGCTGAAGTCCTTATTAAGGTGCAACAGATCCCATACAATCTCTAGTTCCCTTCCAAGTCTCTGGCCCTTTACCGATTTCCTTTGTGTTCTATGAATGGTCCTGCCTCAGGGCCTTCAGTTCTTACTACTCTCTCCAAACTTGGCATCTCTTTTATATATTCTTTAGGTTTCAGTGTTATAAATGCCAGCTCCTTAGAAAAGACTCTCTTAGCTTAGTGGTGGCACACACCTTTAATTCCAGAACTCAGGAGGCAGAGGCAGGTGGATCTCTGAGTTCCAGACCAGCCTAGTTTACAGAGCAAGTTCCAAGATAGTTAGGGCTAAACAGAGAAACCCTGTCTTGAAAAACAAGATGCCCCGTGGGGCAGGGATTTTGTCTAAGACTGTTGTATCCCCAATGCTGAGGACAATCTCTGGTGTTCAATGACAGGAGGTGTGTGGAATGGTGGTAGAGGGTTTGCCTAGCATGCTCAAGGCTCTGGGATACCCTAGCATAGCAAATAATGGGGGTACTTTGTGTAAACGAAAATTTTACCACGTAGGGAGATTTAAAAGATTTACATAAAAGTTTTACAAGGTGGTAGAGAATTATGGAATAATTTTGGCCCTTGGAAGGTTAGCAATCTTGCAACCTTTTTTGTTTTTTGTTTTTTGAAATAGGCTTTCTTCGTGTAACCCAGGCTGGCCTGGAACTCACAGAGATCTGCCTGCCTCTGACTCTCAAATGTTGGGATCAAAGGCAGTGCCAAGATTCCCCGCCCCTCGTCTGGCAAGGCTAGCTACCTCTGACAGAATAAAAAAATTTCTCTCACTTTGAGCCCATTTTATAAGGCAAGCACCTGGGAGATTCAGTTGTATAGGTGAGGTCTGCGACACCCTGTCCTGCATAGGTGAACCTTTTATTGATTCTTTGAGGAGACTCCGACTTTCTGGATCTTTCTCCTTTAAGAGTGTCTGAGACGGGCAGTGGTGGTGCAGGCCTTTAATCCCAGCTCTTGGGAGGCAGAAACAGGTGAATCTCCGTGGTTTTAAGTCTAGTCTGGGACACAGAGCAAGCTCCAAAAAATACAGAGAAACCCTGTTTCAGGGGGGAAGAAAAGAAATCTAAGTGTCTGACACATTTGTTCAGAAGGAAGGGGGTGTTACATGTCTCTGTGTGTATGTATGTATGTGTGTGTGTGTGTTGGGGGGGTATAAACCAGAGTCCTTAGGGCTGAACTGAAACTTTTTTATGTTTTCTTTGCCTCAGGCTCCAGATTTTTGATTTTTCAAGCAGGCAGCAGGGAAGCCTGTCCACCTTGCCTAGTGCCTCCTGGTCCTCTCAGCTTCATAGAGGCATGACCAAGGAAACGAAAAGCTCTTTGGGAGCTGGGAATGTATATTAGTTGGTAGAGAGCATGTCTAGCACTAAGCCCTGGATTCCATCCCCAGTGTTGCAAAAACCATGGGACATGCCTGTAATCCCAGTTACTCTCGAGGAGAAGTAAGGAGGATGAGGAATTCAAGGCCAGCCTGACCAACTAAATGAAAACCTGTTCTTGCTTGCTTCGAGGCAGAGTCCCATGTGGTATATATAGGCATCAAACTCAATATTATCAGAGGATGACTTAGAACTCTTGATCTTCCTGCCTACACCCACCATACCTGGCAAACTCTTTTTCTTTTTGTGGTTTCAAGGATTGAACACAGGTTCTTATGCATGCTAAGCAAGCTTTCTACCACTAGACTATTTCTTTTTTTCTTTTTTTTTAAAAAAATATTTATTTATTATGTATACAATATTCTGTCTGTGTGTATGCCTGCAGGCCAGAAGAGGGCACCAGACTCCATTACAGATGGTTGTGAGCCACCATGCGGTTGCTGGGAATTGAACTCAGGACCTTTAGGAAGAGCAGGCAATGCTCTTAACCTCTGAGCCATCTCTCCAGCACCCCCCACTAGACTATTTCTGCAGCCTTGAATTTGCCTCATAGTCTGGGTTTTCTTTAGTTCTTCTAACTATTGGCAAATATAAGTTTTTTCCCAATCTTTTTTTTTTTTTTTTTTTGGTTTTTTTTTCGAGACAGGGTTTCTCTGCAGCTTTTTTTTGGAGCCTGTCCTGGAACTAGCTCTTGTAGACCAGGCTGGCCTCGAACTCAGAGATCCGCCTGCCTCTGCCTCCCGAGTGCTGGGATTAAAGGCGTGCGCCACCACCGCCCGGCGTTTTTTCCCAATCTTTATTATTAATATTATTTGTTTGGTCTCTCTACATAACCCTGGCAGACCTAGAATTCTCTATGTTGACCAGGCTGGCCTTAAACTCACAGAGATCTGCCTGCCTGTGCCTAAAAAGTGATGGGCTTAAGGCAAAGATAACCATCCCTGGTACAATCTTAATTATTGATGCTAATTTTCAGATTACATACTACACACAAGGATTATATTACCAAATGGCCAACAATGGGTTAATGACACCACAGGGTTAAGAGGTGCCTTAGGAAAGGAAGGCAGAAGGCAGGAAGCTGATAGATGCCGGCAGAGTTATTGCAGATGCTTAGGTTAATATAACAACTAATGTTGCAACAGTTCCAGCATGGGCTGTTGAAGCTCTGGGGTGGTTCCAGATGCTAAACCCAGGGCGGTGGGGGAGTATTTCACATTTGTAATTCCAGTATTTGGGAGGCAGAGGCAAGCGCATTAAATTCTAGGCCAGCAGGCTGGATTATAGTTAACTACCTGGCTAGACAGGGCTACACTGGTAGATTCTGTTTATTCAATTTATTATTATTTGATGTGTATTTTTGTTTCGCCTGCATATATGTCTGTGTGATGGTATTGGATCCCTTGGAACTGGAGTTACAGACAGTTGTGAGCAGGCACGTGGGTGCTTGGAATTGAACCCAGGTCCTCTGGAAGAGTAGTCAGTACTCTTAACCACTGAGCCATCTCTTCAGTCCCGGTAGATTCTGTCTTAAAGTATGAGACAGGCGGTGAAGTGGTGGTGCGGTTGGTGAGTGAGTTCTAAGATTACTAGGTCTCCAGAAAAGATAACTTGAGTTGGCTTTGTCAAGCAGATCATATAAGCTAAAACCCCTGGAGTACTGGGGACAGAATTAGGAACTTATTGCTTGGGGATAGCTTGATGATGGGTAAAGTCTTAACCAATCTTAGGAGTCCCCACCCCCTACCCCCGCCACATTGTATGACCCAGGAAGGAGTTGCATCATCCCTTGGTCTGGTGTGTTTGATAAGTTTTGGGGTCTGGTTTCTCTGATATAGTTCCCATATACTTATAGGTACATATGCTTTTGATTAAATTTGATAAAGCCTATCAAATTAAGTGGTAGATAAAACAGGACCATCCTGATCTCTATTTCATGTGTGGCATTGCAGCTTTGTAATACCAGCACTAAAGTGGCTAAGGCAGGAGGATTAAATATTTAAGCCTAGGGCTGGAGAGATGGTTCAATGGTTAAAGGAGCACTATCTGCTCTTCCAGAGGACTTGGGTTCAATTCTAGCACCCACATGTGTCTCACAGCTGTCTCTAACTCCAGTTCTAGAAGACCAAAACATCAATCCACAATAAATAAATTATTATTTTTTTTTTTTTTGGTTTTTTGAGACAGGGTTTCTCTGCAGCTTTTTTAGAGCCTGTCCTGGACCTAGCTCTTGTAGACCAGGCTGGCCTCGAACTCACAGAGATCCGCCTGCCTCTGCCTCCCGAGTGCTGGGATTAAAGGCGTGCGCCACCACCGCCCGGCAAATTATTTTTTATAAAAATAGAATTTAAGCCTAGACTAAACTACAAAATTATTCTGAAACCAGCACTTCAGACTAATGAAACTGTCTTAAGATGAAAAATAATAATAAAAAAACTATGTTTTTAAGGTGATTCATTTTCTTCATAATTTTCTTTTTGTTTTTCGAGACAGGGTTACTCTGTGTAACAGCTCTGGCTGTCCCAGAACTCACTTTGTAGATGAGGCTGGCCTCAAAGGCACAGAGATCCACCTGCCTATGCCTTCCGAATGGTGGGATTATAGGCCTGTGCCACCACCGACCTTTTGGAGAAAGGATTTGCTTTTCTGAAGAGTCACATTCACAGCACATATTTCTCAATTACATAGATAGGCTTTGTGGAGTGTGAAGGAGTTGGGTGCAGTGGAACACGCCTGTAATTCTTTAGGAGACTGAAACAGGGGTGGCTGTGAATTCCCGATCCTGAGCCACATGGCAAGTAGTAAGCCAGCCAGAGTTATATGGGGAAACAATGATCAAACATAATAATAATAATGACAAAATCTGGGCCTGATGATATGTCTACTTCAGAACTTGGGAAGTAGAGCCTAGAGGATAAGGCGTTCAAAGGCGTTCTCTTCCTAGGCTACACAGGAAGTGAGTTCTAGCCCACTGTCAGGTATAGGAAATCCTGTCTCAGGACCAATCCACAAGCCAACCAACCAACCAACCACCACTATCATAAACAAATACATAAGCAAATAAAGTGCCAGCAGTGTTCCAACAAGGAACATTACTTAGAAGAAGTTATTCAACGTGTCTTTCAGAGGTCTCACTGTCAGCTGGTCTGGCCTTGAGTTTATAACTCATTAGCGGAAGTGGCATGGGCTGGCAGATGGCAAGCAGCATGCACTTCTCTCTGCCTGCCCATCTTTGCTCTTCTTGTCATTGAAGACAAACATTGCGGGGAGTGGGGGAAGGAAGAAGAAAAACATCCAGCTTGTGTGATCAGATCTGGAATCCCAGAATTTGGGAGGCTGACAAGGGACTTGTGAAGAGTTAGTTTCAGGTCAGTCTGGGAAACAGTGATTATTTTATAAAACAAACAAACAAACAAAAAAAAACGACAAACAAACGAATGAACAAGCAATTTCCATTTCCTAGGTCTATCTGAACCTATAACTTTTGTTTGTTTGAGACAGGGTTTCTCTGTGTATCCCTGGCTGTCTTGGAACTTGTTGTGTAGACCAGGTTGACCTCGAACTCGAACTGCCTGCCTCTGTCTCCTAATTGTTGGGATGGTGTGTGTGTGTGTGTGTGTGTGTGTTTATATGTACCACTTCACCTGTCAAATGTCACTGCAGTTTACCCAGTTGGCCTTGAACTCACTCTGTTGGTGAGAATAACCCTGAACCTCCTGCTTTCCCTGCTCAAGTGCTGGCAGACAGCTGTGGGCCACCATGTCTGACCTTGTTTTATTGAGACAGGGTCTCACTATGTGGCCCAGGCTGGTCTTTGAATTGGCATTTCTTTTGCTTTAGTTTCTCAGGAGTTGGGATTACAGGTGTGTGCCCACTATGCCAGGCTGGCTTCATTTTTGTTATCTTCTTAAGTTTTTCTTTTATGTGCACTGGTGTTGTATTTTGCCTGCATGTACGTCTGTGTGAGGGGGTTGGGTCTCTGGAACTAGAGCTATAGACAGTTATGAGCTGCCATGTGGATGCCGGAAATTGAACCTGGGTCCTCTGGAAGAGCAGCCAGTGCTCTTAACCGGTGAGTCATAGCTCCAGCTCCTTCGTTTTAGTTATAATTTCTGAATTATAATTTTTGAAACATTGAATAATTCTTGACATATAATTTTGAGTCTTTGAGAGACAGAGTAGCTCAAAGTAACATCCTATAGTCAGAGTACTTTGTTTACTATGAGTTTGTTTGCTTGTTTTGATTTTCTTTTTCTTTTCTTTTTTTTTTTTTTTTTTTGATTTTTGAGATGCCTTTGAAGACTGGCTAGTGGTGCCTGTTTTTAATCCCACTTGGGTGGCTGAGGAAGGCAGATTGGTGAGCATTCCAGACCATCATGGACTACACGGTGGGTTCCAGGCCAGCTAGAGATACAAAACAGAACCTTTATTGGAAACAAAACAATTTATGAGGCCTGCTGGTGTTGTAAACACAGCATTTGGGAGGCAGAGGCAGGAGTATGGCTTAAGGTTCAAGGAGAACCTGGTCTACGTGAGTGAGTTCAAGCTGGCCAAACGTACATTAAGATCTTGTTTCAACAAACTGAAACAAGCCAAGGGTGATGCTCGCCTTCACCTTTAAATCCTAGCAGAGGCAGTGGATCTCTTGAATTTGACATCAGCCCGGTCTACAGAGAAAATTCTAGGAGAGCTGGGGCTACATAGGGAAACCGTCTTGAAAAACCAAAAAGAGACCAAAAAAAAAAAAAAAAAACAAAAAACCAAAGAAACAAACAAAAAACCCCCATATATCTATATCTATATATATGTGTGTGTGTGCCACTCTTCCCACAAACACACACACAAAACAATACAGAAATCAATTATGACAGCTATTAGTTATATTAAACATTTAGATTCCTATAGCCTAAAAAGGGTTTGCTGCAAGATGGCTCAGCTGGCAAAGATGCTTGCTACAAGCCTGATGCATGAAGTTTGATCTGCTGGACCTATAGGGTGGAAGGAGAGCATGCCCCCAACTTGTCCTCTGACAGTCACATGCACACCTTGGAATGAACGCGCCCAAACACATCCACGCACACAAATGCAATAAATCAATGTAAAAACAAAAAGCAAATAAAAGGGGGAGAAGAACAACTCGCCACCCAATACAACCATAAAGGCATCGAGGCCTGCACCTGAAAACGCCCTCCCCGAAGCCCCGCCCCAGGACTCCGCCCCCGTCCCTAAGTGGCCGCCCAGGCCACATCCGGAAGTCTGGAACTCGGAGACGGGCGATTACGTGCCGGCCGCTCGCTGCGCGCGGGAGGCGGGTCTGAGGCGCAGGCCGCTCCAGGATAGGACGCAGCCTGGTGCGGAAGGGGCGGGCCGGGCCGGGAGGTGGTGCTTCGCGTGAGCGCCCTCGGGCCGGGCTTCCGCGTGCGTTGGTCGGGGCGCGGGAGTGCGCGGCGGGGGCGTGCCGGGGCCGTCCGGGGGCGGGGCGGCGCGCGGCCTAACGGCGGCGGCGGCGCTGGTGCGGGCGAGTTCGGCGGGTGCAGGTCCCGGCCTGCGCCTGCGGAGGACTCGGGCGGTGGGTCGAAGCGGGTGGCGCTCGCGGCAGGCTGCGCTCCGCGATGGTGGGCGTCCCCGGAGCAGCCGCCTTCCAGCGTAAGTGGAGCGGGAAGGCGGGCGGCTGAGGGGTGTGTGTGGAGGGGCCTGCTGCTCCATAGGCGCGAGGCTCCGCAGAGGCCCCCGGTGGGAGGCCCGCGCGGGGAAACTGAGGCCGGGAGTAGGGTGCTATATCCAAGGTCACGCGACTCTCCGGGCCTTCGCGGACTCTCGGGACCACCCCGATGCTTCCTGCAGCGCGGCGGGGCGCGGGGCTTCGGGTGCTAGCGGGACTGTGCGGAGGGGCCTTGGATCTCAGGCCTGGCGGGCGCCCTGTGGACTGGCTGCGAGAGAAGTATTGTTTTGTTTTCGCGGCATCGGGGCTGAAAGTCCGGTCCGGGAAAACCGTAGGCACGCTGGATTTGGAGCGACGTGTGATAGATGTTGGAAGGCGCGGGGCTGCTGTTCTGGAGGGGCTTGTTGAGTGCAGTCTCTGGGGTTGGACAGCTTGGGTTCACATCCCGGCTTCCCCCGTGTACTGGCTGTGACCTTGGCGATCCTGGAGGAGTCTCAGTAGCTCTGTCTGAAAAATGGGTTGTGAGGAACGTTCTCTGAATTGCTGTAGTTGGGTTTCGTGAGTCCAGTAGATCGCCCTCCACACACAGTTGTACATCACAGAAGTGTGATAAACCATTCCGTTTGCACCTCGGAAAAGTATGAAATTAGGATTTAGTTGTGTATTTTTTTTAGATGTCTTTGCCTAGTCCTACAGAGTCACCCAGTTGTGTTTACCCCCGTTTTGCCCTTTCATGTATCCGATATTTTTCTAGAATTGTAAGATTCTTGCAGGAGGGATGGTATCGTTTAATAAGAACAATAAAAACTTAATTGTCATTAAAATAGCAGTAATAGTCAACATTACTTGAGCAGCAGGCATATTGCATTCGATTCATTTAATATTTATTAAATCATCTCTTAAGTACAAAGTATCACTCTAGGCCGGGAGGATATGGCAACAAAGTAGATTCTGGATTTGAGTTTGAGAGGAGACTCACGTAAACTGTTCTGTGGATTTTCCTTTGTTGATGCTGAATGACAACCTAAAAAGAGGTATTTGAGGCACTTTGGGGGCAGGTGGATGACTGAGTTTGATCTACACAGCCAGTACCAGGCCAGTCAGGACTATATAGTGACGCCTGTCTCAAAAAAATATAAAAAAACCTAAGAAGTAAATGAAGGCTAAAACGAGGTATTCGAGCATGTCCATTGTGCAGAAGATAAAATGAGAGATATTGAGAACTCTGTGCCCTACCCCCAGAGCGTTGTTCTTGAGTACCTAAAAGGGAGGATTTATACAGCCTCATTCTTGGGCACTCATCCACATTGAATTGAAGAAAATACAAGATAGATTTACCCTATAATCCCTTTGTAGTCCTGTACTGTTGCTACTCATGATGGTATAGTGGAGGCAGATCAGGTAAACCTTAGGTCTGGCAAAGATTTCATTATATTTGGAAAGTGGAACATCCTTTGTTTGTTTGTTTTGGTTTTTTGAAACAGGGTTTCACTGTAGCTTTGGAGCCTGTCCAAGAACTAGCTATTGTAGACCAGGCTGGCCTTGAACTCAGAGAGCTACCTGCCTCTGCCTCCTGAATGCTAGGATTAAAGGCATGTGTCATCACTGCCTGGCTGAAACAACCTTTTATCTGAATTTAAATTTATTTATTTAGCAGTATTGGGAATTGGATTTAGGGCCTTATACTTTATGCTGTATACTGAATTGTATCCCCAGCCTTCTTTATTTTCAGATTGGATTTTACTAAGTTGTCCAGCCAACTTATAATTCTGTCTCAGTTTTACAGTAGCCAAGAATACAGGCAAGTGTCACTAGGTCCTGCTGACCTAAGAAATTTCCATGTTGAGTATGGTGAAAGCCTATGTAATCCCAGCAGTCAGGAGGCTCAGGCAGGGAGATGTGAGTTTGAGGTCACCCCAAGCTATGTAGGGAGGCTGTCTGGAAAAACAACAAAAGCCAAGAAGTACCACTTTTTGGTGTGTTATATAACTAGATTTCTTTCTTTCTTGTTTTTTTTTTTCTTTTTCTTTTTTCTCTTTTTGAGACAGGGTTTCTCTGTGTAACAGCCGTAGTTGTTCTGGACTTGCTCTGTAGACCAGGCTGGCCTTGAACTCACAGAGATTTGCCTCCCTCTGCCTCCCCAAGTGCTGGGATCAAAGGCGTGTGATACTATGCCTGGCATGACCTCCAACTCTTAATCTTGCCTCAATTTCCTGAATACTGGGATTACAAATGTTCACTGTCATATCCTACTCTACTTTTACTTTAGTTCAGAATCATTTAGTAAATTATGCTGGGGCTGGAGAGATGGCTCAGAGGTTAGGAGCACTGGCATCTCTTTCTGAGTTCAATTCCCAGCAACCACATGGTAGCTCACAACCATCTGCAATGAGATCTGGGGCCCTCTTTTTGCCTGTAGTACAGGCGTATGTGCAGGCAGAATGCTGTATATATAATAAATAATTTTTAAAAAAAATTACACTGAAATGTGTTTGTTTGAGTGCTTTCTTTCATTAAAATAGGATCTTACAATAACTGTGACCTAGGCCAGGCCTACCTCCTGCTCAGCTTCTTCAGAGCTATGGCATTACAGGCATGAGTCCTTTCGGTGGCTCAGTGTTGACCACCTGCTGCTCCAGAAGCTTACCTACAGTTTTCTCTTTTCTTTTCTCCCCCCCCCCTCTCTCTCTTATTTTTTTGGTTTTTCAAGACAGCATTTTTCTTTGCATCCTTGGCTGTTCTGAGACTAGCTCTTGTAGACCAGACTAGCCTTGAATTAAGAGATCTGTCTGCCTCTGCAGCCAAGTGCTGGGATTAAAGGCGCGCGCCACACACCCCCTTCAGCTGAAGGAACACAGGCTCTAATGTACACTAGGTATTTGCTCTATTTTTTTTTTTTTTTTGTTTTGTTTTTGTTTTTCGAGACAGGCTTTCTTTGTAGTTTTGGAGCCTGTCCTGGAACTAGCTCTTGTAGACCAGGCTGGCCTTGAATGCAAAGAGATCTGTCCCCCTCCCCCAGTGCTCGGATTAAAGGTTTGTGCCTCCACCTCCTGGCCCTGGCCAGTGTTTTTAACTATAGTCCTGGGGAAAGAAAGTAGGAAAGAACTCAGTCCTCAGTCAGGAGTCCCTAGGGAAATAACTGTAGGTAACACTTCATCCTTTGGTGTTCATGCCATTGGGATGAATGGCTAAGTTTGCCTACAATGCATGAATATTTGTTTTACGCTTTATTTTTTTCCTGGCAGTGCTAGTCAGACAACCACAACAGCAGCCAGGGCCTTCTATTTCCTAGGCAAGTATGTGCCACTGCGCTTCATCCTAGCTCTAAATATTTTGTTTTATTGAAGTAGGTAGGATCTTACTCAGTAGCAAAGGCAACTCAATTCACTATGTAGATCAGGTTGCCCTCAAACTTGTGGCACACTTTCTGCCTCAGCCTTTTGAATGAAGAATTATAGATGTGAGCCTGGCTGAATGTTTGTTGTAAGTTACCGTTTTAGGCGAGGGACGGAACGCAGTGGTGGTCTACTCACCTACTATAGACCTGCTTGAGCCCTTGCTTATAAATAAGTAGCAATTATAGTCACACTATAATTGATAAAACATTTTATAATGTGTAAAAATTACCATTTTAAGGAATGATGAGCTAAAATGTAAGTAGAAGTGACAGTATTATCTCTTAATCCTGGTACGATTCGGATGGAGATCATCATTTTATAGTGGTTCTTACTCCTTGACTCATACACTTGAAAAAAAGTATATCAACCAGGTAGGCAGTGGCACAATGCCTTTAATCCCAGCGCTCGAGAGGCAGGGGCAGGCAGATACCTGTGGGTTCAAGGCCAGCTTGGTCTACAGAGCTGGTTTTAGGACAGCTAGAACTGTAAATAGAGAAACCCTGTCTAAAAAAAAACAAGAAAAAAATGGAATTTGCTTTGTAGACCAGGATGGCATTCATTACTATAAAAAGATGTAAGGGTGTAAGAGTAAGACTTGTCCTCTTTGGTTTTTCAAGACAGGGTTTCTCTGTATCTTTGGAGCCTGTCCTAGAACTAGCTCTTGTAAACCAGATTGGCCTCGAACTCACAGAGATCCGCCTGCCTCTGTCTCCCGAGTGCTGGGATTAAAGGCCTGTGCCACCACCGCCCGGCAAGACTTGTCCTCTTGAGAAACCTTTTCCTTATGTGGCATAGAGCTATCAGCATGATAACAGAGACGTGAAAATGCCCCAAAGAGATCCTGATGAGAATGAACACCTAAGTACTTTCTGTTCTCTACTCCACGCCCACTGCTGGTTTGTACCCATTTTCGGGTTGATTTACTTTCTTACCTCTGAGATGATCAGATTATTTTCCTATTCCTTTTTATTGGTATTCCTCCTACCCGACTGGATTATCCTAAACTCCTCCTTTCAGCATAACTCATGCTGATTTCAAACTCCTCATCTTCCCGACTCACTTTTAGGTGCCAAGTTTAGAAACAGAAGTCCCCATGCCTGGACAGGATTGCCAGGAATGAATGGGAAAGAAAAGGCAGTATTTGTATAATAGCACACACCTGTAATCCCAGCATTTGGGACACTGAGGCAGGAGGAATATTATAAGTCCCAGGCCAGCCTGGGCTCTGTCTCAAAAAACAACAAAGGGCAGTAGTGGTGGATATTAAACAATAATTTAGCCAGGCCTGATTTACAGAGTGAGTGCCAGGACAGCCAGGGCTACAAGGAAAAACCCTGGATCGATAAAAACAAAGCAAAGATTTGACTTTTGCTGGGCATGGTAATAGGTGCCTGTAATCCCACTTTTTGGGAGGCTGAGGTAGGAGGATGGAGGTTTTGAGGCCTCTCTGTGCTGTGTAGTTAGACTCTTAAGATGGGGGAAGCCAAATAAAAAACTAAAAGGATTTGGTTCTCCCTTCTGTTTTGAATTGCTATAATTAAATGCAGAAATTAAAGCAAAATTCAGAATGACCAATGTAAAATTCTGAATTTATAGCTCTGTAGTTAGCAGACTTTAAATTAAATTAGCTGATGGCAACAAATATGTAATCTAAACTCTCCAGCAGCTCAACTGAAATGTTACTATCAGGCATGCACACGTGCCTTGACACACAATTTTGACCTTTTCTCTTTTAAAAAAAATTTTGACTCATTCCTTTATTTTGATCATCATGTAGAGGTCTTGCCTGCTTTTAATTTTTAAAAACCACATGAGAACAAACATTCACATAGCACAGATTTATTCATTTAGATCTCATATCCCTAGAGCAACAGTAAACACACCCACATTTTCCTGGAATTCACAACACTCCTGACCACTGCCACCCCCATCCCATAAAAGCTAATATACCAGTGGTATTTTTCTGCACAATGAAAATGAGAAAAGTTTTCCTCGTCTTCAGTACTTTGTTTCTTTCTAGAAAAGTGGTGTCAGCTTCAGAAGTGACAGCAGAAACAAGTCATCTTCCCCTTTTAGTTTTACTCTTACGAAGGAGTTAAGTGAACTACCACATTCAGTTTAACCTCTCTCATCCGTCTCTCCCTCCTCCTCCCCCCTCCCTTCCTCCCTCCCTCCCTTCCTTCCTTCTCTATCTTTATTTTTTATCTTTTTGAGGCAGGGTTTCTCTGTGTAGTCCTGGCTGTTCTGTAACTCTCTTTGTAGACCAGGCTGGCCTTAACCCAGAGATCCAGCCTGCCTCTGCCTCCTGAGTGCTGGGATTAAAGGCAATATTTGTTTAAAAGCACACGCCTTTAATCCCAGCATTTAGGATGTTGAGGCATGAGAATTATTACACGTGTCAATCCAGCCTGGGCTCTCAAAAAAAAACAAAAGAGAGGGGGTGGATATTAAACAATAACTTGTATGTAGTTGGATTTGATCTACAGTTGTTTTTTTTAAATTATGTTTTTGTTTACTTATTTATTTAGTAGCTGTATTGGGAATTAAACCTAGGACCATGTCCATGCTGGGCAAGAACTTTATCACTGAGCTGCACCTTGTGTCCCTTTTACTTTTTATTTATTTTATAGTTTTCTGTTTTGTTTTTTTTTTTTGAGACAGGGTTTCTCTGTGTAACAGCCCTGGCTATCCTGGAACTCACTCTGTAGATCAGCCTTTCTCTGCTTCCCAAGTACTGGGATTAAAGGCCACACTACTGCCTGACACTGTTTGTTTTGTTTTGTTGAGACAAAGTTTCTCTGTGTAACAGCTCTTAGCTGTATTAGAACTAGCTCTGTAGACAAGGCTGGCCTGGAAATAACAGAGATCCAGACCAGGCTGGCCTTGAACTCAGAGGTCCAGCCTGCCTCTGCCTCCCGAGTGTTGGGATTAAAGGCGTGCACTAGTGCTGCCTGACAGACACAGGCAGTGATCTTGAGGAGCAGGATCAGTTTGACCTGTTTCCCCGTCCATCTGTTCATCCACAAGGCTTTATTTATAAAGTTATAACCCTGCCTGTACATATGAATACATGCAGCATACACACTCACATACCACACACACACGCTTATTGTGGTGCTATGTGTCAAACTTATGGCTCTTAGATAATAGGTAAATGTTCTACCACTAAAACAAATCCTCTCTATTGTTTTAGATGGTTGGTTGGTTTGCTGTTTCATCCTATAGTACACAGACTGAACTCAGCAGCAACTTTTCTGCTCTAATCTCTCAAGTGCTGGTGTTACAGTAGAGAGCAACCGTGCTCTGCTTATCTTAGTTTTTTTTATCATTTGGTTTATGTTTATGGTGTTCAGTCTATGTATATTTCTTTGTACTATATATTTGCCTGGGGCCCAGAAGATGGTTTCTATCTCTTGGGACTAGAATTACAGACGAGTTGTGAGCCACCATTTGGGTTCTGGAAACCAACCTGAGTCTTCTGCGGTAACAACCAATACTCTTTTAACAGCTGAGCCATTTTTCCCGCCATTTTTTTTTTTTTTTTACAGTGCTGATAGGCCTTGAGTTTGTTAAGTACTCTTATCACTGAACTGTAATCTCAGAATCTTACTGTTTTTGAGACAGGACCTTGCTATGTATCCCATGCTAGCCTGGAAGTGGCTGTGTAGCCTCTGTGCTACGATCTTCCCACTTCTGCCTCCCAGGTAGTCTCTTATTTGTGGATTAAAGTGTCCTTCTCCACCCAAATACTGGCACTGCAGGTATACACCACTGTGCGCAGCTCCTGATTGTATTTGTATTACTGTTTTTTTAATTAGGTTTTTTTTTTTTTTTTAAAGGCACTTTATATAGCCCAGGCTATCCTTGAATTCACTGTATATCCCAGAACTGGAACTGAAGGGTAGTTCCACCTCCTCAGCCTCCCTAGTGTGGAATCAAAGGTGTATGCTTCTGGTTCTATTCTATTTTATTTTTTAAGTTAAATTCATCACGATTTGGTTATATAAACACATTCTGGATTTGATCCCTTGTATATGCATAATGTTCCCAAGTTTAGTGTTTTTTTTAAATCTATTTATTTATTTATTTTTGCTTTTGGTTTTTCCGAGACAAGGTTTCTCTGTGTAACTTTGGAGCCTGCCCTGGATTTTTTTTTTTTTTTTTTTTTTTTTTTTGGAGACAGGGTTTCTCTGCAGCTTTTTTAGAGCCTGTCCTGGAACTAGCTCTTGTAGACCAGGCTGGTCTCGAACTCACAGAGATCCGCCTGCCTCTGCCTCCCGAGTGCTGGGATTAAAGGCGTGCGCCACCACCGCCCGGCTCCTGCCCTGGAATTTGATCTGTAGACCAGGCTGGCTCTGAACTCACAGAGACCCAAGTGCTGGGGTTAAAGGCGTGCACCACCACTGCCTGGCCCAAATTTAGTTTTTTAAATATAGTTTTTGTTTTCAGTTTTTGATCTTTTAGAATCAGGGTCTTTCTTTGTAGCTTTGCTGTCCTGGAACTCACTCTGTAGACCAGCCTGTTCTTCAGCTTACAGAAATCTACCTGCCTCTGTCTCCTGCGCACTAGGATCAAATGTGTACACCATCATACCCAACTATTTTTATTGTTTTGAAATTATGTGTAGGGGTGTGTGCGCATGCACATGCAGATGCCCAAACAAGCCAGATGCATTGGATTCCCTGGTGCTGAGAATTAGGGAGAGTTGTGAGGTGCTTCGGTGCCAGGAGCTGAGCTGGGGTCCTGAGAAGAGCTCCAAGGACTTACAATGGCTAGGCCGTCTCTCTAGCATACTCAAATTTATTTGATTGTTTTTTCCAAAGATTGACTTATTTATTATATATAGAGTGTTCTGGCATGTAGGGCATGTAGATGATTGTGAACCACCATGTGGTTGCTGAGAATTGAACTCAGGACCTCTGGAAGAGCTGTCAGTGCTTTTAACCTCTGAGACATCTCTCTAGCCCCCCTCAAGTTTATTTATTATTATTATTTTGGGTTTTTCGAGACAGGGTTCCCTGTGTAACAATCCTAGTTGTCCTGGAACTAGCTCTTGGGCTGGCCTCAAACTCACAGATATCTGCCTGCCTCTGCCACCCCCCTCCACCCCCACCCCTACCCCCAGTGCTGGGAATAAAGGTGTGCGCCACCACCTCCCGGCTCAAGTTTATTTTTATTTATTTATTTATTTATTTATTTATCTATTTATTTATTTATTTATTTGGTTTTTCGAGACAGGGTTTCCCTGTAGTTTCTAGAGCCTGTCCTGGATCTAGATCTTGTAGACCAGGCTGGTCTCGAACTCAGAGATCCGCCTGCCTCTGCCTCCCGAGTGCTGGGATTAAAGGCGTGCGCCACCACCGCCCAGCTTCAAGTTTATTTTTTTAAGTGACTGGAAAAACACATAAAAATTGTACATACTAGTTGGGTAACATGTTTTGAACGATTTTATACTTGAAGAGATCACTCTGCTTCTGGAGAAAACATTTTGTGAGTCAAGGATGGGATCTGGGATATGAAGTAAGACATTGCTGATTTAGGCTAAGAGAGGGAGGTGATCACTTTGGATCAGAATATTAGCAGTGGGTCTAGAAATAGTTGCATTCACAACTATCTATCTTTTTTGAGATTCAGATTTTTTTATTTTTTCGAGACAGGATTTCTCTGTGTAACTGCCATGACTGTCCGGAAATAGCTCTGTAGACCAGGCTGCCCTTGAACTCACAGAGACCTGCCAGCCTTAAAGGCATGCACCACCATTGCCCAGCTGAGATTCAGAGTATTTTGAAGGTGTGGTTTGTAGGTGTCCATCTGTCCGTCCGTAGTCGTGCTCCTTCCCCTTTTGATGTGTGTGTGATGTGTGTGCATAGGCACACAAATACTTTGCTCTGTTTTGGCCTTCATAACTGCTTCTCTTAGAAGGGCTTTCCTTTTTAGGTTGAAGTTTGTTAAAGACGGGTCTTTAAAGACAGGTTTTCAGAGACTTCTTTAATAACTGTATAGATGCATCTTGCCACTGTCAGGGCAATCATTAAATAACTGATCTTCACTTGGATCTTGTTCTTTTCAGTCATCAACCACCTCAAACGAGATGGCTCCAGGATTTCTTTCTTTTTGAAGTGCTTTGACAATACCGATGTCTTTTCTAACAACCCTCTGTGGTTATGAGAGTGGGTTGGAGTTTTGGGACTTTATTGTGGCTTGGTGCAAAATTCATTGATCCTCTTCAAACCAGTGTTTTTGGTAAACCTAAGAGACAAGGAAGCAATTCTTTAATATAAGCTAAAACAATATCCCGCCTCTAGGCACAGGCCTTGGAGGCTCCCTCTGACTGCTGCTTCACCAGTGTACAGCAGCACCCCAGAGTAAGTGCTCTCAGCTGCTGATCTTTCTAGGACCTGTTTTCCCTATTTGATTTGAATTTTTGGGTGTTGCAAGTTCAGAAGACTATATTGCCACCTCACATTCAGTTTTGTGACTGAATGGGATTTGTGACAGTTTAATATGCTGGTGACTGACATGAAATCATCTGTCATCTGATGAATTTTTAATTTGCACAAGAAATAAATCACTGGGTATGGTGGTGTACAGGTTTAATCTCTGCACTCTAGTCCGTAATTGCAGTACTTGAGAGGCAGAGGTGGGTGGGTTTTGATGAATTCAAGGGGAGCCTGGTCTATGAAATGAATTCTGGGAAGCTGACATTTCATAGTGAGACTCTGTCTCAAAAATAAATAAATAAAAATCACTGATTTAATTTGATAATATACTTTCTTTAAAAAAAGATTTGTTTTATTTTTAAGTATGTCTGTTTGTATGTGCAATGTGAGTGCAGGTGTGTGAGCTGCCCCACATGGGTGCTGGGAACTGAACTTGGGTCCTCTTGAGCAGTAATTTCTGTTAACTGCTGAGTCATCTCTCCAGCCTCTGAATTTGCCAGTAGTGATCAGTCTTTTCAAACCTTCTTTACGTTTGTTGAAGTGGGTGTATATGCCACCTGTGGAGGTCAAAGAACAGCTCCTGTGAGTTGGTTCTTTCTTATCATGTGGTTCCAGGGGATGGAATTCAGGTCATCAGACTTGATGACAAGCACCCCTTACTGCTGAGCAATCTTTCTGGCACTCTGCCTGTCATTTTGTTTTGTTGAGACAGGGTTTCTCTGTGTAGCTTGGCTGTGTAGACTAGTCACAGAAATTGACTTGACTCTGCTGCTGAGAGCTGGGTTTTAAGGTGTGCTACCCAGCCTATGCCTGGCATTTAAAAATGATTTTGTCAGGACTGGAGAGATGGCTAAGGTTAAGAGCACTGCCTGAGAGCCGGGCAGTGGTGGCGCACGCCTTTAATCCCAGCACTCGGGAGGCAGAGGCAGGCAGATCTCTGTGAGTTCGAGGCCAGCCTGGTCTACAAGAGCTAGTTCCAGGACAGGCTCTAAAAAAGCTGCAGAGAAACCCTGTCTCGAAAAACCAAAAAAAGAAAAGAAAAAAAAAGAGCACTGCCTGATCTTCAAAGGTCCTGTGTTCAATTCCCAGCACCCACTTGGTGGCTTACAACCATCTATAATGAGATCTGTACCCTCTTCTGGCCTGTAGTCATTCATACAGGCAGAACACTGCATACACAATCAATAAATTTTTTTTCTTTAAGGCGGGGTTTCTCTGTATCTTTGAAGCCTGTTCCAGAACTTGCTCTGTAGACCAGGCTGGCCTTGAACTTACAGAGACCCATCTGCCTCTGCCTCCTGAGTGCTGGAATTAAAGTCATGTGCCATTATTGCCCGGTATAATAAATAAATAAATCTTAAAAGAAAGATTTTGTCTTATTTTTATTTCTGTATTTTTAATTTTTAAAAAAAGGGTCTGACTATATTGCCTTGACTGGCTCAGGTGCTTGCTGTGTAGATCAGGCTGGCCACCAAAAGTTAGGTAGATAACTAAAACTCTAGGTAATATCTGTGACCTCAGCCGTTATCAATTTGGATATTATTATTATTATTATACTTTGAAATTAGAGTATTTGTGTTTGGGAGGTGATTTTGGTCTTTGTGTAGATAATATGAAAATACTGATTTGGGCTTGCCGTCTTCACAGCTAGCATGTCTGTCTGCATGGAGTGGCTGTACTGAACCAGGTGTTTTACTTCAGCTGTACCATCTGTGGGAGCAGGTGGACAGATCCTCTGTCATCAGGAAAACACAGCTGGTGAGACTTGGAAGAGCTAATTGGTTGCTTTCCTAGCTCTTTCTAGTCACAGATACCTGAATGCAGTTTACCTCAGCGGTGTGTCGATTTTGGTTAGAACATTAACAGCAAAAATGAACAAGAAAGTAAAAAGGTGTGAGTATGTACTGAAACATTTTCTGCTATTGTGTATTGTCCTGTCTCATCCTCCCAAATTCTGGGATTGCAGGGTATGTTACCACACCCTGCTCTGTGTTTTTGGATTGATACTGAGAAAGATAATTTAAGAGTTTATTTGTATTTAACTGTGTGTTTACATTCATGTATGTACTTATGCCTTTGGAGACTGGTAGATGCATTTCTCCGGAGCCATTCACTTTGATATTTAAGTGTCTCCTTAATCAGTGATAGGCTAGACTGGCTGGTCATCAAATCCCAGAAGTGTGTCTGTCCCCACCTTCTCAGCGTACACCACCACACCAGCTTTTTATTTTGATGTTAAAGGTCAAACCTGTCCTTACTCATGTGTGACAAATGCTTTGCCAACTGAGCCATCTCTCCAGAATTTATTTCTCTTTTTAAAAGAGTTGTGTGGGTGCTGGTAGTGGGTGTGTGCTCTCATGTGTGTAGCTTCAGAGGTTGGAAGAGAATATCAGGTATCCTGCTTTTATAACACTTCGTCTTAGACCCTTGAGTCATTGAACTCAGCTAGGCCCTAGTGATCCTCCTGTCTTTGTCCCAAACAGCATGCCACACCTTATCATTTTGTTTTGTTTGTTTGCTTTGAGTCAGGGTCTCGCTGTGTAGCCTTGACAATCCTAGAACATAATATATAGACCAACTTCCAGAGATCTACCTGCTTCTGGAACCTTTAAGAGCTAGGATTAAAGGCATGTACCATCATGCCTTGCTTTTGTCCCCATTTTCATGCCCCCTGAATCTTAATGGGGGTTCTCTCTCTCTCTCTCTCTCTCTCTCTCTCTGTGTGTGTGTGTGTGTGTGTGTGTGTGTGTGTGTGTATTGTGATATGATGTTATGCTCTTTGGACTCTTTGGGGTCCCACCACCCAGCTTTCAGATAAATTATACACGGAGACTTATTCTTAGTTATGAATGCCTGGCCTTAACTTGGCTTGTTTTTGTTTTTTTTGTTTTTTTTTCTGCCAGCTTTTCATAAATTATCCTATCTTTTGCCTCTGGGCTTTTCTCTTTCTCTATTTCTGTATACCTATCTTTACTTCTTTCTCCAATGCTTGCTGTGTAGCTGGATGGCTGGCTCCTGATGTCCTCCTCTCCTTGTTCTCCTGCTCCTTGTTCTCCTCCTAGATTTATCTTTCTGTTTATACTCTTTACCTGCTAGCCCCTCCTTTGCTTCTGCCTCCCTATTGACTTTATTAGGACCAACAGGTATTTTAGACAGGCACGGCAACATAGCTTCACAGAATTAAACAAATGCAGCATAAGCAAAAGTCATACACCTGAACATAATATTCTCCAACATTTTTTTTGTTGTTGTTGTTGTTGTTTTGTTTTTCTGTGTAGCCTTGGCAGTCTTTGAACTCACTTTGTAGACCAGGCTGGTCTTGAACTCATGTCTATGACAGCTCTATGTCTGCCTGCCTCTGCCTTCAAGTGCTGGGATTTAAGGTGTGTACCACCAAGCCCATTGAGGCACTATATCCTTTAATTCTTTGTATTCTTAAAAATAACCTGGCAAATGTCTCAGGTGCTTGAAATAGTCATGGTTGTGCCAGCCCCTTGGTATCAGTGTAGTCGTTTGTGAGTGACAGCTATGCCCTGCAGTGGTGGAACACATCTTTGACTCAGGAGGCAGAGGCAGTGATGGCTCTCTGAGTTCGGAGCTAGTCTGGTCTGCAGAGCAAGTTCCAGGGCTATCACACAGAAGAACCTGTCTCGGAAAACTTGGGGGGGGGGGGGAGAGTGACAATTAAGCATTTTTTTTTTCAGTTCTGAGGATCAAATCTAAGGCTTTGTTCATGGTAAAGATGATCTAAAACCAAGTTACATGTCCAGTCCTTGATTTGTTGAGAGAGGGTCTCACTGTGTAGCTCTAGCTGACCTGGTATTGAGGTTTTTTTGGGTTGGGGGTGGAGACAAAGTTTCTCTGTGTGGTCCTGACTGTCTTAAACCAGGCTGGTCTCGAACTCAGAATCAGTCGCCTTCCTCTGCCTCTTGAGTGCTGGGATTAAAGGCATGGGTCTTTTTAAATTTTATTTATTTATTTTAAGATTCGTTCGTTTTATGTGTTTGGGTATTTTGCTTTCATGCCATTATGTTGCCTGTCTGATGCCCTCGGGGTTCAGAAGAGAATGTCAGATCCCTTGGAGGTGGGGTTACAGGTAGTTGTGAGCCAAAATGTGGGTGCTTGAAATAAAACCTGGGTTCTCTATAAGAGCTGCAAATGCTTTTAATTGCTGAGACATCTCTCCAGTCCCCTTCCCCTGCTTTTTTTTAAAATGTGGTTTCCTACCCAGAAAGTCTTCTACCTAGCCCTTTTTTTTTAAAAAAGTTATTTATTCTGTCTGTGTGTATGCCTGCAGGCCAGAAGAGGGCATCAGATCTCATTACAGATGGTTGTGAGCCACCATGTGGTTGCTTGGAATTGAACTCAGGACCTCTGGAAGAGCAGCCAGTGCTCTTAACCTCTGAGCCATCTCTCCAGCCCCTTAGCCCTTTATTTTTTTAAACTTTCTTAAATAGTGTTTCATTATGTTGCCCAGGCAGGCCTGGAGCTGCTGGACCCAAGCAGTCTTTTCTGCCTCATGCTCTAGAGTTCAGAGTATAGGTTTGAGCCACCATGTCTGTTGGTTTTGTTTTTTAAAACTATTTATTATGTGTATGGGTGTTCTGATTGTATGTGTATATCTGTGCACCATCTTCGTGCAATGCCCATAAGTAGAAGAAGGGCGTTAGATTCTCTGGAACCTGAGAAACAAGTATGGGTGCTGGGGATTGAATTCTCGTCCTCTGGAAGAGCAGCCAGTGCTCGGCACTGCTGAGCTACCTCTCCGCGCTCTGTAATCTCTTTGGTTGTTTCAGGGAGGATCTTGCATTACCTATCCTCATGCCTGAGTCTCCTAAGTGTTGGGGTTACAGGCGTGCAATACCACGTCTGGCTTTATTGTTCTTTACTATATTTTCCTCCTCCCTACTCTTGCCTTTTTTTTTGCCTCGAATTTACAACAGTCCTTTCTCAGTCTTCCAAGTACTAGGATTACTGATATGTACTATGACAACTGGCTTCATGCCTATTTCTCCCCCATTGGAAATAGGCTGCACAAGTAATGAAGTCAAAAGCAGAGTCACTGTGCTTACGTGCTTATCATGCCTATTCTTGACCCAATTGTTAGAAGCATCAACAATTTCTGTAGGCTTTCCAGGAAAGTAAAGATGGTTGTTGTTTTTTATTTTATTTTATTTTATTTTATTTTTTTCGAGACAGGGTTTCTCTTTATAGTTCTGACTGCCTTGGAACCTGTTCTGTAGATCAGGCTGGCCTTGAACTCAGATCGCCTGCCTCCACCTCCCAAGTGCTGAAACTAAAGTTGTTCATTACCATGCCTGGCTTAAGGATTTAAAAAAAAAAAAAAAAAAAGAAAAAAACCAGTCTGTGCGGTGGTGGTGCACGCCTTTAATCCCAGCACTCGGGAGGCAGAGGCAGGTGGATCTCTTTGAGTTTGAGACCAGCCTGGACTACAAGAGCTAGTTCCAGGACAGGCTCCAAAGCTACAGAGAAACCCCGTCTCTAAAAACCAAATAAATAAAAAAAAAAAAATAAACAGGATGAATTAAAGGTTGGGATATAGACTCACAGACAGCTAGCTTTACTAGCGTTGGTGCTGACGCTCTTGGTTTAGTCCTTAGGACTGCTTTTAAAAAGATGGAATTTAGAGCAACGAATTTTAGGGACTGTCAGGATGTAACACTTGTTTTGATGAAAGGATATGATCTGACAGTCAATAGGGGATGATGGAAAAGTGTGTGCAGACTGATTGGGCCACAGTTCCAGGGGTAGTGTCTGTAACAAAGGCTGGAGGTGGGAAAGAACAAGAGATGTCTGCAGAATAGCAAGTGTTGTCATTTAAGCCAGAATGCATCTGAGACTGTTAGAGGGGATCCTTTTCACCTTGTATTTGAGTATTTTGAAAAGCTATTTTTCTTGGACTGTTGCCTCATTATAAAAAGAGATTCTGTTGTAGGTCCGCATCGAAACTGCTTCATGCGTTATTCCTTCTGGATCTTCCTAATAATGTCTGGAGTTACATTGGACTTCATGTGTTCCTGTGCAGAACAAAAGCACATGAGCCTTGAAGCCTGTAGCATAAATAAGAGGCTTGTGCGGGTGGTGTGAAAGGAGCTCTCCCAGCCTCACATGCCTGGGTGGGCGAGCTACACTAATAGCTCCCAGCAGTTCTGAATCAGACATTGTGGAGCCAAGAGTCTAGCATTTGGAATTCCACTGCCTGTGTAAGGGTCTGTCTTTTATCCTCCAAACCGCCATTTGTTAAATGGCAGTGGACCTGTTGACAAGGGGGAGACTGGCAAAGATCAAGTTAAAAGGGGAAAAAAGTTCAAAGATAGGAAAAAGACGAAGGTTTTAGTTATGTCTTTACCTCTTTACCTCCTTCTCCTCCACTTCCCCTTTGGAGACAGGATCTCATTATGTAGCCCTGGCTGGCCTGTGTAGACTAGGCTGGCTTAGAACTCAAGAGATGTCCAGCCTGCCTCTGCCTCCTCTCTGGGATCAACAGTGTAGGTAACCCCCCCCCCCGGGTGTTTTTTTTCCTTTTCTTTTTTTTTGCCTTCTGTATATTAATTATTTAATATGCAGAAATTTTATTCCTGAAAGCTGGGCTTGGTGATACATGTCTTTAATTTCAGAACTTGGCAGGCAGAGGCAGGTGGATCTCTTGAGTTCGAGGGTGGTTTGATCTACCTACATAGTTCCAGCTACGTACATAGCTAGAGCTATGTATATAGAGACTCTGCCTCAAAAAGAATAAAATTTTTTTCTATCTTTTTTTTTTTTTTTTTTTTTTGGTGGATTGTGGAGAGGGCTGTGAATCAAACCTATGGGCATACTATGGAATTTTTGTTGTTGTTTGTTTGTTTTTTGAAACAGGGTTTCTCAGTGTAGCTTTGGCTGTCCTATAACTCTATTTGTAGATCAGGCTGGCCTCCAACTCTCCTACTCACAGAGATCCCCTGACTCTGCCTCCCAAATTCTGGTATTAAAGGCATGTGTCACCACCCCCAGCAAAGTTGTTGGGTTTTGTTTGTTTTTTTCCCTGTGGAAAATTTTGAACCCAAAAAGTAGAGCAGTGTACTGAATGCCCAGGAGTCTACCCTCCAGCCGCAGTGAGTGGCAGTTATCACTTAAAGAAGAGAAGCGAGATCCGAGCGCTGGGTGTGGGCTCCGTACTTCTCCAGGTCTTGTCACCTTGTTCTCAGACACCACTTTTTCCTGTTGAGCGTGGACTCTACAGAGTGCCACATTTAGGCCTTCTAATAAGTGGTATGTTACTTAAGCTCTCCTTTTTGGGGGCAGGGTTTGAGACAGGGTTATCAAGTCCTGACTGTCCTCTAATTCAGAGACTCACCAGACTCTGCCTCTGGAATACTGGAAGTAAAGGCGAACACCACCACCATCTGGCTTTGTTACTTAAACAGTTTGAGAAAAGTTATTCAAGTTCAGTTTTGGGGCCAGAAAAAAAGTAATTCTATCAGGAGGGCACCCATTCAAAGCACTGTAAGCCATCTTTTAGCTCTTTTTTTTTTTTGTTTTGTTTTTTTGTTTTTTTTTTTTTTTCGTTTTTTTTTTTTGTTTTTCGAGACAGGGTTTCTCTGTGGCTTTGGAGCCTGTCCTGGAACATCTTTTAGCTCTTTTTCACTGAGTGAGTGCATGCTGTTAATCTTAAAATAGAATATGCTTTATATATTTTTTCTTTGTTGATCAATTTGCAAACATGCCAATTATCTAGATGTTTCTATTAAAGTATGTCTGTTTTTTATACACTGAGATGAATCAATCATACGGGGTATATTGGGTTCTTTTGGAAACACCATTTCAAACCATGTTGCATCCAGTTGGATTATCTGTGAGAAGACCCATGAGAGGATAGGGTCTGTGTCTATGTCATATATTTGATTGTGGTTTTCAGTGAAATGAGCCAGGAGAACAGTCTTAGCTTTTATAGAAGCTGACAGACAGGGTGGAGATGGTGGGTGGGTACTATAAGCAGTGTGATATAGGTTAGTAAGATGGTGAGCTACCTGATAACACTTTCTGATTTATGCTGTCTTTTTTCAAGGAGTGATTCCTTTCAGCTTTTAAATCCATTGTTTTCACTGCCCACAGATGATGTCCATTTGGCTTGTTTTCCTGTCTTTTCAGATCCAGGTGTTTCAGGCTGCATGAACTCCTCAGGGATGGTGCTTTCTTCTGAGACACTTCCCCTCGCATACACTCTTATGTTCTTTGTCTTAAAGAACAAATGAGATAATGGCCAGGGGTGGAGGTTGGTAGAATGCCTGCTCACCAGCACCACCTAAACTGGATGAGAGGTATCGTCTGCCTGCAGTCATATTCTGAGGACAGCATAGAGGTCACGTCTCAATAAAACTTGTGATTGACTTAGAGTAAATTATATATTTAAGGTGCAAAGTGGGTCTAGAGAGATGCCTCAGTGGTTAAAAGTCTCACTGTGTAGCTCTAGCTGGCTTGGACTTAGCTCTGTAGTTTAAGCTGACTCCCTCCCCACTGTCTGCATCGTTTCTGGGTGTTTGTGTTCCTGTGCATCACTCTCCTGCATTTCGTCCTTGGAAAGCAGAAGAGGGCATCGCATCCTCCTGGAACTGGAGTTGCAGATGGTTTGTGGGTGCTGGAACTTGAACCAGGTTCTCTGGAAGAGCAGTCAGTGCTCTTAATCACTGATGCTTCTTCTTCCAGCCCTCTCCTGTCTTAACATTTTTTAATTGTTTTGGGGGTTCTTGTATTTTGAATAAGGGTCTTACTGTGTAAGTTGGTAAGTAGAACAAGCTGGTCTCAAAATCACAGCTCTACTTCCCTCTGCCTCCCACATGCTGTGATTAAAGGTACTTATTACCATGCCTGGCTTTAAATTTTTATTTATTTTAATTTAAAAAAGTTATTTTAGGCCAGGAATTATGGTTTATCCCTTTAATTCCAGCACTTGATAAGCGGCCAGGAGGATATTTGAGTTTGAGTCTAGCGTGGTCTACATAGTGAGTTCTAGGGCATTGTAGAGAAACCCTGTTTCAAAAATAGCCTAAATAAATAAATATAAGACACACGATAAACAAATTGTGTGTATGATTATTTTGTTTGCCTGCATGTATGTCTGTGTACCATGTGAGTGCCTGGTGCCCAAAGAGGTCAGGAGAGGGTGTTGTATCCTTTAAGACTGGAGTTAAGCAGTTTTTAGCTACCATGTGGGTGCTGGGGATTGAAACCAGGTGCTTTGGAAGAGTAGCCAGTGCTTTTAACTCTTAAAGACACTCAATTTTCTCTCTCATTTTTTATTTATTGTTATTATTATTATTAGTTTGATTTTAGAGACAGGGTTTCTCATAGTTCTGGCTGGCCTGGTACTCTGTAGATCAGACTGACTTTCAACTAAGAGATCTACCTGCCTCTGCCTCCCAGGTGCTGGGATTAAAGGCATGGGCCATCCAGCTCTACATTTTATTTATTTATTCATCCATTTATTTGTTTGTTTGTTTGTTTTCTTGAGACAGGGTTTTTCTGTGTAATTGTCCTAGCTGTCTTGGAACTTGCTCTGTAGATTAGACAACTTCAAACTCAGAGAGATCCTCCTGCCTATGACTCTTTAGTGATGGGATTAAAGGCATGTACCACCACTTCCCGGCCTAAATTTTTATTTCTAATTATGTGTATATGTATCTTTGAAGTGGGTTTATGCATGGAAGTACAGTGCCCACAGAGGTCAGAAGAGGATGTTGGAGCCTCTGAGGCTAGAGTTACAAGCTGTTTTGAGCTGCCTGAGTGGGTGCTGGGAACCAAATTCTGCAAGAGCAGAAGTGCTCTTAACCTCTAAACCAGCTCTTATTTTTGTTCTTGTTTGTTTTTGTTTTGAGACTTCTCAAGGTTGTCTTTGAGAACTCAGTATTTGGCTGAAGATGATCTTTATTTACTTATTATTCTGCCTTCACTTGTTGAGTTCTGGAATTACATATAGTTGTATGTCACCCTACCCTCTCAGTCTCTCATCCCAACCTTTTGTTTGTTTAACTTTTTTTTTAAAGATTTTATTTATTTATGTTTACAGTGTTCTGCCTGCATGTATGTCTGCAGGCCAGAAGAGGGCACTAGATCTCATTATAGATGGTGTGAGCCACCATGTGGTTTCTGGGAATTGAACTCAGGACCTCTGGAAGAGCAGCCAGTGCTGCCACTGAGCCCTGTATCTTCTTGAGACATAGTTTCACTAAGCTCCTCACACTAGCCTTGAGCTCACTTTATATTCCAGGGTGGCTTGAGCTTGGGATCCTCCTGCCTCAGCTTTCCATGTAGTTTAGACTGTCACCAGCCAACGTCCAAGTCTTTTTGAACACAACTTTCAGAAGACTTTGAAACCTTTTTGCTTTCTGATATGAGAAGTTTGATCCTTTCCTCTCCCTTGTGGGGAGGGCACTTTTCTTCTAAATAAGTTGCTTTTATTGGGAAATAGTATTTAGAATCCATAATCTTCATGCTAGAATTTACTATGTAGATCAGGTTGGGTTGTGGTGGCACACACCTTTAACTCAGGAGGCAGAGGCTGGTGGATCTCTGAGTTTGAGGCCAGCCTGCTTTACAGAGTGAGTTCTAGGACAGCCAAGGCTACACAAAAAACCCTGTCTTGGAAAAACAAACAAAACAACTTGGCAACAGTCTTCCTGCTGCAGTCTCTTGTTGCTGGGATTACAGGCACAGCTGGGTGAACCATCTTTTTTCTTTGTAAAAAAATGTTTACCTAAATGCCCCTCAATCGAAGAATGGATAAGAAAAATTTAGTACATTTATACAATGGAGTACTACACAGCAGAAAAAAATGACAGCTTGAATTTTGCAGGAAAATGGATGGAGCTAGGAAGCATTATTTTGAGTGAGGTAACCCAGACACAGAAAGACAATTATCACATGTACTCACTCATAGGTGGTTTTTAAACATAAAACAAAGAAAGCCAGCCTACAAACCACAACCCCAGAGAATTTAGACAACAACACAGACGCTAAGGGAGACTTACATAGATCTAATCTACATGGGAAGTAGAAAGTAGAAAAAGACAAGATCTGAGTAAATTGGGAGCATGGGGACCTTGGGGGAGGATTGAAGGGAGGAGGGGAGAGGCAGGGAGGGGGAGCAGAGAAAAATGAAGAGCTCAATAAATATCAATAAAAATGTATAAAAAACCCTAAATGTTTATTATATTTTTATGGGTCATAACTGCAAACTGTCTTAGCTGTAGTAGCTCAGTGCCTGCCATCAGGATTGCTAACGGGGCTGGAGAGATTGCTTAATGGTTAAGAGTACTTGTTGCACTTTCAGAGGACTCAGGTTCACTTCCCAACCACTGCCCAGCTGGATCCTCATTCTTTTTTTGTTTATTTTTTGAGACGGGTTTTTCTGTAGCTTTGGAGCCTGTCCCGCAATTAGTTCTTGTAGGCCAGGTTGGCTTTGAACTCACAGAGACCTGCCTGCCTCTGCCTCCCGAGTGCTGGGATTAAAGGCATGTGCCATCACTGTCTGGCTCATTTTTAAAAAATATTTATTTATTATGTATACAATATTCTGTCTGTGTGTATGCCTGAAGGCCAGAAGAGGGCACCAGACCTCACTAAAGATGGTTATGAGCCACCATGTGGTTGCTGGGAATTGAACTCAGGACCTTTGGAAGAGCAGGAAATGCTCTTAACGGCTGAGCCATCTCTCCAGCCTTGCCCAGCTAATTTTAAAAATATTTTTTTCTTTTCATTTTTTGAGACAGGGTTTCTTTGTAGCCATGGAGCCAGTCCTGGAACTTGCTTTGCAGACCAGGCTGGCCTGGAACTTTGGATCTTCATTCTTAATGTGTGTTCTTGTAAAATTTTTTTTTTTGTGTGTGTGGTTTTTCGAGATAAGTTTTCTCTGTAGCTTTGGAGCCTGTCCTGGAACTAGCTCTTGTAGACCAGGCTGGCCTCAAACTCACAGAGATCCGCCTGCCTCTGCCTCCCAAGTGCTGGGATTAAAGGCGTGCGCCACCACCGCCTGGCGTGTTCTTGTAAATGTTAATGTAGTATATATGTTATGTAATATGGCCTGGGAAGAAGACAAGCCCCTCTTCCATTTTAACATTTAGTTTAAAAGATTCACATGAAATTTAAAAAATGTACAGAGACGCTCAAGACCCTTCACCCAGTTTACACAGTGGTAAAGTTTTACCACTATGTAAAAATCAGCTTTCAGGTACCAGTTTTCAATGTAGCAGAAATTGATTAAGCATTATCTTGTATTAGTTCTTGGAAAGTTCCAAGGATTAAACTTGGTAGTTGTGTGGGTCTATCTTCTGTCTAGATTCTCGAAATAATTATTTCAATTTTACGGAATTCTTTACTGTTGAAACTTAGACTAACCATTCTAAATGCTAATCATGGGAAGCCTTACATTCGTGTATGCTTGGTTTTAAAGCGATTTTTGCATCGTGTCCTCATCTTTGATTTACAATCTTTACAGCACCAGGACCGTGTGTTGTCTGCATTGTCTTAATTTAATCACGTGCCAGTTTTGCAGAGTACCAAGTCTGGATCTGGGAGGCAGCTTGTGTGAATCATTTACATAGATTTCTGCTTATATTCCCAAAACTAATTTGCAGCTTTTTATTTTTGATGCAATTATACACCCAAAATGTGTTTACAATTTATTTTATGAAGGCTTTTGTCTCATAGGGCTTAAAAACTGGTCCAAAGAGCAGAAGTTATTAAACAATAGCAAAACTATACAATATGTAAGATTTTAGTTGGTGATTGTTAAACATTTGAATGTACCCTAAAATGTGAGTCTTTGTGTGTTCATGTACGACTGTACATTTATTCCACTAGTAACTTGAATAGATATAGGTTTTGCACAATATTCTTGCCGTTATCCTCAGCCATAAACAGATTACATGAATTTAACAAGTTAATGTCAGATTGGCCAGGAGCCACTAGGAGGTGTGTGCTTAGTGACATCAGCTGGCAAAGTGCCTTGGTAACAGGGAGGGTGGAAGGGGTTGTGGAGAGAGGAAGCAGGAGGGAGTGAGAGAGAGAGACTGACTGTATCTGGGGATTCTGGCAGGGTGAAGAGCTGGTCTGTTTGGCAGGACCTTCCCATCTGGGATCCATCTGTGTTTCCCTGGACTGGGACAGGCAGCTCCACTCAGTGAAAGATCGCAGATGTGAAAGAACCTGACACATGTCCAGCTAATGAAAGGAGGAGGAAGGCTGGTCTCGGATTGGGCTTTGAAGATTGGGGGGAGAGGAGAGCCTTTTAGTACCTATTTCAAGTAGATTTGGTATATTACGAGTCTGGATTTTATAATTTGGACATCCAGGGTAAGTGTACGTTTTAATTTAGCTCTCCTCTGGGTGATAAAGTGCACAATTCTCTGCCTTTCCAAAGCTTTTTGCTTATCTCCCATTATGTGTTTATGGATATTCTGTGAGTATAGTCTTGGCTTCATTTTGATGTTTCATTTGGTTTTATGTTTCTATTTAATTTTTCATTGCCACCTTTGTATTTTTGAATGGAAAGTTTAGTTAAAGTCAGATGTAGTTCATAAATTCTATAGTTAGAAAAGTAGTCCCACAAATAGTTCTTTAAGCTGTTCCATATTGAATACTTCTGGCACACTCTGAGGGAATTTTTGTTCTTAAGTATGTATAAAACCAGTGTTAAAGAGACTGCTATAGTGCTCTTTTCCATTGTCAGATTTTATTTGGAAGTACTAAGACATATTATCACTAAAAGAGATTGCAGCAAAGCTAGTGTCGTCTCTGCATTTTAGATCTTGCTATGTTTTGCTCCTATTCTATTTTCTGTGGCTGAAATAACATCAAATCTGACTTGAATTGTGAATTGGAGTCCTTGGGCGTGTGCTTGAGACATGTGTACACACACACACACGCATGCACACATGAATGCACATGCATGCACAGCACTTCAACCCCTACTGTGTTCTGGAGTCTTTGTCAATTTGTGATGCTTGTTGGTTATTTATATAGTGTTACTAACTACTATTTTTGAAAGACTTCCAGATCAGCCCCCTATAGGCAGAACCTGAGTTTAGTATATACTGTATGGGTTTTATTTCCTAGTTCTCTCATCTTGAGCAACTGCTGCTCTGAACCCCACTCGGGTTTGTTTGCTTTCCTGCTCCCAACCCCCTTTCTTTCTCACTGCGTCTTACTATATATCTAGGTACACCAGGCCAGGCTCCAGCTCACAGAGATCTACCCTTTTCTGCCTTCCTTAAGGCATGTGCCACCACAGCCAGCTGACTCCTGATTTGTGTTGGTATTGGGGAAATGTGTCCAGAGCCTTTCCAGCACATAGAAGGCACACTGGTCAGTTTAAAAAGGTTTTTAGGTATTTATTTTTCTTGGTGGTAGGTTCCTAAACCTTGAGCTTCAACTGTATCTGGTCTAACTCATGTTTTCAGGGTATTATTTTTCTTGTTGCACCCACTTTTTATTTTCATTTAAATTTTTATGTATATGGCTATTTTGCCTACATGTATGTCATCTGTACCACATGACTGCCTGATGCCTACAGGGACCAGAAAAGATCCACTAGAACTGGAGTTACAGATGGTTGTCACCCAGTGCTCCTAACCACTGAGCCATCTCTCCAGACCCCGCACCCACCTTTTAGATCCTTTGTATTTGTTGTTCTGTATGTCATCTTTGTTAAACCTCTCCATGACTATAGAGTTTGGAAAGCATTGTGAATATAAAATGCAAATGTAATTTCCTTTGACTGTACCAGAACAGATGAAGTTTGAAAAGTCAACTGGCCCAAGTGAAGTATTTATTGTATTACTTTGAAAGAGCATGGTTATTTAAAAAACATTTTTATGTTTATTTGTCTCTTGCTAATTTTTCTATTGAATGGGTTTCAGGAGTCAAATTTAGGTCATATCAAGCTTGACTGCAAGGGCCTTTATCACTGATCAGCCATCTCACTGATCAGCACTGCTTAGATTGGACATGGCTCCTCCAGAATTCTATGAAATGACAAATGGGAACTTTTAAAAACAAGTTTTATGCCAGGCAGTGGTGGTGCATGCCTTTAATCCCAGCACTGGGGGGCAGAGGCAGGCGAATCTCTGTGAGTTCAAGGCCAGCCTGGTCTACCGAGAGAGTTATAGGACACCCAGGGCTTTTACACAGAAACCCTGCCGTGAAACCACCCCCTCCCCCGAAAAAGTTTTATTTCTTTTAAAGTCGTTTTTGGCATTTTAGGTATATGAGTGTTTTGGCTGCATGTGTGTGTATATGTGAGCCTGGTGTTCATGGAGGTCAGAAGAGAACATCGGACCCCCTGGAACTGGAGTTGTGGGTGACTGTGCCACTCCGTGGTTGCTGGATCTCCTAGAAGAGTATCCATAATTCTTAACTTCTAAGCCATCCCACTGGTCCCCCAGTAAATTTTATTTTGTAAAGTTCTTCAATTTTATATCACCTGAGTGTTTTAAGAAAACCTTAATGCTTTTTTGTTTGTTTATTAAAGACTGGGTCTCACTTAGTATCCCCCAACTGACTGGAGTTTGCTATGTAGATAGACCCTCTTGGCCTGAAACTTACAACAATACCTTCTCTTGCCTCCTGGGTTAGGATAACAGGTATGCACTTGACTGCAGTTCTCCATACTGTTCAAATTCTTTCAATTTTATCTCCATTTCCCTCAACTAGTGGGAACTTTTAAAATGAAACTTCTTAGAAATTTATGCTAAATTGACCAAATTATTAGAACAAATTTTAGGCATTTTGATCGGTGCAGTGGACAGCAGCTGGGACTTGTTTGAATATTTGAGAAGCTATAGTATTACATTGAATTTACATGGTCCTCCTTCAGTGAGCAATATTGTACCTTTAGGACTTATGTTCCTGAGGATGAGTAGGGAGAAAAGAACTTAATGCTGAAAGTGTGCTATAGGCTGTAGTCTGATGTGGAGAGCCTGAAAAGCAATACTGTTTCATATTTTGGAGCTCAGGATTGCATCCAGGATCTTGTGCATGCTAAAAAGCATGTGTTTTCTCAGCTATTAGTGGCTAAGTCCCTAGCCTTCAAGAATACTGTGGCTCAGGTTTGGCATAGAACTGTGTATATAGCCTAGGCTGGTCTGGTCCTAACTAAAGCATAGAACTGTGTATGTAGCCTAAGCTGCTCCTATCTTAAACTAAGAGCAGCTTTCCAGTTTTAGCCTTCCAGTGTTGGGGTGACAGGTATATGTCACCACACCCAGCTTAGATGATAGATAATCCATTGACCCTAAATAAAAGTGCTCAGTTAACAGCCCTGGTGGGGTGAGATGAGGCCCTGAATTCAATTGTGGGTGGGGTCCCAGCTAGGGCTCAGCAGTTAAAACCAAAACCAGGCTCAGTGGCACTTGCTGTCAATCTTAGCACTCCAGGAAGCAGAGTGAGTTTGAGGCCAGCTTGATCTACAAGAGAAGTTTGAGGAAACCCAGGTTTACATATCAAGTTCCAGGACACCCTTTGAAAAGAAAGACTGTTTCAAACAAATAAACCAACAAGATTATAACCAATTTTTAAAAAAGATTTGTTGTTTTATGTGTGCGTGCATGAGTGAATCAGCTGTGCACTTGCACAGGCCCCATGGAAGTGTAGGGGGATATCCCTTGGAACAGGAGTTAGAGTTGTTTGTGAACTACCTAGTGGGGTGCAGGGTTCTTTGCTGGAGCAGTAGCACTCTTAACTACTAAGCCATGTTTCCAACTCATAACTGAGAAAAGTCATAGTACTTTCTGAAGACTGAGAAAGCCGCTTCTGTGGAAATTAGAGGACAGTTTGCAGGAGGCAGTTTCTCTTTTCACCATGTGAGTTTCAGAGATTGAACTCGGATTACTAGGCTCCTTACCTCTTAGTCATATTGCTGGGCCCAGGGAACGTTCTCTATTTTTAACTTTTGCTGATTCTTTGTGGGGTTTCACATCATGCATTCTGATCCCACTTATCTCCCTGTCTCCTTGAATCTGACTTCTGCTGTTGCAACCTCCCCCAAAAAGGTTCTTTATTTTTATATAATCTCATTAACTGCATTATTATATCATAAACTGAGGGAATGGGTCAACAGTAGAGCACTGCCCAATCATGTGCTAGTTTCAGTCTCCAGCAAGGTGCATGTATGGGGAAGGGAGGAGAGTCCTTCCTGGCCCATAGTTTTTAGTATCTATTGACTGAGCTTGAAATGGTATTCTGAATTTCCAGAATATTCATCTTACTGTCTATCTTATTTATCTACCTATTTTTTTTTTTATTTTCAGGGTCTCACTGTATAGCCCTGGCTAGCCTAGAATTTACAGAGACCTTCTTGCCATTAATCCTGATTGCTAGGATTAAAAGGTGTATACCACAACACCCAGCATTTTACAGTTTTTTTTGATTGTATATATTCATGGTATCTAGAAGTTCTTTAGATTTTTTTCTTAGTATTTTTTGATAAGGTTTTGCTGAGTTGTCCAAGCTGGCTGTGATTTTACAGGTCTTAGGATTTCCGATGTAAGCCACCACACTTAGTTTTGAGATTTTTGGGGGACGGGTAGATACTGAGAAAGGAACTTACTACCAGTCTTTGAATTCCTTCCTAGGTAGCTGCGGATGGCCTTGAATGGATTTGGATGATGCTCATGACTCCACCTTTCAATGCTGTGATTATATATGTGAACCATGATGCCCAGTTTAGAATATATATATATATATATATATATATATATATATATATATGGTTATTCAGCCTTTAACAGCTGAACCATCTCTCCAGCCCAGACTTTTTAAATTTAAAGACGAGATGTCATAGAAGAGATAAAATATACATTAATGAATGCACAAAATCAATAAATTCTAGAAATCACTACCAGCAGAAGGAATCAAATCCTTTGGAGTGGAGGTGACATTTGATTTGGAAGCCTGTATTTTGTTGGGGGATAATGGGCAGATAGAAATACTAGTTTCAGTCCCCAGCAAAGTGCTTGCCAGGGCATGGGGAGAAAGTTTTCCCTGGCCCAGATCTCAGTACCTTAAATTTTGTCAACTATATAGTTACACTGAATTAATTTCTGCCATTTTTTTTTTATTGAGATGGAGGCCTCATATGACCTAGAGTGATCGTGAACCCACTATGTAACTAAGACTGGGCTTTAACTCCTAATCTTTTTTTTTGTTTGTTTGTTTTTTCAAGACAGGGTTTCTCTGTGGCTTTGGAGCCTGTCCTGGAACTAGCTCTGTAGACCAGGCTGGCCTCGAACTCACAGAGATCCGCCTGCCTCTGCCTCCCGAGTGCTGGGATTAAAGGGGTGCACCACCATCGCCCGGCTTTAACTCCTAATCTTGACTCTACTCCCAGGTGCTGGGATTATAAGTATGTGCCACCATGCTTGGTAGTATGGTGTGGACTTTTGCTGTTTTTATTTATTTATTCATTTAGTCATTCGTTCATTTTGTTTTATCAAGACAGAGTTTTTCTGTGTAGCCTTGGCTGTCCTGGAACTCACTTTGCACACCAGATAGACCTCAAACTCAGAGATTCTCAAGCCTCTGCCTCCCAAGTGCTGGGATTAAAGGTGTGCTCTACCACCGCCTGGCTGTTTCTTTTAATTTTATTATGATTTTGATGTGCATTGGTGTTTTGCCTGCATGTATGTCTTGTGTGAGGGTGTTGGATTTTGGAGTTACAGACAGTTGTAAGCTGCCCTGTGTGGGTACTGGGAACTGAACTTGGGTCCTCTGGAAGGTTGGTCAGTGCTCCTAACTGCTGAGCCATCTCTCCAGCCCCAAGAATTTTATTTTTTTAAATTATGTGTGTGTGGCCGGGCAGTGGTGGCGCACACCTTTAATCCCAGCACTCGGGAGGCAGAGACAGGCGGATCGCTGAGTTCGAGGCCAGCCTGGTCTACAAGAGCTAGTTCCAGGACAGGCTCTAGAAATTACAGGGAAACCCTGTCTTGAAAAACCAAAAAAAAAAAAAAAAAAAAAAAAATTTATGTGTGTGTATATCTGTGTGCTAGTATCAGGATGTGAGTGCAGGTGCCCAAGGATGCCAGAGGTATTGGTTCCCGGCAGCTGGTGTTACAGGTGGTTGTGAGCCACCAAATGTGTCTAAAGAACTGAACTTGGTCTTCTGGAAGACTCTTAACTGCTTAGTGCTCTCCAGCCCCTTTCACTGTGTTTAAAATATATGCCTTTCTATTGCTATTTTTCAGACCCAAGCACAGTTGTTTGCTTGTAAGGCATTTACCAATATACAGACATATTTCCTCCTTCAATTTGTGGTTTATATTGTAGCAAATTCAGTTTAAAAGGTCTTGCTATATTGAAGATATGTGCATTTATTTCTTGTCCAAGTTAAATCAGTAAATAAAGGAATTAGTAGTGGTTGTGTCTTACAGGGAAAAAAAAACCCTGCGAAATGGGTTGTTACTGGCTGATGGACTTCCCAGACAGTTAACTTCTAAGAACTGTGTGATTAGCAGCTGGGCCTGATAGTGCAAGCCTATAATACTGGCTTCTCGGGAGAATCAAAAGTTCAAGGCCTGCCAGGACTCTATAGTGGGTTCAAGGTCAACCTGGGCAATTTAGTAAGACTCAAACTAAGTAAAAGAGTGTCTATGGAGACTGTAGTGAAAATGCATGCATTGGGTTCTGGGTTCAGGCCCATAGCACCAGGAAACAACCACAGTCCTGGGTGTTTAAAGGTCCTGTGTTCAGTACCCCGGAATCGTAAAGTCCTCAGGTGTATACATACACCCACACATTATATAATGACAGATTTGTGCCGGGAATTGAAAGTGTATATGGGTCTACTTTTCTAAAGCACATACTTCCTCACCCCTAGTAACTTTCTGTGCTTGGTTTAAAAAAATCCTGTTTTTTTCCATCCTGAGCAGTGTATTAGGAAGGTGGGCTACAGTTCTGTGTGAACGTGGATTTGTGCTACTGCAGTGATGTCTCATAGCTGGAACTAAAGTGCAAGTGGGGCATGTGTTTTCTTTTTCTTTTTGTTCAGTGGAAACAGGTTCTCATGTAGCCCAGACTGCCTTGAACTTGTGTAGCTGAGGATAACTTTCATCTTCTGATCCTTTCTGCTTCTACCTCCCAAGTGCTGGGATTACAAGCATGTAGCATAATGCATAGACTTAAAACATATATTTTCACTTGATTGTGTTAAGAAAGATGGAAGAAAGAAAATGAGAATATTATGTGTAGGCTTTAGCATTAGATTAGGTTCTGTAACGTGAACATTGATTCTAACATCTTCTAAGCCTGTTTCTTCAGCTGTAAAATTGTAGTAAAATGAGTTTTAAGCATTAAGTTAATATTTGCTACATGAATACTTAATAAAGTTTTTCTGTGTAATTTTTCTTTACCCTCATAACATTGGTAAGTCACAGTAATGAAGAAGTTTAATTAAAATATGCATGTTTTTTAAATATGTCTCATTTCAGGCTGATGGAACTAGCTCTGTTCCCCTAATTAATTCTTAGTCACAAGAGAGAGAGGGATTCAGTAGAGAATGTGGTAGCCTTAAAAACTCAGACCTGTTGCTGTGTGCAAGCTGCTTAGGGACTTTGCCTTACTATGCTGGAAGAGCAGGGGGATGGGCCACTTTGAGGGTGACAGATGTGTCCCCTGCTCCAGCACCAGGTGCAGCCATTGTTCTGGCTGGTCTCTTCATCCCTCCTGTCTGTTACTCTGCTCTTTGTAGCTCATTGTTTCTGAAGGAAATTAGCATTAAATCCATCTGAAACCCCCATGTCCCTCAACTGCAGGTGACTGTTACTGGCCCCAGCTGCCACCCTTGCGCTTGATTACTTCCATATGGGGCTGTGCAAAGGCGTAGTAGTCATTTATTGATTTCTGCCACAAGCTCCCGCCTCAAACCATAATAACCTGAAATCTATTAGGCCCCCAATAGGCTGTAGCTCAATTGGCAACTACAACTGTGTTGAACATTTTACAAGCAAAATTAATTATGCCCTTTTTTTCCCTTCTTAGCCACCTCCTTCCTAAATGTCAGGTGGAGAAAAACCTTCGTTGTCATAGTGAAGTAGTAATTTGAGCTTTCTGCGTATGAGTAGTGGAGCTTTAAGAGTTTGGATGGACTTATCTAGAAAATTATAGCCACTATTTTATATACTTCAATCACACCTATAGTGTCCAGTCAAGCCATAGCATAATAAGTTCTTAGGGTAGAGATGGGAAGAGGCACAATTTTTTTATCCCCTGCTTTATAAAATTATTTGGAGTGTTCAGTATGTTAAAGAAAAAGGTGGGAGGGCTAGTTTAAATGGTTGATTGAAAACTATATGCAAACCATATTAGCTAAATCCTTGGATTTGTGTATTATTTCCTTGTTTGTACTCTGGGTCTAGTTTACTTCAAATATTACAGCAAGATGGTTAATGTCCTAGACTTCCTTTATCGTTAAATCTGTGTGTTTCATTTTGAGTCTTGTTACGAACTGATTGTAGTGGAGTGGTGACATTGCCTGAGACCCTAGATTTTAGGAGGCAAAAGGATGCCAGGCAGCTTGAGGCCAGCCTCACAGTAAGTCCAAGGCTCGCTTGCCTGTCAGAACAAGTGCTGGAAGATTTGTTAAAAGGTGAATTGGAGATTAAAAACCCCAAATCTAATTTTAAGGACAGTTTGAAGTTGCTTTTGGCTTCCAATTATTATGTTGATTTTGGCAAAGCTAATACCACACCAACGAAGAGTATCCTAATAGCCTGTACAGTTTCAAAGCCTTTGAAGTCAAGGAGTTGGCTGATTTGAATGGTGAGTGCTTACTTTTGCAGCTCAGATTTTACTACGAAATCCTTATTTTTATAATTATTATAACAGATTATTTAATAAGTCTAACATTTAAAGTGACAGCTCTATTTAAAGTTCGTATGTGAAAATATGGCACATAGGACCATTTCTGTTGACGTGTGTGTGTGTGTGTGTGTGTGTGTATAGTTAGTTTGTTTTGTTTGTTTTTGAGACAGGGTTTCTCTGAGTAACAGTCCTGGCTGGAGGATATATCTTTTTACCTTTCTGTTCTGTTTCTTTTGGAGTTTAAAGAGGTGTAAGATTTGAAAAACTCTTGGCAACCAGCGCTTTACCTGGGAACTTCTCCAGGTAACGTGGACTGATTACACTTAGAATAGGTTAGTGTTTTGAGAGCTTTGAAATCTGCTTTATCATTTTGGGATTTTGCTTAGTTTATTTTGAGACAGGGTCTCAACAATGTTCTGTTGTTGTGAAGAGAAACCATGACCTTGGCAACTCTTAGAAAGGAAAACATTTAATTGGGACTGGCTTACAGTTTCAGGGTTATTCATTGTCATCGTGTTGGGGAGCATGGGTGCCAGAGCTGTAAGATCTGAAGGCAGAGAAAGATGCAGGATCTGGTGTGGACTTTAAACTTTAAAACGCACACTTCCTCTAACAAGGCAACACCTCCCAAACTTTTTCAAGTAGTTCCACTCCCTGGTGACTAAATCATTCAAATTAAAAAAACTGGAATGAGAGGTTTTTGTTTTTAAAATTGAAATAAATGCTATTGGCATTAAAGGTGTGTATTATTGCTGCCTGGTCTGTAAGGCTGGCCAGTGTGGTTGTTTTACTTTTCTTATCTTCAGGCAATCTTTGTTTATTAAAATACAAATGAAATGCCAATACAATAAATGCTTTGCTTGCATGTATGCCTGTGTACTACTTGCCTGATGCCCTCAGAGACCAGAAAAGGTTGTCAGATTCACTGGACTTGGGTTACAGATGGTTGTTAGCCATCATGTGGGGCTGGGAATTGAACCCAGGCCCTCTGTAAGATCAGCTAGTGCTCTTAACCGTAAGCCATTTCTCCAGCGCCTTCGCTGTCCTTTTTTCAACCTTTCTGTCTAAAACAACTAAGTGTAACCATACCTGTAAATATTCAGTGTGTAGTTGTTAAGAGCTACAAAATTTGCTTATATATAAACAGATTTATCAGAATGTCTGATACTGTACAATCAGACTGAAAGATCTTACTCTAAAGTTTACACAGAAAAGCAGGAAACTAAAAATTTCTCTAGGATTGTTGCAAAGCAAGACAGCTGGCCATCCTACTAAAAGTGGTATACCACATCCAGTCAGAGTGTCAGACAGACAACATGAACGAATGGTACTAGTAGCTACAGTACTTGGGAGACAGAGGCAGGTCTGATTTTGACGAGTTCCAGATTAGCAAGAGCTAGATGGTGAGGGGCCTGATCAACGAAATGCCTACCAGTCACAAATATATATGCTGCTCTTTCAGAAGACCTGGGTTCAGTTCTCAGTACCTTCCATGCTGGCTCATAACTTTTTGTAATTCTAGTTCCAAGGGATCTAATGCTCTCTCCTGGCCTCCATGGGAATCAGACATGCATGTGGTGTACAGACATACATATAGGCAAAACACTCTCGTACATAAAATAAAAATAGCAAATCTTTTTTTTTTTAAAGAGTGCTCTTTGAACTGTTTTTGGAATTTCAAGGCCATTTCAAAGTGGAAAATGCTTTTTTTTCTAATTTTTTTTAGATTTATTTATATGTATGCAACATTCTGCCTCAATGTATTCCCGCAGGCCAGAGGAGGGCGCCAGATCTCATTACAGATGGCTGTGAGCCACCATGTGGTTGCTGGGAATTGAACTCAGGACCTCTGGAAGAGCAGCCAGTGCTCTTAACCTCTGAGCCGTCTCTCCAGCCCCTGGAAAATGCTTTTAAGCCAGGAGAGATAGTGTACCCTGCTAACGCTAGCACTTGGTGACAAAAGTGTGAGTTTGATGCCAACCTGGGATACATACTGAGATTTTTTTTTTGTTTAAAAAAAAATTTAAGTTGTTCTCAAAACAACTTATAAAATTGCTTTTAAGTTGGAGTATAAGCTAGATGTGGTGGTGCATGCCTTTAATTCTAGCACAGAGGAGGCAGTGGGATCTGAGTTTGAGGCTAGCCTGGTCTACATGAGGTCCAGGACAGCCAGGGTTATATAGAGAGAGACCTGTCCCCCCATAAACAAAGAAAGAAAGAAAGAAAGAAATGGTGCAGTTGATAGCATGCACAAAGCCCAAGGTTCAGTTTCCGGCAGTTTATAAACTGGCATTACAGGAGCATGTCTATAATTCTAGCATTTTGGAGATGAAGGTAGAAGGATCAGTTCAATATTTACCATGGCTATCTGCATAGGAAGATGGAGACCAGCCTGGAATACCATGAGGTGTCCTGCCTTTAAATATAAACAGTGTAGATCAATAGATGGCTATCACAATAACAACAAATCCAGGGTGTGATACTCAGAGGTCAGTTTATAGCTGTCTGTTAGTCTAAATTTCATTGAAGAAATCTAGTAGATATCAGAAGGAAGACTATTCCAGGGCAGAGGGTAAATTATGGGAATAAGTTTGGTATGTTCAAAGAAAAGAAAATGTTCAGTATAGTTACAATGTTGTAGTGAAGAAATGAGAGTCAAAATGAATATAAAGGGAAGGTAGATCTTAAAAGAACTTTGTTTCTTATTTCTTTGTATTATTTTTAGGTAAGTCCTAACTGAACCCACGCTGGATGGGATGGATGGCTCTTAATTCATGGCAGTCTACCTAATTCCTTTGAGAAGCTTTGTAATCTGGGATGAGGAATCTGGATTCTTTTTCTGAGTGCTGGATAAACCGTGAAAGAATGATACATGTGGGGATGGTAGGGTCTGGCTTATGTATATGGAGCTCTCTGCCCCTGTGGTGTGGGGAAAGAACTGTGGAAAAGCCTGATTAGAAGCAAGGCTTGAACTCAGTTCACATCAGTGAAAGATACCAGAGTGGGTTTAGTCTCCCCCCCCCTCTGCCTGCCTCCCTCCCCCCCTCTCTGCCTGCCTCCCTCCCTCCCTCCCTCCCTCCCTCCCTCTCATAATGGGCAGGTTTGTCCTTGGTTTTATTCATTCACTTAGTCACTTAAATATCATATGTGTTCACTTTGTGCCAGGCATTATTCTAGATTTTGGACTAAATTAGTGGACAGAACAAAGCTCTTGCCCTGTAGGAGTTCAATCCTAGTGGGTAAGACACAGACAATGAAGATAAATAATATACATATTCTAAAAAATGCCTGTGTTTAAAGTGGTTTCTGATTATAAAGTTATAAAAATGAAAGTGCTAAGGAGAAAGGAGTTAAGGAAAATTCAAAGTAAGTTATAGAAGGTGTAGAGGGTTGTTCTGCTGGGAACTGTTGACTCAGGTTGGAGGATGCCGAGTATAATGTGGCACTTGTGCTTCCTACCTTTGACAACATTCTTCAAATTGAAGGTGATAGTGTTCATCTGTTAGAGCATAGCCAGGCAGTCACCAGCAAATGGCAACAGGATTTGGACCAAGGTTTAAAGAAGCAGACAGATGTTGGTTAAGCTGGTGGAAAGAAGCCTATAAAACACTCGTACAAAGTAGGATACCGAATTGAGCTTTACCATATAGCCCAGGCTGGCCTCAAACTCACTGTCAGCATTCTGTGCACTAAAATTATATGTGGGCAATACCACACTTCTTAGTTGGTGGACTAATTTGATAACAAAAACTGGTTCTTCATAAAAAACAATTTATTACAAGATCTTTCTGCTTTCAATGTTTGCCATATTCAAGTTTTTTTTTTTTTTTTTTTTTTTTTTTTTTTTTGGTTTTTCGAGACAGGGTTTCTCTGTGGCTTTGGAGCCTGTCCTGGAACTAGCTCTGTAGACCAGGCTGATCTCAAACTCACAGAGATCCACCTGCCTCTGCCTCCCGAGTGCTGGGATTAAAGGCGTGCGCCACCATCGCCCGGCTCAAGGGTTTTGAGGAACTTAAAAAGTAGGACTAAAAAGACATTTCTTTTTTACATTAGTGAAACATTATTTTGTTGTGTTTGTGTGGGTGCATGCATGTCACCACCTGCATTTGGAGATCAGAAAACAACACTAGGTATTGATACTCCCTTTCTTTGCACCATGTAGATCCCAGGGATTGAACTGAGGTTGTCAGATATGGAAGTTGCTCTTATCCACTGAGCCATATCATTGGCCCAAAAAGACAACCTTAAAAACTGTCAGAAGCAGGGAGCGGAGAAAAATATATAGCTCAATAAAAGCAATAAAAAAGAATGATATCTTAGTAACACACTCACACACACACACACACACACACACACACACCTGTCAAAAAACAGACATTTAGCCAGGTGGTGATAGCGCACGCCTTTAATACCAGCACTTGGGAGGCAGAGGTAGGTGGATCTCTGAGGCCAGCCTGGTCTACAAGAGCTAGTCCCAGGACAGGCTCCAAAGCTACAGAGAAACCCTGTCTCAAAAAATGAAAACCAAAAACAAACAAACAAACAAAAACAAAAACAGGCATTTAATCCTGGAACTGGGAATTGAACCCAGGTCCTCTGGAGAGAGCAGCTAGTGCTCTTAACTGCCGAGCCATCTCTCCAACCCCTTATAAATTTTTAAAATGTAATTAACTTATGTATCTTATGTATATGGGTGTTTTGTCTGCATTTAAGAATACCAGAAAAGGGCATCAGATCTCATGGGACTACAGTGAGAGACAGTTGTGAGCTGCCATATGGGTGCTGGGAATTTAGACATCTGGAAGAGCAGCCTTAACCCTTAACTGCTAAGCTGTTTCTCCAGCCCCCTGGTCAATCAGTTAGTTAATTAATCTTTGGTTTTTCGAGACAGGGTTTCTTTGTGTAGCCATGGCTATCCTGGACTAGCTCTGTAGATCAGGCTAGCCTGGAACTCATGGAGATCCACTTGCCTCTACCTCCTAAGGACTGTGATTAAAGGTGTGCGCTACCACCACTAGCTTTTATTTCTTGTCTTATTTCATTTTTTTGAGGTTCTCACTGTATATAGCCTTGGCTGGCGTGGTATTCATAGAAATCTGCTGCCTCTGCCTCTTGAGAGTTGGGATTAAAGACGCCACCTGTGATTCCTTTCCCATGATTTTAAGTGTGGTGGGCACTTTGAGCTTTCTAAATGAAGTTAGACAAATAAACTTCGATACTGTACATGTTTTATTAGACACTTGGGGTGGCAAAATTATTTCTGAAATAATTCTGGCGACCTCATTTTCATTTTTATCTGTAGGACAAAAAAAGTAAACTTCTTTTCTTTCAGCAGACCATATGGTGTTTGCACAGACTGCTCTGTGAGGTAGCTGTGTTATTTTTCTTTCAGAATAAAATGCTTTACCTGATGCCAGTGTTCTGGAACATTTATTTTCTAGTCATCAGAATGTGCAGTATTATTCTAATCATTCTATTTTTTCTTTGCTTCCCCCACACCTCCTCAGGGTGTCATGTATTCTAGGTTAGCCTAGAACTTTCTCAAGCTTAAAATGACCTTGAACTTCTGACTTTCCTCTTTCTGTTTTTGAGTGCTGGGATTACAGTTATCTATCACACACATAATTTTATGAATTACTAAGGGTGTAACCCAGGGCTTCGTGTATTTTAGGCCTAACACTCTACCAGATAAACCATCCTCCCCACCCTACCAAAGCTGTTGGCTGTTCTTGTTTTTGAGCCGGTCTTACTATGTGTCCAAGACTGACCTGGAACTCACTACGTGGACCAAGTTGACCTTGGACTCATAGAGATTGACCTTCCTCACTCTCTTGAATGCTGGGATTAAAGGCAAGACATGCCATATCACTCTTAGTTGTATTTTTTTCCTGAATTCTTCATTTAATGTTTGTAGTGCTTAACCCTAATTTTATATGAGCTTTTAAAGTTTTTCTTCATTTACTAATTTTTATTAGAGACTGGACGTCTAGCGCAGATAGGATTAAAGGTGTAAGCCACCACTGCCCTTCTCTGTTTCTCTTTTAGACTGATTCCCCACCCAGGGGAATTGTGTAGCCCAGGATGGCCTTGAACTCCTGATCTTTTCTGCTTCGTCTTTTGGAATGCTTGCTGGAATCAAAGTGTGTGCTGCTACTGCTTGACCTCTATGGTTAACTAGTGACTAGCTCCAGAAACAAAGTATCACCACACAGGGGTTCTCAAGATTGATTGATTGGTTGATTGATTGATTGATTGATTGATTGATTGATTGATTTTGTATACAGTGTTCTGCCTGCAGGCCAGAAGAGGGCACCAGATCTTATCATAGATGGTTATGAGCCACTGTGTGGTTTTGCTGGAACTTGAACTCAGGACCCCCAGAAGAACAGCCAGTGCACTCAGCCATCTCTCCAGCCCCCCATACAGGGGTTCTTAAGAGGTGCTGGAAGTGCAATGCAGTGTGGACAGATTTAGTTTAAGGTGCAGTTGGAACATGTAGGATTAATGAAAGAGGTGCTGTTTGGATTGGATCTTAAAGCAGGGATTTTTGAAGTGCTGAGACAGGGAAGGCAAGGCATAGAGAGCACAACCTTTTTTTTTTTTAAATATAGCAGAGTTTTTGTATTTAATTTTGTGTGTATGAGTTTTGCCTGCCTTTATGTCTGTGTAGTCTGTGCATGCCTGGTGAATTGGTGTTATAGACAATTGAGTTACTCTGTGGGTGCTGGGAACCAAACTTGGATGGATCCTCTGCAGGAACAGCAAGTGTTCTTAATCAACGAGCCATCTCTCAAGCTCCCAAAGATCTCCTTTCAAACTAATAGGTATTGGTACTTACATGTTTACTCTGATAGGATAGGTGGCTATTTGATCTGCCAAAGTGCCCATCTACCTTCCATTTATGTTGTTTGGATTCAGTCCCTGCTATATTATAGCCTCATATTTACATTGTGCTTTTAATCTGGCAAAGCTTTTTAATCCCATAAAGTCCCCTCAGGGGCAGGAAGTAAAGCCAGGTTGTAATATTTTTATAGAGGAGAAAACTGAGACATCCTTATCCTATCATCATTTTAGTTCTTAGATAAGGTCGTTTTCCATAGTGTGACCGCTAAGAGTGCTCTCCAGTAGGAAGAGCCTCCTTCAGTTATTTGGATAGCCCTGAGTGCCACCTGAGGCAGCTTTTACCAGGAGTGCCTGGCAAGGCAGGCAGCATGGTTGCTGATCACAGAGCTAACAGCCTGACATCTGCAAGCTGCATCTGCACTACAGTCTATCTATATTTCTGCTTGCATTTGTGAAGAATCACAGAATCTGGAAGACTGTAAGTTAACCACTCCAAACTTGGAAGTTTGCTCTGTGTGTGGGAGTATTCTGTACTTTGGAGAGCTGTCCATGAAATCTCATAGTTGGTACTGTTCTCTCAGTTCATTTATTGCAATCTTTAGTTTATCATTCCTATGCCAATTTTAGTTTAATGTCAAAATAAGATTGAGCTATCATGATAGATGAATTGAGTGGGTGCTAATTGTGCCACTGAAGTGTCTGCCAAAGACAATTTTCTCTATCTGGTTTTGTTCTTCTGTTCTTTAGCCTAGAACAGGCTAACATATAATACCTGGTTATATTTCAGTGTTTTACTGAGCAGGGTTGCCTGTTGACCTTTGCCTTTTCACGTAAGACAGGCTCTCAATAACTAACCCGTCCTGGGTCCTGGCCTCCTGTTCATGGTGACATTTGTCCTGCTTCATTCTCCCAAGTGCCATGATTAGAGGTGCAAACCATCATTCCAGGCTGTGTGGTTTGTTTATTTATACTTTAGAGACAAGATTGTGCCTTGTATACCTCTGGTAGCTTGGTAACCAAGCAACTATGTAGTCGTATTGAGCTCTAGGCAGGCAGTGTTTCTTTCTGATTCTGGGTTTCCTGGCATGTGCCACTACATTGGGTTTATGCAGCCCTAGAGATTGAACCTGGGACTTTGTGCATACCAAACCAAGCAAGTTCTGTACCAACCGATCATATTCCAGGTGTAGTGTCTTTGTTAACTATGCCTTAAGGCACATCTGTTGCTAATTCTAAAGCCAGCCTGTTAATTTGTTAAGGGTGAGAAGCCTTTTTGATTGTCAGTGAAGACATAACTGGCCTCTTTTCCCATATCTACTTCTATCCTTCTGGCTTTCTAGGGTCTGTGTCAGCTGTAGACTGCACTTACCGTCATGTTTGTCCCTTTGCGCTGTCACCAGTGTTATTTCTCTTAAAGTCTTAGTCAAAGTGTACAAACTTCATTGAGTCTTAGAATAATTTTCTCCTTATTGTTGTTTTGTTTTTGAGACAGGTTCTCACTATGTAGTCTTGCTTGTCCTGGAATTCAATCTGTAGATCAGGCTGGTCTAGTACTCAGAAAGCTCTCCCTGAGTCAGCTTCCTGAGTGCTAGGATTAAAGGCTTATTTATACCTCTCAACTTAGATGCCTTTTGTTACAGTTGTAGGCTCTAAGTACTGCAAACTATCACTCAGTCATATAATGCTGAATATAACTTACCATTTCTGTGCTTTAGTTTTTGGTTAAGTTGTAAAGAATTGGATACAGTGCTGTACACCTGTTATTCCAGCACTTGGTGGGCAGAGGCAGTATACTTACTGATCAGGGGTTCAAGGCTGGGCTCAGGTATATAGGTTAGCATATAAGAACCAATAAATAAAGGAAAAAGGAGAGGAAATTATATTGTTTGTTTTTTTTAAGACAGGGTTTCTCTAGGTTTGGAGTGTGTCCTAGAATTCGCTCTGTAGACCAGGCTGGCCTCGAACTCACAGAGATCTGCCTGCTTCTGCCTCCTGAGTGCTGGGATTAAAGGCGTGAGCCACCACTGCCCAGCCATTTTTTTTTGTTTTTGTTTTTGTTTTTGTTTTTAAGACAAGACTGTCCTGGAAGGAATTCTGTAGATGGAAGCTGGCATTGGAATTCAGAGATCTGCTGCCTATGCTTCCTGAATGTTGAGATTTAAAAAAACATGCATCACCAAAAAGTATTTTTTAGGGATTTCTGTATGATTGAGCCATTTTTCAACGAGTAATGGAGTCAGTTTTGTTTTTGTTTTGGTAGTAGTACTTTAGTTTTTTTTTTAAATAGCTTCACCCCCAGTAGTCACATTGGAGTCAAATCTATGGAAAAAGACATTTCGAGTCTAAAGTTTAATGTGAAAACGAGATGAAGTGTTTCCACATATTTGTTGGAAGAACCATTGCTGACAATGGCGTTTCTTAAAGAGCCCCTGTATTCATTGGTCCTGCCCCTATCCCCAGCATGTGTAGTCCATCCTGCAAGCTTTCAGAGCTGTTGTAGTGTGCAGTGTTCCACAGGCTGTAACAACTCCCTGCTTGTAATGCCTGGAGCTGTCTGTCATCCAAGGAGGCCAAACACATGGTGCTGCACTGCATTTCCAGATGTCCTTCCCTCTGTTTGGGTGACTTGGAGCTAAGAGAGGGTGTTTGCTCTTGAATAGGAGAAAAAAATGTTCCTTTGGCATAAGGCCCACCCTGGCATGATTCCCACATCTGCTGTTTATTAGAAGTGAATGCTGGTCAGTCAGGATGTCAGAGTGCTGGTCTGATTATCAGGCCAGCCTTCAAGATGAAATAGGGCAGCAAAGCTAAAGGGTGGCTTAGCGAGCTCTGAAGAAAATCCGAAAGAAGACCTTTTATACATTGGTGTAGATAGCCTGGGTGCTTTCCAGGGATTAGTCAAAATGTCTACACATAGAAACTGTCCTTAGGAAGGAAGGCAGGGGAATGTGCGGTGGAAACCTTGTGTAATGCTTTTTAGAAATACATCATTAAAATGCATAGGCATCATATGTCCAAATACGGGCTTTTTTTCCCTTTGGTTTTATGAGACAGGGTTTTTGTTATTTTTTAACATTTATTTTTTAAAAATTTATTTTATGTGTATTTTGCCTGTATGTATATTATTGTATTGTGTATAGTGCCAGTGTATGCCAGAAAGGGGCATTGAATGTCCTGGAACTGGAGTTACAGACTGTTGAAAGCTGCCATGTTGAAAGGGTACTGGCAACTGAGCCTGGGTGAGACAACCCTCCAGCATCACTATTTTATTTGTTTGTTGGCTTTTTTTTTAAATATTTATTTATTAAGTATACAATATTCTGTCTGTGTGTATGCCCGCAGGCCAGAAGAGGGCACCAGACCCCATTACAGATGGTTGTGAGCCACCATGTGGTTGCTGGGAATTGAACTCAGGACCTTTGGAAGAGCAGGCACTGCTCTTAACCTCTGAGCCATCTCTCCAGCCCTGTTTGTTGGCTTTTTGAGACAGGGTTTTTCTGTGTTGTCCTGACTGCCCTGGAACTCTAGTCCAGGTTGGCCTCAAACTCTCAGAGAGCCACCTGCCTCTGCTTCCCGAGTGCTGGGATGAAAGGCGTGCACCATCACTGCCCAGCTGGTTTGTTTTCTTAATAATATATTTTGAAAGTAGAAAACTGTTTCAGACAGCCATGAAAGCACATACTTATAGTTCCAGTGGATGCAAGAGGATTGCGTTTAGGGCCAGCTTGTATTCGATAGTGAGTTAAGGCCTGTTTAAATTTTTCCCACACCCCACAAAAAAAGAAAGCTTTCATTTTTATAGTTTGGTTTGGCCATTTAAATTTTTTGATAGTTTGTTTAAAGTTATTATTATTATTTTCAAGTTAGGGTTTCTCTGTGTAACCCTGGCTGTCCTGGAACTCAGTTTGTAGACCAGGCTGGCCTTCAACTCACAGAGATCTGCCTGTCTCTATCCCCCAAATGCTGGAATTAAAGGTATGCGTCACCACCACCACCACCCAGCTAAAATTATTATTTTTAAAGATGTATTTATGAATGTCTTGCCTGCATGTGTGTATGCACACCACTTTAATGCCTGATACCCACAGAGGTCAGAAGAGAGTTCTGGATCTCCTAGAACTGAAGTTACTGATGGTGTGAGCCACCATGTAGATGCTGGTAATCAAACCCCAGTCCCCTGCAAGAGCAATAAGTGCTCTAAACCATTGAGTCTTCTTCTCTCCAGCCCCTAGAAGTTATGAATATTATTTGATTTACATATCTGAGTGCATTCTGGGACTCATACTCAGGTTGATTAAGCTTGCACAGTAGGTGCTTCTTCTACCTGTTTGCCATATAAATGGTCCTGATTTGGCTGTTATAAGACCTGAATATTTCATTTAATGTGAGTTCTTGAAGATAATCTGGTTTGTGTGTTTGTGTGTGGCTGTTGTAACTGTTTGTTTTTAAGGGCTACAGAGTTTAGCCCCAGTTGGGCTTTGAACTTGAGATTCTTCTGCCTCAGCCCCTTTAATACAAAGGTTATAGGCATGAACCATACCCAACTTTCCTATTTAGTTTTTTTAAAATGTTTTTGTGGTTCTGGATGTTAGTCAGTAAGTCATTTTATGTATGTTTATAGAGTATTTTTTCACATTAATATAAACATCTTGGTGTATATCATTCACCTCCCTAAAATATAGAGCTGCTCTTGAATTTTAATTTTTTCTTTTCTTTTTTTAATAACATAACTGGAGTTATATATATATTTTGGTTTTTCGAGACAGGGTTTCCCTGTAGTTTCTAGAGCCTGTCCTGGAGCTAGCTCTTGTAGACCAGGCTGGCCTCGAACTCAGAGATCCGCCTGCCTCTTCCTCCCGAGTGCTGGGATTTGGAGTTATATATTTTAGGTAGTTTAATGAAGAAGTTCCAAAGTTTTAAATTTTCTAGTTTAAATTGGGTGTGTAAGAGGTCAGTCATTGTAGTTTAATTTAATTAATTAATTTATTTTTACTCTTTGGAGGCCTGTTACCCGGCTCCCAAATAAGTACACGGAGACTTATTCTTACTCATGCATGTCCAGCCTTAGCTTGACTTATTTCTAGCTAGCTTTTCTTAAATTATCCCATCTACCGTTAGCCTTTGGGCTTTCTCTATTCTATATATCTTTTTTCCCTCTTACTGCATGGCTGATTGTATGACTGGGTGGCTGGACCCTGGCATTCTCCTCTCCTTTTCTCTCACCTCCTGTCTTCTTTTATTTTTTCTCTGCCTGGTAGCTCTGCCTAACCCTCTCTTGTCTAACTATTAGCTGCTCAGCTCTTATTACATCATTCAGGTGTTTTAGGAAGGCACAGTAACAATTGCAATACCCCGGGCAAATGTGGTGCAAGCCTTTAATCCCAGCACTCAGAAGGCAGAGGCAGGCAGATTTCTGTAAATTCAAGACCAGTTTGGTCTACAGAGTGAATTCTAGGACAGCCAAGGCTACACAGAGAAACTCTATCTCGGGGAAAAAAGAAAAGAAAAGCAGCACATATTTGCATCATTAAACTAATATTCCATATCATAAACGAATGTAACACATCTTAGAATAACGTCCCACCACATGTTACTGTAGCACAGCCCTTTAATTCAGAACTCCAATGTCTGGGGCAGAATTGTGAGCTTGAGGCCAGCCTGGGCTACATGAGACTCTTGTCTTCAAAAACATTAAAATAAAATAAAAAGAGGGTTTAAGATTATCTAAATTCACTTTAAAAAGTAAAGAAGCTGAGCATGGTGGTGCTGCATGCCTTTAATCCCAGCACTCAGGAATAGGCAAACAGATTTCTGAGTTTGAGACCAATTTGGTCTACAGAGCAAGTTCCAGGACAGCCAGGGTTACACAGATAAGCCCTGTCTAGAACCGGGGGGAAAAAGTCTTTTCAGGTCCAGGCATAGTCCAGCGATCAGAAAACAGAGGCAGATGGACCTCTGTGAATTTGAAGTCATCAGGGATGCCCTCACTTCCTCTCACCAAATAAAAAAAATTTGTGCCCAGGCGGTAGACAGTAATTCTAGGTACGTAAGAAGTTGAGGCAGGAGGATTGGAATTCCTAAGCTAGCACAGGCAATTTAGTAAGACCTGGTTTCAAATGAATTAAAATGGGCTGAGGGCCAGGCGAAGGTGGCGCAGTAAGAGCTACACAGAGAAACCCAGCCTTGAAAAACCAAAAAGTGTGGGGGAAAGGCTTGTGATGTTAGTTTTGTGGTGATGCTTGCATAACAGGAGGTCCTGTTTTCATCCCTTAGCATTGCAAAGTCACTTCTAAGTAGTTCTTTCCATGGGTTTTATGCTTGTGATTGGTATTGTAAAGCATGTGGATAGGTTCTTTATGTTGTTGTTTTCTTTTGTTTTGCTTTAATCTCAAGGAAATAGAGGTGTTGCCCTGTGTTTTAGAATTTACATTTGGTAGTGGCACAAACAGCTGTCACACTGCATAATTGTCACTTCATTATGAAAATTACTGTTGCTCACTAATCTATAGGTATAAATCTGGATTTTTAACTACATGTGATCTGGAAAAATTATTTCTCGAAAGAGTTTATGCTGGGTAGGCCACCTGCTCTTTACTCCCAAATCCAGAATGAAAAGTTAGCCATAGCATTTGCAAACCTATCATTTAAGATGTGTATAGGAAGGTGAGCTGTGTGGAGGTATAAAATATATAGACATTCTCTTCTTTTAATGGAAAGGAATCTTAGTTTTCAAGGGTAGTTGTAACTTAAAACAGTATTGGAATGATAAAACACACATCTGTGGCTAGACCTAGAGAGTTTGAAGCCAGCCTCAGTTATGGAGTAAGACCCTGATGCAAAAAAGAAAAAGAAAAAAGAAACAAAAAGGCCAGAAACCTGCTTTGATTGCACTTAGATTCATCCTGCCTTGTGTTGTTGTTGTTGTACCTAGTCTGCTTCAGTATAACTCATGGCAGGAGGACTAGAGGTTGAGACAGGATTTTATTGTGTGACCTGGGCTTCCTGACTGTTGGGATCATGGGCATGAGCCACTGTGCCAGCGCATCAGTTCGTTTATCTCTAACCATCTAGGTATATATCATCAAGTACTTGAGCTGGGATTGTCTTTGTGTTATCCTTAGTACTTAGTACAGTGCTTAGGTCATGCTAGCCTTTAAACGAACTTAGATAAAGTTATAGATAGGGACACGGCTGCAGTCCTGAAGAAGGACCAACTACCTTGTAGGTAGAACAACTTTGTACTAATGCCTAAATTAAAACAAATGATTTCTCAAAACTAGTAGAGTAGTTATGCCCTAGAATAAAGAGAGCTAGCTAGAAACATATAATAACCTAATAAAAATAATGGCATAGTATGTTGATTCTCCATGGAAATGGTAGGTAACTATGCCTCAACACAGAGAAGGCTTTGCTTTGATGGAATGAGGATTAAGGAGATGTTATAAGATAGTTTCTTTATTTGGTTTGGTTGGGTTTCGTTGTTCTTGGTTTTTTGATTCAGGGTTTCTCTGGGTATCCTTAGACCAGGCTGGCCTCCAACTCACAGAGATTCACCTGCCTCTGCCTCCCTAGTGCTAGCATTAAAGGTACACTACCACATCTGGCTATGTTTTTTTTCTTTTTATAGTGAATCATATTTAGTAAATATTTTTAAATTATTAATTTTTCAGAAATAATTAAATTGCTTTGTATTGTGTACATTCCTCAGTTGTTGATAATTATTTTTAATTATAATTTTCAGTGCCTTCACAACATTGATATACTGTTCCACCATTTAATTAATCATTCCTCAGAGGAATAAATTGCATTTTCCCTTGAGCTATTTTCTTTTTTTTTCTTTTCCTTTTTTAAAAAAAAAAAACAGCTGGAGAGATGGCTCAGCGGTTAAGAGCATTGCCTGCTCTTCCAAAGGTCCTGAGTTCAATTCCCAGCAACCATATGGTAGCTCACAACCATCTGTAATGAGGTCTGGTGCCCTCTTCTGGCCTTCAGGCATACACACAGACAGAATATTGTATATATAATAAATAAAAAAACTATCTTTTTTCATTTTACATACCAATCCAAGTTCCCACTCCCTTCCCTCTTTCTGTTGCCTCCACATACCCTCTCATCCCACCCTATCCATCTTCAGAGAGGGTAAGGCACATTGCTTCGGGGACCGTACAGTGCCCTCCCTACTATATATAGTCCGAGCAAGGTATCACCCAAAGAGAATAGGTTCCCAAAAAAGCCAGTACATGCAGTAGGGATAAATCGTGGTGCCACTGCCAGTGCGGCCCTCTCCCCCCCCCCCAGTCTGCCCCAGCCATGCAACTATCAACCACATTCAGAGGGACTAGTTTGGTCCTATGCTGGTTCCTTCCCAGTCCAGCTGGAGTTGGTGAGCTCCCATTAGCTCAGGTAAGCTGTTTCTGTGGGAGAACCCATCATGGTCTTGACCTCTTTGCTTATATTCTCATTCTTCCCACTCTTCAATTGGACTTTGCTCCGATGCCGGTCTCTGCCTCTGTTTCCATCAGTTGCTAGATGAAGGTTCTATGGTGATATTTAAGATATTCATCAGTTTGATTACAATGCAAGTCAAGATCGGGCCCCCTGTCCTCTGTTGCTTAGGGTCTTATCTGGGGGTCATCCTTGTGGATTCCTGGGAATTTCCCTATAGAGCCAGGTTTCTTGCTAACCCTATAATGGCTCCCAAGCTATTTTTTTTCAATAAAGATTTATTTAATTTTAGTTTGTTTTACTTGTATGAGTTTTTTGCTTGCATGCATGTTTTTTATTTTTCTTTTCTTTATTGATTTTTATTGAGCTCTACATTTTTCTCTGCTTCCCTCCCTGTCTCTCCCCCCCTCCCCCCCTTCAACCCTTCCCCAAGGTCCCATGCTCCCAATTTACTCAGGAAATCTTGTCTTTTTCTACTTTCTACTTCCCATGTAGATTAGATCTATGTAAGTCTCTCTTAGTGTCCTCATTGTTGTCTAAATTCTCTTGGGTTGTGGTTTGTAGGCTGGCTTTCTTTGCTTTATGTTTAAAAACCACCTATGAGTGATTACATGTGATAATTGTCTTTCTGTATCTGGGTTACCTCACTCAAAATAATGTTTTCTAGCTCCATCCATTTTCCTGCAAAATTCAAGCTGTCGTTATTTTTTTCTGCTGTGTAGAAATGTACCATTGTGTAAGTGTACCACATTTTCCTCATCCATTCTTCGGTCGAGGGGCATTTAGGTTGTTTCCAGGTTCTGGCTATGACAAACAATGCTGCTATGAACATAGTTGAGCACATGTCCTTGTGGCATGATTGAGCATCCTTTTGGTATTACTGGGTCTTGAGGAAGGTTGTTTCCTAATTTTCTCAGAAATCGCCACACTGACATCCACATGGGTTGTACCAGCTTGCATTCCCACCAGCAATGCAGAAGTGTTCCCGTTACCCCACAACCTCTCCAGCATAAGTTGTCATCAGTGTTTTTGATTTTGGCCATTCTTACAGGTGTAAGATGGAATCTCAGAGTTGTTTTGATTTGCGTTTCTCTGATGACTAAGTATGTTGAACATTTCCTTAAGTGTCTTTCAGCCATTTTAGATTCCTCTGTTGAGAGTTCTCTGTTTAGGTCTGGACTCCATTTTTTTTTTATTGGATTATGTGTTCTTTTGGTGTCCAATTTCTTGAGTTCTTTGTATATTTTGGAGATCAGACCTCTGTCTGATGTGGGGTTGGCAAAGATCTTTTCCCATTCTGTAGGCTGTCGTTTTGTCTTGTTGACCATGTCCTTTGCTTTACAGAAGCTTTTCAGTTTCAGGAGGTCCCATTTATTAATTGTTTCTCTCAGTGTCTGTGCTGCTGGGGTTATATTTAGGAAGTGGTTCCCTGTGCCAATGTGTTCAAGTGTATTTCCCACTTTCTCTTCTATAAGGTTAAGTGTGGCTGGCTTTATGTTGAGGTCTTTGATCCATTTGGACTTGAGTTTTGTGCATAATGATAGATATGGGTCTATTTTCATTCTTTTTGTTTGTTTGTTTTTTGTTTTTTTTGAGACAGGGTTTTTCTGCAGCTTTGGAGCCTGTCCTGGAACTAGCTCTTGTAGACCAGGCTGGCCTCGAACTCACGAAGGCACGCGCCACCACTTCCTGGCTTATTTTCATTCTTCTACATGTTGATATCCAGTTATTCCAGCACCACTGTTAAATATGCTTTCTTTTTTCCATTTGATATTTTTTTGCTTCTTTATCAAATATCAGGTGTTCAAAGATGTATGGATTGATATCTGGGTCTTCGATTCAGTTCCATTGGTCCTCCTGTCTGTTCTTATGCCAATACCAGGCTGTTTTCAGTACTGTAGCTCTGTAGTAGAATTTGAAATCAGGGATTGTGATGCCTTCAGAAGTTCTTCTATTGTACAGGATTGTTTTGGCTATCCTGGGTTTTTTTGCTTTTCCATATGAAGTTGAGTACCATTCTTTTGAGGTCTTTGAAGAATTTTGCTGGGCATTGCGTTGAATCTGTAGATTGCTTTTTGCAAGATTGCCCCGAGCTATTTTCTTAAGGACCAATTCCCAAGGAGTGAGATCATACAGTCAGAAAGAATGAATATTTTGCTGGTAAAAAAAAAAAATTGTTTTTAAAACCCTACTAATTTAATGTTGGTACTTTGAGATATATTTATTTTTGCCTTTTCTTCTGACTATATCAGTAAGTAGATAACGGTACTTAAAGAACAAATAAGAGAGAGTATAGATAGTATATAAAAAACCTTAATAGCTAAAACTAGACATGGGTGATTACTTTCTTCCAGAAAGTCACTGTCTCAGTTTTCTGTGTTTTGACAGAGCTGTGGGGACTGGCATAGGAAATGTGAGGGAATTGGTATTAAAACTTAGGCTATGATAAATAGAAAGTTTATTTCAGAAATAAAGATTAGCTATAGAAGAAAAGAAAAGCATAATTCCTGTTATGATTTGACTAATGCATTATAAGTTTAATATTTTTTTTTCTGTCTGTAGATCAGGCTGGCCTTGAACTCAGAACCTGCCTCTGCCTCCCCCTCCTGAATGTTGAATTAAAATCTTTTAATTTTTTTTTTTTCTGGTATTGTGGGTCAAAGGACAGCATGCAGAAGTCAGTTTTCTCTTTTCATCATGTGGGTCCCAGGAATCAAACTCAGGTTGACAGGATTGGTAGCAATCTTCCTTAACCTGCTCACTAACCCAAGTTTTTTGTTTTTGTTTGTGTGTTTGTTTTTGAGAGAGGGTTTCCCAGTAGCTATGGTACCAGTTCTGGGACTAGCTCTGTAACTCAGGGTGGCCTTGAACTCACAGAGATCCACCTGCCTCTACCCCCTGATGTGAATAAAGGCACACGCCACCACTGTCTGGCTCACTGACCCAAGTTTAATCCTTTGTTCTTTGCCTGCAGCCCTATCAGCATTGCCGTTAATAATTGTTGTCTCTGTTACTGAAATGCCGAAAACTGGGGTTCTTCTTGATAATGAGCTGCTGCCCCTCCCACCACAGAATCTGCTCTCTTACCTATCCTTTGAGGTTTTCCTCAGAGTCCCACAAAATTGCAAACTGTATCCTGGACTTGATTTATCTGGTCAAGCATTCTAACAGTGCCACACCAGTACTCTCACCCATTTTTAAAAGTTTATTTTTAGGATGAGTCTTGCTAAGTCAGAGAACAACTTTCAGGAGTCTTTTTGCCTTCGACTTTGGGTTCCAAGGATCAAACTAAGGTAGTCAATCACCTGTGTCTGCTAAGCCATCTCTAGGACCCCAAAGTTGACTCTTATAGGCTTGGGGTCTGTGTTGGGTGGTCGAGCACTTGCTTAGTGTTCTCAAGTCCCTAGGTTTGATCCCCTGCACTATACTCCAGACACAAACACTCTGGAACTGGAATGTAAAGGGCCAGGGAAACTCAGAGAGGGAAAATGTTGGTAGGAAGGCCGTTCCAGAGCAGGAGGAAGGTCTGGGAAAACACCCAGTTAGGGGTCTTAGGTTGCAACTCAGTTGATAAAATACTTGCCTAACTTGCGAAAGGACTTGGTTTTGTCTCCTGTACCCACAGAAAAGTGGGAATGGCAGTGTACTGGGAGGCAGAGGAAGAATGAGCAGAAGTTCAAGGTCCTCACTAGCTACACAGTCAGTTTAAGATAGCCTGGGCTACACGAGATCTTCTAGCTACTCTGGAGTCTAAGGAGGGAGGATTTCCTTCAGCCCAGAAGTAGACGGCCCTCATCTCAGAAAAGGTATTATCTCTCTTCAAATTTATGCCTTTCTTCTGAAATGTAATACTCCTGCTTTTGTTTATTGACATTTATTGAAAAGTCTTGGATATTTCCAAGACCAACTTTGAATCATGTCACGTGCAGTTCATTTGAACTCTGTGGCTGAGCTGTTTTGGTATTTAAAGCCATTAATTCTAACTCACAGGATTTCTGTCTTTAAGCAAATGAGAATCAGATTTCATGTCTGCATATTTTGTCACAGACATTGTTTCATTCAAATAGTTTAAATTTTTTAAGGAGCTGGTGATAGCTCAGTGTGTAAAGATGCTACCATATCTGATGATAGGAGTTTGCTCCCTGGGTCTCCAGTGGTGGAAAGAAAGAACACACTCCTGCATGTTGTCTTCTGGCCTCCACACGCGCACGTGCTGAGATTATAGGTATGTAATCTCATACTGGTTTCTTATTAATTATTCCTAGAAATCAGATACAGTCAAATAGATAGAGCTTCATCATGTGTGTTTGTTTTGCCTCTGGTTTGCTAGAGCTTGAAGGCATGTAGGCAGGACAGCGAGGGTTCTTGGTTTGTTTATTGATTAGATGTGGTAATGATTGCCTAGACCCTCTTCCACTTAACTGACAGTGCTGTCTTTACATTATTGCAGTGCTCTATGTCAGAAGTTCCTGACCAGATGTTGTTGGTCAGTTACGGGTATTGTCCATGTAGTTTATTTATTTATGGTGTTCTTCCCCCCCATTGCCTCTGTACATCCTAGGAGACATAAGAGGGTATTAGATTCCTTAACGCTGAAGTTATGAGTAGTTGTGAGCTGCCCAGTGTGGATGCTATGAACTGAACTTGAGTGCCAGAGTAGCAAGTGCTCTTAACCATTGAACCATCTCTCCAGCCCACATTTTTGAAGGAATGGGGTGCTTACCTGGTCTAGAACTCATTATGTAGCAAGGCTGACCCTGAAATCCTATTTCTCACCAGGCATGAGGATGTGTGCCTTTAATCCCAGCACTCTGGAGGCAGAGGCGGTGGGAGAACCACTACATATGCCTGTGTGTGCACATTCATGCATGTATGCATACGTACATTTAAGTAAATGTTACTTTAAAAAATTAAGGGGCTAGGCAGAGCACTGTATACATAATAAATAAATAAATATTTTAAAAAAGAAAAAAATTAAGGGGCTGGAGAGATGGCTCAGCAGTTGATAGCACATGTTCTCATAGAGTAATTGAGTTCAATTCCCAGCACTCGCATGGTGACTTACAACTTCATGTAACTCTAGTTTCAGGGAATCTACCACTCTCTTCTGCCATCCACAGGCACCAGGCACACAAGGTGCAAATACATGTATGCAGAACACTAATTCAGACACGTCATTATTTTTAAAATGTGACCAAGAGCAGGTATTGGCAGATCCCTTTAACTTCAAGGCCAGCCTGGATAATGAAAGAAGGAGCTTGTGGATTTAGAGACCTACCACCAAACATTAGGCAGAGGGAGACTCATGGTTAGCGGTTTCTATCAAGTCCTTCCCTTTGAAGCTCAGGGACCACCCCCCACCCCAGGAAGAGAGGGAGCAAGAGGAGTTGACCCCAGGAGAGCATAGCCTGCAGAATCAACTAAGCAGGGCTCATGAAGGCTCGCAAACACTGAAGCAGCAAACACAGGACCTGTACTGGTCTGGGCTAGGTCCTGTGCATGTATGTTATGATTGTTGGTTTAATGTTTTGTGGGGAGGGAGGAACTCCTGACATTGAGATTGGGGATGTCTCTGACTCTTCTGCCTGCCTTTGGGACCTTTCCCTCCATATGGGTTGCCTTGCCCAGCCTTGATGTAAGGGTTTGTGCGTGATTTTATTGCTGTGTTTGTTTGATGCTGGAGGCCTGCTCTTTTCTGGGGTGAGGGGATCTTGGTGGTGGTGGTTATGGATGTGAGAGAGGGGAGGAAGGGAACGCGGCAGTCTGGATGTATTGTATGAGAGAAGAATAAATAAAATTTTTTTTAGAAAGCTAGAAAGATGGCTCCGTGGTTAAGAGCACATACTGATTTTTCAGAAGATCTGAGTTTGGATAGATCCTCCTTTCCTCCCTCCCTCCACTGTGGATCAATCCCAGGTCCTTAAATATACTGCAGAAGCATTCTACCACTGACGCCCCCCCCCCCCCACTTCCACCTTCAGACAGGGTCTTGTTATAGACTGCCCATGCTGGCCTAAAACATGGTATATAACTGAGGCTGGTCTTGAACTCTTTTTGTTTTGTCTTGTTTTCGGGGCAGAGTTTCTCTGAGTAGCCCTGCCTGTCCTGGAACCCTCCTATGTAGACCAGGCTGGCTTCAAATTCAGATCTGCCTCCCGAGTGCTGAAATAGAAGGACTGTACCATCTCTGCCTGCCTGACCTGAACTCTTGATTTTCCAGCTTCTACCTCGCAAACACTTGCTGCTATGCCTGTTTCTGCTTCTGTTTTAGCTGTTGTGAACAATGCTATTAATGGGGATGACTAGAGTAATATAAATATCTTTTCTAGAGGCTTTCAGTCAGGTGACAGATAATTTTATAAGTGAGAAAATAGTCATTTGCCCCAGGTGTTATGTAGCTGGTTAGTGATAGAAAAACAGCTGTAGCTGGTTAGTGATAGAACACCCGTAATCCCAGGACTCAGCAAGTGGAGACAGTAGTTCAGGGGTCAGCTTGTTACATGTGAGACCTTGTTTTCAGATAAATAAGGCAATTGAGTTCCTAACATGATTTTGAAAATCTTTTTCTCTCTTTTTCTCCTCACCTGCCCATTTTTTGCCACAAAGGGTCTCCAGAATGTTTAGCAGTTTTAGATCAAACTTTGAGACCTATTTAAAAGACCATGGATACAGTACTCTAATCCCAGCATTCTGGAGACTGAGGAAGGCAGATTGGCGCAAGCTCCAGATAGGCCTGGGTTACATAGTAAGTTCAAGACTATCCTGGGATACTTAGTGAAACCTTGTCCAATCTCCCCTCAAGGTAAAGAGTTGATGTTTTGTTGTTAAGAACAGGAAGAGACCATTAAGAGTTTTAATTTCTGATAGGACCCATTTTAAAGTTTAAATCAGCTAGATTGGAAGGGGTCAGTTCTGAATGAAGCAGGAAGAATAGTTAGGGACTAGTTGCCGTTCATGACAATGTCTACGCTATCACAGTGGGGGAGGGATATGGGATGTCTTGTGAAATATTTTGTAATTGGACTGTCAGCATTTACTGTGATGTATTTTGTTTCAGAAGGTTATGTGTTGATTGTAGAGACACCATAGTACAGTTGTGTCAGTGGCTGGAGCTAGAGAGACCTGAGTTTCCATCTTAGGAGAACCATTTATGAAAAGTTGACAGTGCTCTGTCTCAGACAGACAGACAGACAGACATGCATGCACTTGCACGCAAACAAAGTGAGGAGGATCATATATGAGTAAGAAGATAAGAGCTAACTTATTTCATGACAGTCTCGGACTTATCTGGACTCTGACTGTGGTAATAAATGTTCGGCCAGGATGCTAATACTATATAATGTTAAAAGCTTGAGATCAGTTAGACTGTGGCAGAGGTAGCCTCTCTAAGAAGGCAGGGTATTTGTCATTTCTCTTCATGTGAAAAATATTACCTTGATGGAGACTTGAAACAGATGGTGTACAGTTGGAGTAGACTCTGTTATTCCAAATAAACATTTGCTGGAACTGGGATACAGCAATCCCTATTTCACTTTAACCTATTTACATTATCAGGTTAGCTGTGTTGCTGCTGCTTTTACTTGCATTAAGGTTATCAACAGGCTTTGATGTTGGCAGGCTGATTACAACATGTCTTTAAATATTAAAATGATTACTGGAAGAAACCCTTTAGTTTCCTATCCTCCGCATTCAGTGACATAATGACTGTCACCACATTCTTACCTAAGCACTAGCTAACAGTTCTGTGTGTGAATAGTCAAACAACAGTTTGTCATCTGTTAACTTTAAACGCCTGCTCACTGGAATGGCTTCTCAGGTTCTGTTGTAGCTAATCAGCAAGCATTAAAATCAGGCTTCAGGCACATCTTCCATATTCCAGATCAGATCTTCCACAGGAGCCTTGTCTGCTCTGAAAGAGTGACCTTAAACCCGGAGTCCTCAACCCTCCTAGCCCAGGTGACACTATCCCTTTCATCTTGGCAACCAATAAACCTTTTACTCATATTATTATTCTGGTTTGGCTAAGAGGTACTTTTAAATTGAGGAAAAAAGGAAATTTTCATGGTTTTCATCTCATGTAGTCCAGATTATTAGCTCAAATACCCATTGTAGTTGAGGACTTTGAACTTCTAATTTTCTTGCTTCCTTCTAAATCCTGGAGATAGGGGGCAGTATATGTGTGTACTTTTGTGTATGTTAGATGAGGTTTCTACTGAGCAATATCCCAAGTTGTAAATGAACTCTTGGTTTTTCAAGATAGAGTTTCTGTTTAACAGTCTTGACTGTCCTGGAACTTACTCTGTAAACCAGGCTCTTACTCAAAGAGATCTGCCTGTCTCTGCCTCTCGAGTGCTGGAATGAAAGGTTTGCGCCACCACCCGGCGGTAAATTAACTCTTTTATCTGGCCTAAAATTACTATTACTATTGTGCTTGTCCATGTTAAGGTGTAGAGTAAGATTTGTGTGTAGTCTCTTTCATGTTTTTAATTGTTAAAAAGTACATTTTTCCCTTCCTTGTTCCTGTGCTTTTTTTTTTTTTTTTTAAATGCTTTGGCACATGTGGGGTAGAGTTTTAGACAAGGTCTCATTGTAGACCACGATGGCTTTCAACTCTCAACTTAGACAAGGATGCTCTTGAACTCCTGTTTTTACTGTTTAACTAACAAGCACTAATTTAATTGGTCTTAATAATAAAAACCTGGAGTCAGATATTGGGGGTAAAAGCTGAAAGATTAGAGAAGCAGAGCAGCCAGCCTCTAGTTCTTCCCTTTACAAGATCCTCAGACCCAATAGGGTAGTCTGTCTCTTCCTGCCTTATGTTCCTCTCTTCCCTTTACAAGATCTCAGACCCAATAGGGTGGTCTGTCTCTTCCTGCCTTATGTTCCTCTCTTCCCTTTACAAGATCCTCAGACCCAATAGGGTGGTCTGTCTCTTCCTGCCTTATGTTCCTCTCTTCCCTTTACAAGATCCTCAGACCCAATAGGGTGGTCTGTCTCTTCCTGCCTTATGTTCCTCTCTTCCCTTTACAAGATCCTCAGACCCAATAGGGTGGTCTGTCTCTTCCTGCCTTATATTCCTCTCTTCCCCAGCCACACCACTTCTCATCTTTACCTCCGTAGTGCAGTATTAAGGGTGTGAGCCATTACCGCCTTGCTCTGTTTCTCTTTTAGACTGATTCAATCTTGTGTAGCCCAGGGTTGCCTTGAACTCCTGATCTTTTTTGCTTCGTCCTCCCAAGTGCTGGGATTAACGGTGTGTACCACCACTGCCTGGCTTGTGTGGCTGGCTGATGTGGGTAGTTCCACCCTCTGATCTCCAGGCATGCTTTATTTAGTAAAGCACAACAAAATATCACCACAGGTGTAGGTCTTCATCACCACACCTGCAGAATGTCTGAGTGGGTAAGGATGCTTGCTGCTGAAGCATGGGGACTTTTTGGGATCTCTATCTCAGCACCAATGGGGAAACCTGGGTGTGGCCACACTCACTTGTAATTCTTCCAAAGTGTGAGTGCTGGAAATTGAACTCAGGACCTCTGGAAGAGCAACAAGTAAATGTGTAATAGTTAGGAGTGTGGGGAAATAGAGACAGGAAGATCACTGTGTGTGGTTTCTAGCCACTAGCCTGATTCTAGGTTCAGTGGGACGCCCTGTCCCGAAGGAATAAAATAAAGGATTTTGGATGCCCCCTTGGCTTCCTCATGTGAACATCTAGATGTATGCATGCACGCTCACACACACGTATATAGACACAAATTAAATAAAATTTTTTAAAGTAAATAAGTTTTAAAAGGTACTTTAGAGCTGGAAAGATTGCTCAGCAGGTTAAAAACTGCTGTGTATTAAGCCTAATAGTCTGAGTTCAATTCCTGGAACCCACCTGGTAGAAAGAGAAAATGGATTCCCTGTGTTCTCCTCTGACCTACACACACACACACACACACACACACACACACACACACACACACACACACAGTGAGGGGTGTTCGTGTATATTCAGACAGTCTTACTATGTATTCCTGGCTGTCCTGGAACTCAGAGTGATCTGCCTACTTCTAAACTAAGATTTTTTTTTTTAAAAAAAGATTTATTTATCTGCATGTACATCTTCACAGTAGAAGAGACCCTTGGATCTCATGGACTGTTGTGATCTGTCATGTCAGTGCTGGGAACTGAACTCAGGAATTCTGGAAGAGCAACCAGTAAGCTCTGGTCCACCTCCACTTTTCTAGAAAAACCCAAGGCCAGAAAGAATGTCTCCTCCACCAGATGGCTAGAAGGATTGCACAGAAATTTTAAGAAGGTATTTATTACTAATATGTCTGGTCCTTAGAATAATGTAAACAGATGGCATAAGTTGTAGTGGTGCGTTCTATTGTTTACATTTCCAGTGCTTTTAGGCCAGCAAACGATCCTGTTAGCTTGGTTTCCATATGTTCCTTCCCTCCCCTTCCCCATATATGTCCCTGGCTGCTGTTTTTCATGTACTTCTTTAATATCTTCTTTGTCGTCTTAAATTTGTAATCCTGAAGCTCAGTCCTCAGACTGATTTGCTCACTCCATCCAGAATACCTGCTCTCAAGCTTTAAAAATTAATCTGTATACTTACCATCAGTTGACAGCCTTTAATCCAAAGCTCAGACTCCTATCCCAGGTCAGTCTGTCTACACTGTAATGGAAATTGTTTTTAGGTACCTGAGAAAACCATGTAAAAACACAGGAAACGCTGGCTGGCTGAAATTACAGAGAAGGCCCCAGAAGACCTTCTTTGTTTGTTTAGATAGAGTTTCTCTGTGTAGCTCTGGCTATCCTGGAACTCACTCTGTAGACGAGGCTGGCCTCACACTCACCAAGTGTTGGGTGGGATTAAAGTCCTGCACCACCACACCTGGCCTTTCTTTCCTTTCCTAAATAATAAAAAAAGAAATTTTCTGTGTATGAGTATTTTACCTACATGTCTGTGTGGGCACTTTGATTGTACCTGTTATCTGAGGAAGCTAAAAGGGTATCATCCCCTGCACTAGAGTTAGAGAGAATTGTTAGCCACCATGCGAGTGCTGGGAATTGAACCTGGTACCTCTTAAAAAAAAATCCAGCAAGCATTCTTAACTTCTGAACCATCTCCCAGCCTCCACATCCCCCCTTTCCCTCTCCCTTTTCTGTCTTACTCATCCTTTCCTTGTGAGTTGGCTGTCTTAAAGGGCTTTGCTTTAGACCAGTGGTTCTCAAGCTTCCCTTTACAGTTCTTCATGTTGTGGTGACCTCAACCATAAAATTATTTCATTACTGCTTCATAACTGTGGTCTTGCTACTGTAGTGAATGGTAATGTAAATATCTGATATGCAAGACCCTGAAATGGATCATAGCTTACAAGTTGAGAACCACTGGTTTAGATTGAAGACTTGGCTAGAGGTGGTTAAATGTGAATCTCCAGAATTAGGAGCTGCAAATGACAGCAAAGAAGTGTAAAGCCAAGTTTTCCATGGGACAGTTATACATAGATTGCAGAACTTGCAAAATGATGAAATCTGGAATCGGGACATTTGTGAACATATTTTTTCATCTTTGGCTTTGTGACATATACAAAGGAATAGGTTAGTGGCTTGAAAAAGGGTACTTAGTATATAATACCATCTATTTTTCATTGAGCATAAAGTAAAAGCAGGAAAAAAACAAAACAGAACAAAAACAGAAGAAGCTGGGTGTAACGGTACACACCTTTTTCTGTCAGCACTCAGGCCAGCGTGTTTAACTCAGGAGGATCAAGTTGAAGGCTTCCTGTTAGATAATATGTTCCAGGCCAGCCGGGAACCCACAGGATGCTCTCTCAAAAATAAAATAAAATAAAACTTAATTAATTAAAATTCAGTTGGGCCTGGAGACATGGCTCAATAAGGTTAAGAGTGCATAATGCTGTTGCAGACAATCACAGCTCACAGCACCCACATCAAGCCACTCACAACTGCCTGTCATTCTGGTTCTAAGGCCTCTATGGGCAGAGGAGCATATACCTATACATACATAAGTGTAAAAATAAAGTAATAATAAATTTTTTAAAAAATTAGTAATTTCTTTTATATCCTTGATGCTAGTAACTTCCAGTTCTAAGCTGAAGTGTTCTTTTATTTCCAAATTTCTGAATTGAACTATCTACTGGGAGCATATTGGTTTAGAGTGAGCATAAAAATTTAATATCCTACAGGCAGAGTGGTGCACACTTTTAATCTCAGCACTCAGAAGGTAGAGTGGATCTCTGTGAGTTCGAGGCCAGTTTGATCTACAGAATGAGTCCCTGGACAAAAAAGAAAAAAAAGTCCCATACTGAATACATAATTTCTCTCCTCAAATATACTTTATTACTAGTATTTTCTATCTTGGTCAATAATTCCACCTTGATGTACATTAACCCCCCAATCATCTTATCAATTATCAAATTCTCTATATTCTAATTTTAAGTACTTTTTAATTCACCCTCTCATTCTACTCCTGTTGTCATGCTTTCTCAGGAGTTGCTGTCTGTCACAACATGGAACTCTCACATGGCCATCTTGCCTCACAGGCTCATCACCGCCATCAGAAACAGTGATGTTTTCTTTTCCTTTGTTTTAGATTTCCTTCCTTCCTTCTTTAGACAGGGTCTCCCCATTTGTTTTTTAGAGTAATTTATTATTTAGTGTGTATTATGTTTGCTTGCATGTATGTGTATATATTGCATGCCTTGTGTCCACAGAGTTCAGAAGAGGGTGTCATATCCCTTGGAAGTGCAGTTTTGGATGGTTGTGAACCATCGTGTAGGTGCTGGAACCAAACCCTGGTTCCCTGAAAAAGCAACAAGTATTGTGCTTTTCTTTATTTTATTGATATTTATTGAGCTCTACATTTTTCTCTGCTCCCCTCCCTGTCTCTCCCCTCCCCCTTTAATCCTTCCCCAAGGTCCCATGCTCCCAATTTACTCAGGAAATCTTGTCTTTTTCTACTTTCTACTTCCCATGTAGATTAGATCTATGTAAGTCTCTCTTAGTGTCCTCATTGTTGTCTAAATTCTCTTGGGTTGTGGTTTGTAGGCTGGCTTTCTTTGCTTTATGTTTAAAAACCACCTATGAGTGAGTACATGTGATAATTGTCTTTCTGTATCTGGGTTACTTCACTCAAAAAAATAATGCTTTCTAGCTCCATCCATTTTCCTGCAAAATTCAAGCTGTCGTTATTTTTTGGAGATCAGACCTCTGTCTGATGTGGGGTTAGTAAAGATCTTTTCCCATTCTGTAGGCTGTCGTTTTGTCTTGTTGTTTGTGTTTTTTTCTTTACAGAAGCTTTTCAGTTTCAGGAGGTCCCATTTATTAATTGTTTCTCTCAGTGTCTGTGCTGCTGGAGTTATATTTAGGAAGTAGTTCCTTGTGCCAATGTGTTCAAGTGTACTTCCAACTTTCTCTATGTTGAGGTCTTTGATTCATTTGGACTTGAGTTTTGTGCATGGTGATAGATATGGGTCTATCTACATTTTTCTACATGTTGCTATCCAATTATGCCAGTACCACTTGTTAAATATGCTTTCTTTTTTCCATTTTATATTTTTTACTTTTTTATCAAAGATCAGGTGTTCGAAGATGTGTGGATTGCTATCCGAGTCTTCTATTCGGTTCCATTAGTCCTCCTGTCTGTTCTTATGCCAATACCAAGTATTGTGCTTGTAACTGTACAGCCAGCTTTCCAGCCTCTATTCATTTTTATTGTATATGTATAGGTTTTGCTTGTATGTACATTGGTGCACCACATATTTGCTTGATACCTGTGGAGGCCAGAAGAGTTCATTGGATCCCTGGATGCTGGGAATTCAAACCCAGGTCCTGAAAGAGCAGCTAACGTTGCTTAACCTCTGAGCCATCTCTCTAGCCCTGTCTTTGATTTTCATAGCTTTCCTTTTACGTGGTTTTTATTCTTTTTCATTTGCTTGTGTTGAAAAACAAGGCCTAGAAAGATGAAATTATTTGCTAAATTTTATGTAGGCCATGAGCCACAGAAGACAACATCAAAGCAGCCCTTTCACTTTCCTTATCTTCATCGCTATTTGAAGCTAGGAAGGACAGTAACCGTGCTGGGTCGTGGACAGTAACCGTGCTGGGTCGTGGACAGTAACCGTGCTGGGTCGTGGACAGTAACTGTGCTGGGTCGTGGACAGTAACCGTGCTGGGTCGTGGACTGTAACCGTGCTGAGTCGTGGACTGTAACCGTGCTGGGTCGTGGACTGTAACCGTGCTGGGTCGTGGACTGTAACCGTGCTGGGTCGTGGACAGTAGAGGAAACAGGAAGTGAGTAACGTGGCCTGTGAACTGTTCTTTTTTTTTTTTTTTTTTTTTTTAATTTTTCGAGACAGGGTTTCTCTGTGGCTTTGGAGCCTGTCCTGGAACTAGCTCTTTAAGCTGAGTTTTCAGAAGGTGGAACATGCAGCTCACTGTTCCTGAGTTGGGCTCACCCATCTTTGTAGCCCTGGACAAGTGCAGAATGTTTTAACGTTATCTGTTTGGCTGCTAAGCCCTCCTCCAGCCTTAGGCACCCTTGCTGTAAAGACAGGTGGTCTGAGAAAGACGCCCTCCAGGTTGATGCACACTGTACACAACATAACAGTGTGAGACAACTGTCAGTCTCCTCCTCTTCTCCTCCACACCCTCCAGAAAGCTGGGCCCCAGATGGAAGAGCTGGAAACATGTCAACTGTTCTCTGAAGGGCATTGAGAAAACACTGGCAGGAAGAAAAAGGCAAGCGCAGCAGTTCATTAGTCCTCTAATCAGATAGGACGACCATCAGCTTCACAAAGAAAGTCCCTGACCAGGGACAGTGGGCAACTTTACTTCTCAAAATACTGTAGGTTTTGTTAGGGGTTTGTAACATGGGTGCTTGACTTCCTTGATACTTTTTATTGATAAATCCCTTTCCAAAATAAAGCCACTGCAAACTGGAACATAGAATAGTATTTGGGGACATCTTTCCCATCACAAAGTGTAGTGAATATGCTAAGATGTTCCTTGTGGTTTGCTTGAGCATGCCAGAATATGTCATCTTTATAATTGTGATTCTACAAGAAAACTTTCCTTTTTACCTTCTCATTTAAACCTTTTCTGTGGTCTTTGCAGTTGAAATCGAAGTCAGTTGCTACTATAGTATTTAAGTAAAACAAAACAAAACAAAAAAGGAAAACGTAATTACTAAGGGGCATATAGCTTGATAAAGGTGAGCCTGTTATCCAGGTATTAATAGGTTCTTTTTTGTGAAAAATAGTTCATTTTAAATGTTTTTTGAGTTATGGTTTTGCCTTATTTAACCCAGAATATTTTATAGCTAGAGTCTGGCTTTGAGCTTCTGATCCTCCTGTTTCTACCTCCCCAGTGCTGGATTCACAGGCAGTATGCCACCGTGCCAGGTTTTACATAGTTATAATATTTTGGATTTTTCTTATGTGTTTTGCCTCCATGTGTGAGAATTCAGAAAAAGCTCTGAGATTGTCTGAAACTGGTATTAGAGATGGCTGTGAGTTAGGAACTGAACCTCTGTCCTCTGTAACCTCTGAGCCGTCTCTCCGATCCCCTTACTTTTTTTTCTTCATGTGCACTGGTATTTTGCTAGCATTTATATCTGTCGGGGCCTCTGGAACTGGAGTTACAGAGAGTTGTTAGCTGCCATGTGGGTGCTTGGAATTGAACCCAGACCATCTCGAAGAGCAGCCAACCCACTGGTAGAGTCTCTTAACTGCTGAGCCATCTCTCTAGCGTCCTTCTCCCCCATTTTTAAAGGTCGTTTCCAAGGTCTTCAAGGTGGCTCAGCTAGTACATATGTGTAAAGTGCTGAGCCTGACAACCTGAATTTGATCTCCTGGACACATTGTAGAAAGGAGAGAACTGACTCTGGCAAGTCCTGACCGCCACACATACCATGGCACGTGTGTGCATGCTTGTGAACTTCTTTGTCACACACTCACACCATCCAACAAACAAATAAGTAAATATGTAGTTAGATTTTTTTAAAAAAGGTTCTCTCGGGGGCTGGAGAGATGGCTCAGAGGTTAAGAGCAGTGCCTGCTCTTCCAAAGGTCCTGAGTTCAATTCCCAGCAACCACATGGTGGCTCACAACCATCTGTAATGGGGTCTGGTGCCCTCTTCTGGCCTGCAGGCATACACACAGACAGAATATTGTATACATAATAAATAAATAAAATATTTAAAAAAAAAAAAAGGTTCTCTCCCCAAATAAAGCGGCATTTACAGAGCTAGATGTCAGGATATGAACATCTCTCCAGGGAGTCTATGTTTTACCCTTTGTTATAAGTATCATCTTAACTTCTGAGTCCTCTAGGGAAATAGGTTCATTTCCAGTTGTTGTTGCTATTTATTATTTATAGAGAGCTTTGACCTCCCCTTTTTTTTATTCTTTGCAGTTGGTTGTGAGAAAAGGGTGCCAGCAATGCCTGGATCGCCTGTGGAAGTGAAGATACAGTCAAGATCCTCACCTCCCATCATGCCACCCCTCCCACCAGTAAATCCTGGAGGACCGAGGCCAGTGTCCTTTACTCCTACAGCATGTGAGACCTTTTAATTAAGTTGAATTTATGATTCAGAGTCATAATTTAGATCTGAGTAACTGATTTACATTAAACCTTCAATATACATCATTCAACATGACTAAAATACAAATAAGGGCGTGATATAGTAATGCATTCTTATTATCTCAGCCTGTAATCGCCACACTCAGAGGATCAAGACTCTAGGCCACCCCTTGGTGTTGCATGTGCCTTTAATCCTGGCCTGTGGGAGACAGAAACAAGTGGCTCTCAGTGAGTTTGAGGCCAGTCTGATCTATATAGTGAGTTCCAGGCCCATTGAGCTACTTAGTAAGACCCTATCTCCAAAACAGTAAGGGAGGGGTCTGTTTTAATGTGACCTCCAAGAATAATAAAGATTGGCATGATTTTTATTTATTTGTGACAGAGTCTCACTATGTAGCTGGATATATTATAGCTTGAAAAAATTGAGAATGTGATCATACAGTTTCATTTAAAACACTGTGAAAAGTATATTTATACTGTGAAAAGCTTATCTATATTGTCAGGGTGGCTACAAGTGTAGTAATATTCTGGTTTTTGTGGGGTGCTTCAAAGAGGGCAGCCCTGATCAGGATGGATCTTTCTGTGGAAACAGAAATGAAAGGTGATTGCAGCTTATTTTCTAGACTGGTGAGAGTAAGTGTGGAGCTCTCCTTTCTAGGAGTTTTAGTAATCTCCTTGAATGGAAAATAGAATTATCCTCCCCCCCTTTTTCCTCAGCCCATTAGTTTTCTTGAAAACCTACCACTTGTTAAGGGATGATGAATAAAGCAAAAGAATATACAGCAGACAGCTCAGCAGATGAAGGTGCCTGTACCAAGACTGACGACCTGAGTTTGATCCCCAGGACCCATGTTGTAGGAGGAAGAGAACCAACTCCTGCAAATTGTCTTCTGACCTCCACATTCACTATGACATATGTACACACTTGTGTGTACCTGCACACGATATAAATGTATTGATAGTTTGCAAAAACCTAGTAATATCTATGCATATGTATGTGGTAAGTGAACTCATCAAGCAGTCTCACCTTCTGTGGTAACACATGCTGTAGTCCTTGAGGGAGAAGGGAAGTGGAAGGCCGAGGCAGAAAGAACTCTAGTTCTAGGTCTGTCTCAGAAAGCAAAACGAAACAAGAGGAAGACCAGTCTACTACGTGATCGCAAATATACACAGAAAAGAAGTAAAATAGTGGTCTTGTGTATGCAGATTTCTGGAACTCACTGTGTAGACCATGCTGACATCAAATTTAGAGATCACTTTACTTCGCCTCTAAGTGTTGGGATTAAAGGAGTAAACTACTACATCCAGCTCAACTTTGTAGTGATGGGCTGCGGGCCGCTTCCCGCCCGGCTCCTGATCGCCGGGCTAGCTTTACCCGAAATAACAACACACAAATTGTATTCATTTAAATACCGCCTGGCCCATTATTTTCAGCCTCTTACTCACATCTTGACTAACCCATATTGAATAATCTGTGTAGCACCACGATCGGTGTCTTACCGATGCTGCTGGCTTCATCACATCTCCTCTGAGGGGAGAGGCAAGGCAGTCTGCCTAACTTAGGAGAGGCGTAGCATCTGACTGATCCTTCTACCTCACTTCCTCTTCCTGTTCTGTCTACTCCACCCACCTAAGGGGCGGTCTATCAAATGGGCCAGGCAGTTTCTTTATTAGCTAATGAAATCAACTCAAACAGAAGACTCTCCCACATCATTTCCCCTTTTTCTGTTTAAACAATAAAAGAAAGGCTTTAACTTTAACATAGTAAAATTACATATAACAAAATAGTTATCAAGTAAGAATTAGTTACAATACTTATATCCATTTTATCTTTTATCATAACAAAGGAAAACTTTAACTATCTATCCATTCTTCAACTCCATCAAAGACTCCAGAAGGATATAATATTACCTAAGTAAATAAGAAGTAAGCAACTTACAAAATTCTAGAAATGAAGAGACATCTCGCTGCCTGGACAGTCACCCAAAGTTCCTCTGTACCGTTGGGGCATCCATCTTCGGCCTTCAGGCCCATAGTTTCCAGCAGACATTTCCATGAAGCAGGAAATTTCAAAGTCAGTTCAGTCAGTATCTGCTGTGTCCTGCAGAATGTCTCGCGGACTCTTTCATGAATCAGGAATCCCAAAGAATCATCTCACCTTTAGGCAAGTTCAGCAGTCCTCTCTCTGTGGGTTCTTTGTGTCCAGTTTCGGCAAAAGTCCAGGCAAGAGCAGTTTCTTGCCCAAATGGCTGTCAAACTCCATAAGGATCCTCTTCGATGCCCATTTTCCTCTTGAAGTAGCTAGTGCTGCCAGGAGCAGATATGTCTCATTGTCATGAAAAGCCTTAAGTTATTAAAACATTTAAGTGGAATATTCTGTAGTCTTTGAAAGATATTAGGAATGCCTATCTAACTAAAATATATCTCTATATATCTAGAAAATCTAACATGACTACAAGTTTGACTATTACTGATGACTATCCATTAACAACCTATATACATTACATTTTTAAATGAACTACAAAATCATAATACCTTAATCAAGATCAGAAATACATATACATATAACAAAATTGACCTTAAATTTAAATCACTAAAGCAAAATCCATATCAATGCAAATTACTCATCTCCATATCATATCCCCCTTTAAATGTAAAAGAACCTTATAAACAATATTTGGGAACATGGGCGCAGTTATTTCTCTCCAAACTGCTTCCTGCTGAATGGGGATGCTGTTAATCAGATCTTTCATGGTGTAACCTGTGTGCCAGGTTCATCTCAGTCATCAGTTGGGTGAAGTAATTTTCTGAAGGTGTTCACAGCAACCTTTCAGGAGGTCGTGGTCTATCATACCATATTGGGATAGAAGCAATCCAACGGGTCTCATTTTCTGTAAAAATAAAAGAAGAATCTCTTTTCCAAAGTATCATATCCTTAGATCCAAATTCTAAAGTCAAGGTATTTTCAAGATATCTTTCTTGGATTAGTTCAGCAGCATTTGTAAACAAATATCTTTTAGCAGCTGTTGCTCCTTCCTCAGCATTCAAACAATTCAAGGAGAGCATAATAGTATACAGTACCAAGATTCTCTGTGTATTTTCCATCTTTGTGCGGCTTTATTTTAACCTCTATTTCGTTTATTTTATACTTTTATTTTTTGAGACAGGTTCTCTGTATATCTTTGTCCTGGAATAACTCTGTAGACCAGGCTGTCCTTGAACTCTCAGAAATCCGTCTGTCTCTGCCTCCCCAGTGCTGGGATTAAAGGTGTGTGCTACAACACCTTGAACTCACAGAGATCTTTCCGTCTCTGCCTCCCAGGCATTCGGATTAAAGGTGTGTCCTGCCACACCTTGAAGTCACAGAGGTCAATCTACCTCTGCCTCCCAAGTGTTGGGATTAAAGGTGTGTACCACCACAACAAACTACTTCCTTTTTTTTCTTTTTCTTTTTCTTTTTTTCTTTTACTTTTAAGAACTTTAACCTTTAGCCTGCATATATTTTTAACACACTGTAAACCATTTAGAGGTTTTCTTTGTCTTTGAATCTTTCTTTACTGTATATTTCTCTTTTTCTGACCACACGAGTCTTTAATTTACCAAGCAATATAAGTAGGATTAAACCCGTGGCTTTGACAGCTAGATCCAGCCCATTCCTTAGCTTTCTACGATTCCAGCCTTGAAGCTGAGGTACGGGCTGTAGCCATGTGTATCACCACAACTCTGTGGCTGTTCAAGGTCCCTGCCAGCAAGCAAGCTGCAACAGTGTCAAACAACAATCAAAAGCTCCATAGTCAGGACCTCCTGCTTGAAAGAGTAAGAGTTTGCCCTGGCAGGACGGCCCAGAAAGCTGGCATTTTATTTTATTTTATTTTTTTATTTTTTATTTTTTGGTTTTTCGAGACAGGGTTTCTCTGTGGCTTTGGAGCCTGTCCTGGAACTAGCTCTTGTAGACCAGGCTGGCCTCGAACTCACAGAGATCCGCCTGCCTCTGCCTCCCGAGTTCTGGGATTAAAGGCGTGCGCCACCATCGCCCGGCAAAGCTGGCATTTTAAAACAGCACAGCTTTTTTCCCCGCTACGGCTGAAAACCAAAAAACACATGTTCAGGACCCGAGAAATTGCTGCTACCAAGAAGCCATGCCTTACTCTATTCTTTCCCAAGCTTTCTCAAGCTTTCTGTGGATTCAGTTATCCACGTTGGGTGCCATTCTGTAGTGATGGGCTGCGGGCCGCTTCCCGCCCGGCTCCTGATCGCCGGGCTAGCTTTACCCGAAATAACAACACACAAATTGTATTCATTTAAATACCGCCTGGCCCATTATTTTCAGCCTCTTACTCACATCTTGACTAACCCATATTGAATAATCTGTGTAGCACCACGATCGGTGTCTTACCGATGCTGCTGGCTTCATCACATCTCCTCTGAGGGGAGAGGCAAGGCAGTCTGCCTAACTTAGGAGAGGCGTAGCATCTGACTGATCCTTCTACCTCACTTCCTCTTCCTGTTCTGTCTACTCCACCCACCTAAGGGGCGGTCTATCAAATGGGCCAGGCAGTTTCTTTATTAGCTAATGAAATCAACTCAAACAGAAGACTCTCCCACATCACAACTTGATTAACTCTATTAGGGTTTACCTTGAAATAAAGCAGCACTATCTTATACCAAAGAAAACTCTTCTTACTTCAAATAATAGCTGAGCTGTATAAGATAGAAAAGCATTTGCTGGTTCATACTTGAATGCTGGTCTGTCCAGGAAGAAGGAGCAGAGATGGAGAAGTGGCTGTGACTGTTTGAGGAAGGATGTATGACCGAGTTTATGGTAGTTTTATTAACTCAGAGGTTAAAGGGTTGGTCTTTTAAAACACAGCTGAAGTCTTTAATTGTTGTTTGCTTGCTTTATGTTTGTTTTGATGTGTGGTCTCATGTAGCTCAGACTGGTATTGAACTCTTTACAGCCCAGTGTGATCTTGAACTCTTAATGTTTCTGCCTCTACCTTCCAAGTACTGGTGGGATCATAGAAATGTGCCCCCATGCCCTGCTTTTATTTTGATGTTTTTCTAAGATAGCGTCTCACTCTATAGCTCAGGCTGGCTTCCAAACTGGAATTCTCTTAAGTCTGTGTCCTAAGTACTGGTGGCATCACTGGTTTGAGCCCACTACACCCACTATATTTGTGTTTTTTGATAACAATTTATCCTTCCCTCCTCTCAGAAAACAGGAATACTGATTGTGTTTATCAAAATTTGATCAAAAGTAAAGAATTGGAGATCCTTTGTAGAGTTTAAATAGTGCTCCACCCCCCCACCCCCCGTCCTTTTTCTTCTTTTTTGGGTACGTGGGGTCTTGATATGCTGGTTTCAACCTGTTGGGCCCAAGTGACTGACTCTTCTGCCTTAATCTGTAGAGTAGCTAGGAGCATTCTAATTTTAGAAGGTATTTTTTTCTGAATGACCAAGAATTTTGCATTGTTTATCAATCTGTGTCAAGACAAGGGGAAAACTACTCTAAAGGACATTAGTATTTTGAATGGTCAAAGAGTTATATATTTTTATGAGAATTAGGTCATAAAGATAGAACCTGAAAATATAATTCTTTTTCTCTAATGGTATTTCTCACGTGCCAACTTGTGACTGATTGCTTGGCTTCTTTGAGATTCTTGGAAGATTTGTGAAGTGAACAGAAAGCTGGATGTGGTGGGTCACACCTACAATAATGGCATTCTAGAGGCCAGTGTAGGAGTATTGTAGCAAGTTCAAGGCTACTGTGCAAGACCCTGTCTATAAAAAAGAAAGAAAAGGGGGTTCTGAGGGAGACGACTCAGGGGTTAGGTGCTCTTTGGTCTTGCAGAGGACTGGGGTTTGTTTCCCAGCACTCACATGGCAGCTGACAACTGTCTGTTAATTCAGTACCAAGAGATCCAACATCCTCCTCTAACCTCCATGTGCACCAGACACACATGTGATACACACATAAACATGCAGGCAAGATATTCATAAACATAAAAATGAGATCTTTGGGGGAAAAAGTAAACATATGACTTTCCCGTCAGTCTCTAGCCCACCTTAAGCACTGTCGTGTCTATAATTTAACTATAGCTCCTTCTGTGCCTATAGTTTTTTTTCCAAAGGGGGTTCACAATAGCCAACTGTCCTTGAACCCAATATCCTCCTTCACCCAAGTGCTGGGTTTACATGGGGGCATTACTGTAGCTTGCTTTAAAAAAAAAATAAATAAAAGATTTTATTTCTTCATTATGTATATAATATTCTACTTGTATGTCTGCCTGCATGCCAGAAGAGGACACCAGATCTTAGTATGGATGGTTGTGAGCCACCATATGGTTGCTGGGAATTGAACTCAGGACCTTTGGAAGAGCAGCCAATGCTCTTAATTGCTGAGCCATTTCTCCAGCCCCTGTAGCTTGCTTTTTCCTCTTCATAGTACTCAACAGTAATTGTGTATGTGTTGTATTTGCTTGTTTGCTTTGTAAATGTTTTTATTTATTCTTTAAGAATTTCCTGACATTTAATCCCAGCACTCGGGAGGCAGGGGCAGACGGATCTCTGTGAGTTCGAGACCAGCCTGGTCTACAAGAGTGAGTTCCAGGACAGGCTCCAAAGCCACAGAGAAACCCTGTCTCGAAAAACCAAAAAAAAAAAAAAAAAAAAAAAAAAAAAAGAATTTCCTGACAGTCTGTCTTGGTACACAACAATCTCATTGAGGGTAGAAATGAGGTTTTTTGAGTTTTTTATACTATAATGCCTTACAGAATTTGAATGAGTAGTAAAAGAGATCATGAAGGTGAAGAAGCCAGCAAGGGCTCTTATGTTCTGTACTCAACTGAATCTTATTATTCTGGCTTTCTTCTAGTAAGCAATGGCATCAACCATTCCCCTCCCAACCTGAATGGTGCTCCATCACCACCACAGAGATTCAGCAATGGTCCTGCCTCTTCCACATCATCTACCCTAACAAATCAACAGTTGCCAGCTACTTGCGGTGCTCGGCAGCTCAGCAAGTTGAAACGCTTTCTTACGACTCTGCAACAGTTTGGCAATGACATCTCACCTGAGATTGGCGAGAAGGTTCGGACTCTTGTTCTAGCATTGGTGGTAAGTGTGGCTTTACCTTCACCCACTGCCTAAGAAGTTATGATATTCCTGCTCATTCCCAAACTATGTAGGTATTATGGACTACATAATTTTTACAAAATTTTTAAAAACTGTTGAATTGCAGATTTCACAGAAGTATTTATTTGCCAAAGAATCTATAATGTGCCTTATTAGTTAAGGTACAGATTTAATTCCAGTAAGCGGCTATGAATTTGACTTAAGCAGCTTTCAGCAGGCCTGCTGCAGTCCAGCCAAGTTAATAGAAGGTTCTTTGTGTGTCAGCGTATTCAGGAGCTGGTGCATTATTTGCGAACCAGTTTTAGTTTTCAAAACAGTATTTTGTCAAATTAGAAGTTCAGTGTTCTAAATAGTTTCTATGCAGTCACTGTTGTTGAGCTCCATGTGCATGGTTTCTTTAGTTTTCTTGTACTGATCATAGTGAGCCTGCTCTAAAGGGTTAACTTTCTGTATTGCCATCTGGTGAGACTGAATAATCTCAATTTATAAGGGAAGTGCTGCCAGTTCTTGTGTTTCCAAATGAAATACTCTTAAGATTCACTCCTGATAAAAACATTCTGTTTTCTTTTCCACTAGTGCTAGTCCTTAAAGTGGATTTCCTCTCAAAATATAATTTAGGAAAACCCCTGGGGTTCTCCTGTATGAGGGCAGGACATGGAACACAGTTGGCAGAGTACTTGCCCAGTATCCACAGCCCTGGAATAGTCCCAGTACTCTGGATATTTACACAGAAAGATCAGAAGTTCAAAATCATTCTGAGTTATGTAGTTTCAGTCCAGCAAGGCAGTGTATGAGACCCTATCTCCAACGAAAACCAAACAGGGTCTGGTATAAGATAGCTGGTCTTGAACTCTTGTGTGTTCCAGGACCTTGAACTCTTGATTCCCTTCCTTTACCTTCTTAGTGCAAAGATTTCAGGCATGAGCTACCGTTATTTTGTTGTACTGCTTTATTATACCACAATTTACATATTTTGGCTTTTGATAAACATTTTAATTATTTATGCATTTGGGGCAGTGTGTCATGGGTCCCTATTGCCGCCCTATTTGTACATTGATTACTTTTTCCAGACTTGACATATGGTGGTGCTCACAACTAACATTCATTCCAGAGACATAATAAAAATAGATAGGCAGAGTGTAAAGGAGGTCGGCACGGCAGATTCTGGAGGCTTCCTCACTAGTCTCCCCGTCTCATCATCACACAGAACTCTCTCCCCGAGCAGAGAAGTGTATGCAGTGCTCCTGCCCAGAGTCCTGTAGAGACTCCGAATGTGACTGGGCCTTGTTAATCATCTATGTCTAGTTCATCTATGGAATCCAGTGTAACAGTGATCCATTTCAACACTTGGAGAAAGTATGAAGTTTTTTTTCTATACATTTATTTATTCGGAGGAAACCTACTTATTAGCCAAAATTTAAACTATGAGAAAATAGTTAACATTATTAAAGTGAGACTAAGTAAACCTTTTTTTAAGTTTATTTTTGTTGTATGTATGTGAGTGGTCTGCTTGTATATATCTATGCACACTATGTGTGTTCAATGTTAGATGATGTCAGAAAGCATGTGTGTTGTGTCCCCTGGGACTGAAGTTACAGATCATTATAAGCTGCTTTGTGGGTGCTGGGAATTGAATTCAGGAAGAGCAGCCAATACTCATACCATTGAGCCATGTCTTCAGCTCCAAGATGTATTTATTTTTATTTTATATATGTGGGTGTTTCACCTGCATGTGTGGATGTGCACCACAAGTGTGTAATGCTCTAAGAGCTAGAAGAGTGTGTTGTATCCTCAGGGTCTCCTTTGCTTGTGTTTGGTTGGATTTCTTCAGCCTTTCCAGCTCTCACTTGCTCTGGTGCTATATCTGTGGAGCTTAGTGGTTGTGAGAGCCCGTTTTGTCACTTTGAGGGTTGTGGTGCAGTAAATTGGCATTGTTGTGCCATTACTATCACCAGTACCACTACCTCCATTCAACTTCAGAGCTATTTTCATCTAGATAATTTTTCTAGGTTATGTTTCACATAACCCCAGCTAACTTTACTGTGTAGCTGAAGGTGACTTTTAACTACATATTTTTCTGCCTCTACCTTTCCAGTGCTGGGGTTATAATCATGCACCACCATGTTCAGTTTATATAGGACTAGGGATCAAATTCAGGCCTTTGTGTATGCCAGGCAAACACTTTACCAACAGAGCTACACCCCAAACCTTTTCATAGTTCAACAGTGATGTAATGAATGTGTTGTTTTGTTTTTTGTTTTCTGAGTCGAGGTTTCTTTTCTACATATTTTTATGCTATTTTAATTTTTATGTATTAGTGTATGTGTGGGTATGTGTGTGTTCCATAGTTCTGATGCCCTCTTCTGGCCTCTACACACTTTACATGTACATACATGCAGTCAGGACTCATATACACTAAACAAAAATCTTTCGGTTCACAATGAGATGTTAGCAGTGAAGATTTAAGGAATGGCCCATTGAGTATAACCTTTCTAAGTTTTTGTTTATCTTAAAAAGGTTATAAAGTTATAGTTAGCTATAATTTGATGTGAATGAGTGCTTTGTTTCCTTGTAGGTCTGTGTACCACATGCATATCTGGTTCTTTCAGAGGTTAGAGGAAGGCACTAGATCCCCTTAAGACTGGAGTTTTAGCTGATTGTGAGCCACTATGTGTGCTGGGAATTGAACCAGTGTCTTAACTGCTTTGCCATGTATCCATCCCCTCTAATTGGTTTTTGCAACTTTGTTAGACTCTAATTTTAATCTCAAAAAAAATTATAAAGCTATGCCTAGTTTTTTATGTCTATTATTCCAGCATTCAGTTAGCTGTTCCAGACCAGCCTTAGTGCCATAGAGAGATCCTGTTCCCACCAAACAAAGTGTGGGGAACTATCTCTGTCCCTGCACTTTATCTTCTGAGTCCATTGTAGACATTTCATTGAGACTACATCTCCTAACATCCTACCCTTTGGATTTTTTATCTCCCCAAAATAACAATTTCTGAACTTTTAAACAAATCACTACATGTAAAGCCAGATGTAGTAGTGCACGCCTTTAATCCCTCCACTCTGGAGGCAGAGTCTGGAGGATCTCTTGAATTTAAGTCAGCCAAGGCTACATAGCGAGGCCCTGTCTCAAAAATCAAAACTAACAGATAGATCAAAACAGTACATTTATCTAATGTGAGTGTGTGTACACTTTGTGCCACTGTGAATGCATGGAAGTCAGAGGACAGCTGCAGGAGATGGCTGGTTTGGCAGCAAGCATCTTTACCCACTGAGTCATCTTACTATTACAAATACAAACAACTGTGCATTCTTTAGAGAGGGGGAAAACAACTAAACTAAACAAAAAGTAAATAGTTATGCTCTTTGTGCTGTAACAGTTGACTTGAAGGCAGTCAGTCTGATATAACAGCTCATTCTGCTGAGATCCAGGCTGCCCTATTTTGTCCAAACATGTGGCCTTGAGTCTGTTCCTCTGGCATGAGTCATTTATTCTCTGCTCCAAATCTGTATTATTTGTTCACTCATAAGGAAATTTTAGATCATTCCTTTGGTCTTCCCATACAGTTAATCTACTTCTTTTTGCTGTTGTACCAGTTTTGGATGTTGAACATTATTTGTCTTTTCAGAATTCAACAGTGACAATTGAAGAATTCCATTGCAAGCTCCAAGAGGCTACAAACTTTCCTCTTCGTCCATTTGTGATTCCATTTCTCAAGGTAATTCTTAATTCTGAGAGGTATTCATTTCAATTTGTCCTCAGCATTTCCTCAAGATCTGCTGACCCCTGCCCTGTGATCTCAGAACAGCTTGCTGTAGTTCATATCTTTGTTTTATTTGGGCTGGTAGGCAAACAGCATGTAAATTAGCTTCATACACAATGAGAATTGCAGTTCTCTGAATGATTTCTGTTTGCAAACACTGTAGTTAGCATACAGGAGCAAGTAAAAGAACAAAGAGAAGAAAGATGACTGAAATACGCAAGTGTGTGAAAGTGGAGGGGATACCACTAAGTCCTCTGGGTGTGGTCTGAGGATGGAAAGTCTGTGTTCATAGCTGAGAGGAGGAGACACCCTCCCCCGCCTTGACAAAGAGAGGCTTGGTAGTTATGTCAGGAAGACTGTATTTCCTCAAACCCCAGATAATATAGTCTAATTAATGTTATCTAGAATTAGTATTTCCTACATACCTTTTGGGCACCCGGTTCTAAATTACCATGCTTACTTTCTAAAAAGTGTTTTCATTTTGAAGTAATTTTATGCTCACAAATGAGCTGTAAAAGGATATAATTTCGAACCAGTTTTCCTAAATTTCCAAATTAAGAATTTTCTTTTTTCTTGGTACTAGGGATCCAGCTTTGGGCTTCAAGCCTGCCAAATAAGTGCTTTCTCCAGGAGTTGTGTCTAGAGTCCTTAAATCAAGATGTTGACATTTAGACAACACTTGCTGTCTTGTGTACGGACTTTATTTATGTTTACTAGTATCCCACTAATGTTCTTCACAGCAAAATTAAGCCTTTTTATGTGTGGTTTAATAAATTGATATATTCCTCCATCATATAACAGTCTAGTAAAGGGAGTTTGGAGTGGGGACCTCTCTTCCCATATCATTCAAGACCAGAGACCGAGGAAAAGTCCAAAATCTTTAATCTGTGGCTTAATAAATGATTGAACACAAATCCAGATAGCTGATGGCTGAGGGTTGAGGTAGAGGGAGAGAGCTAGAAAGAATGCTTGCATAAAGGTTTTTGAAGAAGCCAGTGTCTGTTTATGACTCTGTGTCTCTGTCCCCTCATTGTACAGGACTCAGTCACATGGTATCACCTAATTACAGCAGAGAATAGAAAATCTAGGCTAGATTATAGGAGAAAAGAGCTTGTTACATGGCTCATCAGTTTCTGCCACAGGTGCAATTTGAGGGCTGCTGCTTTTCCTCTTCCCTACTGGCCTCTCTCACACAATTGTGGTTGGTATGGGGAGGCCCTTATGACCTCCCACTGTGGAAACAACTTCCTGGTGCATCACAGACTAGTCTATGTGCTTTTTGCTCTTGCTTTTTTTTTTTTTCTCTGCTGACATATGTAGTGTCTGAAGAGGGCTTAACGGACAGGTAGTCACTGATAAGGAGCATAAGGAATAAATGTGGCATGGCACCAAAACACACAGATTCAAGATTTTTGTCTGCTCAGAACACCAGTTCTATAGCGATAGGTCATTTCTGCGCTTGGTGCCCTTAGAAGACAAGAGCTTTTGTATGGAAGACTTGGCACCATTAGTGATGCTTCTGCCGTGCAGATGCATTCTTAAAGACTTGTTGTTGTTCTGTTCTGTTTTGTTTTGTTTTGTTTTGTTTTTTTGGGACAGGGTTTCTTTTGTGTAGCTTTGGCTACCCTGGAACTCATCTGTAGACCAAGCTGGCCTCAAACTCACAGACATCCACCTGCCTCTGCCTCCCTGTTGCTGTGATTAAAGGTGTGCACCATTATGCATCTGCTTCCCTAGTGAAGAACCGTGTTTTTTGTTGAACATGCGTAGCATGATCCTGGGTCTATAGTTAATCATGGTTACATGTTGCATGCAGTATTAATCAGGAACAGTTTCTGTAGTGATGAGGCGACGGGCTGCCTGGCTAGTTTATGCCCCGAAATAACAACACACCAACTGTATTCATTTAAACACTGCCTGGCCCATTAGTTTCAGCCTCTTATTAGCTAATTCTCACATCTTGCTTTAACCCATATTTAGTAATGTGTGTAGTACCACAAGGTGGTGGCTTACCGGGAAAGATTCAGCATGTATGACCTGGCGGCTGGCTCCATGATGTCTGTCTCAGAGAGGAGAGGCATGTCATCTGCCTTCTTCCTCCCAGGATTCTGTTCTTTCTTCCTATGTTCTGACCTATCAGGCCAAGCAGTTTTCTTTATTAATTAACCAATAGATAGAAGACCCTCCCAGATCGTTCTCAACTTTTAATGAGTATTACTTTTTATTTTTAATTGTGTATATTAGTGTCTGTATGTATATATATACACACATACACACACTCACATATGTGTGTGTGTGTGTGTGTGTGTGTGTGTGTACATGTGATTGTTGGGAGCCTGTGGAGGCCAGGTGTGTGTGTGTGTGTGTGTGTGTGTGTGTGTGTGTGTACGTACATGTGATTGTTGGGAGCCTGTGGAGGCCAGGAGAAGTTGTTGGATCCCCTGGACCTGGCTTTACTGCTAAGTTTTGAACCACCTGATAATGGGTGCTGGGAATTTAACTTGAGTCCTCTTCAAGAACAGTGCTCTTTAAGTGTGAGCCATCTTTCCAGCTCCAAGAGCTTCATGGTTTAAAGGGCATTGATTGCAAAGAAGCTCAGCTTGCTTTTTTTCTGGAACTTTCTCTCCTTGAAGCTTAAAGTCATTTGATATGTTTTAGTTAAGGATTGCAGATAGGTTAGTGTATGGTGTTGCATGCCTATAATCCTGGCATCCCAAGAGGCAGAGGCAGGAGTACTGTCTCTAGTTCAAGGCCAACCTGTCCATGTAGCAAATTCCTAGCTAACTAATGCTACACAGCAAGATCATCTAAAAAACCAAAAACAATATATCTGTGTGAATAATTATCGCCACCAAAAAAAATAAAAAATTAAAAGAATTGCAGTAAGTGCATGGTGCATAGGATACAGGTACAATTGCTTCCTCCACTGCTGCCTTTTCTTCCCATGGTTGTCTGTCATGACTTTTGTATAAAGTTACTATTTTCTCTAAATAGTTGTTTTCCTATGTGGCATGGTGACTCACAGTCGTAGTGCTTGGGAGTTTTGAGGCAAGAGGATCACAGGTTGTAGTTCAGCCTGGGCTACAGAGGTCCTTTCTAAAACACGAACAGAGAAGTACTACCAGGACTTGGAATTTCGCTCTCACGCACAAAGCTCTGAGTGGCATTGCTAATTTAAAACTAATAACAGGGACTGGAGAGATGGCTCAGGGGTTAAGAGCACTGCCTGCTCTTCCAGAGATCCCAGGTTCAATTCCCAGCACCCACATGGCAGCTTATAACTGTCTATAACTCTTGTTCCAGGGAATCTGACACTTTCACACAAACATACATGCAGGTAAAATACCGATGTGCTCCCCCTCCCCCCAAAAAACTAATAGCAATAAAGATTATTTTCCCACCTTTAATCTTAGCACCCAGGAGGCTGAGGCAGGGGGAATCTCTGCGTTCAAGGCCAAACTGGTGTGCAGAGTTAGTTCTAGGACATCTAGGTCTACACAGAGAAATCCTGTCTGGAAAACAATAAAGATTATTTTCCCGAATAGGTAACACAATAGATAACATTCATAGGTCGCAATTATTACTCTTTAAAATATTTTTAAGGGTGTGTATGTGTTGGGCGTGTACCTTTCTGTACAAATACCAGAAGAAGTGTTATATCTTGTGGAGCTGGAGTTTCAGACATTTTTGGCAATTTAATCTCAATCTTCTGTAAGAACAGCAGATACCCTAGTTGCTGAGCCACCTCTCCAGCCCCACAGATCAGTTACCGAAAAGATAAACACAAAACTCATTCTAAGGTGACTCCCAGAAACAATTCATGTCAAATACAACAGTTATTTTTACTTACATCAGCTATTCTTTTTTACACAGGGAAAATGAAAAGGAAATGAAAGATTAGAGTTTTGTTGTCAACTAGTTTGAACAAATCTAGCCCACCATGTGGTTTTCTAACACTAAGAATGCTTTACACAGATGAACATTTGCAGTTGATTTTGTGTGAGGAATACCACTTGAAATCTAGATAAACTAAATAATACATGCTGAAAAATACATGCTGTTACTTTTATTAGTAAATTTGTACTACAAATTTATTATGTTCAGTTAAGATATTTTGGGTTTTATTTTTTCATGTATTAGATAAATACTTAGAATTAATTCTGTGTCTTAGCTAACAAAGTCTGCTATTACTTTGGCCAAACAAGTAATGCCCCTTTTCCTCTCCTTTAACTTACTTTCATTTCCTAAGAAAATGTTCTTTTTTAATTTGAATTGGAGGGCTATCATAGCACATATATGGAGAGCAAAGGATAATTTGCAGAAGTTGGTTCTTGGCTTCTACCATATGGATCCCTAGTATTAAACTCAGATTATTAGTCTCGGCAGCAAGTGTCTTCACCCACTGAAAATGTTAAAGCATCAAAATATATCCCTTTTCAAAATACTGATATTAGTTTGTTTTTGTTTATTGAGACTCAGCTTCTTTATATAGCCCAGACTGGCCTGGAATTTGTGGTCCTCTAGTTTCAGCCTCCTGAGTGCTCAAACTAGAGGTATGGGATATCTTGCCAGGCCTATTACCTGTTCTTAGAACCATTTTGGACCGTAACCGAGCAGGTCAGCCAGGAACAGGTTCTGGTCTGGACTGTGCGTGCCTGAATTTGACTGTGCTCTTGACAGCATGGAAATCTCGGTAGCTGAAAGCACTCCAGCCATGGAGCGGCTAAGCTGCATGGACCCTGGTTGTCTGTCTGTCTGTCTGTCTGTCTCTTTGAGACACAGTTTCTCTGCATAGCCCTAGTTCTCTTGAAACTTACTCTATAGACTAGGCTGGCCTTGATCTCACATAGATCCACCTGCCTCTGCCTTCCTAGAGCTGGGATTAAAGACGTGCACCACCACTGCCAGGCTTGTCTTTTCTTTATATCTGAATCTATAGACAGTTATTTACTGAGACTGTAGAATGAAGAAACAGTTTTATGAAATTTGTGGTAACAGTACATAATTATCTATGTTTTTCTGTATTCACCAAAAGACACATGTCACAAATGTAAAGATCTGACATGTTTTCTTTTTTAATTAAGTTTTTACAGTTGTAAGATTGAAATTCTAGACCAGACTTAAGAAGTGTTTCATATTGTCAGATTCTCTATTCTTAACTGTGTTATTTGGAAAACAGCATGAGGTAGGTTGTTACGGCAGCTTTTTGGCTAGCATTTTCATTTTTGTCGATTTATTTCTGCTTTAAACAGCCACTAATTATGGTGCCTGCTAAATTAACCCTCAGTGAGGGGTGACTACTTGCATGTATTAAAACTTATTTGCTCATTTGTCCCTTGAGGTAAAAGCATTCATTATAGGTTCTCCCTGAATTATGTTTAAATTTTGAGGGGGAATCTTTTATTTATATATATATGTATATAATTTACACATTGTATATATGCAGAGAGAGAGAGAGAGAGAGAGAGAGAGAGAGAGAGAGAGAGAGAGAGAATGAATTAGGATTCTGAAGTTTAAAAGTAAAGGGAATTTTTGTGGTTTTGTTTGTTTTTTATAATTTATTTATTTTTGTGTGCATTGGCATTTTGCCTGCGTGTATTTCTGTGTTTCATTGTCAGATCTTGGAGTTACAGTGGAGTTACAGATAGCTGTGAACTGCCATGTGGGTGCTGGGGAGTGAACCTGGGTCCTCTGATCTTATTCCCAGCACTCCTCTTCACAGCGATCCTGATCTCTCTGGAGAGCCCTAAGAGAAAGTTGAGTGCCACCATCAGAGAAGGGTTGTGATTCAGAAGAGACAAGCCAGGGCTTGTAATTCTCCTTTTTAGGCAGTAGGTAATTCTCTAACTGGCTCGTCTTCAAGAAAATGTGTATTTTAGGTGCTGGAGATGTGGTTTAGTAATAGAGTGTTTTCCATGTCTGCATTTGGCCCTAGTCCTATTTCCCAGACTGAACAGTCCTTGCTGAAGATGTCTGTTTTAGGGCTAGAGAGACAGCCCAGTGCTTAGAGTCCTTGTTTCTCTTGTGGAGGATCTCAGTTTATGTACAGCACCAAAAGTGCTGTGGCCCACAACCCCTTGTAACTCCAGCTCCAGGGCATCTGCGCGCATACACACACACACACAACACACACACACACACACACAGAGAGAGAGAGAGAGAGAGAGAGAGAGAGAGCATGTTTTTAAATTCTGTGTTCGACAAACCTTTATTGTACTCTGTATCAAGCCATAGAAGTAATACGATACAGTCCTTTTAAGAAGATTGACATCTTCCTATCTTCCTCAGGGAAGAAACAGACCAACCAGTGACTCAAATAAAAATGCCCCTGTACTATTACTATTTTGATGTCACTTTACTAGTGAGTGTTAGAGGGAGAAAGCCAAGGGGGTTTTTGGTCTGTAAAAGTCATTGAGATGCTAATCTCGGTATGTAGAGCTCAGCAGATGGGAAAACTGCCTCTTTCTTTTCAAGGCCAACCTGCCCCTGCTGCAGCGAGAACTGCTGCACTGTGCCCGGGCTGCCAAGCAGACCCCATCCCAGTACTTGGCCCAGCACGAGCACCTTCTGCTCAACACCAGTATCGCATCTCCTGCTGACTCTTCTGAACTGCTTATGGAGGTTCATGGAAATGGAAAGAGGCCCAGTCCGGAAAGGTGAGCAGAGAAGAGATCTGTTCTGTTTTTCTAGAGTTATTATTTGCTTTAAAAGAAGGAGGGTTTGGATGCTGGTTTGTAGACAGATAATGTCTTAGAATTTTCTTTGACCCAACAACTCTTCAGATGATTAACTGTTCAAGAAATGGAACCCCAGTCCCTCGCTCTTTTTTATTCAGCCACCATCAAAAATAATGTTTTTGTTTTTTTTACTAAATATGTGGGGCCCTAATATCTGGTAAGCAGCCAGTACTACAGCAGGTGTTAGCCTGTCCTTTACTGTTGTTCTCTATCTCAAGATATAGCCAACTCCACAGGTTAAATAAAGCCTCAGCTCTTAGGATTGTTCAGTTCCTTAAGCCAATGACTGGCCTCAGGTTGTAATTGTGGATAATATAGTAATAGTGCCACAGTAGTGCATGCATTGTTGGTGGAAGCAGTATTATGAACAATGGAAAGCTTACTACAGTTGAATTTGAGGAATGGAAACTCCTGGCAAGTTACCAAGACATTTTCTTCCTAGTAGCTCACCTCTAGAATGTCAGATTTGACTTTCAGCATTTCTAAACTTCATCAAACCTAGTCCTGTTTGGTTTCTCTTGTCCTGTATCATAATTATAGTTCTGCTTATTGAGCCTCTCTTCTTCACACTGGAATAAACAATCATTTACACATTGTGTCTGGCCTCTGAAGACAGTTCAGTTCATGCCTCTTGTTAAACGGTTCCTGAACTGGATATGGGAACACACACCAGAAGTCACAGCTACTACAGAGACACTAAAGTCAGGTCTCTAGAGTTTGGCTAAAGAGCAGCCTGGGTAACATAAGGGATGATAGGTTGGGAGTGTAGCAGTATTAAACATGTGCTTAGCAGTCTATAGCACCAGAAATAAATAACTATTCCTTACAGTCTTCCTGCTTTGGAAGGTGCATAGTATCTAAAGGTTGGGTTTTATAACAGGTGTGTTGCTGGGAAGAAGCATCTGTCCTGAGACTTGGTAGGGATGTTACCATGAGCTCTTCTTGACAGGCTCCTATAAGCACTTCTGATTTCTCTACAGGAGGGAAGAGAATAGTTTTGAAAGAGATACAGTTCCTCCTGAACCACCTGCCAAGAGAGTGTGTACTATCAGCCCTGCTCCCCGGCACAGCCCTGCCCTCACTGTGCCCCTCATGAATCCTGGGGGCCAGTTCCATCCTACTCCACCACCTCTTCAGCACTATACTTTAGAAGACATTGCAACTTCTCACCTGTATCGGGAACCCAACAAGATGCTAGAACATCGAGAAGTTCGTGAGAGGCACCACAATCTTAGTAAGTGACCTCAGCAGCATGGCGATGCTTTAATCTGGAGGAAATCCATGGATTGTTTTCCTATTCAGTGATAGAGCCAAATAATATCATCATTGCCCTTTTTTCTGTTGATAAGATGATGTTATGCAGGTGGACATAGTGGCGTGTGTCTGTAATTGCAATACTATGGAGACTGAGGTAGGTTGATCAGCTCAGGGCCATTCTCATCTACATAAGGAGTTTGAGGCTAACCTGTGCTATAAACAAAAAAATAGAGGGCTTGGCATGATGGCACCTGTCTGTAATGTTAGAATCACCCCAACTTTGAGGCAAGCTTGATTTACATGAGTCTCAGGCCAGTCAGAGCTGCTTTGACTCTGCATGTGGAATCTGATGGAGCCTGAGAGCAACAGCTTCTGAAATGAATGAAGATAACATTGCCATCTCTGCTTTTTTTTTTGTTGTTGTTAGGTTTGAAATGCCTAAAGCACAGGCCTATGTAACTATTGAATTTAGGAATGAACAGTCCCATTTAAAAAGCCAAGTCCTGGGCTGGAGAGATGGCTCAGAGGTTAAGAGCATTGACTGTTCTTCCAAAGGTCCTGGGTTCAATTCTCAGCAACCACATGATGGCTCACAACCATCTGTAATGAGATCTGGTTCCCTCTTTATGGCCTGTAGGTATACATGCAGGTAGAAAACTACTTAAATAAAATCTTAAATTAAAAAAAAAAAGCCGAGTCCTAATTTGAAATCAGTTTTGAGAAGAGTTTTTGTCACATTCTCTTTTATAGCTGAATCTTTGGAGTTTAACTCCTCAGCATCTATTGGGCAGGGGAAAAAAAAAGGCTGCCATCTTGTAGAGTTTCTCTTTCATTCCACTTGTTAGGGATACCTTATGGAGACCACATTGACTCGTTCCCACTCTAGCCTAAGCTGACTAGCATCTTCCCAAGGCATAAACCTCATGTTTCACGGTATTATTACTGAGTGGTGAAGGCAATGAGAGCATTGGCTCCATGCATTTATGGAGTCTAAGCTACCGTGACATTATTTGATTCCTGAAGATCTAGGCAGTCATTGATTTCTTCATGCAGAGAAGATCAAAGCAACTGTGGCCAGTGTAACATAGCTAGTGACTTTGACAAGATTCAACTCTTTAAACTGCCTGATGTTGGAGTTGTCTTTGTTGGTACCCAGTTCTTACTCTCCCGTGCCTCTTTGTTTAACTGTTAAAAACTAGACATGAGGGTCAGCAAGATGACTCAGCGAATAAAGCACTTGCCATGTAAGCCTGGCCCTGAGTCTGATTCCTGGAGAGAATTAGCCCCAGAAAGTTGTTCTCCACTCTCCATGTGTCGTCATCATCATGAGCATACACAGACACAAAGCTATTAATATCAGATTTGTTTTAAGAACTAGGCTTGCTATTGATTTTTTTGTTTCTCTTCGTACGCAGTGCCCGTTTGGGAGAGAAGAGTGGTAAAAGCTAGGTGTGGGGTCTGAAAGAGAATGACCTCCAAAGGGAATGGCATTATTAGGAAGTGTGGCCTTGTTGTAGGAAGTGTGTCATGGTGGGGGTGGATATTGAGGTCTCTTTTGCTCAAGGTTTCCTTAACATGACTGTCAGTTGACTTCCAAGCATGCAGCCATGCTCCTTACCATGATGATAATGGACTGAACTTTTGAAATTGTAAGTGAGCCACCCCAATCAAATATTTTCTTTATAAGAGTTGCTGTGGTCATGGTATTTCTTCACAGCTATAAAAACCCTAAGACTCTAGATATAACTGTATTTTGTTAGATTTTTACTAATTTAGAAAAAACTGTATATTTACATCTGGAAGTGTAATTTGAAATTGTTGCTTGCCTGAATACCAACTCTTTATTGGCTAGCATTAATGCTTGTGTCATTTTGTGGTCTCCACCAGATATATTAACTACTCTTAGTAGCGCGCTCCAAGTTGACACAACTGTGTATACACTTAATATTATTCAGTTGCTCTGTATTCTTTAAATGTAATCTCTTTTTTCTGATAGGTCTGAATGGAGGCTACCAAGATGAGCTGGTGGACCACCGTCTGACAGAGAGGGAATGGGCTGATGAGTGGAAACATCTTGACCATGTAAGAATTTCTCAGTGTGCTTTTTGTTTTCCTCAGACCTTGTTGCTTTTAAATCTTCATAGTTTGTTTTGCACCCTTTTATGTTTGTCTGTGGATTTGGTATGGATTGGTGTGTGCATGAATGCTTTCATGAGTGCACATTTGTGTACATGCCATGACTTGAGTATGGAGATTCAGAGGACAGCTATTTGGTCTTCTGACTTGGCAGCAAACGCCCTTTACCATTACATGCCTTACCATTTTGCCCGCCCACTTTTGTTTTTTACTTTCCTATTTGGGCATGCACCACTGCGTCCAGCTCTTTTCATTTTTAATGCTACTAGTAGTTCATGCATGCTTAAAGAGGACATGACTTTTTACCACTTGCTCAGGTGAAGGGCTGCAGAGTCATTCTCAAATCTTGGTGTTAGGCAGACCTCTCCAGTTCCTATAGCAAGTAGTCATGTCATAGGTAGTTAGGCAAAGGTTCCAGCTTTGCTACTTACTGCCTTTGTGAGCTCCATACCTCTTTTAGCTTTGCTTTTTCTCTCCTTTAAAAATAAGGTTCAGTGAGATGCCTCTGTAGGCAAAGGTGCTTGTGTCAAACTTGAGTTTGATTCCCAAGACCAATATGGTGGAGGGGAAGAACCAACTCTCACAAGTTGTCCTCTGACCTCACACATGGGCCATGGAATGTACACATGAAGACACACAAACCCACTCACACACTAAAATTATGTAATCTGTCTCCTTAAAAAAATTTATAATTATTTGTAATATATATCCAAATTAGAATTAACATGCTGATACATACTCACATTCTCTTTCCCATCAGAGGAGAGCATCCACTCTCCCTGAAAATAGTCAGTGTCTACTTTAAAGTTGCACATTGTGGCTTATCTAAGATATGTATGATTATTATTGTTACTATCCTCATTAGCATCATCGTCAATCATCTGACCCTGGTTCCTTACCTAGGGAGTAGTGCATTCGTGTATATGCGTGTGTCTGTCACAGAGACAGCTCCAGATTGCATTTTTATAAAAACATCTTGATTTGTCTAACAATACCAGGTACTCAGGCTTGGTGAAAAGTTCCTTTACTCACTGAGCTATTAGCTTACAGATCAGCAGTTTTTCTTTTTAAAAAAAATTGCTCAAGATCACTCCCATTGGCTATTTAAACTGCCTATCAGAGAACCAACAAGTGGTCTCCCCTTTTTCCTCTCTGCCCCCTCTCCCGGGGGGGGGGGGTGGTGCTGACATCCATTAAACCTGGGCTTCTTTTTAAAAAAAAAATATTGTCACGGTATGAGATGGTCAAAGGGCTACCTTGAGAAGTCAGTTCTCTCCTTCCGTCCTGTGAGTCCCAAGGGCAGCAAGTGCCCCTTTCCTCCTGAGCTATCATCTTGCTGACCTGTATAGAGACACCCCCCCCTTTTTAATCATTGGGTCCTATAATTTAGAAGTAACATAAGTATGTGGGTAGATGTGCACAGGTTGTATGCAAATGCCACACATTATATATGAGGGAATTGGAGCACTTTTAGTGTTCCTGGAGGGTTCTAGAACCAATACCTCCATGGACAGGAAAAGATAGCTGTGTATAGAGAATACCATGGTGTAAGAGGGATACAGAGATGATCCAGTGCTTAAGAGCACTCGTTGCTTTTGCAGAAGACCCAGATCTGCATCTCAGCGTCCCCGTGGCAGCTCACAACCATCAGTAACTCTGGTTCCATTCCCTCCCTGATCTCTGAGGGCAACACATAAGCACATACATCTGTGCAGACAAAACACTCCTATGCGTAAAATAAATTATTTAAAAAAACAAGGTATAAAAAGAAAAAAAAGGTAAAAAACAAAACAAGGTATAAGAATTGACTTTCCAATGTAAACTTTATTCCTAAGGTTTGAAATCTGTGAGTTGTTTGTCCATCCTTGATTTTCATTGTTCCTTGTTTAAATTTATCATCTATGCCTCACTTCTCTCTGGCTCAGGCCCTGAATTGCATTATGGAAATGGTAGAGAAGACGAGACGCTCTATGGCAGTTCTGAGGCGTTGTCAGGAATCTGATCGTGAAGAACTCAACTATTGGAAAAGGCGATTTAATGAGAACACAGAGATGAGGAAAACTGGGACTGACCTGGTCTCCAGACAGCACAGCCCCGGGAGCACAGATTCTCTCAGCAGCGGTAAGGACTGCGAGCAGGAGCCTGGGAAGAGCAACACGTTTCACTGTACTTGAAACGTCAAATCTGAGTTCATTGGTTTGTTTGTTCTGTAGCATTTGTTTGGTTTGTTTTTTGAGAATCTTACTGTTGACAGAGGCTTTTTGTCCTGCCCAGCCCCACAGCCATTTAGTTCAAAATAAAAACAAAGAAGCCTGCATTTTTTTAAACTGGTTGGCCTATTAGCCCAGACTTCAAGGAGGTTCCCCAGCACCTTAGTATGTACCTTAGGGGTGGACGAAGTCCTCTTGCTCCAACTTCCCAAGTGCTGGGATTAAAGGTATGTGTCACCATGCCTAACTGTGTTTATTTAGTTGTGTGTGTGTGTTTGTGTGCCATGTTTGTGGAGTGTTGGTTATTTCCTCCCACCACACCATATTGGTTCTAGGGATTGAGTTTAGTACTTCAGGCTTGGGAGCAAGGTAACAAGCTATCTTGCCAACGTCCCCCCTCCCCCCACCACCACCATTGCTTTTTAAATTTTGTTTGTTTGTTTGTTTTGGTTTTTCAAGACAGGGTTTCTCATGTGTAGTTTTGGAACCTATCCTGGAACTCACTCTGTAGACTAGGCTGGCCTCAAATTCACAGAGATCTGCCTACATCTGCCTTCCAAGTGCTGGGATTAAAGACGTGTGCCACCATTACCCAGCCTCTTTTTTTTTTTTTTTTTTAATTGGTGTGTTGGGGGTGTCAGAGGACAGCTTAAACTATTCAATATTCTTTATACATCATGTGGTTCCAGGGATTGACTCTGGTGTTTAGCCTCTGCTGCAAAGGCCTTTCCTTATTGAGCCATCCTGTGGCTCTTTCCCTTCACATTAGATGCAGTTTGCAAGCCCCAGGTATTTTCATTCATGTTCTGACCTGCTGACTCTCAACTGTGCTTCCCACAATCCCCTCTTTAGGTTTGATTGATTTGCTTAAGCTGTTTACAAACTCAGAAAAGTTATCTGTTTACAGAGAACACACATGAAGAAATGTAAAGTACAAGATCTAGGGAAAGGAACACAGGGCTTCTCTGTGTGCGTCAGTGTTTTCTGCAGCATTCCTTTTCTGGGTGATGGAACAAGACCCACCAGTGTAATGTATTTTTAGACAAGGGTACATTTAAACAGTTTTGGGGTGTTTGTTTGTTTGTTTGTTTGTTTGTTTTTCCAAACAGGGTTTCTCTGTAGCTTTGGAGCCTGTCCTGGAACTAGCTCTTGTAGGCCAGGCTGGCCTCGAACTCACAGAGATCCTTATGCCTCTGCCTCCCGAGTGCTGGGATTAAAGACCTGTGCCACTACTGCCCAGCTCTCAGTTTTGTTATTGTTAGGTTTGCTTTTGTTACTTTCTGGGTTTGGTTTTTAAGATGTGTTCTCATTTTGTAGTAGACTGACCCCAAACTTGCCTCATTTAGCTCTTCCTCTGCTGAGACTACATCAGGAACAACTGCCCCAGCAACTCCTATGATTTTGTTATGGCCAGTCCCAATGTAGAAAGGTTTGGTAGGGGATAAGGTAAGAGCAAGAAGAGGAGAAATTCAGGCTTCTGTGGCCTCCAATGCAGAAGGAGTTATTAGCCAGAAACTTGGGTGACATCTAAACTTTGACTGGAATATAGCTTAATGATGAGTATTTGCCTAGTCTGAGCAGTGACCTGGGTTCAGCTCAGCAGTACAAGGGTCAGTAAGGAAGAAAGAAAAGAGTAGCAGTTATGTATGTCACATCATAACTAGGTACTTTGATGGTTGCACTCAGCATATTCCTTCTTGATGCTATTCACCCCACTTCTCTTTCTTTCCTCAATTACCCTCCACTTCCTGGTGGCTGCCTTCCAAAGATTAGCTCAGGCAAAGCTGGGTTGTTCATCTTGATGCAGGAGAGATGAGTAACTCTTCCCAAGGGTACATCCAGGAAGCTTGAGTTATCCCCCAGAATGTTCCATCACTTTCCCCCAGACTCTGAAAAGGTGCCCTATCCAAAGGCACAGATGAATGACAGGCCATCTGTGATCACACTCTTTCTCCACCCACCCACCTAAAGTTCCCAAATGTTCATCAAAGAGAATGAATTTCTTCTTATGACAGTGCTAGCATTTTCCGTAGAAGACAGCCGTTAGTCTCAAAGGACTGGAAGAAAATTTGAGGAATTGCCAGCATTAATAATGTGTGTCCTATTCTAAATAGCTAAGGACTGCCACTTTCTCTCTTCTTTGACAGGCATGGCTCTTGAGCCAGCCATCAATCAGCACCATTTTATATGGGATATCTGGTATATCAAGAAACAAACAACTTACACGTGTGCACACACCTTTGATTTAAAACTTCAAAAAACAAATGAGGCGAAATCTTGGGTCATCCTTACAAATCTGAGCCCATAACAAATATTCCCTGGAGCAATTTAGAGATCCTGGCTAAAGATGGACACCCACAGTCATGTACGTTTCTTCCTTGAGCATGCATGTGTGCAGCCGAGGAGACAGAGTGCAGGCTGAAGCACTCACTAACACACCTCTGTGTGCTGTCACTGCTGTGTACAGACTGCCCTGACTTGAGGGTCTACCTGAAATGACCATACTGTCTACTGTACCTGGAACAGTTCTTACTATTTTTATGACCTATCCAAGTCATCATTAGCACTTCCCTTTCAAAATGAAGACAATTTGGTAAATTCTAGTCACTCTAGATTTAGTACTTCCTGGATCCTGGTGTCTCCTATTTAGATTCTGAGAACATTGCCAACCTGTCTGACTTCAGTTGTATCATTTGTGTGGGATACAGCTTAGTTGACATGGTAGTTACTTAACATGCACTAAGTCCTGGGTTTAGTCCCTAGCACCACAAAAACTGGGTATGGTTTTAGAGTACACCTGTGATTGCATCATTTGTTAAGTTGAGACAAGAATTTCAGAAGTTAATTGCTAGCTTGAGCTTTATGAAACCCTGTCTGAAAGGAAGGGGAGTGAGAGAAGAGAAAAAAAGTGGTACGGTAGGGGCTAGAGACATGGCTCAACAGTTAAGAACACTAAATGCTCTTCCAGAGGACGGGAATTTAGGTGGCTCACAACCTCAAGGAATCTCACTTAAGCAGACACCTGCACTCATACAGATTCACACTCAAAAAGATATATAGTTGGAATTTTTCGTTAGGACAGTTCTTTCCCCAATAATGAAACGGAGACTTATTAATTATAAAAGTTTGACCTGTTGCTTAGCCTTGTCTCACTAGCTCTTATAACTTTACCCATTTTTATTCATCTTTGTATTGCCGCATGACTTGTGGCTTTTACCTGTCCTCTCTCTTGTCTTGCTCCCACTCCATCTTGCTGGCAACTCCATCTTTCTTTTTCCCAACACTCTTCTCTGTCCAAAAGACCCTACTATACCTCCTCCCTAGGTACTGGCTGCCTAGCTTCTTATTAGACCAGTCACAGCGACACATACATCTTTACATGTCATAAAGGAATATTCTACAACGTATACATAGTGAAAATCAATTATAAATCTTTGGTTGGTTGGTTTGGATTTTTTTTTTTTTTTTTTTTTTTTTTTTTGGTTTTTCGAGACAGGGTTTCTCTGTGGCTTTGGAGCGTGTCCTGGAACTAGCTCTTGTAGACCAGGCTGGTCTCGAACTCACAGAGATCCGCCTGCCTCTGCCTCCCGAGTGCTGGGATTAAAGGCGTGCACCACCACCGCCCGGCTTGGCTTGGATTTTTTAGACTGGGTTTTTTGTGTAGCCCTGGTTGTTCTAGAACTCACTGTGTAGGATAGGCTGGCCTCGAACTTACAGAGATCCTCCTGCCTCCACCTCCTGACCACTAGGATTAAAAGTGTGAGCCACTACTACCACCAGGCTAAATACACAGCCTTTAAAGAAAAAGAAAAATGGCAGGATAGGTAATGAGTGGCAATGCCTCTCCTAAATGAAGGAATGGGCATTTATATCCTACAGTATTTAAACATACTAAATAATGTGTTTGTAAGTTTTAGAAGGAAAGCAGAATTCACAATGTGGACTAAACTGTTATATTGGAGTATGATGGGCATTGTTTTCTTTAAGAAAGTCTGTTACTGGCATGGTGCACAACTTTAATTGCAAAATTTTACAGGCATCAGAGAACAGCCTATTAGAGAGTTCTAGGACATTCAGGGTTACATAGACCTTGTCTCAAAAAAATTTTGTTTCTCATTATTTTAAAAATCATATGGGTACATGCTTAAATGCCTACCTGGTGTATATGTGGGTACAAGTGCCATAGTGTACCTGTGAAGGTCAAAGGACAATTTTTGAGAGCTGATTCTCTTCAAAATTTTGGGCCTCCAGTGATGTAACTTGTTTATCAAGCTTGCATGGCAGGCGGTTACCACTGAGCGATCTCTTTAGCACCTTTTATGACGGAGCCTGATTGTATAGCTCTGGTCGACTTAGAACTCACTATGTAGACTAGGCGATTTTTTTTTTAAGTGCTATTTTTGTTTGTTTTGGTTTTGAGACAGGTTTCACCATGTACCTCTAGTTAGTCTGGAATTTGTTATGTAACCCTGGCTGGCTTCAAGTTCAAATTGATCTGCCTTCCTCTCCCTCCTTCATGCTGGGATTAAAAGTGTGCCTAGTTAAGTGCTATTTTACAAGTAACTGGACTATATAAAGGCCATATGCAACAGCTCTCTAGAACCTGAGGCAGGAAGAGTTTATGTTTGAGGCCCTCCTGAGTTGTGAGATACTGAAACATTGTCTCCCACCACAGCAAAGCCCAGATTATAATACAGAAAAATAAAATTGTAGAAGTACTTTCTCCTTGTTTAATTTCTCATAGCAACACTTAGTAACAAATTAGTGTTGTCTTACAAATATTTCTGTGTTCATATTTAAAGAGAGTTCCCCCAGTTCTTTGTTTTGTCATTTTCGGTCTGAACTTCTTGGCACAGGCCCATAATCCCAGCTACTTGAGAGGGAAAGAGAATGAATTCAAGGCTTGCCTGAGCTACAAAATTCAAGGATAGCCTGATTTACATAGGGACATTTGACTAAAAGTAACAAAAGGGAGCCTGGGGCTTGATTCTTAGTCAAGATACAATGAATTTATTTATATGATGTCCCAAATTTTGTGTGGCCCACTGGTGAAGCACTTACCATGAACAAAGCATAGATGTCTGGATCTAGGTGGTAATAAGAAGTCTGATAAAAAGAAATTTTGTGTCAGGTTTAGGGATTATTATTAGAGCATTTGCCTAGCATATATGAGAATTTGGGTTTTGAATACTGATTAAAGACAGCTTCTGACTCCTTGCTCTTTATCTCTCTTGTATAGATTCTCAGCGGGAATTCACCAGTAGACCAGGAACAGGATATGTGCCTGTGGAGTTTTGGAAGAAAACAGGTGTGTATCTGTCTGTTGGTAGGCTGTCTGTACTCACTAGTTTATGCAAGCTGAAAACTCATATACTAAGGAAAGTTTGCACAGCCTTTTAATTGTCCATAATGTCTTTTTTATTGAATTGTGGCTTCTCCTAGCCTCCCTCTGGCTGATCTGTACATTTCCTGGACTGAACTGTCTGCCTGATCCTTGGCAGGTCAGAGGTTTGGAATGGACCCTCTAGGCCTTTTCATGCCTTTCTACTGGCTGCCATTGAAGCAGGAAGTACCTAGTTATTCCTCCATTTTGACAGAAGTTGAATTTATTTTCTGCTTAGTTTCTTTGCTAGTATCATACTATGTTCACATTGCCACCACATTTACTGAGTTTTGTTTTTCTTTTTAAGTTTTCTTGTGTTTGTGGTAGCACAGTGTGGAAGCCAGAAGGCAATTTTAATATCAATCCTTGATCTACCTTGTTTTCAACCTGTCTCGTTTCCTGCTCTGAACACCAGGCTAACTGACCATCTCCCTGTGGGAATACTGGGCTTGTTAGATGCATGCTTTTACATCGGACTCTGTGGGTTCTGCAGATCAGAACTCATGTCTTGCTCTTACATGGTAGGCACTTTATTCACTGAGCATCTCCAGAGATCTCTGCAAGAGCAGTGAGGGCTCATAATCACTGAGCCATTGTTACAGCTCATTTTCCTGCTCTTAGTTTACCCAAGACTATTTTAGAGCTAAAAAAAAGTCAGCTCTGTGGCTAAGTGTGCGTTTACTATCTGTCAGGTACACTAGCAGCACACATAGTTACCCAAGAGTGAGTATATGCAGGTTCTTGAGTGTAGTTGGCAAGTTGTATTCCAGTTTATAACAGTTGACGCTGGCCTTGAAGTCAGCATCCTCCTTCCTTAATTCCAGAGTAGATAGAATTATAGGCATGTTTATCTATTAGTTATTTTTACCATGTAAAACAGTTTGGAAATACTTTTAGAATGGGAAAAGTAAATCTTTTTTGTTTTGGTTTGGTTTTGCCTGCTTCTGCCTCTTGAGTGCTGGAATTAAACACACCTGCTACCACTGCCTGATGAGAAAAATGTATTTTATATTGATTAAAAAATTAGGTAGATTAGTAAAAATTTACACTAAGATAAAGATTTCTTAATGTCTCTGGCTGCTTGAGAGGTACCTTTGTTAACTGCCTAAATTGCTTTTGGGCCAGCTAGGCCTCATTTTGCTACAGTATTCCCTGTGACCTTAGACAATCTCTAGTTCAAACTACGATTGGGTTTGGGTTTTTTTCTTTCTTTCTTTTTTAGAGATTTTTTTGTTATATATACAGTGTTCTGCCTGCATGTATGCCTGCAGGGCAGAAGAGGGCACCAGGTCTCATTACAGATGGTTGTGAGCCACCATATCGTTGCTGGGAATTGAACCCAGGACCTCTGGAAGATCAGACAGTGCTCTTAACCGCTGAGTCATCTCTCCAGCCTGGGTTTAGTTTTCCAAAACAGGGTTTCTCTATATAGCCCAGGCAGTGCAGTGGTCTAAGATAGGGAAATCTGGAGTCCTCTGGTGAGGACTTCAAGGCTGGATCAGTTTTATAGGAAGGTGTAACAGCAGAACAGTTTAATGCTCCTTTGAGCCCATGCTTTATGAAAGAGCCCAGCTGTTAGGCATCCCCTTAGCGTCTCGGTTTTATTTCCTGTGAACTCCTAAAAGATATTTCGCATTCATAATTTCTTTTGGTTAAGTCCCATGTCATTGGTACTGTCTTCACTTAAGGAAATCAAGCAAGGTGGGTCAGAGGAGGGAGGAATCTTGTTTCTTCAAATGTCCCCTCCTTGTTTTTACCTGGATGCTCTAGGCACGTGCCTGCTTTTTGTATGCCCATACCACTGCACAAAGCTGCCGATGTCCTTTACCACACGCTGGTCCTCACCTCCTAGGTGCCTTTTCCAAATTTAGAGCCTCTTGTCTCAGCTGAGCCATAGCAGCTTCCCAGTTGCTTTTTTATCTTCATAAGATACATACATACATACATACATACATACATACATACATACATACATAAGGTGCAAGATATACATCTATCTTGTATAGAACTCCAGAAGTTCACATTCTCTTAGAAAATACAGTATTCAAAACAAAACATATTTTGATCCTCTCTTGTCTCTTGAACGACTAATCTCTAATTTTGACATATGAGATGGCACCTGAGCCACTGGGGTACAGGAAAAGGAATGGTGTTTACACACTTGTGTATTCCCAGCCTAACACAGCGTCCACTTTGATGTGTATACCTAACAGTCGCTTCACTGGGTGAGCCTGTGTAAGAATAGAATATAAATGTGTGTTTCATGTTCACTCCTGCACATCCTATTTTCACTGTTTTCCTTAGAAATACTGTGCTTAGCTGAGTGTGTTGGCATGTGCCTATAATCTCACTGCTTGGGAAGCAGAAGCAGGAGGATTGCCATAAGCTTGAGACTAGCCTAGGCTATATATAGTGAGAACCTATTAAACCCTAGCTCCTCGAACCCCCTTACATCCAGAGTTGTGGATTGGGAGGGAAAAGATCTCTCTGCCAGTTGATTTTACTGTTGCTTTCTTCCAGAAGAAGCTGTGAATAAGGTGAAAATTCAGGCCATGACAGAAGTACAAAAGGCTGTAGCTGAGGCGGAGCAAAAAGCCTTTGAAGTGATTGCAACTGAGAGAGCGCGAATGGAGCAAACCATAGCGGATGTCAAAAGGCAGGCTGCAGAAGATGCTTTCCTGGTCATCAATGAGCAAGAAGAGTCCACAGAGGTCAGAGCTATGCTGGGCTATAGGCTGGGCTGGGTGGCTGAAGGGAAGCAAGTCCACTTCTTGCCACTGAGGTGCTGGGTAGGAAGAGTTCACTAGATCATGGGATTTTTTTTTTAGCCAATACCAGGAGACTTTTTCCTTGCTTTAAGATAAACCAAAATAATTCTTTTAGATTTATTCTAGTCTGTCACATACACCCAATATATATTGCTTTAGCTTCCATGAAGGCAGTTTGTCCCAGTTACAGCTGTAGTGGTTTCACTGTGTGCAGTGAAACCTAACTATGTGTGTATGCCTCTTTTTAAACCTCACAGTAATCTGATTATGGAGATGTTGATTCTCAATGTGCAGGAGTGGCAGATAAGATAGACCGTCCAATGCCCTATCCAGGGCCCAAGACTCAGTAATGCTTCAATACAATGAAAAATTGCAACTGGGCATGATGTTACACACCTGTAATCCTAGCATTTGGGAGGCTGAGGCCAGAGAATTTAAGAGTTCAAGTGAGCCTGGTACACATAAGGGAAACAGGTCACGAAGAAGAAAAAAGGTGGAAAGGCAGAAACATTGTGACAGTTCCAGTCATACCCCTGCCTGCCACCTATCTCCCCGTACTAGGTATTACATTTATGGCCTTTATTTGGCAAATGTGCTACCTCTTAATTGCATCCCAGTCTTTTTATTGTTCTTATTTTGAGACATGGTCACGCTGTATTTATAAAACTGCCTTTGAGGGGCTGGAGAGGTGGCTCAGAGGTTAAGAACACCGACTGTTCTTCTGGAGGTCCTGAGTTCAGTTCCTAGCAACCATATGGTGGCTCACAACCATCTGTAATGAAATCTGGTGCCCTCTCTGGCATGTGGTATACATAATAAATAAATTAAATACTGCCTTTGAAGCCAGCATCAGCATCTAGAGCCTCAGGCTCTAGAGGAGATGCGTGCATTCAGCCCTAGTAGCACTAGTATATTTGAAATCAATGAAATTTCTCTGTGTAATTATTTTTTGAGGCAGGGTCTCTATATAGCCCTGGCTGTTCTGAAACTTGCTATGTAGATTAGGCTGGCCTCAAACTCACAGAGATCTACCTGCCTTCAAGTGTTGGGATCAGAGATGTACACCACTACTTCCAGCCTATAACTTTCATTTTAGTCTTTAGTCTTTTTTTTTTTTTTTTTTTTTTTAAGGGTAGTGGATTTTTTTTTAATATTTATTTATTTATTATGTATACAATATTCTGTATGTGTGTATGCCTGCAGGCCAGAAGAGGGCACCAGACCCTATTACAGATGGTTGTGAGCCACCATGTGGTTGCTGGGAATTGAACTCAGGACCTTTGGAAGAGCAGGCAATGCTCCTAACCTCTGAGCCATCTCTCCAGCCCGGTAGTGGATTTTTTTGAGACCTGATCTTTCTATATACCTAGTCTGGCCTGGTACTGTTTAATCCAGGTTGTTCTTGAAGTAAAGGCAATCCTTCTGTCTCAGTCTCCTCGGTGCAGTAGATTTACAGATGTGCAGCATCATGCCAACTTTCTCATTTTAGTAACTTTTTAGGCTTAAAACATAAGGAATAAGACTATAGTAGCTGTAATTTTAAGCAGCAAACGAAAAGTAGCCTACAGGTGAGATGGCTTGCCAGCATGGATCCTGGCAAATTTACATTTCAAAAGGAAGAACAGATATCTTCATCTTTTGGTGAATTGGCAGTGGACCAGAAAGGCTGATTGTCTTGCATTTCATCAAGAAAATCCTGCTGAATAAATAGCAGTTTCTCCATCTCATGCAAAGCTGTGCAAAACAGGAGAAACATGCTACTCCCACCTTCTCTTCACACTGACCTCTCATCATTAAGGAATCGGTTTTCTGTACAGAGGGTATAACTGCCTTGTCCTTTTGACCTGGTAGCTTTTGGGAGATACTGAGTTTACAGTGTTCAGTGGTGTGTACGCAAACTACAGCAGCTCCTACTTTTGTCAGCCTGGGCTGCTTTTCTGCCTGGGATGGTTTTGTTTTTGTCTGTTTTTCCCGAGATAGGGTTTCTTTCTGTAGCATGACTATCCTAGAACTCATTCTGTTAACCAGGCTGGCCTTAAACTCACAGAGATCCACCTGTCCTCTGCCTCCCGAGTGCTGAGATCAAAGGCCTGCGCTACCACTGCCCAGCACCTTGCCTAGGGTGGAGGGACAAAAAGACCTTATCTCTCCAGCAAGGCATGTTCTGTCTCCAGCTCCAATTTTTCTGGCAAATACAATAAATTAGCAGTTGACTATGAAGTAGAGAGTCTTTTTCTCCTGTGGACCAGGGCTACTAAGAGTTCTGAGTTGGGATCCAAGGCTTTTGACAAGCCCCAGGTAATTCTGACAGAGCTTACGTGAGAAGCTGACATAACCAGTGGTTTCTGCTTAGCAAAGGAGATCCTAGAATCACAATCCTGCCTCGTGTAACTCGTGACTCGGAAGCTTTCTGACCTTCCCACAAGAACCACAGAAGAGCCAAATCTGGGGCTCAGGTTTTGAGAAATGCTAATTTGAGGGGGTGATTAAAGAGTAAACAGTTTCTTTTTGGGAGGCCAAGTATTGTTCTCGAGATGGGGTCTTACAGTCTAGGTTGGCCTTGAATTTACTATATAGCCAAGACTTACTTTGAACTCCTTCCTCACCTGTTTCTGCTGCCCAAATGCAGGGATTATAGTCAGGCACCACCAAGCCTGGCTTAAACCCTTTGTTTGGTTTCAAGAAGTTGTCTCACCTATTACCCAGGCTGGCCTCAAATTAAATCTTAGCCTCCCAAGTAGCTGGAACTACAAGCCAGCACCCCTTTTTTGTCCAAGTTCTCCTGACACTAACTGTATTATACCTGCACCTTATGAGCCTATCTCTGGATGGAGACTGCTACTTTATCCTACATTTCATACAGCGTGAAGATATTGTTAAATAATGGCAACCAAGATGGGAATGATGGTGGCTTGGTTGTCCTTGCAGACACCTGAAGGGAGAGGCAGCGTATAGCAGGGCTCCTAGCTTGTTCCTCACAAGTGCCATCAATTTTTTGAGGTATTGCTCCTCAGCAACCCATCAGACTCATAGTGTTCTTTTGCCTGGAGATGTATAAATACAATGTTAACAATTATGTTTTTTCTCTAATTCTGTCCTCTAGCAAGGTTTTACTGTCCTTATAGTACATTTCCTGAGAAGCCTGAGTTAGAAGAGATCTGTAGTCTTTTCTGATGTACTTTGAAGTAAGTTTATATCTGGAGTATCAGGGCCTAAGTAGACCCAGGCTCTAGGCTTTAAATAGCCAACTCTTTGATGACATTTAGTCTTAGCACATCTGGGCCTCAGTTTTCCTATCTTACAATGCTGGGAAAGAACCAGTAGGCCTGTTTTGTATTCTGGTCAAGCATCCTGATTTTAGGGAGAAGGCTGCCTTGTTCCCTAGCTAATGTAGCCAGTCTTTGAGATGGACTTCTGCCATTCTGGTGGCCTTGCAGGCAAGAAGGCTAATTGCTAAGTCCTTGTTGGCTTTACCAGACTAGAATCTTTAAAGCAAACAAACACTTTGTTTTTGCAATGGGGCTGGGAGTCTTCCTGTGTAGAGCATTCATATGTCATTGCTGGATTCCTCCCAGAGGTAGCAAAGGACTTAGGAGTCAGTGGTGGACCTACACAGGAGTAGGTTTTTTTTGTTTGTTTGTTTTGTTTTATCTTTAATGCTGTCTTTGCTCCCAGCCATCTAGAGGTATTGTGGTACATTATGTATTTAGTGACATAGTGGCTGTCCTGCTGCTTTCATGGCTGCTACTTGAGCTCTCACCAAACCTTGTTTAGCTCTTATGTTCTATGGTAGAATTACTGTTCTTAACTGGTGCTAATGCTGAGCCTCAGGAGTGTTTACCCCACTCTGAATAAATGTAGCGAGCAGTAAGAAAACTCCCCAAGCTCTACTTCAGGTACCTCAGTGTTCAGTGGCCTTGACAACAGCTTCCCCTCAGCCCATCAGCAGTGTGACACGACAGCAATGGGAATAGGCACAGAGGACAAAGGGAGCAGTAGTCCAGCCGTCTCCCTTTCATCCATCCTGCTTCCCTGGCAGGTACTTGGGGTCAGGGGGATCTGTTTTCCTATATTCCTTTAAAAGTCTGTTAAAGGACCAAATATTAGCCAGGTGGTAGTTGCTCACACCTTTAATCCTAGTACTCGGGAGGCAGAGGTAGGTGGATCTCTGTGAGTTTGAGGCCAGCCAGGGCTACACAGAGAAGCCCTATCTCAGGGGAAACAAAAGATCAAATATTGTCACTAAAAATGGTAAAGATGGTTCCTCCATTGGTTGCTATAGAAAATGTTTGTTCGAGCCTCATGTAGATTTATGGTCTTTCTCCAGAAGAGAATTGTGAGACCTGGGCCCGGTGACATGTGATCATGATTCTGATGTTTGGGGGTTGGGGGGAGATAGGAGGATCACGAGTTAAAGGTCATCCTGAGAGGACTCACCCACAGGTGTGTAGCTCCACGACCCTTGCTCTACCATGCAGATGACAAGTGGCAAGCCTGACCCTCAAGATATCACCAGCCACTAACTGATGCCTGTGTCTTGCAGAACTGCTGGAACTGTGGCCGAAAAGCCAGTGAGACGTGCAGTGGCTGCAATATTGCTCGCTACTGTGGTTCCTTCTGCCAGCACAAGGACTGGGAGCGGCACCACCGCCTCTGTGGCCAGAGTCTGCATGGCCACAGTCCCCACAGTCAGAGCCGGCCACTGCTCCCTGGAGGGCGGGGTTCAGCCAGGTCTGCTGACTGCAGTGTGCCCAGCCCAGCCCTGGACAAGACCTCAGCCACCACCTCACGTTCCTCAACACCTGCCTCTGTGACAGCCATCGATGCCAATGGACTCTGAGCCACAGACGCCCCCACCCTGATGACCACTCCACATGGCCGAATGCTTGCACCAGGGAGCTGGCAATTAGAACAAGTGGCTGTTGAGTCATCAGCAAGAAGCGAATTGGCAGAAAGCATTCAAGAGGCACTCCATAGTTTCTCTAGGATTGCCACGTGTTCCTCGGAGAACTAGTGTGTCATTCTCTGCACATAGGAAGTAGCTTGAGCTGCAGCCTCCATGGCTTTCCTGATGTTTCTCTTCCAATCAAAACTGGCATATCCGGCCCCTTCTCAGTGTTGACCACCAGCTTCCCCGACTCCTCGCATCAGCAGATGTCAGTAGTGTTCCACCAGGCACCTGTGTCACAAACCATCCATAGGAGAGGTCTAAAGGCTGGTAGCAGGCTACTGAAGGAGACCTTTCCTCCCCTGCCACCAAACAGTTTCTTGAACCTCATCTCCACCCTCAAAAGACACTGGTCTAATAGACCACAAAGCAGTCCTCAGGACTTTCTGAGCCACTCAGGCCTGCTAAGACACTCAGACATGCCAGAAAGAAGCTACCACTTCAGTAAAGTCTCTAGAAATGGTTAAAAAAAAATTAAAGCAGTCTTCCCCAAGCATCAGAGATCATTTTGGACAAGATTTTCCAACCTGCCCAGCTCCATTAGTTTGGAACCCCCCCCACCCCCCAACTCCAGTGTTTTACTTGATTTTGCTTATGCAAAAAATAACATCCATTGCATGGATTGGTCTGAGAGAGGATGAAACCATTGTGCTAGTCTTTTTTCTTAGCATGTTGGCCAAATTAAAATATTGAGTGCATCACCTCTTGGAAATGCAAAACCCTCTGCTGCTGCTTGACTGTTTAAACAGTCGTCTTGTTCTGTATGTCCTTTTCTCTCTCAGACTGTGCATGTCTGAATCACTGGGGGTGTCTCTTGCCCATAGGTTTTGTTTGGCACCTGTCAGGCTACAGTTTGAGCAGTGTTCCTGACTCTGATGGGATTATTCACACCTGGTTTTGTGGCATTATGCCACTTCATGGGTTCATTATCAGGTGGACATTCTTAGCCTCTTTTCTGTGTTTTATCTGTGATAGCATTCCTCACAGCTCAGAGTTTGTGAAGTGTGGGAACAGTTTTGAAAAGCCTGAGCGGTTTTTCTTCCCATCTTCAGGGATTTTTCCAATTATCTGAGTCTTCAAATAGAATACCATCTGTACCCTATTTATCAGGCTGAGTACTGCCTCACACATTTTCTACTGCTGTTTGAGGTTTGTTAGGAGTCCCAGGACCTTGCCCCTACCACTTAGTATCTTCCAGCATCCTCTTGCTTTGTGTAGTCAATTGGAATGAGTCATTGACTTTGATCCTGTTGACCTTTGGAAGCTGTGGTCACCTTCAATACAATGACCAAGTCTGAATACTAGCCCTTGTGCCATAAAAGCATGGATGTCATTGTCCTTGCATATAGTCACAGCTAATTTTAAGATTTTTGAGGCCCTACCTTATTTGAACAAGGATTTTTGGTCTTAGAAACTTAGACAATTAAAATCATGTTTCAGCATAGAATACCCAAGACTCACTGCTTTTCAGACAGCCAAGTGCAGCCTGGCCTCCCTGCCGACATCCCCATCAGCCTGCTGTTGTAGTATCCTAGCCACTGAGGACAACTCTGCTTTACTAGGTAGAGTCAGAACCAGACAGTACTTACCCCATAACCTCAGACACAAGACTTCTGTGCTACAAGAAGACCACAGGTTTCTGGGAGTCTGAGAATGTCTCCTGGTGTGCCCTGGATCCATTTTTCATTGTCTATTGGATTAACACCTAAGTGTTAAAATCTTGCAGCTACAGGACTACTCAAGGTAGCTAGAATAAAGAGCTGGAAGCAGCACACTGCTTCTTACCAGGTTGGAGATAAGTTTCTACAGCAAAAGTCTGGCCTAAAGGTCTACTTTGTGGGCTACATGGTTGCCCTGTCAGATTCTGAGTCCATATTCCTTTTGGGGCCTGCTTAGCTTCTATGCCCTGCACAGATTCGTCTGTGAACCTGGACAGTGCTTTACATTGTATAGCTCAGTTCTCAGACCTGTCACTGTCTTGACTCTTAAGTGGCATCTGTGTAAGGCTTGCTTTTCAGATTCAAGGAGTTTCTTTCTGCAGTTCTCCCAACTCCTCCCTAGGAGGAGCAGCAGCATCTGGGGTAGGAGCTGGAATTACATGAGTGAGTCCCAGCTCCCCCTTCATTTCTAGTCTATTAATATGACCTATTGCTAGGCTGGAAGTGAACATAACCTTCCATTCATTCCCACCTTTCTATCTTAATAGAAAAGAAGAAACAAGTGAGCCAGGCTGCTCAGAGGCTTGGCCTCTGTAGTAACTATTTGGGGAACAAAAAAGATCAGGGCTTTATCATCCTCTACCAAGTGAGAGATAAAATTGGAAGAACCAGACAAGACCGAAGGTAGCCAAATTGTAGTTATACAACCATCCCTCCAGCAAACAGTGAAGACTTGGTAGGTAGGACACTGTGGAAGCTAGGTTGAGGTGTGACTTACTTAGTAGTGTGGCTAGCACGCAGAAGTCCTGGATTTGATTTCCAGAATGACATAATCCAGCCATGGTGGTAAATATCTATAATCTGAGCACTTGGGAGGTGGAAGCAGGAGGATCCGAAACTTAAGATCATCCTCAGCTACGTAGCAATTCTGAGGCCCACCTCAGTTCCATAAGACCTATCTTGACAAAAAGGCACATCTAAGGGTCCCTGCAGCTCCATCAGATTGACTCATGCTGACAAGTGGTGGTAAAAACACAGGCTGAGCTGCTTCTTCCTGAGGCACTAAATCACTTGCTGCCGTGGATCTGTGTGGAAACATCTGCCCCATCTGCCCCCTCAGGTCTACTCAGGGCGTTAGCTGTTATCTTCTGCAGTGTGGACTCTTTTACCTGTTTGGTCCCCAGGAAGTGCTTCACGTCTTGATATCAACTCCAACATCTTCTTCCCAAGGGGATATCTACATTTTAGTTTGTGTTAGCCCTAGCCCTAAAAGACGAAGTGACCCGTACCTACTCATAGAGGGTGAAGACATTTTTCTGAGTGGTTCTGGAAGCTATCTCAGCAAGTATGTGGGGACTCAACAGAACTGCAAGTGTATGTAGTGGGTTCTCTCTGGAGCATAAAGAATGAGCAGATGGCCATCGTCCTGGAAACTGCAGACGGGATTGTGGGCTGAATAAACCATCACAAATAGGACACATCTTGGAGGCTTTCTTCAGAACTGGACTAGAACCAAGGTTTCCAGGCTCCTGGCTCAGGAGACCAAGCCAGTATGCCTTGATGAATGTTTGCAGAGAACTGGGTGGTGACGTGTTTGAACCAAATGTGAGAAAAGCCAGAAGGAGCTGAGCTGGCCAGCGTGGGCCAGGTGGCCAGCTGTGGAAGATCCTTGACCCAGCAGCTGCTTGGCAGGACCTGCCCACTAGAGTATATTCCTTGTAAAGCCAAAATGCTGAACTACCTGCTTCTGCCTCATGTGTTGACACCCATTTCCAAAGATGATGGAGTAAGTGTGGGCCAGGAGGAAGTTGAGGTGGTGGGTGATGATTTGTCCCTCCCGTCTCCTTCCATAGCCCAAGAGGTGCTGCTTCCCACTCAGACCCCATCTTGTCAGGCCTCCAGCTGCCCAGTGTAAACTGTCAATGCTTATACCAAATAGGGCATGTGCAGCTGGTGTCTTGTCAGGGACAGCCCAGTCCCTGCCTTGCCAGGGAGAAGCTGCAACACTTGTTCAGTGAATGGTTTAAAAAGGGCTGTTTGATAGAAGACCTTCATCCCACTCCCGTGGCTTTCCAAGTTCCTGATGAGGCTGCAAAGGCTCCATCCCTACAGAAAACCAATAATGTAAATAGAGAGCCAAGCCTGTAAGCATGGTTTGCAGAGGTGGGTGATGAATGTGAAGCCACCCGCAGGACACATTTGAGTCTGGTTTTCCTGTGCTTTGTCATTTGACTCAATAGGAACTTTTGTTACTTAACTCTGTTCATAACTTATTTAATGTACTGTATAAATGAACCAAAACTGTTAAATACGTATTTAGTTTGTTCTACTTAAAGTAGTTAATAAAAATGATATATTCCTTTTCTGACTCGAGCTGGACTAGGTCTGGGCAAGACAGCATATTGGTAACAGCGCATAGGGCACAGTGGCTGCTGCGGGCTTTGGTACTACACACATTCTCTCTTCCTTCCCCAACCCCAGGTCTTTGATGAAGAGCAGTGGGGCTGGGGACAAAAGAGCATGGTTGGGCAATCAGGAAGGGGCTCTAGCACAGAAGTCTTTAAGGACTTGCAGTTAGATCCTTCCATGAAGCCAGTTACAGCCACCTTCTCTGTACCAGGGCGGCCTCAGTGGCCATGCTGGTTGCAGTTGAGTGTCAGTAATAGTGTACAGTGAACAGATATCCTTGGTTCTTTACGTTCTTCTCCACTGAGTGATTTTACTAAGAACATTCAGCCACAGAATGGATTTAGGATGTATTTTTTCCTAGTAACTTTTGTTATTTCCTTAAAAAATTTCAGCCCAGGCTTGTGAAATTTTTTATTCTTTCTGTACTAGCATTAATTCTTAATCTCACTGATAACTAATTTGTGGCAATACTTAACTAAGTCTCACTTGGCTTTATTGTTTGGTGTCAGGTGCCCTCTGGAGGACAAAACGGTGCCTGCTGCTTCTGTCTGAGCTAATTCCTATCCAGGGTGATCCTCCAGCTGCTTTTGCTTTTTCTGGGCTTCAGCCTTTTCTGAATCTGTCTCTGTCTCCCTGCTCTCCCCCCCCCCCCCCCCCCCCCCCCCGCCGCTTCCTAGACAGGGTTTCTCTGTGTAACAGCCCGGCTCTCCTGGAACTTTGTAGAGCAGGCTGGCCTCAAACTCAGAAATCTTCCTGCCTCTGCCTCCCAAGTGCTGGGACTAAAGGTGTGTACCACCACACCTGGCATTTTTGAGGCTCTCTCTATCTTATGAGTTCAGATGATGTTTTCTGGGTATATTAGGAAATTCTAGAAGAACTTAAGATTTAGCCTTTTTCTTGTGCTGGATGTTGCTTGATACCCCCTTAACCTCAAGGCTTGTTTGGTCTTGGCACATTGTGGGACTGAGTAGAACCCTTTATCACTGTCCCTGCTTCTTAAGCTAGGATGCTGCCACCCAAGTATATGCATTTCCAATGCCTTCCAAACTTGACGGCAATTGATATCAGAGGTACCAGAGCCAAGCATGTATCTATCTCTCCTGTAACTTGGGGTGCTAGCGGTTCCTTTCCCCTGGATTGTGAGGGTGGAATGTGATCATGAGCCAATCCATATATGTTGGTATTAGCTGTTGAGTCAGAGATAACCAAGCTACAGTCGTAGACCCACAGCAGTTAGAATGGGGTGGGACGGCAGATAGATACCATTGGGAAGGGGAAGTTAGAATAGTTACGGGTGATGGTGGAGAGGGGGTGGCTGGAACAGAAGGATCAAAGGGAGAAGGAGGTAAAGGTAAGAGCCATTTGAGCGATAGTATGAACCTAATACAGTAGGAACTTCCTAAAATATATACATACACCAAAGTGATCTAAATAAAATCACCAAATAATGGAGACAGAACCCCAAATGGCTATCTCATAACCAAGTAAAGCTTCCCATACTGGGATTGTGTTGCATCTAATTGAACTGTTGTCCAAAGGAGTCCCATGGGAATCTCCAAACAACCCAGGCTGTTGCCAAGACTACAGGTTGCCCTCCATAAATTGATGGCAAGGCCCCATTGCTGAAGACAACACCTACACAAATCATTCAACAGGGAGAAGTCGGAACTGATGGCTACATAGAGCCTTCACCCCTACTGTCAGTGCTAACATCTTTGATATAGCAAAGCACTCTGCATGCTAACAAAAGGAACATAAACAGCGAGTCGGCCAGCAATCCTTGATCTACAGTGGTGTCTTACCTGCAAGATATGCTAGGGCATTGGTGGCACAAAACTTGTAGCGGGTACCAACTAATATCTGGCTTGACTTAAGGCCAACTCGACAAGATGAAACCCATATCCAGCATTGCTTTGATGGCCAAGAATCCAAGACTAGATAACACAGGGACCTAGAGTAAAACCAAATATTACTGTTCTAAGGAAAAAAAAGCATCAACATGATTCCTAATGACCTACTGTACTCAAAGATCGATGCCTTGTTCAGCTATCATCAAGAGAAGCTGTGTCTTAACAGCAGATGGGAACAAATGCAGAGACCCACAGGCAGACATTATGCAGAAAGTAAAACACCTTGGAACACTCAGTCCTAAACAGGATGTCTCCCCTCAGGGTTCAAAGAATCCCATGAAGAGAAGGCGGAAAGAGCACAAAGGCCAGAGGGATAGAGGACACCAGGAACTTAAGGCCTAAGTCAGCTTGATCCAAGCTCATATGAACTCACAGAGACTGAGGCAGCAGGCACAGGGCAGCACCAGGTCCTCTGCAGATCTGCTGTAGCTCCCAGTTTAGTTTTCATGGGATTCCCGAGCGTGTGCATGAGCAGGTCTCTGAGTCCTGGGCTTCTCCTGGACTCGTTCCTGCTGTTTGTCCCGTCTAATTCTGATGTGATAGTTTTTGTTTTGGGACAGTTTCTCTGGAGCTTTGGAGCCTTTCATGGAACTCACTCTGTAGACCAGGCTGGCCTCGACTTAGGGAGATCTGCCTTTCTCTGCCCCCCTGAATACTGGGATTAAAGGTGTGTGCCACTGCTGCCTAACTAGTTTTGTTTTCTAACAATATGCAGAAAGGGAGTGGATCAGGATGGGAGGGGAGGTGAAAGGAACTGGGAAGATTAGGAGGGGAAACAGTAATCAGTATATATTATGTGGGGAGGGCCTCCTTTCAGTAAAAGGGGTGGAGGAGCTGGGGGTTGGGAGAGAGCCAAACAGGTATAGTGGCACGTGCCTCTAATCCCAGCACTTAGAAGTGACCACAGGAAGATTTAGAGTTCGATCTTATAGTGAATTTGAGGCCAAACTGAGCTACATGAGATCCTGCTTCAAACCAGAGATTGGAGAGATGCTCTTCCAAAGTACCTGAGTTCAATTCGTAGCACCCACATGAAGGCTCACAACTGCCAGGAACCACAGTTCTAGGGATCCAGACATGTGGTGCACAGATATACATACAGACACCTCCCTCCAAAAAAAGACAGCAAAACCTTTTTGGAGATGGCTCACTGATTCAGAGTACTGCTCTTGAAGAGGACCCAGGTTCAAGTCCCCAGCACTCAGCTCACAAGCTCCATGAGAACCAAAGATTCTAGCTTCCAAGGGTACTTGCACATACATAAAACACACAAATAATTAAATTTAAAAAAAAATTCTTTGGGGCTAGAAGGCTGTGCCAGAAGACCGGAGTTGAGTTCCCAGGTCAGGCGGCTCACAGTCAGCCTGTAACTCCAGCACCAGGGGATCTGATGTTCTCCTTCCTCCAGCACCTGACACACATGACAAACACTTGTACACACGAATAAAAAGAAAACGTTTATAGGATTTTAAGCCGGCCGTGGTGGTTATGAGGCAGAGGCAGGACTGCCACAAATTTAAGGTCAGTGTGGATTTACATAGCAAGTTCTAGGCCAGTAGGATCTCTCTAATAAGTGTCTCAACCCCTTACTACCCTAGTTCTGTCCAGGGTGCTGCTGTTAGAATGGCTGTTCTCACACTTTCTCCAGCCAGTGTGATTCATTGAAGGTTCACCTATCTTTAGCTCTCTACATGGAACCTGCAGGATTTACTCAAGTAACATCTATTTCAAGAATGATTTTCCCAACTCTTGGGAGGCAAAGGCAGGTGGATTTCTGTGAGTTTCAGCCTAACCAGGGCTACACAGTGAGACCCTGTTAAGAATGACATCCTGAGCCGGGTGGCGGTGGTGCACCCCTTTAATCCCAGCACTTGGGAGGCAGAGGCAGGCGGATCTCTGTGAGTTCGAGGCCAGCCTGGTCTACAAGAGCTAGTTCCAGGACAGGCTCTAAAAAAGCTGCAGAGAAACCCTGTCTGGAAAAACCAAAAAAAGAAAAAAAAAAAAGAATGACATCCTGGCAACCCTACTTTACAATCCCCTCATTTTATCTTTACAAAGGCTGCATCAACAGAAGCTGGTGGACGAGGAGCTAAGGCGCTATAAACAGTGGGCACTGTCTAGGTTGCTGCACCTGGCCTGACCCTAAGCCAAGCCCCAGTAACAGGTGTCGGCAGTTCAGGAAGGTGGAGTGGCAGCTAGGTAAGGAGCCAGAACACTGGCTTCAGTACTCGGCCTGCCATCACCTGGTTACTCACATTTCATTGTCCCTAGTACCTATCACAGAGCATGTCTTAGCAGGCTCTGAGGGCAAGGGTATTAGAGGTGACTCTGAGTTCATGGCTTTGGCCTGCTACTGAAAGGCTGAGGCAGTGTCTCTGGACATCAGTGTGAGGCCAAAGAAGGGTGACTGAGGCTGGGTGTGGCCCATCAACCCACATGTGATTTAGGGAGAGGGAAAGGCCTTGAATATCAAACAAGGATATCAGCAAAAAAGAAAATAGGAGCCATTGAAGGGTCTCGACTAGAGGGATGTGGTGAGCACAGGAGCTAGCATTGTGAGGTCCCCTTCTGATGAAGCTGTGTGTCACTGTCCTGAGCTCTGTGCAATTGATGAAGATGCAGACAGAGATGAGGTGGGCTATGGGAGTACACATCGTAAAAGACCCAGTGTGTCCCCACTACCCAAGCTTCACACTCCGATTGTTGAGACTCGAGATTCACAACTGCACCTTTTGGACTTTGTTACTCCAAGACAGCATTGCAGCTGCCTGGGGCCTGGCCTCCAATACCCACTCTTCACTTAGTCCCTTTTGTACCTGTCTGCAGCTCTTCTACCCCACCACCTCTCCATCCACTAAGGTCCCCTGCTTAAACTTGGAAAACTCAGGGCTAGAGAGATGGCTCAGTGGTTAAGAGCACTGTGTGTTCTTCCAGAGGACCCTAGTTCAATTCCCAGCACCAATATGGCAACTTACGACTGCCTGTAACTCCAGTTCCCAAGGATCCCATACCCCTCACACAGATGCATGCTGGCAAAACATCAGTGTACATAAAATAAAAATAGGGCTGGAGAGATGGCTCAGAGGTTAAGAACACTGCCTCCTCTTCCAGAGGTCCTGAGTTTAATTCCCAGCAACCACATGGCGGCTCACAAATATAATGAGATCTGGTGCCCTCTTCTGGTCTGGTGGCATACATGCAGACAGACCACTGTATACATAATAAATAAATAAATCTTAAATAAAAATAAATAATTTAATTAAAAAAATAAACTTGGAAAACTCAAACTAAGTCACTCTTGTAGAGGACTCCCAGCAGGATAATACTCCTCCCTAACAGCTTTGAGCCTTCAGCAAGGGAGCAAGCATACAAGTAGCTCATTAAATAAGAGTTGGACCTGGTAGCAGAGGCCTCTGATCTCGGCATCACAGGAGACTGAGGGAATCAAAAGCTCAAGGCCTGCATTGGAAACTTACTGAGATCCTATTACCTAACTGAAAGTTAAAATAGAAGTTGGACATGGCAGTCTACAGTGAGGCAGGAGGATTACCCAAGTTTCACACTATCTCCAAACTAAGATAAAAAAAAATGAGGTTGAGGCTGTAGCTCTGTAGAACAGCACTCATGTAATGTGGGTTCAATCACCAGTACTTCAAAATAATAAAAATAATAACCCCCAACACTTGAAAGGCAGAGGCAAGTGGATCTCTGAGTTTTAGCTATATAGTGAAGACCCTGTCTAAAAACAAAAAACCCTGAAGCCAGGTCTAGGTATAGGCCCCAGCACTTAGGAAGTTAGGGCAGGACAATCTTAGCAAATTCAAGGCTTATCTGAGGACCTTGTCTCAAAAGTTAACTCAGAATACTGAACAGTAAGCATGAGACATCAGATTAATGTTCCCCTTCAGAGGAACTGGCTGAGGTTTTAAGCATCTTTATATTGATGGAGCCAGGTGTGGTGATAGGAAGGGCACAACTTCCAGGCCAACCTGGGCTACATAGTGAGATCTTGTCTCAAGATGCTAGGGAGATGGCTCAGAGGTTAAGAGCACTAGTTGCTCTTCCTGAGGTCCTGAGTTCAATTCCCAGCAACCACATGGTGGCTCACAACTATCTGTAGTGAGATCTGGTGCCCTCTACTGGCCGGCAATTATACATGCAGATAGAATACTGTATACACAATAAATAAATCCTTTAAAAAAAAAACTTGTCTCAAAAACAAAGCAAGGGGCTGGCGAGATAGAAGACCTGAGTTCAGTCCCCAGATCTTTTATTTTTAAAAAGCCAGGTGAGGTTGAGCTCTCAGTGGTAGGGAGGTAGAGACAGGAGGATTCCTGGGGCTTCTTGGTCAGCCAAAAAAGCCTCAGCAAGTTCCAGGTCTTTGAGACATTGTCTTTAAGAACAAAACAAATTAAATTAGTACCTGAGGTTGCCCTCTGGCCAATACACACAACGCACAGACGGTAATGTATTTTTTGCCTTTGTTCTTGGAGTCCAAGGCTTGTCCACTGCAAGCATGTCTGCTGCAACTCATGCCTTTAGTTGTGGGAGTCTGTTATTGTTACGGGGTGGGGAGGGTGGGGAGGCTGCAACACAGGACTGAGAGCAGGGATTATTCCTCCCAGACTGGCTCCCTCTCTAAGGGGACACTGAAACCACACTGCATGTAACAAACCTCTCCAAAGAGTCCCAGGGCCGCTGGGTTCAGGTTGCTGGCCCCAAGGCACCCAGGCCTCTGCTGAAGCCACTAGGGAGACCCACAGAAAAGACTGCCTGGAGGCCAGATCTGCACTCCTGCCAGCAGAGATGCTTTTTTGGCCACACCCCAGCACCCAGCAGGGATCTGGCAGTCAGGCACTCAGACCCTGGCCACCAGCCTTGGCTTCACACCTACTAAAGCTTCCAGAATGAAGCTCCTTTAAGGGCCCTGCCTCCCCAGCTGCGTCCCCAGTCTTCTTCCTTCCCCCTGGTCTCGGCATCCCTTGGTTGGCTTCCCTTGGTTAGCTGGAGTTGAGCATGCCTGCCACCCAGAACTTGTGGTTCCCACATGTGAGACAGGTGCCACCCGTTGTGTGCTCTTGTGGTACCATGCCCCTTCATGTGAAGCATCACTTAAGGTATCCCCATGAGTTACTTCTCAGCCTTGTCCTGTAGGAGTCCCCCTGCCCTGTTATGGCTGCTAGGACTCTTGAATATGCTGTTAAGAGACAGTGGTGAGGACAGGCTATCTTGGCAGGTTCTGGCATGAGATAGGTGCACTCAGGAATTCAGTCAAGCAGGCTGTTTGTAACACTGAGAAGACTCTGTACGGTGAAGCCGAGCTTGGACCTTGTCTGTCCTCTTTCCCAGGCAGAGCTCAGGAGGCAGGATCTGGGGTGCAGCCTTGAACTGAGAGCAGTGAAAAAGCTCCCTCTGCCCATGAGGCAGGCAGCTTCAGCTGGGTACCAACTGCAGCTTTCTTCCCTGAGTTTCACGTCAAGGTGGCCAGGAAGACAGACAGACAGACAGAGGCAATACCACAGGTAAACACCAACTTTATTGCCTCTGTGCTGGGTTCCTAGACTTGGACTCAGATCTCTGGGGGCAACAGGCAACTCTAGGCCCAAATTATTGCTACTCTGCAAGGTCTTCTTGGGGCTTCTCATAGTGCCCTGAGCATGGGTGGGGCAGAACATGCAAATGATATGCAAATGACATGCAAACCAACCCAGGATACTCCAGAGGTCTCTGATACAACAAATTGATGCTAGAAATTCTAGTTTTGACCCAGAAGAGTGATAGACATCCTGGGTTTCTACACTACAGACTGAGTTGGCCTAGCCTCAGGGGTCAAGGTTCCAGGGTTTGAGGGGGTCCCTGAGCATCAGCCCTGGTTCTGCCGCTGGTTGAGGAAGAACAGAAACCTAATCCCAAAACAACAAACAGAAAGCAGGACACTCCTAGGCAGCCAGAGAGGGAAGGGATCAGCCTGGGTCACACAGGCTTCCCCAGTCAGGCAGAAGCTCAGGTGCTTGGAAGCTACAAACAGCAAAATAAATAAGCAGGCAACCCAGTCCCTGATCCCTGTGCTAAGCCCCTCTACCAGCTGATCAGGCCCTTAGCCTGAGAACAGGCAGGCTTCTTGGTCTTAGTGTAGAGTTGACCCATGCAGAAGGCTCTAGAGTGATGGGCCGTGCTGCAGAGTCACCAGCTTAAGCAGACCCGACTCAGTTATTATTCATAATCCACCAGGAGGCTGTGGGTGAGAGGTTGGGCGGTCAGGAGCTGGGGGAGGGCTGCCCCTCCTGGTCCCAGAGCTGTTTGAAGCACAGGCACAACACACCTGGGAAGAGCACAGTGGTGAGAGAGTCCGGGGCCTGCAGGTGGTCAATGAGAGTACGTTGGAAGGCCTTGCTGCAGGGCGACTGCTGGTGCCTGGGAGGGCCGTGGAATAGACAGAGTCTGCAGCCATTTGCTCTGAGGTCAGTGCTCTGCTCTCCTTACCCAAGATTAGTCCTGCTGCCTGGACTCAAGCACCAGCCCTTCCTCTACTGGTTCTAGCCTCCAGTTTCCCCCTTGGTAAAATGGGAACGAGGTACCCACATCACTAGACTACTGCCAGCACAGGGACATACACTGACAACAGTGTACATTCACGGAGTGCCTACGCTGCACCTGGCATTGTCCTGAGTTCTTTGAGTTTGTTTTATAGGGTCTTGTTATATAGTCCAGGCTGGCCTTAAATCATTGATCCTCCTGCCTCTGCCTTCCAAGTGCTGGGAGTTTAGGTTTGTGCCACCATGGCCAACTTGTGTTAACTCTCTGTTGTTTTTGTTTTCTGTTTGTTTTGAAACAGGGCTTTGCTGTGTAGCCCAGGCTAGCCTTGAACTCCGAGCTCTCTACCTTTGCCTTCAGTGTTGATATAACAGGCATACACTCAATACCTAATTTGCATTCATTCTTTACGCATCGTCTCATCTGGGACCCAGATGTGTTAGGTAAGTTATCTGAAGTCACACAGCCAGAGAACAGGAAGGTAGGACTTGGACCTAGTCAGAACCCCTCCAGAAGCTATAGTCAGCGTCAGGTGTTAAACCACCACTCACCTTCTCCAGGAGGCTTCATCCTGCCAGAATTCATAGAGGGTGAAGGCAGCATGGTCTAGCATCTTCTGGGCAGACACACTGCAGAGCCAGAGGTAGCTAGGCTGGACCAGGGCTATGACCACCACTGACTACCTGACAAGGGTCTCATGGGAGCCCTGCCCAGATTACCTAGCTCACCACCCCTCCCCACCTCAAACATCCCACTAGCTAGCCAGCGACTCACTGTAGACAATGGCTCTGGGCCCCTGTGAAGTTCATATAGCAGCACAGGGCACGGTGAAAATCCTGCAGGGCATCCTCTGCCACCTGGACCTGTCTCTGCGCCACAAGGATGTGCTGGCAAGAGAGCAGCTAGTCATTGGGGTCAGCTAGGCTCAGAGTATGACCTCACCCTTCCTAATATGGTTCGGATCTGCACCCTGTGGGGTCAGGTTCCCACAACCGACAGGACCTCCCCGCATCTCTGACTTCATCCTCCAAGCCACTGACCCTGTCTGCGGTACCACCTCCCGCTGTGCCCTCTCGCTTCCATTCCTACCTTAGGCCTGACTTTCAGAGATACAGATGAGAGAGCAGAAAACCTAAGGGGGTCATAGAGCAAGAACCAGAACCCAGCACCTGCCTACCAGGTCCGAGTAGACAGCCATTACCCTTCTTTCTGAGCACTCCTTCCCAAGCTCACCGAGTCAGGCCCCTTGGCAAGGTCCTCTTGCAGGGGTTCCAGACGGGGTGCCTGCAAAGGGCACAGAATGTAGGTCGAGGCTCACATGTATTGGCATGGGCAGGTCCTCAAGGGGCACCAGCCACCCAGCCACTTACCTTGCATTCAAGCTGGTCTATGAGCTCCTGGAGGCGATTGACCTGCAGCCGCCACTGCAGTTCAGCCTCTGAAGTCCACCCTGATAGGGGGACCAGGAGGATATCAGCCAGGGGCCCCCGAAGCTGGGAGTCCTCTCTGGGTAAACTGGGAACAATGGCGGAGCAAACCCTTAAGAGAATAGGAGATGGCACATCTTCCCTGGACCCTGTGTAGCCAGATCCTACCCTGCCATAAGCACACCTGTATCAGAGGATCCAGGAGACCAGGCTGGTGACCAGCTGCTCTTCAGGGCTCTGCGCCCTGCCCGCCGGCTGCTACGGGACCTACTCTGCACTTGCATGTGTTCTTCATTCAGCCTAGAAAGTAGAAGGTCAGCCTGCTATCCCCAGACTCACAATAGGGTCAAGCAAGACCAGAATTCTAGCACAGGACCAAGCTTAGGTGGGCAAGGCAGATCTGAATCCCAGTCCCCAAACCATCTATCCCTTCTGACCAGCTCATGGCCTCCCTGTCCAAGAGGTTGAGTAGACCATGGCATTGAGGAGTTTGGAATACAGGAACAGAAGGCACTCACACACCAGACCATGGGCCAACAGCTCGCTCACGTACCGTTGACCTCGGGCCTGGGCCTCCAGGGTGTCTGATGCCCCCTCCAGGGAGCTCTGCAGGGCTTGTAGTTGACTCACAGTCTCTCGAAGCAGGAACCGTGTGACAAACTGGTCCACCTTGGAGGCCTGCTCATACTCCTGTGGGCAGGGAGAGAAGTGTGGTTGAAGAAGGGGGCTTACCTTGCTTTGTGCCTATGTCTTCTTACTCACGGGAGTAGCAGGAGAAGTCGGGTTCAGGGATTGCAGGTCCAGCACAGGCAGTCACTCACTTTCTAGTTTGGTTTGGAGATAGGGTCTTTTTTAGCTCGGACTGGCCTTGAATTCATGATCCTCCTGCCTACACCTTCCCAGTGCTAGAGTTAAAGATGGGCACCAGTGTGCCCAGCTTCTGAGGGCCCCTTTCCTGGTCCAGACTGGGTTTTTTTCATCCTGGCAGGTACGGAGCTGCCTCATGAGGATCACAGCCCACGTACACTGCTTTTCCTGGCTCTCAACTTCTCTTCTCTGCTAATCTCATCTTTGCCACAGCCAGTGATGTCCTGGGCATAGCCAGGCAGGGTGAAGGTGCAGGGCAGTAAGGCCACTTTTACCCTTGGGCCTCTTACGGACCTGTTGTACCCCACTCACAGTCTGCGTGTGCTGTGTTTGTTTGCTCTTCCGTTATTCCATTCACCAGTTTCTGTAACCAACATTTGCTGCATGGATTTTTCTAGACGCTACATATACAAGACATCCAGGTCCCTGAAGAGACACACACACACTTGCCTGCACTGACCCCAGCACTACTGCCAGCCTTCCCTCAGTTCCCTGAAGGTAAGCAGAGACAGGCCTGCCCATGCCTCAGGCCCCTTGCCAACCATCTTGGGATACTCGCCCTCCTCAACTGCTTTCACCGTGTGCCTCCATCTCTCCCACAGGACTGAACTGAGGCTCCCCTCCGTTACTTGCTACAAAGGGCTGAGCCTAGTGCCCACAGTCGGAGTTCTCAATCTGAAAACGCCCCCACTGTTGTGGACCGTACTGTTAGTAATCTGCCCAGCTACATACCTGACCAGTCAGGATGCCCTGAGAAGCCCTCACCCCCACCACATACCCGAACCTAAGGTGGGAGTCCTGGGGAGCCATGGAGAGCCGTGCTCCACAGCAACATCTATCACGGGCTTTGCTTGCCTACCACCTGCCTTGGCTCAGCTGAGATGGTACCTTGTGGACCAGGCTTACAACAAAAGGGCTGGACTAGTGCCCGATTCCTGTCCTGAAGTCTGTGGGACCTGTTTCCGTGCCACCCTTTTCAGTAACTTCCTTTTGGAAGTATACGAGGACTGATGAATTTTCTGCTATTTGCAACCAAAAAAGCCTGGTTGGTAGAACCACCCACCCCATACCAGACTCATCCCAAGAATTTCATTTACCCGTCATAATTTGTAGTAACCGTAGTTGACTCTACTCCGTATCTGAGGCCTTGAGAGGTTGGTTGAACCTTGGCCAAGATTAAGCACCTAATTAGTGGCAGGCCAAGATTCAAATTTTCCCTCTGTGGACCTTTAAGCACCTTCTAAGCATTGTTTGTTTAAAGCACTAGCCCTGTTTTGCAGCTGGGAAGCTGAGCCCAGAAGAGGTCATGAAAATTAAATAGAGGCCAGATTCTCTGGGGCTGGGGCGGTCCAGGGGAAGAATGGAGCTTTGGTGTAATGAGGTCACTTGTGAGCTCACAATGCAGTTCACTTGGTGGGGCGGGGCCAAACGGGACCCCTGGGTAGAGGGCAGGGCTGAGGCAGCATGGGCAGTGGCCTCTAGTGACCAGTCCTACCATGGGAAACAGCAATTCCCACAAGAGGACCAAAGCACCCAGTCAGGCCAGCAAGGACAGGCCGCCTGACATGGACAAGGCCCGTCACAAGCAGTTCTTCAGCCACCTCAAGCGGAAGAAGCCAAGTGTGAGTAGGGAGGAGGCCCGATGGGATGCCCGGTGCTGGAGTCTGTGCCTTTAGACCCAGGGGCATGAAAGGGCTTAGAGAATCTGTGTAGAGGTGGAGAGTCTCTGAAGCCCACATAAGTGGTATAGGGGCCCCTAGAAGCAAGGGCAGAAAGTGGGGCTCTCTATCCAGGGGTGAGGCCAAAGGCATAGGTGTCGCTGGGGTCACAGACATGGATTATCCTTTACTCCTTCTCTCCAGCCCACAGCCTCACATCACATCACTTTCCCCTTCTTTCAATGGCGTGAAGCCCCTGACTCCGCCCGGGTGGGTGAGAACCTCCGCATCAAGGCTGGGAAAGTACGCAGTGGATGGGTCAAGGGTGGACGATGGGTTCCTGTGAGGAGGCAGGGTCCTGGGGTGCGGGGTGAACAGCCATGATGGCACCGTGGGGTTCGGGAGGTTGGGTCCTCCAGAGGCACGGGAGTGGCTTCAGGCCCTGCCCTGGCACGTTCTTCCCGTCACAACCCGCCCACCCCCAGACCAAGATCGTACTGCTTTTTCCGCTGGACAAGCGGCAGCAGCTGGCCGAGGCAGCACCGTGCCCATGTGCGCGGCCCGGGCGGCCGGTTGAGGATGCGCTCGGCGCCCCGACATGCTTCCCAGCGGTGGCGCCCATGCTGCGTGGCGCAGGCGACGGCGTGGACAGGCGCGAAGGCGCGCGCTCCGGGGAGATGAAAAGGATCCTGGTGCTGTTGCTGCAGCTGGAAGCACGGCTGCAGGAGGAAGGGCGTCGCGCGGCAGGCGGGCGAGGGGGCGGGGCCAAGGCCCAGCAGGGCTGGCAGCCGCTGTACGCGCATCTGCTGACCCACCACGAGGTCTGCAGCGAAGGCGACCCCCGCGAGGAGCAGCCGCGCAAGCGGCGCCGCTGCCCTCGCCCGCGGCCTTGAGTGCCTGGCACGACTCCCCCGCGCTAGGACTCCGCTCAATAAAGAGCACATAGCAACCTGGGCGTCTGCCACTTCTGTCTCTGCTGAGGCCCCTGGTGAGTAGGAATGAAGCAGAGCCATCACCACGACCAGGAGCTAGAGCTGCGTTTAACCTATCTTTGTGGCACAAAAGTTAGCTCGTGCCAGACCCACAGGCTCAAGGTGGGCTTGAGCAATCTGTACTTGGCTACGCTTGGGATAACCTGTTTTCACCAAAGGCTTGAGGTCTTCTAGAGTCCTCAACATTCAAAAATCCCTCATAGGCGGAGGGAGGGTCCCAGGCTAACAGACATCATACCAGGAAGAACAGCGAGGCTGGCCAGCCATGGTTGTGTGGAACTTCAGAGTCCACCTATGGCAAAACACTCAAGGAGAAGGGTTTGAGAGCTGGGCGGTGGTGGCGCACACCTTTAATCCCAGCACTCGGGAGGCAGAGGCAGGCGGCTCTCTCTGAGTTCGAGACCAGCCTAGTCTACAAGAGTTAGTTCTAGGACAGGCTTCAAAGCTACAGAGAAACTCTGTCTCGAAAAACAAAACACAAAAGAAGGGCTTGAGCCTCTCTGGTCTCACTCCTGCCTGCGAGTGATCAGTAACTCCCAAGCTTTCAATTCCCCAGATTTTCAGGTCAAAGCACTTTTCTCCCAAGGTACCAAGTTTCATCCTCTACCCCACATGTAGCCAAAAGCTTCTTCCAAACGGCGAATCTAAGGCAGTTCATTTCCCCTGCTCTTAGCTCCCACTCTTTCTCCACTATCCCCACTAAAGCCCAAGGCTAAAATTGGGCCGTGCTCGACCAGCTCCCCAGCCTGTCTGCCCTCAGTTCCTGCCGCCTGCTTTTTCCGTACTGTCGTGTCACCAGTAGGCTTCAAAGTCAGCCTTATCCTCGTATCATTCCTGAGAGAAGCGGCACGCTAGGGGAGAAGCCAGCTGCTGGCTTCCTTGGATCCCACACCCAGCTTCCAGAACAGATCCTAAAGCTACCATCTCCAGTTGCAGGCAGCTGGGGTAATACCAGCACTCAAGAGGATGAGGCAGGAGGATCTTGAGCTCAGTACAACAGATTGATTCAGGAAACAAAAATTCTGAGTTGCCTTTCCTGCCACACACTGATGACTGACTCAGAAGGCCTCTCTTGGGACCAGAGGTAGCAGGATGAAGGTCTCAGTCCACTGGAATCATGAGTTGTGGGCTAGGGATGCACTATTGTCAGTGTCCACAGACTGTGAACATGCCGAAAACATGTGACCCACACACAGCATAGTACCTATTGAGGGTTAATTGCCCAGTCACACGGTTCTCAGCATCTGTGCACTTGCCCCAAGTTGGCTCTATCACCCCCTTCTCCAGGACTGTAATTGGGAACTTTAAGAGACCTTACCAGTTAACCACAACCCTATGGTCACATCCTGTTCCTAAGACTTTTTCCACCCTTGTGATCCAGAAAACATCCAATATCCATATAGTCCTTATTTTAACTCAAGTGCATCTGAATCTTCTATTTATAACCAAAATGATCCTAAAGAGAATAGCCTATCCAGGAGGGAGGCTCGTGGTTACCTTTGGAGGAAGAAACACTACAAAGATTTGGGTTTGCTTAGGTGGTTATATGAGCCTCAGAACTGGAGGGGTCAGACTAGACCTCCATGTGGCTATGAGGTTGAGCACAAGGAAGTAGGAAGTTCTCATTGTAACTAGATATACGGTCGAGAGCTTTCTCTTTAGAACTGTGGTCGGAGTACGCAGAGACTCCAAGCGTTTGGGAAAAGAATCGGCTGTGCTGGTCAGCCAGGCCCCTATTGTGAGCTCCCAAATGGCTTCCATCAGCCCTGTGCAGGAGGAAGGGGGTGGGGATTGCACTGCCAGACTGAGGTCACAATGAGCCCAATCTAAGTTCCTTTCTTCTCTAACCATTCCTTCCCACCTCCACAGCGAGGTAACTCTCTAGTCAAGCTAGGTGACGTGCCGTGACTCTAGGACCCTAAGGAGGCATTAAATACTAACAGCAGGGCCACATCCCAGCTTTGGGGTGGAGCCAAAAAAGGAACCGCTGCCCAGAGGCGGGACCCCGTAGCCAAAGGTGGAGCTGAGAACTGAGGGCTGGCTATTGCCCAGAAGGCCCACAGGGCTTCGGGGCACACTGAGCCCAGAAGGTGGCGTCGGTGCCCAGGACCCGCCGCGTCCACAGGCTCCCTTCTTTGGATCACGTTGCGGTGGTGGTAGACCAAGGTTCGGGCTTCACTAAGGCGGGCTTCGCCGGGGAGCTCCAGCCGCGCATTGTGCTGAAGAGCTCAAGTCTGATGCCAAGTTGGGACCGGCCAGTGCTGCCCGGAACACCGGGCTGCGAGCTGGCGGGCGGCGTGGCGCGTGCGCACCCTATCAAGCACGGCGTGGTGGTGGACTGGGACGCACTGGAGGGACTGTGGGAGCGTCTAATGGTGGGAGGCCTGCAGGTCCGCCCCGAGCAGTGGCCTGTGCTCGTGAGCGACTCGCCATCAGCACCACCGGAGGGCCGAGAAAAGATCGCCGAGCTGCTGTTCGAGGCCCTGACAGTGCCCGCGTGCCACATGGCCAGCACAGCGCTGCTGGCACTCTGCTCCACCGGAGCGTTCAGTGGGCTGGCTGTGGAGGCCGGCGCAGGCGTGTGCCACGCCACACCCGTCTACGCAGGTCACTCGTGGCACAAGGCCACCTTCCGTCTGAACGTGGCAGGTAGCACCCTATCGCGCTACTTTCGAGACCTGTTGGTGGCTGCGTGCCCTGATCTTCAGCTGCAGGCTCTGCCCCGCAAGACCGTTACAAGGCTCAAGAAGCGCTGCTGCTATGTGTCCCTAGATTTCCAGGGTGATATCTGTGACCCTGCCCGCCACCAGAGGGCCTGCTTTTGCCTGAGCAATGGCTGCTACGTGTACCTCGGCAGCGAGCGCTTCCGCTGCCCCGAACCCCTCTTCCAGCCAAGTCTCCTAGGCCATCCTGAGCCAGGACTGCCCACATTGGCCTTCCAGGCACTGCAAAAGATTCCCTCAACACTGCGGACACGCCTGGCCAATACGGTTGTGCTGGCTGGTGGTTCCACCCTTTTCCCGGGCTTTGTGGAGCGCATGAACCTGGAGCTAGAGGCACAGTGCCGGAGGCATGGGTACCCGGCCCTGCGGCCCTGTCTGGTGGCTCAGCCTGGGCGGGGCACAGCTGTGTGGACTGGAGGTTCCATGATGGCCTCCCTGAACTCTTTTCAGTGCCGTTGGATGACTCGGGCCATGTACGAGGAGTATGGCCCTTTTCTGGTGCGAGAAGTGTTCAATTGAGTTTTATATGGACGCAGAATGGCTGGTGACACCAGGGGCACTGCAGGAACAGAGGCGGCAACTCTGGCCTAGCGTGGAGAACCAGATAAACAGATTGAAGTGTTCGCAGCTGGCAGGGTTATATGTGGGTGGACTGCCCTTTTCCCTTTCTGGGCTAACCCTGACCCTCATTTTGCTTTCATTTGAAAACCCAAACACCACCTGTTTAGAGAATGTCAGTCCAGCAGGGCCAGGCTCAAAGAACACTTGAGAAAAACTCTTAATATGAGGGACCTAGAAGCCCTGCCCCTCACTTGAAGCTCTCAGCGTTCCCTTTTCTGTAGAAAGTGGGGTTGTGGGGGGGCAGTGACTAGCATGTGCAAAGCCTTAGGGGTCTGTCCTCAAGTACCAAAAAAAGCATAGTTGGGTAAAGCCCCAGGCCTACTCAACCCACCTCCAGAAGAGCCATGGACATGGGGAAAGGGAGAGTTTTTCCTCTATGACGACAAGATCTCAGCTATATGCTCAGGCTGGGTTCCATCTCAAGCTTTCCAGCCTCTTCCAAGTGCTGGGGTTAGAAGTATGAACCGCCACCAGGCAGTGGAGGTGCACACTTTTAATCCCAGAATTCAGGAGGCAGAGGCAGGCAGATCTCTGTGAGTTCAAAGCCAGCCTGGTCTACAGAGCAAGTTCCAGGACAGTCAAGGAAAATCATCTCCAAAAAGAAAAAAGTGTAAGCTACCACCTAGCTTAACACATAAAGGGGGTGATTTTTTTTTTTATTTTGGTTTGTTTTGGTTTTGATCACTAAGGGTCTGGAGCCCTGGCTGTCAACACTTGTCTACACAGGTTATAATATAGGCCAACAAACAGGTACACATATATATAGAAGCCTGCCTTCTCACAGGTTAGGCCCTGCTTCATAGGCTCCATGTACATGTGGACATGTATGACTTCATACCCTACATCCTAGCCCATGCCTGCTAGGTCCTGGCTTGACAGCCCCCAGCAATTACATCAGGTCAACAAAAACCTACTATGTTGCCTGAATTGTTTTGGGTACTGGGAATAGAGCAAAGAACAAAACACTAGCTCTCTGCCTCTTCCTCCCCCAACAGGGTCTAACTCTAGCCAGGCTGGCCTGAAACTGACAGCAAATCTTCTTCCCTCTGTCTCCTGAGTATTGAGATTACAGGTGTGAGCCACCATGACCCACTTAATTCTTCATTATCACCTCTGGCTTTTAGATGATGAAACAGGATCACGGAGTAAAGGGCAGTTATTAAGTGGGAATACCCGAGTCTGAATCCCAGCTCCGTTTCCACAGCCCTGAGCTATGACAGGGAAGAGTCCCACTGCACCGAGCCATCATTGCAGGTTCCCCACGCGCTCTTCCCTGCACTTACCAGCTTTGTGGTGTCCATGGCAGTGAGCACCGCACGGTTCAGTGACTCCAGTGCTGCCAACACCGGCCGGTAGATGCCCAGGTGTTTGGAGAAATAGTCTGTAGGTAGAAAAGGTGCTCCAGCCGCACCATCTCTCCAGCCTGGAACTCCTCAGCTGCCCCAGGCTTCCTACCCGATTGTACCCTCACCACACCCACCTGCCCAGGGGCTGGGACACAAGGGCCAGCACAGGCCTCTACTCACCACACAGTTTCTCTGTTTCTAAATTGCTGTGAGGGAAAGAGAAAACATTCTTCAGACTCTTAGAACCTGGGCCTGTGAACTGAACGTAGGTGCCAGTGTCCCCATCCCGTTTACTCAGCCTGGCATGGCATCTGTTTGGTAGGGGAGGGGCATAGGCACTTCAAAGGGGTCAGTCCAAGCCTCTGAAGCCTTGAATGCTGATCTAGTCTGGGACATACACACTAAGGAGAAGAGGAAGGGAGGGGAGGGAAGCAACTCTGCATGTTCATGGCATGTGTGTCCCCAAGTGAAGAGGCAGGGAAGGAGTGTACACTTGAAGCAGATGTGTGCATGTGGACACGTGGGAAGATGTGTATTCCTGCACCTGCATGCACAGGCGGAGGCAGGCAGGACCCAGCTGTCCTCAGACATCCTCTGCATGGGAATGAAAGCGCTGAGCACGGGTGGTGAGTCAAGCCTAGTTATTCTGGGGTCCCAGCTGGAAGCAGTGTAGCAACAAGGCTGGAGCTGAAGAGGGTGTAGGTGGGTGGATAAAGTTGGCGCTGGGCCCTGACGTCTTTCCCCACCCCCTGGCCTCCAGAAGGAGCCGTGACAGCAGGGGACACAGTAGGTTGGGACAACCTGGCCAGGTTGGACTCACTCGGTGAGATGCCCATCGATTCCGCTGAACAGTTCCCGCAGCTCCACTGAGCTGAGAACCCCATCAGCAAAGTAATTCTGGAATTCTTCAAAGGAGAGCTTCCCATCGTCTGGGGAGACGCAGGGTATGGAGTTGGTATCCTTGAGTCCTGGCTGCATCCTGCCCCCAAATCCAGGTTCCCCAAAGGTCTGGCAGCATTCACAATCACTCAGCCAGATAGCCTAGGGTTCTGACCTTAGTGGTGGCCCTGACTGTTTTGGACAAAAGGATAAGAGTACCCAAAAGTATATGCTGAAGGAGACATCTTGTACAGGATACATTTGGTAGGGACTCGGTATCTGTCAAATGGAGGTATGAGAGAACAGCCTGGGACGCACCAGAGCGTGGCTTAGGACTTAGGGCCACAGTCCCTGATCCCATAAACTAGCCTTGCTCCAGGGTCACAGAGGAGGAGGCGAAGCCTTCTGACAGACTCTACAAAGCAGCAGACTGGCTCGGGTGAGAATGAGCTTCCTGGCATAGGGGGATGGAAGCAGAGGCAGAGAACAGAACAAGATGGTTCAAGATGATGGGGTTTGGTCTGAGTGATAAGCAAAGACTGGGAGGGCCTGGGCCTCTGCCACAGAATGCACTAGAGCATGTGTCTTAAATCAATCTGACGAGGCTCATAAAAGGACAAGCACTTGGGGACACCAGGAAGCTGAAACACAGGAACCTGCAGCCCCAGGGGGAAAGAAAAAAGTGAAGGCTGAATGGGGCGCTCCACCACCTCATCCAGGGAGCCTAGGGTGATCTGGGTCTCAGAGCCACTAACTAAAGGGTTAGACAACTGATGTCCTCCTCTGAGCCTCTGTTCCTTCCCTGTGAAATGGAGTGAGGAATTCCCACCTCACAAGCTGTTTACGGGCTTTACAAGATCTTACACAAGCACCCATCGCAGAGCTAAAGTACTGCTTAACATAAGCCCCCAGCTCCACCCTCAGGTCAAAGCATATTTCTCTGTTCCCTGTTCTGCACACCATCTGTTCTCCAGGCAGTGTCCCTTGCTTGATCTCTCACTTGGGAGTCTCAAGACTTCACTCTAGGCTATAACTCCCTAGCTCACCTACCACCCCACTCCCCCCGCCCCACCCCAACGCACACATAGGCTGTGGGACCAGAGGGGAAGAAGCCACACTCACCATTCTTGTCTGCTCTGCGGAAAACCTAAGGGCCAAAGGGAAATAAGAGAGTGCTGTGAGTGGAGCCAGAGAGGTAGGAGTCCCCTCCCAAGCCAATGGGGGCCCAGCTGGACAGCCAGCTCCCCTGCATCGCCTTCCTCCTGCTTAGGGCAGTACTGCGGGAGTCTCCAGCAAGGGAGCACAGGAAGATCCGCACAGCAAGCCCTAAGGCTGACTCCCTCCTGTTACAGAGCGACTTCACGGTGGGTGGGTGTTCCAGGCCAGCTCTCTGTACCTCCACTTCCCACAGCTGGAGTCTAGCCTGAGTTCCCTCTGATGGATCAGCCTTTGGCATGGTCCCAGCTTGAGGAAGCTTGAACAGATGGCCCAAGATCCGTCCTGAGGAGCCGTGAAAGCCTCACCAGACCTGCACCCTGGCCCTTCTGCACGCCCTCCTATCGTCCATTCTCCATCCACCCTCACTGAGTAGGCTTCTCCTGTGCCTGTCGAAGACTGGCAGCCACTGGCTAGCCCTCTGTGGGTGCTTTGGTTTTCCCACTAGTAGTGAGGGAGTAGCCTGAGTTTAACCCTTTCAGAACTGGGGAAGAGGCCATCTCAAAGGCTGGGATCTGTGCATACGCGTTTGCGTGAGGAGCAAGGAAGACGGCAAGGGTCAGCAGACTTTGTTTGCAGAGACAGTGATGAAGCGGACAGCAGCATTCTCCAGTGCCTGCCCTACGAGGAACCAGTCCTCCAAAGCAGCTTAGCAAAGGGCATCAAGTTCATGGCCTGGACAGAACCCTCTAGGCCAGGGTCCTGGAAGCTAAACTCTTGCACCCTGGGTCACTGGTCTAAACAACCAATGTAACCCTCAGGCTGCCTCAGAGAAGGCCCACTGCTAGACTGGGGTCACACAGCACTTCAGTGTGGCCTAGCTGGGGTCTTTGGGATGGGCTGGGACAGGAGAGCTAAGCTTGGAATGAAGACACGTTCGTCTAAATCCTAGTGTGCCCCCTGACTCCATCTGTGATCTGGAATGTATCTCCTTAGGCCTGAAGGACTATGGTCAAGGTGCTGAGTCACTAGGGCATTGGGGAGGGGGCACGACAGCCTCTCCCACTGGCAAGGACCTCTGGAGTAGGGGCAGGAGAGGGCCAGGACCAGCTGAGCATATCAGTGAGAGGTTAAAAAAAAAAGGAGGGGGAGGGGATAGGGGGCTTAGAGCAGTGGCTGAGGCAGTGAGGATGCTCTAAAGCCATATAAGGGGGTTTTAATGCCACCTGCTGCCCATGAGAGGAGTCCCTTACCAACTGCAGGACTCTGCCACCCTCGGGTGAGGCCTGAGGCTTCTGGGGCAGGACAGAGATTCCTTCTAGGTCCAGGCTACCAAGTCCCATCAGCCCAGCAGGTTGGTGATGGCTACTGTGACTGGGTGTTTAGAGCCCCAGCCCCACTGGGCACATTTTTTGGGGTGGAGGACAGTAACACTATTGCGGAGACAAGGAGAGACGCGGAGCGGCACAGTGTAAGGAACACAAAGACAGAGGTATGAGAACAGCAGGGTCACAGACAATCTGGGAGGGGGACCGAAGCATAACCAACAGGATGTGGAGGGAGAGACAGGACCACGAAAGACCGAGACCTGGGGAGCCCTGTGCCCGCCCACCGGTGCCCTACTCACATCCTGGAAAAGCGCGTGTCCCGCGGCAGGCGCGGGGTGTCGCGGCGGCTGGGGTGCGGGTGGCCGGAGCAAGCATACAGCGAGCAACCCTGCGCACGCCATGGCTCGGAGGCTCGCAAGGCTGCGGGTTGCGGTTCCCAGACCGCCTAGGTTGGCTGGGGGCGGGGCGTGCGCCCATTGGTCCAAGCGCGGCCCCGCCCCATCTGGCCTCGGTTTCCCTGCCTGGAAGAAGCTTCCAAAAGGGGTGGGGTAAGGCGCCATCCCATGGGTCACTAGCAACGACAGACTGCCAGTTCTTCAGGACCAGCAGCTCCAGTCTGGTGTGGGCAGGAGTCTTAACAGGTCAAGCCCACAAGCTCTTATCTCTGGGTATCTGAGGATAATAGGTGCCCCTCAAGATTGTAGATGCTCTGCTCAAAGGACTTCCATTTAAGAATTAACATGTCATGGATTCCCAAGTCACAATTCTCCCGGATCTCAGCCCCAGCACCTCTTCCAGGAAACTTTGGGTGTTCTCACTTGTAAGACAGGCCTAGAGGGAGGAACACATGCTGCAAGTACACACACACACACACACACACACGCACGCGCGCGCGCGCGCTCGCACACATGCAAAAGCATCTGACACAATAGTTTACCGTGTTGTTGCCATCTTTACTAATGCTCAGGAAGGTCCGGAAGGCGCACAGCAAGCCGACTCTTAACACTCCCTTTTTTGCACTTAGGAAATATGCGTGGCTTCTTACTAGTCACTGGGTCAGTTTTCTTCCTCTCAAGTGGTCACATATGAGAGGAACGTAATAGGAACAGGGAGTAAGTAATCCCTCCAACCCTAGCCTCACACCAGTGTGGAGTCCCAAACCCAGCCCTAACACCATCAAAATATTTATTAAAATCAAAGCAGGAGGGAACAGAACTGTCAAGAAACAAATCAAAGTGCAGATTGGAGGGTGAGGACAATGGAGGGGCACTCCAAACACAGGAGGAACCCCACACCCACCCTCCTGTCCACCGTCAGTGAAGGCCCTCACTCGCTTTTCCCACCTCAAATCCACACGAGTGCAGCTAGGGTGCTGGCACAACCTTCTGAAAGGGAACCACCTCCCCATCCATGGCTGTCAGTCTGTTTCCCGCCTCCCACTTTCCCAATAAATAAACTACTTGGGCCTCAGCTCCTTTGGGGTTGGGCAAAGAAAAAAAAAAAAGCTATTGGACGCTGCCCTTGCTTCAGAGTATAGGAAGTAGGGATATCAGCCCCATATCCCTCCCACCCTTCGCTTATTCCCCGGGCTTGTCAGAGGCCTCGATAAATAAATAAACGCTCCGTTAAAGCTTCGATCGGAAAACTTTTAAGCAGTGCTCTTGCTGCCCTGCAATCCCAGCCAGCCAAACTAGCTATCCCACCTGGCCTGGCTGACACAGGATTCTGGGAGCAGGCAGCCACCCTGGGCCTCACAGGGCCTTTGCAGCAAGGACACCAAAAGTGCAGTTAGAGCCCCACCCCCACCCCAACGCGCACACATGGATCCATGCACACATGTGGACACACCAGGATGTGTCTGCAGCACACATACAGATGTGTTCACCTTCATTCCCCGGTACACACACACATGCACACACACACGCACACACACAGAATACACTCCATGTACACCGCGCAGTGTGGGGTGTATATGAGCGTGCACATGCGCACACACACACCATACGAAATCCTTCCCCTTTTGGTCTGCTCATCTTGCAGCAGCCAAACCCCAGAGCTAGAAGCTACTGCACAGAGAAGAGGGTATGAATCGTGCTTTTCCAATGAGGCAGGAAGGATGGCCCAGGGCAGGAGGCTCCAAAGCTGCAGACAGGGTAGGTATCTCCAGATGCCCTGGCTCTGCAGGCTTCCGTCAAAAATCCAGAGGGGTCAGATCCCCAAAGTCACAGTCAAAGAGATCTCTGATGCCTTCACCCTCCTCAAGGCCAAAGTGGTAGTCAAGGGCCTCGTGGGGTGGGGAAAGGCTGATGAACTCCCCAGGGAGGAGCGCAGAGAAGTCTTCTCGACCATGCTCCAGGAGTGAGTCAGCAGCCACCAGCGGTGACAGATGGTCTTCCGTGGGGGTCCTCAGGCTGCCCATCCGTGACAATACTGGTTCTGGGGAAAGCAGGCATTACAGGTTAGAGCTGGCCCAGCAGCAAAGGGGCTGCTGCCATGACTGACTACCCAAACAGGGGATCAAAACCTGCCCCTACCTACCTTGCTCCAGGCCTAGCAGGGATTGGCTGGGATCCAAGGTCGGGGATGTGGAATGAGGTGATGGCAGAGGTCCTGCAGTGCCAGAGTCAGAGGTCCGGTCCTCCCCAGATGACGTCTCTGGGCATGGGGTCCTCCCAGGGCTGATGCCCCCTGAACTCTCCTCAGGGCACAGGAAAACATCGATGGGGCCTTGTTTGCTCTTAAGAGAGACCTGAAATGTCTGCACGGAGGCAGCAGGCAGGGTAAACTGAGGTCCAGGTGGCCATCAGCCCAGCCCACCCTGTCTTGGTCAGGCCTGGGGTCCCGAATCTCACCTCTGCAGAGTCCACAGCTTGTAGTTGGGTCTCAGGAGGGGCCTTGATCACTATGACCATCTGCTCTGCAGGGTCCGCTATGCTCCGAAGGTCCTGGCAGGTCACATAGGCCAGGGTTGGGGGAGTCAAGGACCATTTGACCTTTGAGGAACCCGGGACTCACCCCTATCTAGTTTCACCCCTATCTAGTCACTCCTGTTTTTACTCCTTCATCCCACAGCCTGGCACATAGTAGGTGCTCAGAGCCTCACTCCTAAGCTCAACTGCCACATTGGTACAGAGATCTATCTACCCATCCAGTTCTAAGCTAATGGCTGCCTGCAGTAATTCCACATAAAATGCTCAACAGGTCTCCAGGCTGGGAGATGGAGACTGGTTTTGACAATCTTGCTGTTAACCAATGGTATTTACTAAAGAGACACATACTCTAATGAAGTTTCTTTTAGTGAATTAAAAATAGTCCTAACTTTGAAGCTACAATCAGGTACTAAATCAATGACTAAGAAAAGGCTTGTCATTACTGGTACTACCTTTTCTCTCTGATGACAGGGTCTCACTGTGTAGTCCAGTGGTCCGTGATTATCTTTATTGACAGCCTCACTACATAGCCTTGATGGGCCTCATACCTGGTCCTGGGATTACAAGCACACACCATCACACTGGACATAGCTTTGTTTTGTTTTTGTTCTGAAAGGGTCTTATTGTGTATCCCTGGCTCGTCTGGAAATATGTAAATCAGGTTGGCACTGAGTTCAGACATCTACTTGCTTCTGCCTCCCAAATGCTGGGATTTTAAAGGCATGTGCCACCACACCCAGCCTGGACTTTTCTGTGTATGAGTTTTGATGTGTGTGTGCGCACCACGCATGTACCTGCTGCCTTCAGAGGTCGGAAGAGGGCATCAGATGCAGTAGGACTAGGGTTACAAACGGTTGTGAGCCACCATGTGGATGCAAGGAATTGAACTTGGGTCCTCTGCGAAAACAAAAGTACTCTTAAGTGCTGAGCCAACTCTCCAATTCTGGGCTTCTTTAAATATGTATTACTTATTTTTAAACTTATTACTTATATTGTGTCTTTGTGTACACGCACACACACGCCACAGGGGTATGTGTGCGCGCATGCATGCACATGTGCAGGTCAGAGGACAGCTTACAGGAGTCAGTTCCCTCCTTCCGTTGGGACTTAAACTCAGATGGTCAAGATTGGCCAAAAGCACCTTTACTCATCAAGCCATCTTCTCAGCCCTTTGTCCGTCTTTCTCTTTCTTTCTTTCTTTCTTTCTTTCTTTCTTTCTTTCTCTTTCTTTCTTCCTTCCTTTCTTTCTTTCTTTCTTTCTTTTCTCTCTTTCTTTCTTTCTTTTCTCTCTTTTTTGTTGCTGTTGTATTTCAAGACAGGGCTTCTGTGTGTAGCCCTGGCTGTCCTGGAACCTATTCTAGAAGACCAGGCTGGCCTCAAATTCACAGTGAGCACCTGCCCCTCGAGTGCTGGGGTTAAAGCTACGTGTCACCACCACCCAGCTGTTCTTTTTTAATATGTATAATTTTGGAAATGGTTACTATCCTCTTTTACAGATGAAACTTAAGCCCATAAAAGCCAAGTAACTTGTTCAGTGTGCTATGGCGAGTAAATGCAGAGGCAGGCATTGCTTCCAAAGCCAGAATCCTAGAATCCAGAGCCCTGGGTAACCTCTGTGTCTCAGCGTGGTGCCGCCACCGGCAAAGCCTGTCCTCCATGCCTCCTGCCAACTCAAGGATATCGCTGGCTGTCTGAGTCCTCAGAAAGCAGCTGCAGCTGTGTGGTACAGATGTGCATCAGGTGATCCAGCTGCTGCTCGCTCTCTTGCAGCTGTTGTAGGTCCTGGGTCAGGCTTTCAAGTCGCTTGCTGATCCCTACCATGGTGTGGCTGCCTCTGCGGGAAGCCAGAGAGACTTAGCAGCTGCCCTCAGGCTCCCATCCACCAGTCCTGGCACCCAAGGCAGTCTGCCGCCGCCAATGTTCTGTGAGAAGTGGGCGAGCTCTTTCCCCTCTCTGGTTCCGCTCCCCGGATCCCCAGCTCGGCTCCAAGTTAGACTGGCATGGGCTTAGTAAAATGCCTGGTCTGTCGGCAGATACCTACATAGCCCCAGCAAGGAGCCCAGAAAGAAAACAACAGCACACATATGCCACAGAATGACAACAAGGTAACACAGAATGAAGACTGATCCATCAAAAACCAAGACGGCAGATGTGCCACAGAGGCCAGTAGGACGCCTGGGGAGAGAGGGAAGCACAAGGGAGAAGTCGTAACAAAACTAAAACAGCTGTAACGCCGACCTCTGTGTGGACAGCAAAAGCTGAAATGATGGTTGTACAGTGGCCCAAAAATGGGCACTGGGAAAGGGAACAGGGAACCTTCACCGGGTGTGTGTGTGTGTGTGTGTGTGTGTGTGTTTACTAGATAGGATACCTTGTACAGCCATAGGGAGCTAGATCTGAGAGATCTGTATGTCCCTCCCCGTCTATCACCCAGGGAAGACACCTCTCCTCGGACATTGGTTTCCCAGTTGTTAGGAATGCAGGAAGTCACTGCAGGCCTGGCCTGGCTGCCACCAGCCCACCTGACTGGTCAGTACTTACAGCCATTGGATCTGATTCTTGGACTTCTTGGCAATGAGCTGGATGCCCTCAAGGACATTGGTGATGTCATAGATGCGCCGTTTCTGCACCTTCAGCACCTCAGCCGCCCAGTTCAGGTCAACAACACCGTCAGCTGAGCGGCTCAGCAGCTCCAAGAAGCGTTTGGTGGTCAGATTTAACGATGTCTCATAGCGTGACTTCTCCCCTGGAGATTTCACACCTGGGGGGCAGGGGTTAGGCTAGGCAGGGCTTCTCAAACACGCAGCCTGCCCCCAACAGTCCTGTCTCCCTAGCACTGCAGAGCGGCAAGATGAGCTGGAGGCAGAGGGCGCCTTCCTCTTAGTCAGGCCGAGCAGAAAGGCCCTGTGGCTGCTGTCTGCCAACCAAAGCATTCCTCTGTGGCTGGGGAACTCCCCACCTCCAAGGCCTGAGGAAGTCATGTCAGTCAGCCATTCCAGCTGCCTGCTGGGGCCCCCAGTCAATGAGCATGCCCACCCCCGAATCTGAGCCTGAGAAGCTAAAAGTCAACCAGCACCTTTCCCTGGGTGGCGGCCTCTGCCCCGGAATGGCCCGCTGCTCCCAGCCAGATACTGATGGTCAGTTTCCAGATCCAGCCTCCGTTTCACCTGTAGCAGAAACACAGAAAGAGGCCCAGTAACCAGGAGTGAGACCACACAAAAGGCTTAGCTAAGGGCTTGGCACTCCAGTCCTATTTTCTCTATAGGATGCCTAGGTATGCGAGCAGAGACAGATCCTAAGCATTCGGTTATCCTACCACACAAATCATTCAAGCGCAAGACTGAAGACTGAGTTCAAGTTTTAGGTTCAACAGGTGTTTATCATCGTATACCAGCCAAGAACAAGTCATCGCTGTGATGCTAGAGATTAAACGAGAGCCCTGCATACACTAACACAATCTACTATTTAGTTTTCTCAGTTCCTACAACTATTTAGCCCAGGCTGACCTCAAATTCACTGTGTAGCCAGGGATAACCCTGAACCACTCTTCTTCCTGCCTCTACCTCCCGAATAATGGGCTTACAGGCACACGCCACCAGGACTTGCTACTTCCGATACCTCTTTCAAAGACAAGTGCCAACTTCCTTCCTCTCAAATGCTAGCCAGAAGTGATAGTATCACTTCTGAGACCGGCCACTGAGGTCCCAGACCTTCTCCTACAAGGCAGAAAGGGGCAGGAGAAAAGCCCCAAAGATAAGCCCCGCTGGCCAAGAGCCGGGAGCTTCCTATTACAACCAGGCCCTTTTCTGTCTGCAGCAGGTTCCATCCCAGGCCAGAAGCACCAGCTGAATCTCCCTCAAGTCCTGGCCCACAGAGACCACAGAAGCCACCAAGGAAGGGTAATGTCCCTTGGGCAAATAAGGCACGTCTCTAATTTTTAACTCATTTGCGCATCTATAACCGTGGTGGCAGCTGATGCCTTTGGACCAGCAACACCACAATGGCTTCACTTTGCAGATTCAAGCAACCCATATTCAAGATCAGTGAGGAAGTGACAGAGCCACAGTTGCTACCCAGGTCTGTCTGAGAAGAACCCCAAGCTGCTACTCCCCATGCCCTCCAGTTCAGGCTAGACACACAGAGATGGAAAGGATCCTGAAATCCCTCCAACAGACAGGACACCCTAACTGGACCAGGCCTGCTGTCCTCTCACCAGCCACAGGCCTTTCTCAGCTGAACCCACTTTCAACCTGGCTCACCACCTGTCACCACCATTTGCCAAGAATGCTACCCACAGCCATTCTCTCTCTCTCATTCTCTCTCTCTCTCTCTCTCTCTCTCTCTCGCACACACACACACACACACGCACACGCACACACGGCGGTCCAGCTGTCCCTGTGCTGGTCTCCCTCCACATCTCTGCCTCGGCAAAGCCTTCCTCCTAAGAACTGAGGAGATGGACTTCTCCCAATCCCTGCCTCTCAGGCTTACCCTCTGCCGCCCTTCTCAAACCTGGAGCGCCCTCCAGCAGGACCCCTGTAACAATCACTTCAGAGAGAAGTTACCCTTCTGTCTGGACTGCCTCAAACCCAGCCTTTTCCCACTTCCAGGAAGTGCTGCAGAGCCGGCTGTCTTTCCTGCCTACCCCTCCACCTCAGTGTCGTTCCGCAATGTCAGTCAACAGGTGCTGACTAGACTTCCCACCCTCTCATGCTGCCACCCAAGTTCCATCCTGGAAGCCAAGGACTAGGACGGCACACGAGGAAGAGAGGAACGCGTGCAGGCAGACATGGCCGATGCTGTCTGTGCAGGGCATTTCCCTGCATTTCCTCACCAAACTCTTGCCTGATAGCAGAGCCTACGGTGGTCTCCACCTTGGGATGGGCCTGTAGCCAGGGAGAAATTCAAGATATACATCCCCAAATGGGCTGCATGAGCCCCACCCAGGAGCAAGACCCCCATATACAAGCTGGCCGGGAATGCCTTCTCCCAGCATCCTGGCCCTTGCCAAACAGATGCCCGTTTCTGTCACTCCTCTCTAGACAGACAACCCAAACACTGAGATCCTAAAAGGCACAGTGAAGATGTTCACTGGTGCACACAGCTGAATGACTCAAACAGCTATCCACAGAAGGGTCACAGACACTGCACACTTAGCAAACCCTGGGACAGCATGCAGTCTCAGTGAAATACTGAGCAGGCCCAGGCCAACACAGAATGCTCTCACAGACACACAAGGGACCACTGTGGCAGGTTAATACATAGATGGCCCCTTCCTGGATTAAAAATCTCAGGGGCTGTTCTCTAGTTGAGCTTCTAACAGAGAGCGTGTTCCAGAAACAGCAACACTCCTGTGGGAGAGCCAGGGCAATGAGAATGATGTTCTGTGTGAACATGGATGGGTTTCAAATAGCCCAGGCTGGCCTCAAGCACGACAGGCAGCCGAGGAAAGCCTTGAACTCCTGACCTTACCCCTCTACTTTGTAAGAACTGTCATCACACCTGGCTCACAGCAATTTTTAGAACTATTTAAAACAAGTGTCCTGGGCTACACTGGCTTTCTACTCTGTATTCTGCAGACCTAATGCAAGGTACTATGTACTTCCTACAGCACACAAGTATTCGTGTATAATGGGAAACTCAGCCTCTTGCTACCAGCTTTGTAAGGTCTTTTAGTGTAGGCTGGCACTGAGCTGGAGTCAATACCCTCGTTCTCGCCTGCCTGGATTATAAAATATGCTAATAAACCAAGATAGACTTGGCATTTTGATATATTTTTATTTAATTAATTTACTCTTTAAGATATTTGTGTGTTTGTTTGAGTGTATATGAACATGTGGGCATGGGGCAGAAAACACCATCAAATCCCTTGAAGCTAGAGTTATACAGGCACCTGTGACCTCAGTGTAGGTGCTGGGATCCAAACTCTAGCTGTCATAGCAGAGCATGCTCGTTTGTTTTTATTTATTTATTTGCACTGGTGTTTTGCCTGCATGTGTGTCTGTGTGAAGGTGTCAGATCTTGGAGTTGCAGACAGTTGTGAGCTGCCATGTGGATGCTGGGAATTGAACCTGGGTCCTCTGGATGAGCAGCCAGATGCCCTAAGCCACCTCTCCAGCCCCCAAACACATTTATCTTTAAAAATTAATTTACTTTTAAGGCAATGTTTCACTATGTAACCCTGGCTGGCCTTGAACGTGAGGCGATTCTGCTGTCTTCACTTTCCCCCTACATACACACACACACACACACACACACGAGCCATGACAAGGTAGAGGTAGGCAGGGCATAGAGGAATGTCTGAATTGCATGGAGTTCTGTACACAGGAAGCATTCAGCAAGTGCTTACTGGGTGGAAGCCAAGCCTGTAGCTTATTTCAAGGACTGCCCCCCAAATGCCAGAGCAAAGTCAGTAGAGGCCAAAATCCAGATCTGCATTCTCGGCCTTTGGCTCCAGGATGTTGTCAGCCTCTCCCACAGAAAATGTCGGCTGGCCCTTAAGTACCATGGGGGCAGAGGACCCTCAAATACCTCTGCACCAAGCATGAGATGGTTGGACTCACAAAGTCAGCTGGAGGGAAGGGAATGTTTCATCCAATGCAGACTACCTGGCCAGGCCCCCCGGAGTGTAAGGCAAGCTAGCTGACCCACCAAGTAACAAGCCAGATCTCACCGGGAAGAAGGGCCATTATCAATCAGGAAATACCACTCCTTGGCTGAATGGTTGGGGGAAGTTCTACCATTTCTGGGCCTCAGGCTCCCCATCTATAAGAAGGATCAAAAAGTAAGGCTGCCCACTGGGATAAGTAGATGAAGTGCTTAGCACCAGGCCTGGCACACAAAACATCCTCGGAACAATCCGAGCTGTTATTGTTATTATTATTAGCATCTTGGTGATTCCGGAAGGAAGGCAGCACTGGGCACAGGGCCAAGGGGGCTATGGGCCTTCCCAAGATGCCTCAGGGACCAGCTGCCACCCACACCCCCATCAGCAGTTGAACAGCTTCCACTCTGGGCCCGGCCCCTCCCATTTGCTCCAAGCCCCCTGCTGAGAACCCCCCTCCTGTCCGCTCCACCCCCACAATAAAGTTGGTGGCCCACACCCTGTGCCTGCCCCTGCTCGGATCCACGTTCCAAGCTTCCACTCTCCACTGACTCAGCTGCCTTTTCTAGGCCCCCAGCCTAAACTGGTCTTGAGCTACTTGCTATTGGGGGATAAGTGGAGACTTTATCCAGGGATCTCCCTCCCACGTCTCCAGGCACTGGAGGCCCCTTCTATAGATCTCAGGGGCCCAGCCCACCCAGTCTTCCAGAGGCTCGAGGGTCTGCCCGCCTGATTAATAAAGTTCCATGGCAACCAGGGGCTGGAAGGGTGGCAGATGGAAGGACAGGCAGAGGAAGGGTTGCAGCAGCTGGCCCAGCGCCCCGCCCCTGCAGAGAAGGCCTCCCAGTCAGGAGGCCTATCCCCAGAGGCCTGGAAGGCTAGGCCTGCACCTGGCAATCCAACATCGAGGCACTAAGGAGGGGTCTCCCCAAGGGGTCGCCAACAGTCACCCTCCTTCACCTCCCACAAGCAACCGTGCTCACCACCCAGCCCCAAGTCCTGCTGCAGGCCAGCAGACGTCAGTTAAAATCCTAGTCCCACCACCTGCAGCTGCGTGAAGCACTTCCCTGTCTGGGCCTCAGTTCCTCCCTCTGGCAGATGGGCACGTGACAACACCCAGCTCACAGCAGAGTTGAGAACTGTGGCCGAGATTCTAAGGGTGCCAAAGGTTGGGCGTGCACTAAGCAAGCACCAGCTGCACACACGTGAACCATTATCATCAACGACGCCGATGCTCCGGTGAGGACGCTGAGGCCCAGAGCAGGGCGCAGCAAACAGGGACCGGCAGTCTGTCACCGCGCGCCCCGGGGCGGAGCCCGGAGGCCCAGCCCAGGCTCCGCGCCGCCCAGTGCTGCAGCCCGCCCCTCCCCCGCCCGCGCCTAGGGTCCCTACCGGCGGGCGGCCGAGAGTGGGACGCGGTGCACTAGGCGCGGGTCGGGGCGCCTGCGGTGTGGCGAAGAGCAGCACGTCGGGGTCGCGGGGGCCGGTGGGCGGCGCGGTGGCGGGGACCTGCGGGGCGCCGACATCGGGCGCGGCGGAGATGATGACGATCTGCGAGGAGTCGAGCAGCCGCAGCGCGCCCGCACCGAGCAGGGCCTCCAGCGCCGGCGCGTGCTGGCCGCCCGCGGGGGCCACGGCCATGGCGCTCACGGCCCGCGTGGCCCGGGAGGCAGGCGGCGGCGGCGGCGCGGGCCCATGGCTGCAGGCCGCGGCGAGGGCTCGATCCCGCTCCGCCCCGGCCGCCGCTGCCTGCAAAGTCCGGGCCACTTTTACGCGCCAAATCCTTTTTGCCGCGAAAGAGCCACGCGCCGCCAAGCGCCATCTCCATTGGCCGGGGCGGCTGTGACGGCGGTGGCGCCGGTGGAGGACATTGGGTGCAGCGTTCGGGGCCGGCGATGGAGGGCGGGACCCGGGGCGGGGCGGCCAATCCCGGGGCGGGGCGCGCGCAGGCTTTGTCCGGGCGGTGCGGGGCGCCGTCTCCCCTCTGCCTGAAGCCGTGCCCTGTTGGAGGCGTGGGCGCCGGGACCCCGCCCCCTCCACCGCCCACTCGTGGGTGGCTGGGACTGGAGAACGGAACAAACTTCGTACTCGCTTCTGCACGTCCCGCAGGCGTCGTCTCCCCCATGACACATGACCCCTAGACTCTCAACCTGTGGCCTCCACCCCCTCAGCTCAGATTCCAGAAACTGTCTCTTCTGCACGCTCAGGCTCACCTCCGAAGCTCGCCTCCGCCACATCTCCGCTCCTAAAAACCTTTTGCTTACAGCTCTGCGCTCTTCCCTATCCCTGTCACCTAGAAGCCAAGCCCAAGAGGGGTGCCAGGAAGTGGGCAGGGATGTATGGCTTCGATGTCAGTCGGATTTTAGCAGAAATTCCTTCAGTAGCTAGCACCCAGTTGGCGTTCATTCATTTGCCCACTCCACACTGGTGCCTGCCTTTAATCCCAGCACTTGTTAGGCAGAGGCAAGCAGACCTTAAGCCCAGCCAGGACTACAGTCTTAAAATGTCAGAAATGTCTGAGAGCTTGCTCAGTGCCCCATCCTCAGTGCAGACCTCCTGACTCAGTGGAAAGGATCAAGAGGGAAAGAGAAACAGCAAAAGCTTGCAGCGTGAAAAGAATCGGCCATTAAATTATCTCCACATGAGACCTCACTTAGGGCGGCAGGGCAGTGCAAAGGGGGTGAGAGCGCACACGGATGTGCATTTAATCCTGAGGCCCTGGGCTGTCTCCACCTTTTCCCATTGCTCAGGTCAGCCCATCTGACCAGTATTGTCCTCTCTGCTAGGCATTGTGCCAACACCGGGAACAGAAATGTGAAAGGTTTAACAAGACCTACTAGCTTCCTGCACTGGGGGCAGGGTGGCCACAAGAAGAGTAACTGACAGCAAGACCTGTGTAAGCATGGCTTCCTCCAGAGAGCTCTCAACCAGGTTCCTTGCTCCGTTGCCCCATGCTACTTTTTCTCTGTCCCAGCTCTGACCACCCTGCTTTAGGCTGACTTAGCAGGGGCTGCTTGTCATAGCCTTTCTGGGTATGAGAGAAATGGAGGCTAGGAGCAGAGGTGAGCAAGGAAGCAACGAGCAGGCTGTGATTTCTCAAGGCTTCCGAAATGACAGGGCTTCTCTTAACCCTTCTCCCACCCTTCCCCAGCCCTCCGCACTACCTCTTGGGTCTTTTATTTTGGGGGTTTGTTTCGTTATATTTTGGTTGTTGTTGTTTCGAGACAGGGTCTTACTCTGTAGCTCTGACTGCCCTGGAACTTCCTAAGTAGACCAGGCTGGCCTTGAACTCAGAGACCCATTTGTTTCTGTCTCCCAAGTGCTGGGATTATAGGGGTGCCCCACTAGCCTTTTGTTTTTGCTTTGTGTTGTGTTGTTTTTTTTAAGAGACAGAATCTTGCTATGTTGTCCAAACTGAATCAAGGTAATCTTCCTGCCTCGGCTACCTGAGTGCTTGTTCACAGGTCTGTGCCTTCACACCCAAATCCGATTTAGAATCTCCGAGAGCTCAGGAATGTGCATTTTGCAAGCAGCTTCACGAGAAATACACTTGTATCTCCAGCATTTAGAAGGCCGAGGCCAGAAAAGCTTGAGTCCCAGGATAGCCTGGGCTATATACAGCAAAAATAAATAAATAAGATCTTAAACAAAACAAAAAAAAAGACAAAAAAGGGACACTTGTGCCCATTCCAGAGAATGTGTTTGACAGAGAATCTTTGAAAATGAATTGATATATCTTTATAATAAACATGTGGAGAGCAGCTAAAAATTACAGTTCCCACAACTGGGTATAGCTGCACACACCTGTAATCCCAGCAGGTTGATGCGGGAAGACCAGAAGTTCTAGACCATCCTTGGCTACATAGGCAGCCAGGGCTACATGAGATCCTGTTTGAAAACAAGCACACTGAAGCTCTCAAGGGTGGGTTTCAGTTCAGTTTCCTGTAAAAGATGGGCACCTAGACCTTGCTTCAGTCTCCTCAAGGTCTCCAGAGATGGAGGCATAAGGGACTAGACAGTCTTCTATGGACTCTGAGGTGCTTTGGAAGATACCAAGAGTGTCTTTCTCGTGAACAGTTTGTGAAATTACTCATTGCCAGTCCTGGGATGTTGCAGAACTGGGAAGGACCACGAGAGCACACGAGCCTCTGCACAGGTGGGAAAATGAGGCTCATTCAGGAATGGTGCTCATGAGCCCAGCTAGTGACAGAAGCCGGCCCACACTAGATTCCTAGTCCTGGAGTCTGCCTGTCCCCACTTCTGTGTTGCTCACCCCCAACACCACAGTAGAAAAGCTGGGGGCTAGATCTCATTCAGCACAACCAGGGCAGACACTGACTGATGGGGGGCGGGGAGTGAGAGAGGCTGGCACAGTCTGGTTCCAGATGGAGCACTTCCTTTCTCTGGGCTTTCCCAGGGGACCCATTAACAATGACACTCGCTTTTGAAAAGCTGCTCGATAGTCATTCGACAAACACTGACTGAGCATCTGTTATATGTCAAGGATCAAGATGGTTGCTGGGGGTGGGGCATAATATTGCCCCATTTTAGGATGATTAAACTGTGTTTACCTAGTAGGTTAAAAGATTATACTACCCAGGGTTGAAGAGGCCAAGGCTCATCCTCCCAAAATATTCAACTATACATCCTTCACAAGCCTGCAGTCCTGGGTACTCAGGAAGCTGCAGCGGGAAGATCCCCTGAATATACAGATTCAAGGACAGCTGGGCCACAGAGGGAAAATCTTAATCCAGCATTAAAAAAAGTGGCTGAGTTTATGCTAGACAAGGTGTTGCATGCCTTTAATCCCAACATGCAGGAGGTAAAGGTAGGTGGATTTCTGTGAAGTCAAGGTCATCCTGGTCTAGTAATGAGTTCCAGGCCAGTCACAGTAAGTGAGATACTTTCAAAAAAAAAAAATCTCAAGTCCACCTCCTAGCAGACAGAGGGCAGAGGGTTCCTCATCCCCACTGACTCTCAGGTGCTGAGCAGCAGAAAGGGAGGTGAAGACCAGAATTCCCTGAGGGAAAAGGGGGGTGAGATAAGGGCTTTTGGATCTGTTAATAGTGGACAGCTGGAAAGGGCCAGAGAGATAGGCCCCTTGGCCCCGAGCCTGGAAGATCCTGATAAGGCTGTTCTCAATGTCAGCAGTTCTCCAGAGGAGAGGCCGCATCAGCATCCAAGAACTAATCCACCAGCACTGGGCAGCCACTTCAATTGCTTGTCTCCTCTCAACCTCATAATCCCTTAAGGGAAGCTTACTTATCTGTAGAATGCAGAAAGGAAGAGGCTCAGAGAGGGTCCCTCACAACTCAAGGTCACACAGCAAACTGAGGTTGAAACTTAGCCTGCTCCTCTGAAAAATCCAGGGCTGCCCTTGATAGTTACCAGTCTCTTTTAATGTCCCAGGAACCAAGGTCAGGATATAATGTGTGCTTTTCAAAGGGTATTAGGATGGACTCTGGCTTGGTTAGTACCTACACTTCCCACCATCTACACCAACTTCCTCTCCAAAGGAGTCCGTGGAGGTAGTAGCTCCTGGCCCTGTGCCATGTACCTGGAGACATCTTGCCTTTGGTCCTTTCTGAGATGCAGAACGGGCTGGGCAGTGGTGGTGCACGCCTTTAATCTCTGCACTCGGGAGCAGAGGCAAATGGATCTCTGGGTTCAAGACCAGCCTGGTCTACAGAGTGAGTTCCAAGACAGCCAGGGCTATACCGAGAAACCCTGTCTCGAAAAGCCACAAACAAACAAAAAAGATGCAGAATGGTGCAGCCGAGGCTAGACCGCCGAGGCTAGACCTCTCAGCCCGTGCCTCGCATTTCCCTTGAGGCGCTCTCTTCCCTGCCACAGTGTCTACCAAACACCTCCTGTGTGTGCGCTTTGTCGGGTCTGGGGAGACACCTGGAGCCTGCAGGCCAGGGCAAGGCTGAAGAATCGCCTCCATGGACCGGCACAATACGCTCATTAAGAAGTTTGGCAAGTGACAGAGATAACTGAAAGCTATAATTTCTTCCACACCAACCTCCCGTACACACACATTCTTAGCTGGAAAGAAAAATTCTAAACACGAGTATCCCATCATTACAAGGGATACATAATTAGGAGAAATGTCTCTATGGGGACTTCATGTTATTAAGAGGCACAGAGACGTCCATTGTTGAGTCCTGGCAGAAGGCATGGAGGAGTTCTGCATCTGCGGTTCCTCCTTCCCCTTGAGTGATCCCAGGATGCTACACTGACTGGCAGTTTACTGTCCCTAGAAATGGTCTGTCACCATGCCAGCTCTGGTTGAGTAGGCCCCCTGCCCGCTGGAGAGGTGGTCTCATACAAAGGCAAGCCTTCAGAGCCCGCAGACCCCTGCTCATCCTGGCTGGGTGACAAGGGGCAGTGAGGTACTTCTGGAAGGGCTGTGTTCCCCAGCCCTGGAATGTGGGGTAACTGTTCTGAGATGGGTGCCAGGGTCAGATGAAGGGAACATGGCAAGGAGAGTCTTCAAACTGGCCTACAGAATGGCTTAATGTGGAACTGCAAGCACCTGGCTTCCTGATAAAGCCAGCCATAGAGTCTGGGGCTGTAACCCCGTTGGCTGACTGCTTGCCTAGCCCGTACAGAGCCCTGGGATCCAACACCAGCTCTGCATAAAACTTGTGGTGGTGCACACCTGTAATCCCAGCACTAGGGAGATGGAGGCAGAAGGATCAAAAGTGTGACGATATCCTTGACTATACAGCAAGTTCAGGGCTAGCCTGGGCTACACTCGCCCCTGTCTGAAAGTGAAAAAACAAAACCTGTCATAGCTGGCAATACTAAGCAGGCCATCAAGGCACTGAGCAGTTCCTGTGACACTGTCACGTCCCACTCCCCACCCCCATACTCACTTCCTGGCTTGCCTTGCTCCCTTACTGTGTGTGACCTACTTGCTCTGGTGTCCCAGGTGGGGCACAGAGTAAATGTCACAACACTATTGATAAGATACTGCACGGGCACAGACTGCTCCCTCGGCAGGCCATGAAGGATAAGATACAGATGTGGTAAAAACCAAACAAAAAAAGAAAAAAAAAAAAGAAGAGAGATACAGATGTGGGAGTATAGGGAAAGCAGACATTCCTGGGATCACTGTGCAGCTCCGGCCCTCAGTCAGCCCATATGCTCAGTGGGATAAACATCTGAGGGAGAGAGGGCAAACCATACAGAGTGACTTCATGCTTTCCCTGACCAGGGCACATTGATGAGGCAGGAGATTCTTGGAGCCAACAGCTCTGATTCTTCATCTGTAAATGGGAGTAATAAAGTCATGATAATAACAATGTCTGTCTGGTAGGGAGGGCTGTTGCCATAGTGAGTGAGCTGCGGGCACTTAGAGCACCGCCTGATGTGCCAAGAGTGCTCAAGGCAATGTCAGCTGCTGTTAAGTATGGAGATGAAGCCAGGCGGTAGGCGGGTCTCTGAGTTCGAGGCCAGCCTGGTCTACAGAGCGAGTTCCAGGACAGCCAGGGCTGCACAGAGAAACCCTGTGGAAAAACCAAACCAAGCCAAACAAAACGAGTATGTACTACTCTTCCAGAGGACTCGAACTTGGTTCTCAGCACCCACTTAGGTCCATTCACAGTCCTCCATAACTCCAGCTCCAGGGATCCAGCATCTATGGGCATCTTCACACATACACACTCACGCATGCGCGCGCATGCGCGCGCGCGCGCACACACACATACACACACAAAATAAAATAAAAAATTAAGACAGGGTATCAAAATATTCATACACATAAAATAAAAATAAATAAATCTTAAAAACCTTTACAAGTAATTAAAGGACAGTGAGCTGGCTTGCTAACAAGCCTGAGGACTGGAGTTCAGTTAGCCCAAGGGCCCCTAGAATTCATATCAAGGAAGGAGAAGAGAATGTTAACCCACATACACACCCTCCCCGCAGAAATAAATGTTAAAAAATGTATTTTCTTTGGGCGTAATGGCAGAAGGATCTCTACGGATTCAAGACCAGCTTTGTCTACATAACAGGTTCCAGGCCAACCATAGCTACACAGTGAGGCTCTTTCTAAAAAACGGATAGATAGAGATATAGATATATAGATATAGATGTATAAAAAGGAATGAGACACTCTCAATAGAAGTGTGCAAGAGGGTGCACACCTACAATCCCAGTTCTTGAGAGATAGAGGCAGAAGGTCAGGAGGTGAAGAACAATATTAGCTGCATGGTGAATTCAAGACCAGCATGGGCTGTATGAGACCCTTACTCAAACATGCACTCATGTATGTGCACCCGCACACGCATGCACACATGTGCACACACACGTGCGCGCGCGTGCACACACAGACACACACTCGATGGAGAGTAAGGCAGTTTCTCCTCTTCCTTTCATTTTGAGGTTTCCAAAAAGACAAAGAAAAACTGCTCCTGCTCGCCTGGAGACAGGAGAGCTATTCAAAATAGCCCGGTCCTGGGAGTCAGAGACAGGCCCAGAGACGTTGGAGGACAATGGAGTGTGCTGCGGAGACAATCCCTTATCCCACTGATGCTGGACCTCTTCTGGGGGCAGGGAGGAAAGAGACAAGGGATTTCATGTAGCTGAGCATGACCTCGAACTCCTGATTCTCTAGTCTCCTGGCTTCTAAGTGCTAGGACTGTAGGCATGCACACCACACCTGGGTCCTGAAACTTTTTCATATTTTAACATCTCTGAACTTCTTTATGTTTCCTCCTTTCTCTCTCTCACTCTCTCTCTCTAATACTCCCACCCTCCCCCTCCTCTCTTTTCTAGTGCTGAGAATCGGAAGTCCTGTGCACGCTGGATACTAGACAGTGCTCTGGTACTCAGCTAGACCCCAGCCCTTTTTTTCGTTGTTAGGGAACAGAACGATCATGTATCTCAGGTCCTGAGTGGCTTCTTAGAGGTGGTGATCTGGAGTCTACAGCATATGCCCGGTGGGGCTGGGAGTGATATGGTGGGGGGGGGGGGGAAGCCAAGCTCACTCTCTGCAGGACTCTGGTTTCCATCCCTTGGACACATATGTGCAGGGCCCAGCCCTTGCCGTGTCGTAAGCCCTCAGTTTACCACCGTGGTCTTCAGCGTCAGCAGATGCTGGCCACCGTGGAGCAACCCGTTTTTCTTTCTTTTTGTAGCTGACACCTGTGTTGGGTCCCAGGTTGACAGGTGAAGGACAATTGCAGCTATGGAGGAGAGTGGAGAGGGCAAAGCGCCGGGAAAGAAAGACATTTTAGAATATATTAAGATATTCACTGGAAAAGCCAGAGCCATCCAGCACCCCCCCATGCCCGCCCACACACTATTTTTAAATTAAAAAAAAAAAATCTCCTCTAGAAGCCAGAGTTATATATATGCCAAACAGGCCAGGAAACCCAGCAGGGCTTCTGGGGCTGGCAATGAACCGAAACAGGGGCATTGTGTCCAGGCCACTGGCTGGCTGAGGGGGCATTGTTAGGGCCTGGCCTCGTCTGGGAAGAGGAGGGTGAAGAGGGCAGGGGAGTGTGTTCCCATGACTCCCTGGGGAGCAATGACAATCAGGGCCAGCTGCGAAGCCTGGCATGCCAGGGGTCTGGTAGGCGGCTGGCCTCAGAAGGGCCATGAAGGGCAGGGGAGGACTGAGGAGGAACAGGGGAGGGGCACTAGGTCCAGGGCCTCTCTCTTGGCCAGAGACAAACTCCAAAGCAGAGAGACGTGGGGGCCATTCACTGCCCCCTCATCTCTCTCACTCTTCTGTGCCCTTCTCCAAGGACACCCCAGACCCACCCATTCTTCCTTCACCAGCTGCGGACACCCTGGACCACAGGGCTTCTGGCTGGCACCCTGGGGCTCCTGTGCTCTGTTCCTCTGTGAAGGCAGAATAGTCTTTGCCAAAGGAAACTCACACCACACTGGTATTCCCTGGCTCAGGCCCGGTGCTTTTCCTAGGCATGTCTTACGCACTTCAGGTATCCAGGGTGACGGCTAGGCTCATCACGCCTTTAAGTCACAGAAGGATTTTATTTTTGGTTTGGATTTTTGTTGCGCTAAGAAAGGGTTTCCCTATGTAGTCCAGGTCTGTAACGCAGTATGTCTCTTCCAGGCTGGCCTTAAGCATGTGGGCTCTGCCTCCTGAGTGTTGGGGTTACAAGGGCATACCACCATGCCTGGGCTTTTTCGTTTCTTTTGTTAATTTTTTAGTTTATTGGTTGTTTTTGTGTTTTGAGATAGGATCTTGCGCTGGGCGGTGATTGCACACACCTTTAATCCCAGCACTTGGGAAGCAGAGGCAGGTGGATCTCTGTGAGTTTGAGGCCAGCCTGTCTACAGAGTGAGTTCCAGGACAGCTGGGGCTGTTACACAGAGAAACTCTGTCTCAAAAAAACAAAAACAAAAACAAAATCCTAAAAAAAAGAAAAGAAAAAGAGATAGGCTCTTGCTACTGATGCTCTAGCTTCAAATTTGTGATCTTCTGGCCTCACCTGGAGGTCCTGGGATTATATATACATTTTGCTTATTTTGTTTTGTTTTGCTTTTTTGTTTCTGTTTTGGTTTTTGAGACAGGGTTTCTCTGTGTAGCTCTGGCTGTCCTGGAACCTGCTCTGTAGACCAGGATGGCCTCAAAGTCACAGAGATTTGCCTGCCTCTGCCTCCCTGAGTGCTGGGACAAAAGGTGTGTGCCACCACTGCCCCTCTTGTTTTGTTTTGTATTTGTATTTTTTGAGATGGTATCTTATTATGTAACTTTGGCTGGACTGGAACTTGCTATGTAGTCCTGGTTGGTCTCAAATTCGCAGAGATCTGCCTTCCTAAAGATATGGGCCACCACCTCCATGACTGATCGTCCATTATTCAGTTACGTGTATATGTGTTGGGGTGGTATGTGCATGTGAATACAGGTGGTCGTAGACGTCAAAGCGCCAGATCCTCTGGAGCTGGAGTTCGAGGTCCTTGGGAATCACCTGATGTGGTACTGGGAACTGAACCTGGGTCCTCTGCAAGAGCAAAACATGCTCCTAGCAGCTGGGCCATCTCTTTGGTCTTGAACCCTGAGATTATAGATGTGTATGACAGCAACCAGCTGGATTTTGTTATTTAATGTAAAGGAGGAGCAAGAGGAGGAAGAAGAGGGTATTTTGTGTTTGACTATAACCCAGCACTTGGGAGGCAGAAGCAGAAGGATGTCTAAATGCAGAGACAGTCTGGTCTAACAAAGTTTTAGATCAATTACATATTAAATTATATTAATTAAAATAATTAAATTAGGTTTATATAGGGAGAGCTTATCTCAAAATATCAACAAAAATGATAATAAATTAAAACAATAAAAGGAATAAATATCCATAAGTCACAACTCGATGTGGGATTCCCTTCTGTATGCTGTGAATATGCTGTGTTTTATTACCATTGGTTAATGAATAAAGCTGTTTAGGCCAATGGCTTAGCAGAGCAAAGCCAGGCAGGAAATTCAAACAGAGATATAAAAAGAGAGTAGGCGGAGTAAATAAGATGCCATGTAGCTTCTGAAGAAGACAGACACGAGAACAGAATCTTACAGGTAAGCCACAGCCTCATGGTGATACACAGATTGATAGAAATGGCTTAATTTAAGATGTAAAAGCTAGCTAGGAATATGCATGAGTCATTGGCCCAACAGTGTTGTAATTAAAACAGTTTCTGTGTGATTATTTGGGTCCGGGCAATTGAGAAACAAACAAACAGTCTCAACTTACAACAACTGGTTAGGCAGATAACAAATTCTGTACCACTGAGCTACACCCTTAGCCCAAAAGAGAATTTTTTTTTGTGTTTGTTTTTGAGACAGGGTCTTTCTACAGAATCCTGGCTGTCCTGGAACTCACTATGCAGACCAAGCTGGCCTTGAATTCACAACTTCCTGCCCATCCCCCAATGCTGGTATTGAAGGTGTATGCATGCATGATACCCATCCTTCAAAATACTTTGTTTTTAATTTTGTGTATATCTGGGGAAGGTGTGTCTGTGAGTGCGGGTGCTCATGGCATCAGGTGTGGGTGCTGGGAATCGAACTCAGTCCTCTGCAAGAGTAGTATAACCTCTTAACCACTAAGCTCCTTGGTTTTGATTTTGGTTTTTGAGACAGCCATATGCAGGCCAGACTGGCTATTCTGGTTAGTTTTTTTCGTGTGTGTGTTTTTGTTTGTTTGTCAACTTGACAGAAACTCGAGTTTCTGGGAAGAAGAAGCTCAACTGAGAAAATGCCTCCATCAGATTGGTCTGTGGGCGTGTCCATAGGGTACATCTTGATTAATGACTGACCTGGGAGGGGCCAGTGCCATCCTTGAGCAAGCTAGCAGGGAACAAGTCCTGGGGAGCAAGCCAGGGGCAGCGGTCCTTTACGGTTTCCCCTTCAGTTTCTGCCGCTCACTCCTGCCTGACTTCCTCAGTGACTGGGTGTGAGCTGAGGAGTCAGAAGATGAAATAAAAACTTCCCTCCCCGAGCTGCTTTTGGTTTGTGGTGTTTTGTCACTGAAATAAAAATCGAAGACACTAGCTTCAAATTCACTGCATGAAGCAGAGGATGATCGTGAACTCATGGTTCACCTTACTTTGCCTCCTGAATGCTGAAATCACATGAGCAACAGAAATTACAGTTCTTCCAGGGCTGGGGCTATAGCTCAGTTGGTGATTCCCTGTCTAACAGATACGAGGGTTTGTACAGGTACAAACCCCAGCACTGCATACACACACAAAGGCACTCACAGCTCCGCCTACGTGTGCCATGCTCACATGCTTTTTCTAAGATACTGCTTGAGTTTAACACATCTTTGAAGTCATAGTTTTTGGATATTCCATTAGATCTTAGGTTTCATTGTTTTGGTTTGCTTGTTTGTTTTGAGACCGGCCTCCTCTGTCAAGCCTGGCTCTATGAACTTTTTTGGAAACACTGTCAGGGGGGATGACAGGCTCCATGGATGCCAGAGGAATTCATGGCATAAACAAAGGCACTCCAAAAGAAGCATCTAAAGAGCTGATGTGGCCTGGCCCTGGTCCTGACTCTCAGCTGACACCCAGCCCACAGGGAGGAGCCTGGCAGAGTAAAGAGAAAAAAAGATTGTGACATTCACACCAAAACTGGCGTGCAGTTCTGCCGGCTTTCCGTCCAAGTCACGACTTCCATGGGAGCTCTTGAGCAGAGTCTCTGGAGAAAGAAAAAACAAAAACAGACGGGTCCCCGTGCCCTGTGTTTAGAAGATTTCTCGTCTGACATTCACAAGAGAGCTCAGCTTTCCTTTGTCCTCTACTGGGCGTGTTTGACCTCTCCTGCCTCTGCTTAAGGTCAGAACCCTTGCTCTAAAATGCCCTTCAAGGCTGAAGTAAGACATTTCCCCCTAGGAATCTGAAACAAGACAAGGGAAGGGGAAAAACACTTCTCTTTTTATAAATATGACCTAATTTGTCAAAGCAAAAGGATGATCTGAAGCCACAGCTTGTCATATCAGGGGCTTCATTCTGGGAGGCAGAACACGGCGGTCTCGTTTAGGAGAATGGAGGGTTCAAAGCCTGCTTCTTATAAACCAAACGCACTCACAGAGCGGGAAAAGGGAACAATGTGAAAAGAGAGGCTGTTGCCAGGATCCCTTCTGGGGCCTGGATGTGGAAGGCTTGAGCAGAAAGTGTCAAACACGGGCAGTTTCTTGGCATCTCAGTCTGCAAATTGTTGTTCTCACATGGGCTTGCTTAACGATCTCTAATCTGGGAGTGGAGAAGCAGAAGGGCCCCAAATTAACGCCATCCTCCCCCTTCACTAGGAAGTCTGAGGGCCTGGATTTGGGAGCCGTCTCTGGAAGGTCCAGGGTGTCTGCGGTGGTTCATTGTTACTCATCGTAGTATGGACCTGCCCAAGGTGCTGGGAAAGTGGAGCCAGGGAGGGGCTGAAAAAAATCACTTAAAAAGATCATTTTAATTTTAGGCACGTGCATGTGTGTATACAGAATAATAAATAAGATTTATAAAAAAAATCTATGTTTCCAACATTTTATTGATTATTTGAGAATTTCACATCATGCATCCTGGGCATATTCACTTCCCAGTCCTCCTAGGCCCACTCCTCCTTGGGAACCCCCCCAAAAAAGAATAAGAAAATAAAACAAACCCAATTTATGTTGCTTATATACGCAGCGGAGTCAAATCCCTAATGGCCAGACCCTTAAAGAAAACTGACACCTTGCAGGGCATGGTGATGTACCCCTTTAATACCAGCAGAGCAGGCAGATCTCTGTGAGTTCCAGGCCAACCTGATCTACAAAGTAAGTTCCAGAACAGCCAGGACTGTTACACAGAGAAACTTTGTCTCAAAACACAAACAATAAAACCCCCCAAACAAAAACTGAGTCCTTCCCCACCTGAACCCCTGACATTGATTATGGAGAGCTATACTTCAGCATCCTTACCATGATTTTTTTTTTTTTTTAGTTTTCCAAGACAGGTTTCTCTGTGTAACAGTCCTGGCTGTCCTGGAACTAGTTCTTGTAGACCAGGCTGGCCTCAGACTCACAGAGATCCCCTTTCCTCTGCCTCCTGAGTGCTGGGATCAAATGAGTGCACCACCTCTGAGTATTATACTAAGGAGGGGGGGCGTTTTTTGAGAGGGGGGGGGGAGAGCACTACTCTCTCCTGTAGTGCTGGTCCCTGCCTTCGAAAAGTGAGGATTACAGGAAGGTACAGGAATATACCGCCATGCCTAACTTAGGCTACCCAGGGAGCTGCAGGTCAGCCTGGGCTACAGAGGGAGACTGTCGTGATGATACATACTTGCAATCCCAGCATTCAGGAGATGGAAGCAGGAGAATCAGGAATTCAAGGCCAGCTTCAGCTGAATACTGAGTTCAAAGCTAGCCTGGGCTACATGATGCCCTGTCTTTAGAAAACAAAACTAAGACACCCCCACCAAGGGTGAAAGTTAATTAAGTAATAAGATAAATTTTTAAGTCTTGCAGGTCAAAAGACTCCATACAAATGTAGCTGGCAGTAATTGCAGATTAATCCTACTATGCTGTTTCTGGAAGTCACATTCAGGAACAGCAGTAGCTCCTCCCTGTGTGCCAATGGCCCTTTGGCAATCCTTACATACAGATCATAAAAATGGAGGATCAGCTAGGAAGGAGTGAACCTGGGCTCTTCCCAAAGCTGCTGAAGACAGGTTCTGCTCCTCTCTGTGGGGACCACCCCGCCTTCCTCCCTGGAGTGTGCAGTTGGAGGCACCAGATGCTCTGGCAAGATCCAGAGAGATGCCATCTGCGAGGGAAACCTATTCTTAGAGAGCAGAGCCAGTCAGCGGTGGAGCCGGCCACCCCCAACAGCGGAGGGGGGGTGTCAGGGCAGGAGGCCAAGGCTGGCTGGGGAGAAGGGCAGGCTAAACACAGGGCACACTTATTTCTTTCAACCAGCTTCCTCCTGCGTTTGTTCTACTGGAAATAAGAGCAATGTTTATCGAATGCTCACTTTACATGTATCACTTAATCCCTTCAGACACCACGAGGCGTGGATCATCACAACGCCTCCTTTACAGATGAGGCACAGATGGCAACATTACCAATAGGTCGGGCCGCAAGCCTGGGCATGCTGCTTCCAAAGCCCTTGTCCCTTGCAACCATGTATACTGCCTCTCAACCTGCTGACCAGCGGTCACTTTTAATTTGGGTTTCCCGGATAATAAAGCCCAGGGTGAGGATGTGAGTGCAAGGATTTAAATGGGAAGTGGTCTCAGGATGTAACAGCTGAGGCATGAGGGAGATAGTGTCCACCGTGGGCACCTGGAGCCCAATCCTTCTGAAGGTCTAGCAAGCAGCACACAGAGTGTATGGAGGGGTGTCTCCTCCAAGCACTGGGAGCTGCTCATGATGGTATTTCTCAGTGCTGGGTCAATGTTAATCCCTAAAACTTAGGCCTGCTATAGAGTGGTAAAGCAGGCACCGGCGGTGGGAGCCCTCAGACAGGAGACACAGGAGTTAGATGAGCACAGAGGAAGAATGGCAGGGCTCCCCACCATCTGCTAGGCTGAACCTGCCTGGAAAAGGTCGGCCTCCCCCCAGTCTCGAGTTGTTCATCTTCAGAGTAAGCCCAATAAGAAGCTCTTCCACGTGGTCTGCTCTGAGCGTGCAGCGAGCTGCAGCTGAGAGCACTGGACAGTCAGACAGAAGCCACCTCTGCTACCCTAGAGCTGCCCAGGATAACAACGCTTGAACCTGCCTCTCGCTACTCCCTCAGCACGCAGGCTGGGGCTCACAGCACAGCACCCACAGCGTGGGGGACACGTAGGACAGCCAAACCCTTAGACCCATTCCACACCCCTCGGTCAGAATTTGTATTATACCTATTCGTCTGTTTTTCTGTTTCATTTTGTTTTGTTTTGAGATGGGTCTCACGTGGTCCAGGCTGGTTTCCAACTTGCTGGACACCAAGTATAACCTTGAACTCCTATCCTCTTGCCCCCACCTCCCAAGAGCTGTGACTACAGGTGTGTGTGTTCATGCCTAGCCAGAGTCTACACACTAATAAGCTTTAGTGACTCATACAGATTTCCACTAGTCACTCCAAACACAGAAAAAGACAGGCGGGGAGGGCAAGTTGGAAGTAATGCATTGCACTAACCAAGGGTCTCAGACTGACAGCCTCTGGACCAGGTTTTTCTGAGAGTTCTGTTTTAAAAATTCTTCCTGCCACACGACTCTCCAGGTCACTGTGACCTGTTTCCCCCTACGGCACAGCATCCCCAAGGACTTCCATTTATGCCACCGAGAGCTCCTGTATGCATCTGGTTGGTTTCAGACACCATATCCTATAACTAGTGATTGCAAAACACGGCTGAGGATTTCTAAGTTCAAAGCAAGGCTCCGGGGAAAAAAAAAGGCACACGGGCTTTGAAATCGGGCAGACGGTTCAAATTTGGATGTGACCATATCTTAGCAGCCATGTTATTTTGGACAAGTTATCTCCTCTCTGGCCCTCAGTTTCCACATCTGGAAAACATGGATCAACATCCAGCTGAAAACAGTAACGCTCACAGCAGTCAGGAGGAAGCTGAAATTGCCATGTGGAGGCTCTGGTGGCAGTGGCAACAGTGTTGCTGTAAATTGGACACTGAGTTACTGTGCTTATCCTCACTTAGGAAACCTTGAAGTGCTGAGAGCGGGGAGCCTTCCCCCAGCGATGTGTCACAGTGATGGTGCTGGGCTCTGATGGTGTCTTTAGCTCTACATTTTCAGTGTCTACTGGGATCTTCAGTGAGGATAGATGTGTTACTTGATACATGTAAAACACACTGCCAGCATTGAAGATGTAATACAAGAAAGACCGTCATTAATCCTTTATATTAATATGTTACAATGAAAAGGTTTTTGGAAATATTAAGTTAAAAATTTATGATCACAATCTGAGGCTGGAGAGTTGGCTTAGTGATTAAGAGCACTTAGTATGCCAGGTGGTGGTGGCACACACCTTTAGTCCCAGCACTTGGGAGGCAGAGGCAGCTGGATCTCTGAGTTCAAGGCCACCCTGGTCTAGAATGAGTTCCAGGACAGCCTGGGCTACACAGAGAAACCCTGTCTCAAAAAAACAAACAGACGAACAAACAAACAAAGCACTTAGTGCTCTTGCAGTGTGCCAGGGTTCCGTTCCCAGCACCTACATGGTGGCTCACAGCATCCATTTCTCCAGTCCCTAGGGATCCTGCTCCCTCTTCTGACTTCTGCTGGCACCAGGCACACACACACATGGTGCATAGCCATACATGCAGGCAAAATATATTGTTAAGATTTATTTTACTTGTTATTAAATTTTTATTACATTTTATTTACTGTGTATGTGCATGTGTGTGTGTGCATGCACACATACATGTCAAGGCACACATGTGGCAGTCAGAGGACAACTTGCAGGAGCTGGTTCTTCCCCTCTTCCCACCATGTCACCGTGTGGAACACAGGGCTCAAACTAAGGTAGCTAGGCTTCGCAGCAAGCACCTTTGCTCACTGAACCATCGCCTCAGCCCTCCATTTTTTGAGACGGAGTTTTCTTATGTACCCCGGGCTGGCCTGGAACTCACAACCCACTGCTGCAGCCTTCTTAATACTTTATAAAAACGTGGCCACTAGAAGATTTATTCTCAGTGCTGGGGATAGGATCCAGGGTCTCACACAAGCTTAGCAAGTGCTGTCCCTCTAAACTATACCTCCAGCTCTTGAAAAATCATAATTGCACATATGGCTCATGTTGTGTTCCTATTAGACAATGGGGCTCTGGAACTCCTCAATGGCACACCTTAGACAAAGAGTTTAGTCCTCCCACAAGGTATCTGTAACCTGTTGCCCGCTAGCAAAGAGCCCTCTGATACACAGCACAGAGGAGGGCTATCATACCCACCAGGAAGAAACTCTCCTCTAATGGTACCCTACCCTGTGTTGAACGGCCTGAGGCCCAGAGAGGGTGACGCTTGCCCTGGTCTTACTGGAGTCAGAATAGCAGCGGGAGTCAGGCCCCAGACTCCTTAGCTTGCCCCTTGCTATCCAAAAGTACCTGGCAGGTGGAAACTCGGGGCTGTTGTTTCAGAAATGGAACCCTGGTTGGGATCAAACAAGTTGGAGTGTGAGGCCCATGGCTTTGAGAAGGCAGGCTCCTCCTCCAGGAGGATGTGTCAATAGAACCATACTCTGGGCAGTGGCTGGACGCTGCCAGGAAGCTGTCTGCGCAGAGGAGTCCCTTTATGCCTCGGGCTGTGTTACTTGGAGGGGCTGCTCTTGTTGAAGATGAGGAAGTCTGAGATGTCGTGCCACACGTTGCTGTCCTCGTAGAGGTAGGTCATGGAGGACTGTAGCGAGGGCTGTAGCGTGGACCGGTGATACTCGAACAGCCATAGCACAAGCCCCCAAATCACCGCCGTGTGCAAGGGGAATGGGTCCCACCTGAGTTTAGGGACGTAGCCCTTTTCCACGCCAAGGCGGCACAAGGCAAACAGGACGCGCGACAACAGGTACATGTTGATCTGCAGGGAGGGAATGCTGAGGGTTACTAGTGAGCACGGCCACCGGGAACCTTCACCAGCCCACTCAGCCTGGACACCAGCATGGCTGTTCACTGGTCCGTGACTCTCAGAGTGGATGTGCAAGATGACTGAGGTGGCGTGCGGCAGACATTTTGATATTTCTATTTCTGTGCGTCCGTGTGTTGTGCAGGTGCCTGCGCACATGTGGGTACGGAGACCAGAGGCCGACATTGGTGTCTTTCTCAGTTCCCCCTCTAGCCTAATTGTTTTGTTCTTGTTGTTTGGAGACAGGGTCTCCCTGTTATAGCTTTCCTGCTATATAGACCAGGCTGGCCTGGAACTCATAAAGATCCACCTGCCTCTGCCGCCCAAGGACAGGGATTAAAGGTGTGAGCCACCAAGCCCAGCTCTAGCCTAATTTCTTTTTATTTTTTTTCTGTGTCAAGTTGACAAATAGTGTAATTAAAAACAACAAAACCCAATATCTTAATAAATCTTTCAATTTATAGTCAGGTGTACAGCACATGCCTTCACGCCTATAATCCCAGCACTCGGGAGGCAGAGGCAGGTGCATCTCTGTGAATTCGAGGCCAGGCTGGTCCACAGAGAGAGCTTCAGGTCAGCTGGGACTATGTAGAGAGACCCTGTTTTAACAACTGCCCCTTTTCAATTTACAAGAGTTTTCTCTTTTAAAAGATTTTAAAAGCGCTTTTACTCTTTGAGTTATAGGCCCACCCTGCCCCCACCTGACTCGCTGAGACACCAGAGTCTCTCAGTCAACATGGAGCACACCAAGTTGGCTATGCTGCTGATTGTGGAGTTCCAAGGACTTACCTGATGGGGGAGGGTCATCTGTCTATGTGTTACTTTCATTGGTTATTAAAGAAACTGCCTTGGCCCTTTAATAGGACAGACAATTAGGTAGGCGGAGTAAAAAGGATAGAATTGTGGGAGAAAGAAAGCAGAGTCAGGCAGATGCTTCAGGCAGTCGCCATAGGCAGTCGCCATGCTTCTCCTCTCCAAGATGGATGCAGGCTAAGATCCTTCCTGGTAGGCCACCACCTCGTGGTGCTATACAGATTACTAAATATGTGTTAAAGTAAGATATGAGAATTAGCCAATAAAAGGCTGAAACTAATGGGCCAGGCAGTGTTTAAAAGAATACAGTTTCCGTGTAATTATTTCAGGTAAAGCTCTACACTTACCTCTCTCTGCCTCCCAAATACTAGGATTACAGGCAGGTGTTTCTGTACCTGGATTTTAAAAAGTAATATTTACTTACTTATTTAGTGTGTGTGTATATGTGTGTGTGTGTAAGGCAGAGATCACTAATAAGTGTTGTTTCTCAGAAACCATCTATGTTGCTCTTTACAGTTTTTATTTTTGAGACAAGGTCTCTCATCACATGGCACTCACCAATGTGAATAGAGTGGTTGGTGCTAGAAGGCCCAGGTTCCTTCTGTGTCTGCTTCCCTGGTGCTGGGATTACAAGTAAGCACCACAGTATAGTGGGTAGCTTTCTATGTTGGTTTTGCTGATGGAAGTTAGGTCTTCATTTGCTTCATAAGTACTTTGCCAAGAGAACTACCTCTCTGTCCCCTTATTAGAAGTTGTGGTTTTTGTTTTGTTTTGTTTGAGACACGGTACCACAACGTAGTCCTGATTGTCCTGGGATTCACTAAGTAGACTGAGTTGGCCGAAAACTCATGGTGATCCTCCTGTCTCTTGCTTCTGAGTGCTAGGATTAAAGGCATACACCACTATGATTGGCACCCTTATTAGAAGTCTTTAAAATGAATTATACACAGTTTAAAATTTTAAAAAATGATCTATCAGAGGGAAAATAATATTTTGGATCTCCTTGAAATTCATTTTTGTTCTCTGTAAAGCCAGCTGGGTATACATAATAAATGCTAGACCAGCTGGGGCAAGACCTTTCCTCCGAGAAAGAAAAGCTACGGATGTCAGACATTCACAGTGCATATCTGCACGGCATCAGCATGTAGATGATCTGAAAAATGTCCTCAGAGCTCCAAAATAAAACATGAAATAGTCCAATCGGAGAATGAGCAAAAGACATGACTGTTTCGTCAAAGAGGTTGTACAGGTAGCAAATAAATGAGGACAATTTCAACAGCATTAGCCATTAGGGAAAGGCAAAGTCAAGTCACAATGAGATGCGCTGTCACAGTGGCTAAGACAGGGCTGGTGAGAGGGTGTAGGGGTTGAGGGCACTTGCAGCAAACATCTAACAACCTGGGTTCAATCTCCAGAGTCCAAAGTACAAAGAGAGAACCAACTCCCAAGAGCTGTCCTCTGATACACACACACACACACACACACACCACGGCAGGTGCACACTTGCACTTACAATCATATAACACACACACACACACACAAACTTTAAAATGGAGCTAAAATAAATCATGCAACAAAGCAAATGATAGCTAGGATATGGAGAACGTAGACAGACATTCATGTATTTGTGGTGAGAATGTAAAAACTATCGTCACTCTGGAAAACGGCTTGGCAGAAGGCTGTTGATTTTTTTACTTCTTTCTTGGCAGGCTGTTTTAAAACCAAGTATGCATGTACCATACAACCCACAATTACACTCGTGGGTTTTTATCCCAGAAAAATGAAGACGTATGCTCACAGAAGATTCTGGACAAGAGCGTTCTTCACAGCTCTACTTGTAACATCCTAAAGCTAGAAACCTTCCAGATGTCCTTCACGGGAAAAGCAAAACAAAAAAACCCGATGGCACTTCTATACTACTTAGAAATAAAAGGAAAAAATTCAGCCAGGGTGGCCATACATGACTATAACCCCAGTGCTCGGGAGGCTCAGGGAGAATTGGAAAGACTCAAGGCTATCTTGGGGTACAGAGCAAGACACAGTAAGAAAAAAGGTAGCTGGTTGTGGTGGCACATGCCTATAATCCAAACCCTAGGGAAGTATAGGCAGCAGGAATTCAAGGCCACTCTCAGCTATATATTAAGTTTGAGCCAGACTGGGTAACATGAGACCCTGTCTCAAAAAAAATAAAAAATAAAAAAGGGGGGCCTGGAGAGATGGCTCAGCGGTTAAGAGCATTTGCTGCTCTTGCAGAGAACCCCAGTTTGGTTCCCAGCACCCACAGGGTAGCTCACACCATCTGTAACTCCTGTTCCAGGAGGATCCCACACCCACTTCTGGCCTCCCCAGGCACCAGGCATATAATGGCACACAGACGTACATGCAGGCAAACACTCAGGGACATAAAAGAAAAACAATCTGTTTTAAAAGAGTCATGCTGCCCTTCTCATGTGACCCAGGCAGATTTTCTTCTTCCCAAAGAATGGATCTATTTCATACCAGATACCAAGTCTGTAAACACAAAGTTAGTCATAGTCTTCCGTGTTATTCAAGATCTTTTAAAAATCTAAATTTCATTTATTATTATTTTATTTTTTGGGGTACAGGGCACGTATGTCATGGTCCACGTGAAGAGGTCGAAGGAAAACCTTCGGGACTTTTCCTCTCTTTCCACGTGAATCCCAAGGACCAAAGTAAGTTGTCAGACTTAAGGGCAGGCATCTTTGCCTGCTGTGACACTTCACAGCCCTTGGGGCTTGTGCTTTTTATTTTTATTTATTTGCTTACTTAATATTTATTGAGACAAGGTCTCTCTATGTAGCCTTGGCTGTCCTGGATCTCACTATTAGACCAGGCTGGCCTTGCCTTCACAGAGATTCCCCTACCTCTGCCTCCTGAGGGCTGAGGCTCCTCAAGGCCTTTTAATATACACAAGATATTAAACATAACCCTTGTCATTTCCAGTATTAGTAAACATCTTTGTGGGGATCCTGGGATAGGGATTTATTGATTATGTTCATCTTTTCAAAGAACCAGTTTTTCTCCTTCAATTTCCTGTTTTCTGTTTCACTGAGTTCTGCTTGTTTGTTCTGAGATGCAGCCCAGGTTGGCTTCAAATCAGCGCCTTAGTCTCTCAGTGTGCCACCACACCCAGGTCAAAGTGCATTAAAAGAACAATCTTGGGTTTCTCTGTAGTTTTGGAGCCTGTCCTAGAACTAGCTCTTGTGGACTAGGCTGTTCTCGAACTCACAAAGATCCACCTGCCTCTGCCTCCCAAATGCCTCTGCCTCCCAAATGCCTCTGCCTCCCAAATGCCTCCCAAATGCACAAACTTAGGGTGGTACATAACTCTAGCTCCAGAAGACATAACGCCCTCTTCAGGCCTCCACAGACACCCCCACACACGTACACATGCACACAGAGGCACACACACATAAAGAAATAATTTTAAAAAATCATTGCGCCACCAAATCATTGATGCACATGTAATCTCAGCATTTGGGATGAGGCAAGAATATCAGGAGTTCTCTGGGCGCCTTGGGAGGCAGAGGCAGGCGGATCTCTGTGAGTTCGAGGCCAGTCTGGTCTACAGAGTGAGTTGCACGACAGCTATGAACATAACACAGAGAAACCCTCAAAAAAACCCAAAAGAAAAAAAAAGGCTAACAGGAGTTCAAGGCACGCCTCAGCCTCAGCTACATAGCAAGATCAAGGCCTGCCTGAATAAGATGAAACTTGTCTCAAACACCACCACCAAAATCCTTGCCCCAAAGAGTAGTAGACACACTGATGTGGGAGCCCTGGGATTGTAGCTGTGGCCTGGTTTACAAATGGGAAAACTGAGGGAGAAGTGACCTTCCCAAGGTCACATGGGCACTGATGATTCTTAGACCTCAGACACAGACAGCCGCAAGGAGTTCACCTCACTTCCCCGCTCCTCAAAGTCCCATCCCAGGAAAGCCGTACCTGGCTATTGACGTTGTTGTTCTTTCCGAACACCAGGAGGCCCCCGAGGAAGGCTGCCAGGAAAGAGTGCATCTGATGGGTCTCGCCTTGCACATGGGACTGGAGTGCACAGAGGCTTTTATAGGTGAACACAAAACAGGCCAGGTTCCGAGAGTGGGTGTACGTGGCTTTCAGGATGGCCTGCAGTTTCTCTTGGAGACTGCACAAACAGAAAGCTTCATGAGCGCAGGCCCCGCTGGTCCAGGCAGCTTTCCCCGGAGAGCATACAGATCTGAACTGGGCAAGGAGCACAGCACTGAAGCCCATCCAGTTTGAGATCCCTGAGGAGGGTGCCCATGTCCTCAGGGACACTGCCCTCTTACCTGACAGGGGCCTTACTCAGTGCACCACCTCAGAGGGCCACTCCCTGACACTTTGTATTAATGAGTGCCCTCCCTTTCCTCAGAGGTCTTTTCCTTCATGGCTCTCATCACCATTTAACATCTGTAAGGTGATGTATGAAGTTCCCTTGTCCTCAGTGTAAGCTCCTGCAGGGCAGGGTCTAGATTCTTCTTGTTCATCCCAAGGGCACAGACAGGGTCTGACACCCAGTAGATGCTCAGCAAATGGGAGGGGTGAGTGAACAGATGAACGAGTGCCTACTATGGGCTGGATCTGCAGAGAGAATTCTGAGAAAGGACAGACATGCTGTCTGCCTTTGTGGGGCTTGTGAGGAAGAACCACAACCACCAAGACAAGCACCTGACATTGACTTTGACAAGAGGTGGTTCTGGAATCTGAGGGAGGGAAAGGAATCCATGGGAGGAGCCTGCTGCTTTCCAGACAGAAGACTCACCACACACAAAGGCCCTAAGGATAGGTACAGAAAGGGAGCCAAGCAATGGAGAGAGGCTGGTGTGGGCTCTGAGCATGGCTGTGTACGGAGGGCCGTGAGGAGGTCAGCATCCGAGACTGGTCTTTCTTTAGAGATGAAGAAGAATTCACTTTTTCCTTAAAGGGTGAGAGTGTGAGTGTGTGTGTGTGAGAGAGTGTTTGTGTGTGAATGTGTGTATGAATTTATGTGTGAGTGTGTGTGTGAGTGTATGTGTGAGTGTGTGTGAGTGTGTGAGTGTGTGAATTTATGTGTGTTATGTGTGTGTGAGAGTGTGTGTGTGTATAAGAGAGAGTGTGTGTGTATATGTGCATGCGTGCACATGTCTGTAAATACCCACAGAGGCCAGAAGAGGGTATTAGATTCCCTGGAACTGGAGTTACAGGCAATTGTGAGCTGTTGGCTGTGGGTACTAAGAATTGAACTCTCGTCTTCTGGAAGAGCAACAAGCACACTCTGGCTGAGCCATCTTTACAGTCCCACTAGGGGACAGCAAAGACCCTAAGACCCTGTTTCGAAAACTAAATTAAAAAAAATAAGGCCAGACATAGTGGTGCGCACTTGGAGGGTAGAGGCAGGCGGATCTCTGTGAATGTGAGGCCATCCAGGTCCACACAGTGAGATGCTGCCTCAAAAAAAAAAAAAAAAAAAAAAACCAAACAAACAAACAAAAAAAAAAAACCCTTGAAAAGTAAAAAAGTATCTGACACTGACTTCAAGACATCTCTAGTCTGACTCCTCTGTCTTCCGGGCCAGCACCCAGATCTAGGTCACCACATTAGGATACTGCACAGCTTCTTGCTAACGGACACTCGGACACCCAGACTTCTGCTCTTGGGTCGGCCCCTCCTCCCTCGCCAAGATGTTCTCAACCAGGCAGCAAATGACTAATCCTCACGCTGCTAAACATATGTAAAGCCAGACACCTATGTTCCCAGTTATTTGGGAGGCTGAGGTAGGACTTGGGCCTTGAAGTGGGAGGGCAGGCTGACACCGTAACAAGACCACATCTCAAGAAGCAAAACGAAACCAGAACACACAGCCTCCCACAGGGGACTGAGGAGTCGACTCCAGGATCGCGAGTACATACTGTTCTTATAGAGTACCTAAGTTGGGTTCCTGGCACCTGTGTAAGGTGCGCCCATCACTCCAGCCCCAAAGACTCTTACTGCCCTCTTCTGGCCTCCAAGGGCACCTGCACTCATGGCAGATATTCGGAGATATAGTATTAAAAATCAAAATAAATCTTTTTTAAAAAAAACAAAAAACACCCAAAACCCGCAGGAAGTCAAACCATGGTAGGCCCCTGCTCAAAATGTCATAGCTTCCTGTTCTCGCTTAAAAGGAAAGCCAAGCACTTCTTTCTGGCCGAGAGCCAGACAGGCCTGACCCAGTTCCCGCTATGACGCTACTGCCTCTCCCTTTCAACAGTTTGGTGGCCAGCTTCTCAGACTCAGCAGGCACAATCCATCCTACCTCCGGCCCGTCCCTGGCCTTCAGCATCTTGTGAACTCTTTTCCTTGATTTTTTTTTTCTTCTGAGATAGGGTTTTTCTGAGTAGTCCTGGATGTTCTAGAACTAACTATGTAGCCCAGGCTGGCCTTAAATTCGGAGATCCGCCTGCCTCTGCCTCCCGGGTGCTGGGATTAAAGGTGTGCGCCACCACCACTACCTGGCTTCCCTGATATTTTGAATGGTCATTTTCTGCCACCTCCTGCGAGAAGATGAACCCCGGAAGGGCAGGAATCCTTGTCTGTTTTGTTCGCTGCTGTACTCTTAGCAGCCAGAACAGTGTTTATCACACAGTAGACATTCACTAAATACTTAGTGACTAAATGAGTAAATTCAGTTTTTAAAAAATGACTTGGGAGCCGGGCAGTGGTGGTGCCTTTAATCCTAGCACTTGGGAGGCAGAGGCAGGTGGATCTCTGTGAGTTCGAGACCAGCCTGGTCTACAAGAGCTAGTTCCAGGACAGGCTCCAAAGCTACAGAGAAACCCTGTCTCAAAAAACAAAAGCAAAAACAAAAAAAAAGTTACTTGGGAGCCAGGCATAGTGGCGCATGCCTTTAATCCCAGCACTCAGGAGGCAGAGAAAAGAGGATCTCTGTGTGAGTTGGAGACCAGCCTGCAGAGCTAGTTCCAGGATAGCTAGGGCTGGTACACAGAGAAACCCTGTCTTTTTTTTTTCTTTAAAGATTTATTTATTATGTATACAGCATTCCTTCCAAGAGCACCTGCACACCAGAAGAGGGCGCCAGATCTCATTACAGATGGCTGTGAGCCACCATGTGGTTGCTGGGAATTGAACTCAGGACCTCTGGAAGAGTAGTCAGTGCTCTTAACCACTGAGCTATCTCTCCAGCCCCAAGAAATCCTGGTCTTCAAAAACAAAAAACAACAACAACAAAAAAAAAGATTTGGGACCCTGTCTCAAAAATAAAACAAAACAAAAAGATTTGGAAGGGCTGGGCATATTAGCTCAGTGACAGTGTGCTCGCCTACTGTGTCCCTGGCTCAGTGCAGTGTGCTCGCCTACTGTGTTCCTGGCTCAGTGCACTGTGCTCGCCTACTGTGTTCCTGGCTCAGTGCAGTGTGCTCGCCTACTGTGTTCCTGGCTCAGTGCACTGTGCTCGCCTACTGTGTTCCTGGCTCTGGAGAGAGAGAGGGGAGAGGGGAAAAGATGCCATTTGGACAGCAAAAAGTCCCAACAAAGACAAATAAAACAAAACTGCCAAAACAGAAACCTTGCAACTTGAATTTTCTGTGTCTGGTTCTTCTTCTTTTTAAAAATTACTTATTTTGAGCCGGGCGGTGGTGGCGCACGCCTTTAATCCCAGCACTCGGGAGGCAGAGGCAGGCGGATCTCTGAGTTCGAGGCCAGCCTGGTCTACAAAAGCTAGTTCCAGGACAGGCTCTAGAAACTACAGGGAAACCCTGTCTCGAAGAACCAAAAAAAAAAAAAAATTACTTATTTTCTATTTTATACATGTAAGTGCTTTGCCTACATGTCTGTGCATGCCTGGTGCCTGCAGAGGTCGGAAGAGGGTGTTGGAGTCCTTCGGACTGGAGTTACAGATGGTTGGGTGCTACCATGTGAGCGCTAAGAACTGAACTCGGGTCCTATGAAAAAGCAACAAGGATCTTAACCACCAAAGCCATCTATCTCTCCAGTCCCTGTGTGCGATTCCTGGAAACTGCAGGTCTGTCTACACCCAAAAACATGAGATTGCAAGGCCTTCCCTGAATGAGGCCTTGAAGGAAGAGTTATAGGGACTCAGAAGAAGGTCAGAACATGGAGCAGGTGAGGAGAGATGAGAGCCTGGGTCCCGGAAGAGGTGACCCAGAGGACCAGACAGGTTTCCAGGAAGAAATAAAGGCAGACTAGAAGAGGTCAGGCTCTCCTGGAAGCAGACGCACACAGGCAAACGCGTGGGAGTGGAACAGGGCCTGTGTGCCAAGGAAGCCCATGCTGGACACTGTAGGCATTTATCTGTGCCACACCTCAGAGGGCCGTAAAGGCCAGGCCTGGCAGCTGGGTCTCTTTGGAGGATAGTGAGGAGCCACAGGCATTTTCAAGTGAGGGCCATAGGATCAGCTAGGATCAGCACTGGACTTTAGAAAGCACAGGGGAACAGGAAAGCTAGTCCCAGCTCAGAAACTACCACACCCACCCTGGCCTGAGGGCGACCACATCATCTCCCAAATGGTCCTCAGAGAGGGTAGGTACCTGCCACTCCTGAAGAGAAAGGTCATGACCAGTGCGTGAGGTGCCCGGATTTTGACTCCATAGCTGTAGAAACAGAAGCAAATAGTTACTAATCCACACTGTAGCAGTTTCCAGGCTCCCCCTTTGCCCCCTGGTCCTTTCTCCTACCCCCAATTCTGACACCACTATGGGAGAGGAATAATGTTGGCTTTCCAGTTACATCTGGTTCAAGTTCCAGAGCCTCCTGGCAGAGTGGCCTTTGGCTTATCTTACCCTCTCTGAGCCTTAGTTTCCCCAACTAAAGAGGAATGCTATACCTCAGAGGGCTGGGTATAGTCCTTATGGAAGACAATGAAGAATGCAAATATGTCCATGGTTCCTGGCTTTGCAGAGACTCTCTAAGCCCCTTCTCATCTACCGACTGCAGTCAGGCTCAGCTTTGACTAATTTTAAATTTGATTTATTATTGCTCTTACTAATACTGTTTTGCTTTAAGTTTTATTACATTCATTCACAGACACAGAATCTTTCTGTGCAGTGCTAGCTCTGGCTGGAACTCACTATGTACACCAAGCTGGCCTTAAGCTCAGAAAGCCTGTGCATGAAGGCGCACATCTTTAAACCCAACACTCAGGAGGCAGAGGCAGGTGGATCCTCTGAGTTCAAGGCCAGCCCGGTCTACATCGTGAGTTCTGGACCAGCCAGGGCTACATAGTGAGACCCATCTCAAAAAAATGAATCAGCAACAACAAACTTATAGAGATCTGCCTGCCTATACCTCCTGAGCTCTAGAAATGTGTGCCACCACACCGAGAAGTTTACCTTTGTTTATTATTGTTATTGTTTTGGTGGATTTAAAAATCATTAAATTTATTTATTTGTGTATGTGTGTGGGCATGTGCGCTAGCTAGTTTTGTGTCAACTTGACACACATGATAGTTTTCTGAGAGAAAGGAACCTTAACTGAGAAAATGCCCCCTTAAGACCAGGCTTCAAGTTGGTCTGGAAGGTGGTGGCACACACCTTTCATCCCAGCACTCCCGAAGCAGAGACAGGCAGATTTTTGTGATTTTGGAGGCCAGCCAGGTCTACAGAAAGAGTTCCAGGATAGCGAGAGCTACACATAGAAGTCCTGTCTTGAAAAAAAATCAAAGAAAAAAGAAAAAGAAAAAAAAGATCAGGCTGCAGGCAGGCAAGCCTGTGGGGCGTTTTCTTAATTGGTAATTGATTGGAAAGGACCGAGCCCATTTTGGATGGTGATGCTACCTGTGGGCTAGTGGTCTTGGGGTCTATAAGAAAGCAGACTGAGCAAGTCATGAGAAAAAGGCAGTAAGCCTCACCCCTCCACAGCCTCTGCATCAGCTCCTGCCTCCAGGTTCCTGCCCAGTTTGCGTTCCTACCATGGCCTCCCTCAATAGTCTGTGACTCAGGAAATGTAAGCTAAATAAACACTTTCCTCTCCAAGCTGCTTCTGCTAATGACGCTTCATTACAGCATCAGTAACCTTAACTAGGACAGCGTGCATGCCACAGCATGTGTGTTTATGCCACAGAACAGCTGGCAGGAGTCAGTTTTTGCCTTCCCCGACTTGAACCCAGGGATCAAGCTCAGGTCTTCAGGCTTGGTGGCAAGTGCTCTTACCCCTCCCCAGTCTCACCACCAACCCTACGCCCCTTTTTTGGGTAAGAATCTTATGTAGGACAGTCTCTGTAGCTGACAGAGGCCTTGAACTCCTGATCTCCTTTCCACCACCTCCTGACTGCTCTGGTTGTAGATGTGTGCGACTATGCCTAATTTAATTTATTATTATTATTTTATTTGTGTGTGTGAGTGAGCGTGTGCATGCGTGCATGCACGTACACATGCATGCATAGTACCTCTGGAGTCCAGAAGAGGTATCAAATCCCCTAGAGCTGGAGTTACAGGTGGCTGTGAGCTACCTATATGGTCCTGGGTACCAAACTCACGTCACATCAAGAGCAGCAAGTGCTCTTAACCACTGAACTGTATTTCCACCCCATGTCTGACTTCTTATTCTTCTTTATCAGACACCTCATGCTGGCTAGTTTTGTGTCAACTTGACACAGGCTAGAGTCACCTGAGAAGAGGGAGCCTCAGCTGAGAAAATGTCTCCATAAGACTGGGCTGTAGGCATTTTCTTAATTAGTGGTTAATAGGAGAGGGCCCAGGTTACTGTAGGTTGTACCACCTCTGTGCTAGTAGTCATCAACTTTATAAGAAAGCAGACTGGGCAAACCACGAGGAGCAAGCCAGGAAGCAGCACTCCTCCATGGCCTCTGCATCAGCTCCTGCCTCCAAGTTCCTCCCTGGTTTGAGCTCCTGCCTCGGCTTCCCTCAATGGACTGTGATGCAGGATTTGGAAGTCACATAAACCCTTTCCTTCCCAAGTCGCTTTTGGCCACATTATTTCATCACAGCAATAGTAACCCTAAGACAGCACCTTTACCCTCAATTCTGCAGCTGAGTTGAGCCTTGGGAGGCCTAAAATCCTTTGACGGCCTCGAGACAATGGTTATCAGCCACATATGGCTGTCACCTGAATAAACAGAAATAGTCACTGCAGGCTTCAATAAAGAGGGGCTCCCATGTACTTAGATGAATTTCCACAACACACATCTTCATGAACACGTACGAGAGAGAGAGAGAGAGAGAGAGAGAGAGAGAGAGAGAGAGAGAGAGAGAGAGAGAGAGAGAGAGAGAGAGAGAGAGAGAGAGAGGACGGTCTTCTCTCTGTGTTTTCATTTTACATGAGAGGAACTGAGGCCAGAAGAGGGCAAGAGAGGAAACGGAGCTAAGTGTTAAGTGTGGTGATGCATGGCTTTAGTCCCAGCACTTGGGGCAGAGGCAGGCATAACTGTGTGAGTTCAAGGCCAGTCTGGTCTACATAGGGAGTTCCAGGTCAGCCAAGTCTATGTAGAAAGACTCTGTTTCAAAAAACCAAAACAAAACAAAAGAGCCGAATTTGGGACTGGAGATGGCTCAGTGTTTAGGAGCATGAACCCAGGTCCCCTGCAAGTTCTCAGCACCACATGGTGGCTCACAGCCGTCTGTATCTCTAGTTCCAAGGGATCTCATTCTCTCTTCCAGCTGCCACAGGTACTCAGCATGTAAGGTGTACATAAACATACAAAGCATGTATACACATAAAATAAATGTATCTTGCCAGGTGGTGGGGGGGCACCTTTAATCCCAGCACTCAGGAGGCAGAGGCAGGCGGATCTCTGGGTTCAAGGATAGATAACCTGGCCTACAGTGAAAGTTCCAGGAGAGCCAGGGCTGTACAGAGGAATCCTGTCTAGAAAACATAATACTTCTTAAAAGTAATTAATAAAAACAATTTTTTTATTCTTCTCTCATATAATATATCCTGGCTGAAGCTTCCCCTCCCTTCCCTCCTCCCAGTTCCTTCCTCCACCTTCCCTCTTCCCTAGATTGACTGCTCCTCCACTCATTAAGAGTTTTTTTTTTTTTTAAAGACAGGGTTTCTCTGTGTAGCTTTAACTGGCCTGGACTCACTTTGTAGACCAGGCTGGCCTCAAACTTACAGAGACTAGCCTGCCTCTGCCTTCCGAGTGCTGGGATTAAAGTCATACACCACCATAGCCTGGCTTAATTTAAAAAAAATTTTAAAGAGAAAATGGAGGTCAGAAGAGATGAAGAGTCACTTGATATTCAGAATAAAAGCATTAGGACTGGGGCCCAAGGACATGACCACAGAGAGTGGCGTGGCTGGCTGGAAAGGTTCACAGAGGAGGATACAGGGAGAGTCAGAATGGGAGAGGATGCACAAAGCCCTCGTTGGGAAATGCCTGCCGGCACTGGGGCTGAGTCTGTGGGATTTAAGCGAACAATGTGGAAAAGTGTGGGCAGTGAAGCAATGGCGTAAGGCGAGGAACAGTATCCAAAAGAAACCATCCGAGGTGTGGGAGATGCGATGCACTTGTGTGCATGGTGCTCTGGAAGATGGCACAGGAGACTCATCTGGGGATGCCTCTATGGAGAGGGACTGACGACAGAGGACATCTGTGTAACTTTATTTTAGAGTCAGATAGAGGGCATGTGCTCTACCACACAAGTACACTCCTGGCTTAACAGTGAACTTTTTATGACTTTTGTGAATGTGTTACCTCATTTTAATATGATGAAATGAAAGATATTTGAAAAGCAAATAATATAAAATGTATTTTTTGTTGCGAATCCAGCCTGATGTCCTTATCTCCTCCTCTGCCCAGCAGTGGTCAGGCAGTTCCCGTCAGTCCCTGTGGCCTTTCTTCCCCTAGCACCTCCAGAACCTTATCTCTTTCTCCTGCATGGAGAGGCTTCAGCCGCCTCCGGTCATCCAGAGCCTTCCCTTTGACACAAGCAGACTGTCCTCAAGTTCCTACATCTGTCATGCCCTTTCTCAGATTCCCCAAGTTCAGATGAGACTTTTACATCACACATGTAGTCTCAGAAATTGGGTGGCTGAGAAAGGAGGCGCTTGAACTTGAGGCCAACCTAACATAGACAGTAAGACCTCCCCTTTTATTAAAATGGGGGCTAGAAAGAGTTTGACATGTAAGTCTGAGGACCGGAATTTGGATCCCTGGGACCCATGTAGAAAGCAAAGCATGGTGGTAGGCGTATGTAGTCCAGGAAACGGTAAGGTAGGAGGCAGAGACAGAGTCTTGGAGCTGGATGGCCAACTAACCTACTGGGTGAAGTGCCAGGCTAGAGAGACCCTTTCTCAAACCAGAAGCGAAAGGAAGGGGCCTGGGGCATGACAGGAAGATTGTTCTTGGACCTAGCTTACAGGTACATGAATACATCTGTGCACACACACACAAGTAAAACTCGTGAATATTTAGGAGTGAGTTAAATGTTCGCAAAGTTCAAAGACCTCAGCCATCTGGGTTGACCTCTCTAAACTGGTGACCTTTCTTCACAAACACAGGCCTTGTGTTGAATGTATTTCCACACCCGGGATGCCGGTTCCTTTCCGGAAACCTCTAGCTTGGTCTTCAGGGTATCACCAGCACTACCTCTTAAAAGCCTTCCTGAATACTACTTTGTACTGGTGGGGTATTTGGGTTTTTGATGTTGTTTGTTTTGTTGTCGTTTGGGGGTTGTTTCGTTAGTCTTGCTGTTCAGCCCAGACTAGTCTCAGACTGGCAATCCTAAAGCGCTGTGACTACAAGCGTAGGCGGCCATGCTCAGCCCCATCTGAGAGACTTCCCCTTGGATGTACGGTCCTTACAGATGGGCACAGTCATGAGGTCCCTGCCCTGGAGACTCGGGAATGACTGAGTTTACACTTTTAATTTCACAGAGGAAGAAACCAAGACCAAAAGAGACAAAGAACTACCCAGTTCATCACAGTGAAAGCATTGGGGTTAGAGCCAGAACACTGACCCTAGAAAATGTCTGTCATGGCTGGGAAGGTTCACTGAGGAGGGCACAGAGAGAGGTGTGGAGGGGGCAGATGTGCAAAGCTCATATTAGGCAATGCCTGCTGGCACATAGGCCAGTTCCTGCTTTGTCCAGTGCGTACCTGGCAAAGAGGCTACTGATGTTACCTCAGGGTTCATCCCATCTTGTTCCAAGAGTGACTGATATGATCTGCCAGATCTAGCAGGAAGCATTTTCTGTGTGACTGAGTGTCCATTCTGAGTCTGAATCCCAACTGCACCCCTAACTCGATGTGAGCAGGGGCAATCGGCACACCCTAGGCACTGAGTCTGAAACCCGACTGTACCCTAACTCAATGTGAGCAGGGGCAATCAGCATACCCTAGACTCTGAGTCTGCATCCCGACTGTACCCTAACTTGATGTGAGCAGGGGCAATCGGCATGCCTCCCCTAGCCACTATTCACTCATCTGAAAGGCAGAGACAAGAGAAATTCCTAGTTTTCAAATATTTATCCAAGAAAAGTTTGAATGCCTATAGCAGGGAGTAACAGGACACACAGAGGGACACTATAGGTAAAACGTGTGCACTGTAAAGCTCATCTTGTCCTCTTGTGGAGGGAGGGTCTCACACTAGCACCCGGGGTATCTGGAATGCACTACTTAGCGCTAGTCAGCCGCAAACTCACATTAATCCTCCCGTCCCAGCCTCCTAAGTGCTGGGAATAGCGGCATGGACCCCACTGCCAAATGAAGCACGCTTTCTTGTGTGAGGCGTGGACTATGGAATGAGACTTAGCCGGTGTCCGCTGATGACAAGCACTACAGAGACAAGGTAGGGAACGGGGTGGGAAGTTCAGAGGCAGTCTCAGGAGGGAGGTAGCGCTCAAGCAGAGACCTGAAAGGGTTAGTGAGGCCAGTAGGCAGCAGGTGCCTGTAACGGACAGTCACCACTCTGCAGACGCACACCAGGTACAGGCTCCGCGTTTCACACACACCGACGCGTCCTCAAACAGCGCCACACAGTGCTCCGTGGGACCTGTGTTCTAGAAAGTGAGGCTCAGGAAGGCTAAATGACCTTCTCAAGATCTAGATTCCAGGGCTGGAGAGATGGCTCAGAGGTTAAGAGCATTGCCTGCTCTTCCAAAGGTCCTGAGTTCGATTCCCAGCAACCACATGGTGGCTCACAACCATCTGTAATGGGGTCTGGTGCCCTCTTCTGGCGTGCAGGCATACACACAGACAGAATATTGTATACATAATAAATAAATAAATAAATAAATATTAAAAAAAAAAAGATCTAGATTCCAGGGACTGACACCAGCTGTTAAATCCTGGCAGTTCACACACTTAAAACTGTGCCACACACTGCTACCAGGATGCCAACTTTATGGACTTTGGTTTCTTCTCTGAGTCACTGAGAATTCTGGCCAAGTAGCCCCTCACTAACTGTTAATGCATGAAGTCTAGGGAAGGTGGTGCCGCCCCCTAGGCACCAGACCCCAAGGCCTCCTCTCCTACGGTATGAGGGAGTGAGACTAAGCCGCCCAGCAAATAGTCGCGCCTTTTCTTACATTCACGGTCACTTCCCACGAGTCCCCAGGAAAATGAGGGCCGAGGTGAAGTCCTATGGATGAGAAACAGGATGGGAACCTGTTGACATCTTAACAGAAGGACCCTATTAGGCAATAGGTGACCACCTGCTTGCTAAAGAACAGAGTCCAGTTTCTTTTGTGCATACAGTGCCACCAAAGCCATAAGGCAAGATGAGGTGATGAACTGGACACAAATGAGCAGTTACAGGTGCTGGCACAGGAAGCCACTAAGTCAAGAGTGCCAGGTTATAAAGCACACAGAACACAGAAAAGGAACAGGGTGAGTCCCAGCTCAGGACTGACACAGTGACAGGAACCCAGAAACCTACGCCGGTTGCACCAACGGGGCACCGAAATCAAACCCGAGAGCTCCTAGAGAGCGCACAGTGAAATGACACGGGGCATCGAATTCGCGACCCCAGCCAGGCCCGACCCTCAGCCCTGACCAGACTCCGCGGCCCCACTCACACAACCCCGTTCCGGAAGCCTTTAAGCAAGGCCAACACAGCGTGGTAGCGGCGCTTGCGCAGCAGAGTGTTGACAGCCTTGAGAAGAGCCTGCAGTTGCGCAGGGGCCGCCATAGCACCGGAGCACTCGTCGAGGGTCCTGGCTGGACGCGCACTGACAGCCCGGCGTTCTGACTGCACAGCCCACTGCATTGGGGGAGCACCGCCCTGTCGTTGTAACTATAGGTTGAGTCTACCGTCACTCATAGAAGAGAGCCAGTCACAGAGCGCACTAGTCAGCTGGGGGGCTGAGCCGCTCTCATTCTTCGGAACAGCTGTCTGATTGGAAGAGAAAGAAGAGCTGGTAACCAACCATCGTGACTCGGAAGGATTCGACCAATCAGAAGGCAATTTTCATAGGGAGACCTTTGGTTCATTGTGAGGCTTAGGAGGGAATGGGTGACTTTGGGGAGGTGACGTTGTTGGTCTTACCACACCAATGACACTTGACTGTCTAGCAAGTATCGCAGCTAACTTCTCAGAGCATAAATCACGTGTCATTCTTCTCGTTGTTTGGTATTTTGAGACAGTACTTCATGTAGCTCTGGATGGGCTTGAACTCTCTCTCTCTCTCTCCCTCTCCCTCCCCCCTCCCTCCCTCCCTCCCTCCCTCCCTCCCTCCCTCCCTCCCTCTCCCTTCCTCCCCCCCCCCTCCCCTCTCTCTCTCTCGTCCCACATCCCCTTTTCTCCAACTTCCCGGCTTAGTTTCCTGGAGTATCCCAAGAACCCCTACACTTCAGTTAGTTGCGCCTGCTACTTCCCTACTGAAATTCATTGCCCCTGTACTTTCTATGGCGACTTCCCCTGTTCAGGTGTGGGCTCCGGTATCATCTAATCAAGGAGATGGTGCAGGATATCCCACAGACAGCAGCACTGCTCACAGCTGATGTATGAGCCCAGGTTTTGTTGTTTTGGTGTTTTTTTTTTTTCGAGACAAGGTTTCTCTGTGTACCTCTGACTGTTCTGGAACTCATTATGTAGACCAATGCTGGGCTGGGATTAAAGGCGTGGGTCAGCACTGCCTATCAGGCAGCCTAGATTTTCTGTTGCTTTGTTTGCTTTTTTCCCTCTGTAGAACTCCTCACACTTTGTAATTGTTGCCACTTGCTCAATTTCCAACCTCACATACACTGTTACTTTCCTGGAACCAGAAAGCTGTTTGTCTAGTTTGTCTACTGTGACTCCAGAACCCAACAGAAGTTTACAGAAGCAGTAAGATATTAAATTATCCCTACTAGAACACTGATAAGTGATATTTACAGATAATGTTACTGTGTATAAAGGTCACTAGGTAGCAGTCACACTTTGAGTGGTGGCTGTAATTGGGAAGTTGTTCCCAGGTACTCCAGACATGTGATATTTACTTGTATTTACATCTTTGGGCTAGTATCAGAAGATAGTGTCAGAGGTCAGTAAAGGAAGTGAACTGTGTTGAACCTGATCCATCACAAAAACTGGATCTTTCTTTTGTAATGAACAACTAGTTTATTCAGTTAGCCCTCTGAAAATAGTTTTTTAGAACCAGTGTCTCTAGGCTAGGGGTGTGTTGGTAAAGTGTTGTCTTGTTCGCAGGAAGCCCCCAGCTTGATCTCCAGCACCACATCAGCTGACTGTGGTGGCGTACACGTGTAATCCCAGGATGAGGGAGGTGAAGTAGGTAGCTCAGAGGGTCAAGGTTATCTCAGTTATATATATACACACAGTGAGTTCAAGGCCAGCTAGAGATACATGAGAGCCTGTCTCAAAAGGACAGGGGAGGCTGCAGAGATGGCTCAGTCAGTAAAGTGCTTGTTGTTCAAGCATGAGGACCTGAATTCAGTCCTCAGAACCCAAGGGAAAAAAAACTGGTGTAGTGGTGTGAGCTTGTAATCCCAGTGCTGGGAAGGCAGAGACAGGCAGATCCCTGGAGCTCACTGGCCCAACAACCTAGCTTAATTGGTGACCTCTGTAAGCAAACCAGTCCCCAAAAGTCAAGGGAGGCAGCTCCTGAAAAAAGGACACCATTGAACAGATTCAACGCAATGCCCATCAAAATCCCAGCAAAATTCTTCAAAGACCTCAAAAGAATGGTACTCAACTTCATATGGAAAAGCAAAAAACCCAGGATAGCCAAAACAATCCTGTACAATAGAAGAACTTCTGGGGCATCACAATCCCTGACTTCAAACTCTACTACAGAGCTACAGTACTGAAAACAGCCTGGTATTGCATAAGAACAGACAGAAGGACCAATGGAACCAAATAGAAGACCTAGATATCAATCCACACATCTTCGAACACCTGATTTTTGACAAAGAAGTAAAAAATATCAAATGGAAAAAAGAAAGCACATTTAACAAGTGGTGTTGGTATAACCGGATATCAACATGTAGAAGAGTGAAAATAGACCCATGTCTATCACCATGCACAAAACTCAAAGTCCAAATGTATCAAAGACCTTAACAGAAACCCAGCCACAATGAACCTTATACAAGAGAAAGTGGGAAGTACACTTGAATGCATTGGCACAGGAGACCACTTCCTAAATAGAACCCCAGCAGCACAGGCACTGAGAGAAACAATTAATAAATGGGACCTCCTGAAACTGAAAAGCTTCTGTAAAGCAAAGGACATGGTCAACAAGACAAAACGACAGCCTGCAGAATGGGAAAAGATTTTCACTAACCCCACATCAGACAGAGGTCTGATCTCCAAAATATACAAAGAACTCAAGAAATGGAACACAGAAAGAACACATAATCCAATAAAAATAATGGAGTACAGACCTAAACAGAGAACTCTCAACAGAGGAATCTAAAATGGCTGAAAGGTAGTTAAGGAAATGTTCAACATCCTTAGTCTTCAAAGAAATGCAAATTAAAACAACTCTGAGATTCCATCTTACACCTGTAAGAATGGCCAAGATTAAAAACACTGATGACAACTTATGCTGGAGAGGTTGTGGGGAAAAGGGAACACTTCTGCATTGCTGGTGGGAATGCAAGCTGGTACAACCCCTTTGGATGTCAGTGTGGCGATTTCTCAGAAAATTAGGAAACAACCTTCCTCAAGACCCAGTTATACCACTTTTGGGTATATATATATATATATATCCAAAGGATGCTCAACTATGTTCATAGCAGCTTTGTTTGTCATAGCCAGAACCTGGAAACAACCTAAATGCCCCTCAACTGAAGAATGGATATGGAAAATGTGGTACATTTACACAATGGAGCACTACACAGCTGCAAAAAAAATAACGACAGCTTGAATTTTGCAGTGTAGAATGAGTGGCGGGGCTGTGTCCCGCCACCCAGCTAGCTTTACCCAAAATAATTACACGGAAACTGTATTCTTTTAAACACTGCCTGGCTCATTAGTTTCAGCCTCTTATTGGCTAATTAACCCATATTTAGTAATCCGTGTAGCACCACGAGGTGGTCGCTTACCAGGAGAGATCTTAACCTGCGTCCATCTTGGAGGGGAGAGGCATGGCGACTGTCTGAGGCATCTGCCTTCTCTATCCCAGCATCCTGTTCTGTCTACTCCACCCCCCTATGTTCTGACCTATTGGACCAAGCAGTTTCTTTATTAATTAACCAATAAAAGTCCTCCATCATTGCAGGAAAATGGATGGAGCTAGAAAACATTATTTTGAGTGAGATAACCCAGACACAGAAAGACAATTATCACATGTACTCACTCATAGGTAGTTTTTAAACATAAAGTAAAGAAAGCCAGCCTACAAATCACAATCCCAGAGAACTTAGACAACAATGCAGACACTAAGAGAGACTTACATAGATCTAATCTACATGGGAAGTAGAAAGTAGAAAAGACAAGATCTCCTGAGTAAATTGGGGTCATGGGGACCTTGGGAAAGGGTTGAAGGGAGGGGAGAGGCAGAGAGGGGAGCAGAGAAAAAATGTAGAGCTCAACAAATATCAATTTTTAAAAGAAAAGACACCATTGACCTCTAGCCTCCACATCCTTATGGATACATGTGCACCCATCATACATGTTCAACCACATGAATTTAAATGGATATATATATATATATATGTATGTATATACACATGCTGTATGTATACAAATAGAGACTGTGTTATAGAAAGGTCCTCTACTCCTCCACAAGAGGCATATACACGTCTTCTTCCTTCCTTAATGTTGAGAGTGATGGCTTTTAGTTGGTGACCAAGTCTCCAGTTATTTCTGAGAAGTTCCATCACATTTTGCTAGTACTCAACACCAACACTGATAAGCAGCAGGGCTTGCCCTTCCATTAACGATAAGAAGGGTATGAAGCAAAGGTATGCTCAAATGGTGTGGTGTGCTGGAGTACTCACTAATGATGCATGAAACGTGATCACAGCCATGCAGAACCCACATCAGATCCAAGACCCTGACTGGAGCATGAGAAACATGGGAAGAAAGGAATCCAGCCAGGCTCTTCTGGCCAGTGTCTGCACACCAGGTTCTGCCAAGACCTCCGACACCTGATGAAGAGTGAGACCCTTACCGTACTGTGTCACTTCTGGCACTTTTCTGTCCAAGGCCCACACATCAAGACAACTGGCCAATATGGTCATAGCTGTGGTAAATCTTCAAGCATTTCTGTTAATAACTAGCTAATATGTCTAATATGCCTAGTTATATCATATTTTTAAAAACACAGAAATGCTTTAATGTGTGAGGAATGTCCAGGCCAGTTATTGAGTGAAAACTAGAAACTAGACAGTCAACAAGAGGACTCATATACCGGGCACCAAAGCCACTTATGACGTGAGAGCCTTGACAAATATGGAACCGGAAAGAGATACAAGAGTGACAGTCCAGGGCCTGCTCAAAGTGAGGAGGTTTAAGGACGACTCTCCGGGTCACGCTGAGACCTCCCCCTGCAACAAAAGGATTTATTTCACCTACCAACCTAGTGTGACCTGAAACTATTGTATAGCCCATTAGTCCTAAGGAACCCCAGAGAAGGCTGCTTCGGGACTAAACACAACCGAAGAAAGAAAAGGAAAGGGGAATTCATTTTTAAATCCCTTTCTTGAAAAGTGTGACTGATGAGCCTTTTTGCACCCTGGGGAGTAGGGCTTGGTATGTCAAAAAAATCTCAAGCTATGCCAACTGAGGTGGTGCATACCAGCAATCTCAATCCTGACAAGGTGGAGGCAGAAGGATCAGGGAGTTGGTCCAGCCTGGGCTATCCTGTAAGACCCTGTCTCAGGTAGGGTGTTTGCCACTACATCCAGCTTATTCTTATTTGAAAATTTATTTTTACTGTTGTGTGTATGTGTCTGTCTGTGTGTGTTTGTGTATTTGAGTGTTGGTGACCAAGAATGCCAGAGCCATTTGTGAGCTGCCCAACATGGGTGCTGGGAACCAAACTCAGGTCTTTGCAAGAGTGTGCGTGATCTTAACTGCTGAGCTAGTGCTTTTCTCCAGTGCCTGAAAAATTCTCCTTCAATATAAAAATAAGAAGGACCTTTCAAGTGATGAGCAATAGATAACTGATGTCCCACAGTTTTGCAGAAATCAGATTCGGGATTGGAGAGTTAGCTAAGGTGACAGTGTTTGCCTTGCTTGCTTGAGGGAACTCAAGTAAAGAATGCTTGTCTTTTTTTTTCTTTTAAAAATTTATTTGTTATGTATACAGTGTTCTGCCTGCATGTATGCTTGAATGCCAGAAGAAGGCACCAGATCTTATTCTAGATGGTTGTGAGCCATCATGAGGATGCTGGGAATTGAACTCAGGACCTCTGAAAGAGCAGTCAACAAGGGGTGCTTGTCTTGTGGTGTGGCTCACACCCTTAATCCCAGCACTGGAGAGGGAGGAAGATCTCCAGGCTAGCCAAGGCTACTTAATGAGACCTCCCTCATCTCAAAACAAACAAACAGAAACAAAACAAAATAATCTTTAAAAACTATCTGGAGAAGAGCATATCTGCTTTTGGCTTCAGGGACATGGTTTTTAAGTTACGTATACTTGTATGTATCTCTGTGTGCATGTAAGCACAAGTGTCCTGGGAGGCCAGAATGTCCCATCCCCCTGGACCTGGAGCTACAAGTTTTTGTGAACTTCCTGATGTGGGTGCTGGGAACTGAACTTGGATCCTCTGCAAGAACAGTGTGTACTCTTGGCTCCCGAGTTATTTCTCCAGCCCCAGGGACATTTTTAATATTGCAAATTAGGGAATCTTAGCACTTGGGAGGTGGAGGCTAGAGGGTCATACTCAGTTTCAGCATGAGTTTGGAAAAGCAAAGCTCTTAGAAATGCTCACCTGTAACTGCGTGGAGGATCAGTCCAAACTGTGACATGTGGCCCAGTGTTGGGAACAGGTGTTTGGAAACAATCCGGTTTGGCAGGTCTTCCTGTATATTATCTTTCAGTAAAGCCCTTTCTCAGGTAGATGAGTAAGTTTCTACCTTTCCAAGTCTCTTATAGTACTAAAGGCAAAAAGCCCTTGCACAATAAGAATATTTATTACCTAGTAATCCACTTTCCTTTTGCACAACTCTAAGTTCCCCAAGGCAGACAGCCCTGTTTATTTACCTTTGCCCAGAAAAGCAATATTTACTAAAAAGTGCTAACTGGGTAATGGTTTTCTGAACACCTTTGTGAGTGTGGTGCTGGGTGTCAAGCTCAGTCAGGGCTTTATGCACACCGAGTGCACTGCCACAAAACTGCAAGCACAGCACTTAAATTCTTTGTTACTCGTCTTATTCTTATAGAAAGTCTGCAGAGCTGGGGAATGGTGGCAGCACTGGGGAGGCAGAGGCAGGCGGATCTCTGTGAGTTTGAGGTCAGCTTGGTCTATAGAGTGAGTTCCAGGAAAAACAACAAACAAACAAAGTCTGCAGGGTAAGTACTACAAAATTGCCCGCTAACTTATGGGAAACAGAAACACAGAGGCAAAGAAACTTGCCCGAGATACTATAGCTGATAAGGCTAGAGGACGGATTTAAATCCAGGTCTCCTGGCTTGCCTCGAAAGCCTATGATCTCAACCAGATATTAGTTTGTTCATACAGCCATGGCAAAGCACCGCGGCAATCTGTTGTACCAGAATCCTGGAAACTGGCTGTTAGAAACCCAAGTGTTGTTAGTAAGTTTCATTTCTCTGGACACCTTTCTCCCTTGTTTGAATAGAAAGTACCTCTAAGGTGAGCTCTCACAGGGTCGCCCTGCTTTTAAAAATAGAGCCCTAGCCAGTTGTAGTGTAGACCTTTAATCTCAACACTGGGGAGTCAGGGAGGAGGGTGGATCTCTGAGTCTGAGTTCCAGACCAGCCAGAATTACATGATAAGACCCTGTCTCTAAAACAATACTTTCAAAAAAATGACATTTATCTATTTATGTGAGAGGGGTATGTCTGTGTGCCGTCAAATTCCTCTGGAAGTTTCGAGACGATTACTAGAAGTCAGTTCTCTCTTCCACCGCATGGGTCCGGGGATCAAGCTCCAGTCTTCAGGCTTAGTGGAAGACACCTTTACTCACTGAGCTTTGCTCACGTGTGTGTGTGTGTGTGTGTGTGTGTGTGTGTGTCTGTACATGTAAATACACACATACACATCACATACACCCAGGTCCTCTGAAAAGCAATCGGTGAGCCATCTCTCTAGCTCCCATTTTGTTCTTCTTAATATATTTCAGTTACATTTATTTCCTTAGTGTTTAAATGCACGAATGTACACAGTACACATAGAGGTAAGAAGACAACCAGCTGCCATCAGTTCTCTCCTTCCAGCCCGTGGCACGTGCCTTCTTCAGTTGCTGAGCCTCCCCCTCGTCCGCACCAATCAAGATGTTATATACCTCGGGCTGCTCTCGAACTGACTCTGTAGCTGAGAAAGACTTGAAGTCATGATTTCCTTACTTCCATCTCCCGAGTGCTGGGATGATAGGCAAGCCACTGCACCCACTTATACAATGCTGAGGATCCTCTTGAGCTTCCTGATTGCTAAGAAAGCACCAATTGAACTATGTCGTCGTCCCCACCCCCCACCTCCCTGCCCCAAACAGAAACATTGTGGCTACTGGGCCTGGAAACTCCTAGTACCAGGAGGGCAAAAGGAACATACAATTCTACCTGCAACAACTGCCATGTCTTGTTACCTCCTACCAACACCAAAATGTCTGGGTACAACACTGCTTTCTATACACCCATTTTCTCCTCTCAACCTAAGACCTAGTTTTAAGTTTTGTCATTCTGGGGGTAACTGAAGTAAGTTCTCACTGTAAAGTTGGTCGTTAGAAGTGTCTCAATCTTTTCCTTTTCTCTAGTTGGCACTATGGCCTGAAATTACTACATTAGTTGCTTCAGAAGTCCAGTGCCAACCAGGTAGCCCCAAGGCAGTAGGACATGGGATGACAGATTATGATGGAGGAAGGGACAGCGGTAAAGGGCGGGAGGTCTGCAGAGGAAGCAGTCTGACTGGGGGAACCCGTCAGTGGTAGAGGTTTGCATCCTAGGCTTATTGGTCTGTCCCATTCAGCAAGGCATCAGTCAAGAATTTCCCTGGCGACCTCTGGGTCAAGCCTTGAGGTCCAACCAGAATGGATGCAGTTTTTTCCTGATCGGTGTATGGGGAAAAGAGAAATGATCGCCTGGCGAGGGCGGTGCCAGGTAGTGTGAAGATTTAGTGTGGCAAGGCAGGCCTCTATCCTGTCCTGGGAGACCACAGATGATTTCTCCGGGGAGGCGAGAAGGCAGGTTCCTAATGTTCCACAGAGGATAGGAAAGCTGTCACTTAGGAAGACGGACAGCATGCAGAACAGACGTTCATGTAGTCCTGCGTGAAGAGAATGGTCTGGAGAGCGGCCTGTGTCTGTAGAGCTCTCGCTGTCTGTCACTCTCAGAACAGAACCTACACTCTCAGTCTCAGCTGCTCTTTTACGTTCTTGGCCCCCGAGCGTGAGGGGCTAGAAGAGGGTGGGCTGGCTGCACACAAAGCCTTGGGAATGCTCAGCAGGTGAGCTGCAGTGAGCTCCACCCCTGCCCTTGGCCTCTACTTTGGACCTCCCAGCCTTTGTATTTGCCATTCGCTCCAGCTTCCCTGTTACCCTTTCAAAAAGCTGACTCCTTTGCGTTTCTTAGGTCACCTGCCTCCTCAGAGAGGCTCTTCCTGACCCACCACGCTGGCTACCATAGCTTCTCTTCATACCAATGAAAACGACCTGAAGTATGGCCTCTCTCTCTCTCTCTCTCTCTCCTTGCTCCCTTATTTACTCCCTTGTCTACAGCCCATCTCTGCTGTTGGATTATAAGTTCATGAAGACAAATATTTTTTGTCTTTTTTTCCTGGCTATGTTTCTAGAATCTAGAACAATACCTGGTATCCAGTAGCTGCTGAACAAACAAGGTAAATGAGATGACCAGACAGGGTAAAATGGGGATAGTGGTAAGAGTTCTGCTGAGAAACATGTTAGGGAAGAGATCAGAACCCAAGGCCTGTGCGTTAATGGAGATGTTGAAAATGGGAAAGTAGGAGTTCTGGTCTCGTTCCTGCAAAGGGTGATGGGAAGAAGGGCGCTTTGGGATTTGGAGTGGGCTCTGGGTCTCCAAGAGTCGAGCAATAGGTCTCCAAGAGTCGAGCAATAGGACTGGCCTGTGGAGCCCTTGAGGAGTGGTTTCTTGTGGTGGTAGTTGTAAGGATAAATAAAAAGGGAAGGCGAAGTGGGTACCTTTCGGCGGGCCCGGTCAAAATATGCCACTTAGCAAACATGCCATGCGCAACAGAGTTAGAGCAAGAGGTTCACTGGGGAGGAGGATGAGGGAGAGTGAACGGCTGTGTTGGAGTGGAGAAGAGGCAAGAGAGCAAGCTGTCCCTGGCGGGCACATTTAAGGGGTACACATGTCATATAGCTGGTTATGGCAAGGCACCTGGGGACAGGTGATGACCTAACTGCTTTGGCAGCAGAGGCAGGCTCCCTTTTGTTTATTATAAAAAGGTGAGGACCTAGGAAGAGTTAGCAGGTGAGGTGGGAATGAGGGATCCATGTTCTCTAGACTGTTTCCTGTTGTCCAGGGGCATTGGCATCTTGCTTAGTGGCATAACTTGGCAGGACGGGCTGAAAGGTACCCACTTTGCCTTTCTTTTTCATTATTACATTGGTGCTGGTACATTTATTATTACATCAGATAGGATCTCCTGGCATTTGGTCTGGTCACACTAGGTTCAAACCTGCCCACTCCACCTGCAACAGATCAGCTCTCTTCCACCTACAATAGATCTGCTTTCTTGTTCACCGATGGCTTTGCCTTCCATTAAATACTGGCAATTGGGTCTCTGGTGGGGCTAACCACTTCTGACAAGTCCCCTGGATGTGAGGCTTCATTTATCAAGCACAGTCCTCACTTTCTGGCTTTTCTTGAAGTCCTGGTACCAGGCAACTGGGTCTTACTTGGGCTCTTAGTCCTTGGCCCCTGCTCTTGTGTGATGACACACTGAATAGCTTGTGCCTGCTCTGTTTGATCCTCCTCTGAGGATGTCTGAGACTCTTAGATTCTTATAGTGATATTTTGTTTGTAATCTAACAAATGAAGCTTGCCTGGAGATCAGAGTGCAGAGCTAAGTCACTAGTTAGTTGTAGAGACCAGGCAGTGGTGGCACACACCTTTAATCTCAGCACTCGGGAGATAGAGGCAGACAGATATCTGTGAGTTCAAGACCACCCTGGGCTACACAAGATTTAATCTGTCTGAAAGAAACAAAACTCACACAAAGGTAATTCCAGCACTTGGAATCATGTGCCTTTAATCCCAGCACTAGAAAGGTGAGACGGGAGTGTTATGGCTGGGCAGAGAGAGGAATATAATGCAGGAGAAGACAGGAGCTCAGTGCAGTCTGAGGATTTGTAGAGACAGGATCGCTCTTTTGATCTGAGCATTGGTAGGGGTAAGAACTCTAGTGGCTGGCTGCTGTGCTTCTCTGATCTTTCAGCTTTTACCCCCTAATATCTGGCTCTGAATTTTTATTATTAAGAACAATTAGAATTTGTGCTACAGGTTCTGGACTTCCCTCTGCCTCATCCTTGGGAACTGTGTCATACACCTTGCTGTGGGATCCTGTACACTGGGAATATGTATTGTTCTCATTAGTTGATAAGTAAATCTGCTTTGGCCTATAGCAAGGCAGGATAGAGCCAAGTGGGAAATACAAGCAGAAATACAGGTGTAGAAGGGTAGAGTCTGGGAGACACCTGCCAGCCGCTGAGGAAGCAAGACATGTAGAAAATGAGGTTAATTCCACAGCCACATGGCAATACATGGATTAATAGAAATGAGTTAATTTAAATGTAAGAGTTAGCTAGTAACAAGCCTGAGCCATCAGTCAAGCATTTATAATTAATATTAAGCCTCTGAGTGGTTACTTGGGGACTGGCAGGTGGGAGAGAAACATCCAGTTACACATTGGGATGTCTTTTGGAGACCCTCTGCCCACTCCGTTCAAATCAAATCTACCCTAAGTCAAATCTGACCTCAGTATAACTTGAACCAGGCAGTCAGTGAATGGAAAAAGAATTCTTCACTCTCTTCCTTTTACTTTGCTCTGAGACCTGCTTGTTTCTGCCTGCTCTCCTCTCTAGTCTCCTCTAAACTTTGTAAATATCCCCCGCCTGTGTGTTTGTTGCAACATGGGAGTCAGAGATGCAGAGGCCGTCTTCATCTTGCTCAGCACACAACAGTTCTCGCCTGCCATATCTGCTGATGCAGCCCTCAGTAAGAGAGGTTCCTGGGAGCACCCCTATTTCCTCCAAAGAAGATGGGCAGGCACAGAAGAACCTCTACCTGGAGCTTGCTTAAATGTGGCAAAAACCAACCAACCAACAAACAAAAAGCTGCTTTTTACCTCAATTTCTGCCAAGACCGTCCCCAGACGTTGGACAAACAGAGCAGGACACTGGGGAATGGATTGTCCCGCTATGTCTAGGAAAGGTAGCCTGGCTCCTCGTACCGGAAGTTCCTACTACACAGGAAGTCTGTTGTATCTTCTGGGCCTGGAACCCGAAGACTGCCTCCAATAACCATGAAGGAACTTGGGGTAGCTGTCTAGATAGCCAGACAGTCTCTGTCATTTTTTAAATAGATTTGGAAGCTGCTTGGTCTGCACTTGGGCTTACTCAGGTAAAGTTTATCCTTCTCAGAACTCTGAAGAATAGGCTAATGACAGCTTTGCTGGTTTAACAGCAACAACCAAGGCTTCAGCTGCCTGCTCAGTTGTCTGTGTATAAAATTCAGATCACAGCCGGGCGGTGGTGGCTCACGCCTTTAATCCCAGCACTCGGGAGGCTGAGGCAGGTGGATCTCTGAGTTTGAGGCCAGCCTGGTCTACAAGAGCTAGTTCCAGGACAGACTCTAGAAACTACAGGGAAACCCTGTCTCGAAAAATCAAAAAAAAAATAATAAAAAAATAAAATTCAGATCACAGGCCTCACTTTCCTGGAGCTATTATTAGGTCTAGACATAGTTTACCTTGTTATCAGACACAGAAAAGAGATAAATTCACAAAACAGATTTCAACATAGTGTTTTTACTACTTCTTTATTTAAACAAGCTCACTATACAATGACTACTCTCAGTAACAAGTGTCTCCTGGTAAATGATTAGATAGAAAAAGGAGGAAAGTTTATGTGAAGAAGCCAGGCAATGGTGGCACACACCATTAATCCTAGCACTGGGGAAGCAGTGGCAGGAGGATCTCTGTGAGTTCAAGGCCAACCTGGTCTACAAGAGCTAGTTCCAGGACAGCTAGGACTGTTACACAAAGAAACCCTGCCTCAAAAACAAAAACAAAACAAAAGTTCATGTGAAGATATGAAAGTTCAGTTGTGAAGACCTAAGAGAATGTTTTAGGGTCTAGGATATTTTAAGGTGTGTACATTCGAGTTACAAAGCTCTAAGGATGTGAGCTTCGGTGGTGATTTTTAAAAGGTGACATAAGGTATATAACAGAACGTGACGTGTTCCAGAGTTCTTTCTCTTGCTATGCTACTGTTATATTAAGTCTCCAAAAGTTCAGAGTCTTGAGATGACTCAATGGAATTCTGTAAGCTACCAGTCTAGCTCTGGAGGAGCGCTACTACTATTATCATAGTCACAAGCTCCAGACCTTAGCGCCCCTTTGGTTGTTTTCTAACTATAGACTTAAAAATGTTTCTTGTTGTGCTAAAAACACCTGTCTAATCTATATCCACTGTCTTCTGGATAGAGAAATGAGTGTTAATGCTTCTAACCAGAATCATTTTTGGGTCCCTTCTGACTCAAAGGCGTGAGAGCCCACGGCCTTTTCTACAATGTGGGTTTCAGTACAGGTCACAAACAGTGGGGATGCTGATGTGTCTAAAACTGATCTCTTTTTATAAACTCAGAAAATTATTGTAAGCTCTAGAGAGTGGACTTGGATTCACCTTGAACAGGTCAAATGATCCACAGTTAAGTACTGCCAATCAAAAGCCTACGATTCCCCACCTGGATCTCCCCACCTTTCTCTGGTCTTGGGCTCCCTTCCCTCAATTACCAGGACCTAAGAAAAAAATTCCCCCTAAAACTTCTTAACTTTATCTTCTGCTCTGCCAGCATCCTGCTAGGGCCCAGGTATCCCTTCAAAATCTGCATCCTGGCCAACTTCAAAATGGCTGCCCCAAGTGGTCCAGTCCCACAGACTGCGGCAACTAAGCCTGTAATTTCCTAGCTGCTATAGACAGTCCCACAAAGCCTGGACAGCAAGTGAAACAGCCAGATATACAACCAGCAATTCCAGGACTTGGCCAGCATCCCAGCTTTCTCGGGTCCCCCAAAGATTTCAACACCCCCAGACAACAGGAAGCAGTCTAGAGAACATGGCTGGATTTTTTGGTGCCTTCCCTTTGCTGGAGATTCTCAGAGAGGGTAAGGTTTGGGGAGAGAGAGAGAGAGAGAGGGAGGGAGGGAGGGAGGGAGGGAGGGAGGGAGAGAGAGAGACAGAGAGAGAGAGAGAGAGAGAGAGAGAGAGAGAGAGAGAGAGAGAGAGAGAGAGAGAAAGAGAGAGAGAATAGGAATAGGGCTTTATGGACCAAGCAGGAGTGAGCTAGAGGTTCCAACCAAACAGTAAGACCTAGTTAGTAATAAGCATAAGCTACTGGCTGAGGTTTTATAATTAATAATAAGACTCTGAATGGTTATTTGGGAGCAGTTGCTGAGACACAGAAACTCCACCTACAGATATCTACCAGCCTCTGCCTTCTGAGAGGTGGGATTAAAGGTTGCCAACATAGCCAGCAAATGGGTGGGTTTTGTAGGAAGATTTTCTCAGAGCTCAGGTGCTTGCACAGATGGGAGGCAAAGAGCAGCAAGGGGAATGTTTCATGTTCAGGGCAGGCTGAGGAATCCACAGTGGGGACATGCAGATGGCTTTGGAAGCAAATTAGTAGAATGCGGTAGCAGTGTTCCAAAAGAGAGGAGCTTTGAGTGCATTTATTTCTTAATTTTTGGAGTTTAGTGGAGAAAGTGAAAACTGTGGTTTGTATTGATTATTCCTTTGGCTGAGGCTTAAATAGATATTTGTGGATAAACAAGGAGGATGTTTGGAGTCAATTACATGGTAGTCAGTCTTAGAACAATATGGCTATGATTATGGAAGACATCCATTGCTGATGGCTTCTGTCTGGTTCCCCTTTCCCTGTGCGGGCTTCCTCCAGCTCTTTCTGTTGCTCAAGGGCAACAGATTGGCATTCCTTTTGCACATTGCAGGTAAATATTTTTAATGATTCACTTTTACTTTATATACATTGGCATTTTGTCTGCATGTGTGTCTGTGTGAGTGTATCGGAGCTACAAACAATTGTGAGCTGCCATGTGGGTGCTGGGAATTGAACCCGGGTCCTCTGGAAAAGCAGTCAGTGCCCTTAACCGCTGAGCAATCTCTCCAGCCCCACAATTATTTTTATTTTTATTTATTTATTTATTTATTTATTTTTTGGTTTTTCGAGACAGGGTTTCTTTGTAGCTTTGGAGCCTGTCCTGGAACTAGCTCTTGTAGACCAGGCTGGTCTCGAACTCACAGAGATCCGCCTGCCTCTGCCTCCCGAGTGCTGGGATTAAAGGCGTGCGCCACCACCGCCCGGCCACAATTATTTTTAAAAGACTGGATGTTCATAATATTAACCTGTCCTCTACATTCCTATCTCTCTGTGCATACACTAGGGCAGCTCTTGGCCATCATCAGAGAACTTTCTCTGTGCACGGATGACAGCTAACAGAAACTCACAGCTGGCCACAGTGTCTGTGGAGTGCACAGCCAAAGCGAAAGGAGCCTGTATCTTATATCTCTTCCCCCTACTCCTGGATGGGGGGAATGGAAAGATCTAAGAGCCAGAGGCTGGAGGGACTGGGGTGAAATAGTGTCTCGGAAATGTAGAACTATAATAACACTTATAAACTCAGACCAGCTGCTGCTTTCTTTGCTTGCACAGGATCAAGTCAATCAACATTCCAGAATGTGCAAGGGAGGAGCTCACACTCCCCATCAAGGGCTGCCTTGGGAGGGAAAGCCAGTTTAAGGCCATAGTCCCTGACAGACCATGTTCCAGTAGATGACCCCACACCAAACAATATACAAATTAGACCTGGTAGACTATAAGCAAAACAAGAGAGGTCGTAGAAATGGTTCCATTAGTAAAGGTACTTGCTATAGAGCCTGGGTTCAATCCCAGGGTTTCATATGGTGAAAGAAGAGAATCAATTCCTGAATGTTGTCTTCTATTCTTCACACATGGGCTGTGGTGTGTGTGTACAGACACTTGCTATGTGTGTGCATACACAAAAATAAATCAAATAAATAATAAATGTAAAAAAGAGGACATGGGGGACTGGAGAGATGGATCAGTGGTTAAGAGCATTGGCTGCTCTTCAGAGGACCAGCACCCACATGGTAGCTCACAGCCATCTATAACTCCAATTCCAGGGGATCCAACACAGGCATAATGCAGGCAAAACACCAACGCACATAAATAAATAAAAGGGCATGAAATTAGGGGGTGGGGTGGATCCCTATGAACTTGGAATAGGGATGGCTGAGATGGGTATAGGGTCTGTGACAGAAATGGGGTCTCAGAGATCAGAGTCGAGAGACGTGAATAGGAATGGAGATTCCCCTCAAAGCTGGAGATCGGGGTTAAGAAGAGTCTTAAGAGCAGGCAGAGATGAGAGTCATTCGACAAGGCTGCTTTCCAACATGCGTGGAACAGTTGCAGAGTGTGAGGTGTCATTATAACAGCTGACTAAACCCGGTGAGACTGGTTGGTGTTGCAAAGTTGGAAAACACTGCGTGCAGCGATAATGGGATGCGTGTTGCAGAATTGGGGTCGGTGCCAGCGTTCGGAGGTGGCGTACTAGGGTCGGACTTAGTCCGAGCAGAATTGGAATCACTAGGGGACTGGGTCTCCGGCGGACAGCAGGGAAAGCTGTGTTTCCGGGGCAGGGGGCTCAGCGCCGGCTCCCGGGCGCCCCCTGGCGGCCCCGATCCCGCCACCACCGCCGCCGCCGCCGCCGCCGCGGTTCCCACAATGCTTGCGTAGCCCCGGCTCCGACTCCCCCGGCGGAGGCAGCTCCAAGATGGCGCAGGCGATCTTCGAGGCCCTGGAGGGTGAGCGCGCCGGGCCGGGGCAGCGGCTGTTCCGCGTGGCGCCCCCTCCCGCCGCGCCCTCGCAGTAGCGGGCCCTGGGCGCGCGGAGGCCGCGGGGCGGAGGGCGGAGGGCGTCCGGGCCGGAACAGCCGCGGGGCGGGAGGGGGCGGGAACAGCCGGGGAGCGCCGGCCCTGCGGGGAGGGGGCCTCGGGACCGGAACAGCGCGGTAGCCCAGGCCGCTGGCGCGGGAGAGTGCACACGGAGGAAACAGCCGGGGGTCAGGCGCCCTGACCACAGTGAACTCGAGCTGGGGTGGAGTCTTACTAAATCCAGAGCAGGGAAGGAGGCGCCGCCTGTGTGCACAGCCGGGTCTGGGGGAGATCGCAGGCCCAAACCAGTAAACATAGGGCACCCGCCGGGTGCTCCTGAGTCAGAACCACCGCCGCCGCCCTGTGCCTGCTTGGGCCACGCTGGTCCCCGACCCTACTGGATCCGATCTTGTGATCGGCAAGATCACCGAGGTGCCTGGGCCACAGGCTCTGGAGAAAGCGAGCGCCACCTTGTGCACCTGCTGGAGTTTAGCGAAAAAGGATAACTCTAGAGACAGCAGTGGAGTTGGGCACAGTAGTCGCCGCCAGGGTGGAGGGTGGAGTGAACAGCTAGAGTGGACACTTGTGGGCAGGACGGGCAGAAGGAAGCCAAGGCTTGCAGTTCTCTAGACGGCAGCCACCTAGGTTCTTGGAGGATCAGTTCTCATCATGGGATGATGGAGTGCCTTTTGCTATCTATGAGGGTCCAGTTTCAGTGATTCCCACTGAACCAGATTCAGTTGACCTTAACCTCCCTCATTTCTACCACACACCACGCCCACCGCCAAAATTGTGGGAAAGAATAGTAGACGAAGGTAACTTCAGCCAGGTGTGGTGGGCCATGCCTGTAATCTCAGTGGTTGGAAGGTGGAGACAGGCAAGAAAATCAGGGGTTTGTTAGCCTTGGTTACATATCGGGTTTGAGGCCAGCTTGCGACCGTGAGACTAAGAAAATGGACAATTAGGAATATATATGTACATACTTTACATACATACATGCACGCAATAACTTTTTTTTAAAGGCCATGAATTTGAAGGAGAGTGGAGGAGTTATATGGGAGAGCTTGGAAGGTGGAAAGCGAAGGAACTGTTGTAATCAAATTATAATCTCAAAAATAATAAAAATATTAAAAATAAATATCTTCCAGAAAACAAAGCAAACAAAACCACAAAACAGCAAAAAGGAAGACTGCAACGATAACCCCGATTTCTGTGTTCTGTGAAGAAAATAGCAGGGATGGTGTGGATCTGGGCAGTCAGGGTCATGGGTGTTTCCTCTTGGAACATGGTGGGATATTGCGTTGTTTTAAATATTTATTACAAGCATGCATTTGTATATTGGATGATGAAAAAAATTAAAAGAGAAATCGGAACGTGTGGCTTCACTGGCCTTGGGAGGTCCCCGGCACGAAAATAAATAAAAAATCTGAGTGAGGGAAGCATGGCAGGTGTGTGTGGATCCGGGAGGGCATCCGAAGGACCAGGTGGCGGAAGCAGGTTTGCAAAACCCTGGGGAGAGCAAGATTTCCCATAATTCAGTTCAGCATAGGCGAGCAGCTAGAGAAAAGACCTCCACTGGTCTGACGACGCTTCTGAACTTTATCTTGGAATCAGTGTGGCGCTGAGAAAAGGTTTCATCAAGGCAGCCGCATCCTCTGATGTATGTTTTATAAAGTTCAGCCTGTCTTCTGGGGATTGGCCTGGAGGGGGCTGGCTGGCAGCAGGGAGGTGAGTGAGGAGCTAGGCTAGACAACCGAGGGGGTGGAAAGAGTGGATCTCAGATGTATGTGGGAGACAGAATAGGTGAGATTTGCCAAAAGTCTAGAAATGGCAGGAAGGAAAGAGTGGGGTGAGAGAAGACTCGGGGTGCCAGGGGTCTTGCTTGGAAGGACAGTGCCCTGCTGCCGTGCTTGTCGTGATGGGTGCTAACCGGAAGAGACAGGAGTGGAGAGTAACCTACTTAATTTGGGGCTGTATTTTTTATTCTTTTTAGTTCATTACGTCACAGCATGCATGTGGAGGTGAGGGGACAACTTGCAGGAGTCGGTTTTCTCCTTCTATTGTCTGGGTCTCAGAAACCACCCTCGACTTGCCAGATGCCTTTACCCACTGAGCCATCTCACAGTCACAAGTATTTTATCTTAAAATTTTTTTTTTCCCTCCTGAAGTTCTAAGACACAATACAGAGTGGTTCCAAGAACCAGTTTCCCCCAGCTGGTGCTGATGTTCTCTTTAAACTAGTGACTCTAGCCATCAATGTGGAAGAATTCCAGGGATCCAAGATCCTAGTGGTTTGTTCCAAGCCACACTCTGCATCTCTGTCTCCCACCATTCCTGACTCATGGCAAGCACTTATCTGGTCCTCACCAATAAAATGTTGTCGTTGCAAGACTATTTTGTAAGTGAACCTTGCCTTTGAGACTTTTATATTTTGTATTTTGCCTACCAATTTCTTCAAAGTGCATCTAGCTTGTGTGTTTGTTGGTGTTTGCTTTTTTTTCTTTTTCTTTTTTTCTTGAGACAGGGTTTCTCTGTGTAACAGCCCTAGCTCTCTTTGTAGACCAGGGTGGCCTCAGACTCACAGAGATCTGCCTGACTCTGCCTCCTGAGTGCTGGGATCAAAGGTGCTACCACCATCTGGCTTAATTTCGGTTTCTGTCTGTCAGGAAAGCCACTACTTCCTTTTCTTGCCACTGATGGTCAACTGACGGGGGCAAAGTGCATCTAATTTCCATGTAACCTGAACAACCTGCATCAGCTCAAAGACCCCACCCTGCTGACCGTCATATAAAATTCACTTTCTTTCACACCATGTTGTAATGAGAGCTGCTTGTTTGTCCCTGGCTGCTCAGCCCCAAAATAATCACACAAAAACTATATTATTTAAAACACTACTTGGCCCATTCGCTCCAGCTTCTTGTTGACTAACTCTTACATATTAATTTGACCCATCTCCATTAATCTGTATATTGCCACATGGCTGTGGCTTACCGGGTAAAGTTCTAGCATCTGTGTCCAGCAGAGCTACATGGCTTCTCTCTGACTCTGTCTTCTTCCTCCCAGCATTCAGTTTAGTTTTCCCCGCCTAGCTCTGTTCTACTCTATCAGGCCAAGTTTATTTTTATTAAACAATGGTGTTCACAATATATAGAGGGGAATCCCACATCACCTCCTCTTTTCTGTTTAAATAAAAAAGGAGGGTTTTAACTTTAACATAGTAAAATTACATATAACAAAACAGTTATCAAGAATTACAGTTACAATATTTATATCTATTTTATCTTTTATCATAACTAAGGAAAACTATAACTATAAATTCTTCAACTCCATCAAAGACTCCAGAAGAATATAATATTACCTAAGTAAACAGGAAGTACATTGTAAGCAACTTCCAAAACTCTAGAAATGACAAAGACATCTTGCTGCCTAGACGGTCACCCAAAGTTCTTCTGTACTGTTGGGGCATCCATCTTAAGCCTATAGGCCCATAGTATCTAGCAGACTTTTCCATGAAGCAGGAAATTTCAAAGATAGTTCCACCTATATTGGCAGTTTGTCAGTCACTTTCTTCTGTGTCCTGAATGTGTCTGGCAGAGTCTTTCAGGAAGCAGGAACCCTGAAGGACTGTCTCACCTTCCTTAGGCAACTTCAGCAGTCATCTCTCTGTAGGTCCTGCATGTCCAGTTTATACCATAAAGCAGTCCGGGCAAGAGCAGTTTCTTGTCCAAATGACTAGCAAACTCCATAAAAAGTCTCTTCGATGCTCACCTTCCTCTTGAAGTAATTGGTGCTGCCAGGAGCAGATGTGTCTCATTGTCATGAAAAGTCCTAAGTTCTTAAAACATTTTAAATGCCATATTCTGAATGTCTCTAAAAGATCTGAAGAATACCTATCTGAAATATATAATACCTAACTGAAATATATCTCTATAAATCTAGAAAACCTAACTAACATAACTACAAGCTTGGCTATTATGGCTATCTATTAACCTATATTTCTTAATTATCCATTATATTTTTTAAATAAGCTGCACAAACACAATAAGATCAGAAATACATATACACAGTATAACAAAATTGACCCTAAATTTGTATCAATAAACCAAGATCCATACCAATTCAAACCTCTATAGCATATACCCCTTTAAATGTAAACAGGCATTTATAAACAATATTTGGGAATATGGGCATAGTTCATTCCAAACTGCTTCCTGCTTTTTGTTGGGTGATGTATTTTTTGTAGGTGTTTACAGCAACCTTTTAGGGGGTCTTGGTCCATCAAACCACGTTAGCCTGGAATGAATCCACAGGTTCTTCTGTGGAAACAAATGCAGAACCTCTTTTCTAAAGCAACATATCCTTAGACCCAAATTTTGAAGACAAGATACCTTTAAAGTATATATGTTGGTTACTTAGCTCCTTTACAGTCAAAAAATTAAAAGAAAACACAATAATATACACAATCCAGATTCTGTGTATAGTCCACCTTTACATGGCTTATTTATTTTTACTCTATTACTTTTTAATATTTATTTTATTATCTTTACTCCTTTAATCTATGACTGTCTGTACTCTGTCTCTTTAAAGACTTTGTTTTATTTTTTATTTAAATGATATACTTCTTTTCCAACTCTCTATAATCTTTTTCATCTCTTTTCCAAGCCTACATACATTTATCCAGAACTGTGACCCATTTAGAGGTCTTTTCCAACTGGATTTGTCTTGCATATCTGTAATTATTTTTTGATCAGAAGCACTTAAAATTCTAAGCCCTTCTTATGAACGTAAGTGGCACCATTGCTAGGGGAAATACGGCACTGCCTGCTTGCCTCGCCCAGTCTAGCATGGTGGAGGTCTGTTTACTGCCTCTGCATGCCATGCACATTGCCCCGGTTCCAGGTATACAATGTGTCTATGTCGCACCATCAAGCAGGTTATAGTACTCTGCTCACAAAAGCCCATTTAAATGCTTCATAGCCAGACCTCCAGAAAGAGTCAGAGTTTATGCTGGCGGCACGGCCCAGAAAGCTGGCATTTCAAAACAGCACAGCTTTTTCTACTGCTGAATCAGGAAAACCTCTCTTAAAGGAGCTGCAGCATGCTGCCAGCAAGCAAAGCTCATGCGGGGAAATAAATGCAACTAAACTTTTTTTAGTGTCTAGAATTCCTTTGCAAGCCCTCTCAGGTTTTAAGTGGATTTTAGTTGGCCATGTGGGCACCAGTTTGTTGTAATGAGAGCCATTTGTTTGTCCCTGGCTGCTCAGCCCCAAAATAATCACACAGAAATTATAGTATTTAAAACACTGCTTGGCCCATTAGCTCTAGCTTCTTATTGGCTAACTCTTACATATTAATTTGACCCATCTCCATTAATCTGTGTATTGCCCATGGCTGTGGCTTACCAGGTAAAGTTCCACGGTCTGTGTCTGGTGGGGCTACATGGCTTCTCTCTAACTCCACCTTCTTCTCCCAGCATTCAGTTTAGTTTTCACTGCCTAGCTCTGTCTACCCTATCAGGCCAAGCCAGTATTTTTATTAACCAGTGGTATTCACAGCAAACAGAAGGGAATCCCACATCACTGCCAGGCCATTGCTCTGTTCTCTGAGGCAGCCCAGCACTTTGTCCCCCAGTAAACTGTCTTCCTACCTATGGAGTGGTCTAATTTGGTGTTTTGCTGCATCTGGTTTGGTGGTTTTACTTAGCCAATGCTTTGCAGCAGCTCCCCGCTCCCAGATACTGACCTGTACTGCACTGGAACATCACAGACACAATTTCTCACTGGGACGTGAGGTAACGTCAATGGGTGTTGATGCTAAGGTTTTGGCACTAGGCACATCCTATTCCCCACCCTCTTCCCTGACTCCTGCCCGGGATAGGAGAGCCTGGCTCAGGCTCTCGCTGTAAATTTCCTCCCCTGACTTACAAAGGCCGTGAGAACAGACCTCACTTCTGCTCCATGGGTTCCAATTCTCTTCAGACAGGACACTGCTGTCTGTCTCAGGTTCTGGTGCCTGAAGTCTCCTTGGAGCCCCCGTCATCCAGCTGTCCCTCTGTCTGTCCAGGGCATTAATAATTCTTCTAGTAAACTACTTAGCTTTTATTTTGGTGTCCTCTTGAACCACCCGACTCCATTCAAAACCTAACAAGGGGAAAGGGTTTACAGAAGCTGTGTGGGAGAGCATGGACCCCAGGCCTGTAGCCTTAAGATACGGAAGGAGATGAGCAGGAATGAGACCACCGGGACAGTGTAGAAGGTGGAATCCAGACAGAAGGAACTCCTTCGGGGGTGGGCAGAAGGAGGCTGTAAAGGACCCCCAGCAAAGTAGAAGGGATCCAGGAAGGGTGGCACCTGGAGCCATGGAGGGGGTCTTGGTGTGCCAGACCCTGCTGGATGGCCATTGGCGGAAGGCGAGAACGTGAGCATCACTAGTGAGGATAGAGAAGAGTCGAAGGTTGGCAGGAAGATGTGGGCACAGGCAGGTGTTTGGAAGATTCCACATCAGATATTTGATGTTGAGGGACAGAGATGAGAGCAAAGAATGCAAGGAGACTTGTGGGGTGCATGTGAGGAGGACCAGAAAATGGGGTTTTCAAAGGGCTCTGTGACTTAGGGTCTGGCAATGGCTTTAAGATACTACAAGATTGTTTGTTTATAGAAAGTTCAAAAGAAGGTAGCCTGGGGTGTAGGTTGACCCAGAATTCTCATTTTTTTTTCTTCTTTCCTTTTTTTTTTTTTTTCTGCCGGGTGGGAGTAGGTATTGAACCTTTGAGCATGCTAAAAATCTTGTACATGCTACGCGTGTGCTCTGCCAGTGAGGCATGCTCTCAGCTTCTTTTTCCAACTTTTTTTTTCAAGACAGGGTTTCTGTGTGTAACATCCCAGCCCTGGCTGTCTTGGAACTTTTATTGTAGACCAGGCTGGCCTTGAACGGACAGAAATCCACCTGCTCTGCCTCCCGAAGCAGGAGGGTCACCATGAACTCAAGACCATCTTAACCCTTCATAATGAGTTCAGGGCCAGCTTGGGCTTTTAGAGTGAGACCCTATCTTTAGAAAAAAATAGTATGTGTTCTTTTGAGAAGCTCTCTTTGGCTTTTTGTTTGTTTTCTGAGACAATGTTTCTCTGTGTAGCATTGGCTGTCCTGGAACTCACTCTGTAGAGCAGATAGGCTTTGAACTAACAGAGATCGCCTGTAGGTCGTGACCTCTTTGGTGGTTAAATGACCCTTTCACATGGGGTCCTAAGACCATTAGAAAACAGAATATTTACATTATAATTCATAATAGTAGCAAAATTGTAGTTATGAAGTAGCAACAAAAATAATTTTATGGTTGGGTTCACCACAACATGAGGAACTGTATCAAAGGGTCACAGCATTGGGAAAGTTGAGAACTACTGATTTAGCCCTAGGTGTTCTGATACTATATAGGCCATACTGGCCTCAAACTCACAGAGATCCACCTGCCTCTACCTCCTGAGTACTGGGATTAAAAGCATTTTCACACCCTGTTTTGAGAAATTTTCATTTAATACCTTCTCTCCTCTTGACAGCATGTAGTTTTTTCCTAGCTGCAAGAGAGGTTTAGGGATGCAGTGTTTACTCTGAGATCATGTCTCCTAGCTGCAAGGGAGGTTTAGGGATGCAGTCTTTACTCTGAGATCATGTCTCCTAGCTGCGAGAGAGGTTGAGGGATGCAGTCTTTACTCTGAGATCATGTCTCCTAGCTGCAAGGGAGGTTGAGGGATGCAGTCTTTACTCTGAGATCATGTCTCCTAGCTGCAAGAGAGGTTGAGAGATGCAGTCTTTACTCTGAGATCATGTCTCCAGCCTCACATTCTGGAATCGGTTGCAGTGAAGTGGAGAGAACATGTCTGGGGTTTTGTGGTAGATCTGGCCTGGGAGGGTGAAGTGAGAGTGGAAGCTGGGCCTCCTCCCTCACAGGCTGCATTTCCTGTTTCAGGAATGGACAACCAGACTGTGTTGGCTGTCCAGTCACTGTTGGATGGCCAAGGAGCTGTCCCTGATCCCACAGGACAAAGTGTCAGCGCACCGCCTGCCATTCAGCCTCTGGGTGAGTACTGAGGGCAAGTGGCTCCCACGCAGAGCCCGTGAGGTTCGTGAGGCATGGGAGAGAACCGCCTTTGTGGCCCCGGACTCAGACTGTTCTCTGGTGTCCTCCTGCTGAACCTGCCTATGCTTCTTTCTGCCCACTGCCTAGAGAATGCGGGTAGCGGGCATCATCATTGGGAATGCCCAGGAGCCTTGAGGCTTCACGACCTTTGTCCTGGAAGTCATGTCTTGGCTTCCCTGTGGAAAGAGAACACACAGATTTTTCCAGTTTATGGGTCAAGCTTGTGACTCCTAGAGAGGGAAAAGGGCTTCTCTGGAAGTCCTGTGGGTCTTTATTAATTTATTTGTAATGTTTATTAAGACCAAGCTCATAAAGCCCCACTGGCCTCAAACTTGCTATTTAAACTCCTGATTCTCATACGCGTGCCAGAATTGCAGGTGCGTTTCCACCATGCAGCCACAGACATCTGAGTACTGAGAATCACTCTAGGCACACAGGGATAAACACCAAAATAGGAACAGTAGATAGATAGATAGATAGATAGATAGATAGATAGATAGATAGATAGATAGATAGTAGATAAATAGCCTGAAACTTGATATGTAGAAACTTGAATGTGTAGATTCTTATTCCCATAGTTCTTAACTTGGCCTAGATAGGCAGGTTAGCTTCAGTTTCAACAGTTGTAGAATGAGAATAATTGTCCTACCACATAAGAATCTTCTAAAAGTGCTGAGGACTTGGTTTCAGCTGTTGTATATAAGAAATGGAAGTTTCTGAGGTCAGCAAGATGACTCCGTGCATAAATGTGCTCACCACCAAGTCCAGTGACCTGAGTTTGATCCCCGGAACTCATATGCTAGAGGGAGAAAACCTACTCCTGCACGTTGTCCTCTAACCTCCGTGTGCAGACTGTGGCTCAATCATACACCCACCTACTAAGGTAAACGTTGAAGAAGTGCAAGAAAAACAGCAGCAGCCACCTTCAGTCCCAGAAGCAGAGGTCAACCAGGGCTGCACACTAAGACCTTGCTGTTAGGAATGTTTCTTAAAATGAGCCTCTCCGCTGACACAAATAATTCCAATCAGACCAAATTAGACAGAATAAAAGATGCCCGTGTTTAATGCAGCGCTCCCGGGTGGACTGGGAAAGCATGGCTAGAAAGAGACAGCAGGGGAGACCACGCAAAACCCGGAGACCTCGTGTTTCTTGTGGGAGTGGTCCTGACCCTCCCTGGGGAGGGGTCACTGCTTGGCTTTTTCCAGAGGTGGAGTCTGGACCAAGGTGGCTCCCAGGGGAGGGGGCTTGAAATAGAGCTTCTTGCTACATTCCTGCTCCATTGGCACTCCAAGGATGGGTGCCAGGGGCTGGGGTGACGCTTCCAACCCAAACATCCCAGAGTTCTTGGATATAGGGGTGTCATGGGGTTGGGGGGTCTCACTTTTGACCAAACATCCCAGACTCCTTGGATATGGAACATTGGCTCAAGTCTGGCTACTTCCTGTGGGCAAGGGGCAATGTGGGGGGAGGGGAGAGCTGGGAGTTGGTGTTCATGCTCAGCAAGAGGTGTGGCTGGAGCAGCATCCAGTTTACTGTCATCCTGGAGTCCTCAGGCAGCTGCTTTTTGAGGGAGATGAAAAGGCAAGTGGGTAGGAGAAAAAAATATTGTTATTATTGGCCCTATAAAATGGGGCTAGCCATGGAAAGTCATTAACTGCCACAAAGAATGGGACAGAGACGTGCCCTGGTTGTACAGGTGAGGCTTGGGTGTATAATTGAGACACAATAGCAGATAAAACCAGATTTTAGTTGGTAGGTGTCCTTGATCCAGGAGAGTTGGTACCAATGGTGAGGTCCCAGGTGAGGTACAGGTGTTGGTGCTGTTTGGAGAGAGTTGGTCTTGGTCCAGACAGCAGGAGTGACCTGTAAAATATGTTTGAAACTTGGGGGGGTGGGGTAAAATAGGCTTTGGAGACTCTTATATATATATTTTTTTTTAACCAGACCTGATTTTTGATACAGCAGCAGAACTTTTTCCAGGAACCTGTAGGTATCTGTAAGAGAACTGGGACAGATTTACATCTTGGTGTCATAGCAAAAGGCTTTTAGCTTTAGGTCGAAAAGTATGAACATTTTAAAAGACAATTAAAGGGCCGGGCGGTGGTGGCGCACGCCTTTAATCCCAGCACTCGGGAGGCAGAGGCAGGCGGATCTCTGTGAGTTCGAGACCAGCCTGGTGTACAAGAGCTAGTTCCAGGACAGGCTCCAAAGCCACAGAGAAACCCTGTCTCGAAAAACAAAAACAAAAACAAAAACAACAAAAAAAAAAAAGACAATTAAAGGGGATTGGGAACTCTGGATTTTTAAGATCCACCGGAAACCTGCTAGTCCTGGACTATGAAGCCTGTGAAAGAGGCACCCCTGTCTCAAACAAACAAATAAAAATAAAACAACAATAGCAACAATAACAACAAAGCCTAATCTAAGCCAAGAAAGAAATGGAAGCTTCTATTGGTTTCCTCACAAATGAAGCTGATGTTTCCCTGAAGCCCTGACTGACCATCTGTAGAGCTTTTCAGACTCTGCCTTCACCCCATAGTCCAGGTGGACTTCCCCGTTCCCAGTTGATTTCCATCTTCTGGCCAACATGAAGGAGAAGAGAAAGGGAAGAGGAAGTCAGATCCATTCCTTTTTTGTTTTGTTATATGATTAGGACTTCATATGTAGCCCAGGCTGGTCTAGAACTCTAGGTCCTCCTGCCTTAACTTCCTGGGTGCTGAGATTATATGCATACCATCATGACTAGCTGTACCTTTTTCTTCGAATGGAAATTTGCATAGATATTACACTTCTGCCCTTACCCCACTGGTCAGAGTACAGTCAGGTGATATGCCTAATAGCAAAGCGTTTGGGGAAAATATACTTTAAGTAGGAAGTCATGCTGGTCAGTGGCAACACTCATTTTTAGTTCCAGCACTCAGAAGGCAGAGATAGGCAGATCTCTGAATTCAAGGCCAGCCTGGTCTACAGAGTGAGTTCCAAGATAACCAGAGCTACACAGAAAAATTCTGTCTCGAAAAATCAGGCAAAACAAAACAAAAAAAATAGGAAGTCATATTTCCCACTAAAATCTGCACTAGTCTATAAGAAGAATACAATGAACATTGGCGCCAGGTTTGGGATATACCAATAACATACACATACAAATTGAGTACTTGGGCATTTGAGCTATGGTGTGCTTTAAGACACCATATGCGGTTGTTGTTAGCTCTCTTTAGCCTTTAAGTAGCTTTTCATTTACTCAGTACATACCCTTTGAGGACCTTCCAGAGCCCAGGATATATCACAGTCACACTGATAAATAAAGCACATTTCTTTCCCTTAGAGAACACACAGTCTGGTGGTAATGAGAAAATTGTATTTGTGGGGCCAGCCCAGAATAAGGAACTGTGGCCCTGGCTGTAAGAAGACTGCGTGGGTGTGGGGGTGGGGAGATGACTCAGTTAATAGTTTTTACAGTCCCAGCACACATATAAGATGACTCACAACTGCCTGTAATTCCAGTTCCTATGTTGCCCTCTTCTGGACTTTGCAGGCATTGCACTTATGTGCATGCATAGACATACACAGAAATACACACACACACACACACACACACACGATTAAAAATACAAATAAATCTTTATAAAGTCTTCCTAGGCTGGGCAGTGGTGGCACACACCTTTAATCCCAGCACTCAGGAGGCAGAGGCAGGTGGATCTCTATGAGTTCAAGGCCAGCCTGGTCTACAGAGCTAGTTCCAGGACAGGCTCCAAAGCCACAGAGAAACCCTGTCTCAAAACTCCCCCACCCCCCAAAAAAGACTTCCTAGAGCTGATGAGCCTTGCAGTGTGATTTGATCTGAGGTGAAGCGGGACGAGGGGAATGGTGGATGCAGAGGGGTGGGGCTGTAGCTGCATAGCCCACTGGAGGCTCACGAGTAAGTTCAGTCAAAATAGAGTCTGCCTTTCTCAGCTTTGGAATGAAGTCACTGTACTTTTTCCATATTTCAAATTATTTGATACCCGACCACACATGGCTAGCTCTTCCTAAAGGTGCCTGTTGGGCTCTGAACATTCCTAGAAAGCCCATGGTTGATGGTTGACACCTGCCTGGCAAGTCATGCGGTGTTTTCAGCTGTGGTACCCCATTCTCCACTGCGATCCCCCTGACTCGCTCTTGCTTTTTTTTTTTTTTTTTTTTTTTTATCACTCCATGGGTGGCCTCTTCAGATGACGAGGACGTCTTCCTCTGCGGGAAGTGTAAGAAGCAGTTCAACTCACTGCCAGCCTTTATGACCCACAAGCGTGAACAGTGCCAGGGGAATGCCCCTGCCCTGGCCACAGTCTCACTCGCCACCAACAGCATCTACACACCTTCCGCCGCACCTGCTGCCGTCCAGCAGGCCCCTCCTCCTGCCAACCGCCAGGTAGTTCTTCCTTCCTGCCTTTGCTGATTTCTTTGGGAGGTCTCCTTCTGCACACACTGTCCTGAGTCTGAGCAGAACAGTGTTGGGCAGGACTGACGAAGTCTCTACGTTGTGGAGCTGGATGAGGTGGATAGGACAGAAAGACACAAAGACGGACGTGTTTTGCTGGGCATAATGGTATATACCTGTCATTCTAACATCAGGAGTCTGGGGCAGGAGGATCAAGAGTTTGAGGCCACCCTGGGCTGCAGCTTGCCGGGTGGCAGCAATGCATTTTCTTGAGTCTGCCCATTTTCTAAGTCATTCAGAAAAGTGTAACTTCTTTACTTCACTGATTTCTTTTCTTAGTCTGCTTTCCCTAACGCTTGGGATTTTCTTATTCTTCCACTGTGTGACTGCTTGTCCGCCATGTGTCTGGTCTCTGTGGTGACTTTAGTGGTCTGCTTTGCCTTTCTTTCCTCCATTGTCATCTTCTAGCTAGCGGCTGAAATTTACAGTGTGCCTGCCCTGAGGATTTTTCTTCTTCTCCTCTTCCTTCTTCTCCTTTTTAGTTTTCTGAGACAGGATTCCTCTGTAACAGCTCTGGCTGCCCCGGAACTCACTTCGAACTCACAGAGATCTGCCTGCCTCTGCCTTCCGAGAGCTGGGATAAAAGCCGTGAGTCACCAGCGCCCAGCAAATTGTTAAATAAATAAATGAATTATACTTTTTTTCAGTCTACTAAGTGCTAGGATGGGGTGGGAGATTTTACCATAATATATCTTGAATGATATTTGGAGCAGAACTTTGAAGAAGTGACATTTGAGCGGAGGCTCAGGATGTGAGGTAATAAGGAATATTAAATGTATTCCTGCACTAGCGTGTACAAGGGCTCTGAAGTTGAAGTGTGCCAGGTGTCCCAGGAGCTACAAGGATGGCAGAGTGGCTGGCAGGAGTGGGTGAGGGAAGGGTCAAATCATGTGGGCCCTGTGGGCTTTTACTTAGATGTAGAAGCCACTGGAGAATCTTGAGAAGAGGGACCTAGACTGACACTTTACCCATGTGGACTGCTCTGTGGACATTGTGAGCGCTTGCTTCCCTGGAACAGAAGGCAGGAATATTATTGCTGGACTGAAATAATGTGCCTTTCAGAGAGATGTGACTCCTCCTCATTTGGCAGGTGACAATGCGAGGCTCAGAGATGTAAATGGCTTGCCAGAGTCAAGTGAGCAGGGGCAGCTAGGAGGAAAGGCTCCAGAACATGGGTCTTTAGCTTAGTTTCTGTTCTTTGTGTTCTTCTTTTTTCTCTGTTTGTTGTTAAGGTTTATTCGTTTTATTTTATGTGTGAGTGTTTTGCCTGCACGTATGTTTGTGTGCTTGATGCCTTGGAGATCAGAAGCAAGCATCAGGTCCCTGGAGTTGGAGTTACAGATGATTGTAAACCACCATGTGGGTGCTGAGAATCGAACTTGCGCCCTCTGCAAGAGCATGCAATTCCCTTAACCACGGCAGCATTTCTCCAGCCCCTTGTTTCTGTTTTTAAACAGAGTTCCCCTGTGTAGCCCAGGCTGGTCTAAAACTTACTGTGTAGTATGTTAACCTCAAACTCCCAGAAGTCCTGTGGCTTCTCAGGTGCTACTTCAGATGTCAGCCACTATGTGTGCCTTGGAGTTAGGTCTCTCACGTCACCCTCCAGCTTCCTTGGAGAGCCTCAGACACGTCCGCTCCTCTCTTGCTCAGATCTCCACATACATCACAGTGCCCCCATCTCCACTGATCCAGACCCTGGTGCAAGGGAACATCTTGGTGAGCGATGACGTGCTCATGTCTGCCATGTCGGCCTTTACATCCCTGGACCAGCCTGTGCCTCAGGGGCCCCCGCCTGTGCAGGTAAGGAGGCGGGGGCTTCTCATGGGGGTCCTTTTTTTTCCCTTGCAATACTGGGGACTGACCGCAGGGCCTTATACATCTCTCAAGAGTTTCATTCCAGGCCTGCAAACTAACTCCTGTGAAATCAGAATATTGTAAAAGAAAATGGCTTTAGCTCCAGCTCCCCGACATGAAAGAAACTAGCAGCCGTCTCTGGCCAGCCTGCTGAGCAATGGAGCCATGACAACCACTGTCCAGCTATTTTGAGTCCTGTTTTTATTCTTGGTCTAATAGAAAAAAATAGAAAATATAATGGCTCCCTGAGATTTTCCAGTACACATAGGTGACCAGTCACCAAGACCAGATTTCAGTTTCCCAGAAGGGAAAGACCTGGTCCCCTAAACCCCACTATGGGTACATGCTGGTAAGCAGCTGCTGTGTGGTCACTGTCCTGGGAAACATCAAGAGCCAGTCCTGCTTTATAAATGTTTGTTTCTTTTTGGCATTGGCCTTCTCTGGTTGACACATGCATACCCAAGGCAGGCTAGCTTAGCCAACCTTTATAGAGAAGAGAGATCGCAGCCCCGAGCTGACGTCCCTTGATGGTCTCCCAGGCCTTCATTCCTTTCCCTGTCTCCGTACTGTCCTCAGAGCTGCCCAGTGAATTGCTGTCCTTTCCTTGTGCCGGGTAAAGCTTTCACACTGATGAATGAACTGGACACTTCAACACTGTCATTTTCTCTTCTGATTGCAGAACAGCTTGAACATGCATCCAGTGCCCAACTATCTCACCCAGCCTCCGCCTCCTCCTCCACCCCCTCCTCCCTTGCCCCCACCTCCCCAGCCCCCGCCCCCTCCTCCCCAGACCCTGGGCCCTTCTGGGCGTTCCAACCCCGTTGGGAATAGTGTGGTGGAGGTGTACAGCGCTGCTCCTATGGCAGGGACCGGAACAGTGGAGATCCAGGCGCTGGGGATGCAGCCCTACCCACCGCTGGAGGTGAGCGGATGCAACGGTGTGGTGGGGTGGTCAGGGAACTAGGCACAGTCATGCCAGGCACTGTGCTAAGGTCACCATGGAGAACCAAAGCAGACCCAGCCTTCTCATGAGTGCCTGTGTCGGGGAGAGGAAGGCTTTAATCAACGCATGCAGTCTGTAGATGGGACATGCAGACTATTGTGAGGGCCACTTAGGGGCCGTGTAGCAGATTCTGGATTTAAACCCAGATAACTGAATTCCAAAGCTGCTTCGTGAAGTTTGTGCTCTCTCTTTTTGTGTGTGAGTTCATATGTGTGTGTGTGTGCACACACATGTGCATCTCTGTGTATCTCTCTTTTATTTAGTGGATGGGTATGTGTGTGGAAGTCAGAGGACAACTTGAGAGAGTTTACTCTCCTATCTTTTTTTTTTTTTTTTTTTTTTTTTTTTTTTTTTTTTTTTTTTTTGGTTTTTCGAGACAGGGTTTCTCTGTGGCTTTGGAGCCTGTCCTGGAACTAGCTCTTGTAGACCAGGCTGGTCTCGAACTCACAGAGATCCACCTGCCTCTGCTCCCGAGTGCTGGGATTAAAGGCGTGCGCCACCATCGCCTGGCTCACTCTCCTATCTTGTGGGCTCTGGGGATCGAACTCAGGTCATGAGTCTTGACAGCAAAGGCCTTAACCCACTGAGCCATCTTCCTGGCCCAGTTTATGAAGTTCTAATGGGTCTTGGGCGTAACTGGCATGAGTGGGCCAGGTGCACACTTCTATGATGATGAAGCTGCAGTAGCTGAAAGCAACTAGGGCCACAGTGAGGGTCCCCCTTATAGCTCCCCTTTAAGAATCTCTCCCCTCACAGTGCTGTCCTTTTAGGTGCCAAACCAGTGTGTGGAGGCTCCAGTGTACCCCACACCCCCAGTGTACAGCCCTGGCAAGCAAGAATTCAAAGCAAAAGGACCCAGCTCCACTGCCCCTATGACCAGTGCAAGTGGAAACACAGTGGCCACCTTTGACTCCTCACCAACGCTGAAGACCAGACGTGCTAAAGGTGCCAGTGGACTCCCAGAAGGTTGGCCACCCACCCTCCCTGGGCATCCTTCCTTGGCGTTGGCCTCCCCACAGGCTGCTTGGGCCTGGTCTTTGTTGTTAAGACAGTTGGGATTGAGCTTGGTGGCGTGTACTGGAGAGCTTGAATTAGCAGACCAAGAGCAGAAAATCTGGGAATTCCGTGGCATGGTCACCAAGCAGCCATATTTCTTCTGTTGTTCTGTGTCTCTGTCCCGAGAGCATGGCTGCATTTGTCAGGATGTCTTGTCACCTGAGGTGGCTGCTGAAATGTCAGTAGTCATCAACCTCGTATTCTAGACAGTGAGGAGGAGGAGGCAGAGAAGGGTAAAGGGGACTCTCCCAGCTTCCAGAACTCTATACGAGACTTTCTTCCTGTGTAGTCATGTGGCCATGCATAGCTGCAAAGGGATTTGGGAATGCTTGTCTTGGCCGGGAGCAGGAAGGAGGCAAAGGTGGCTCCCAGTTACACCAGTTGTGATCTTTCCCCTTTCAGAGATACGAAATATGGAGTCAAAACCCAGGAGTAGATGTGGGAAAGGAACTGGGGATTTTTTGTTTGTTTTTTTTCAAGGCACGCCTCTCTGTGCAGCCTTGGCTATCCTGGAACTTGATAGCCTAGAACTCACAGAGATCTGCCTGCCTCTGCCTCCCAGAGTGCTGGAATTAAAGGTGTGCACCACCACCATCTGGCTCATCTAAGAATGTTTTAAGGGCTTGCTTCCCTTTCAACCTCTTCTCTTTTCCCTTCTTCCCGAAAATACACATTAATATCAGTGCACACCCGCTGGGGATTTAGGTCTTGGTCCAGGATCTCCTGTCAGTCACTCACAGTTTAATGAGAGCTATGGGTAGGAAATAAATCAATATTTATGAGTTTCTCTAGGAAGGTGATTACAGGGTAGAAAAGGACACAACCTGCCTATCTGTGTAGAAGGAAGTAGTCATGTAGGTATCGAGGGATAAGCTTTCCAAGGGAAGCAGCAGGTACAAAGTCCTGAGGTGAGACCATGTTTGGGAGCATCAGGATTAGCAAGGAGTCCATTGCCGGGTGGAGAGAGTTCTGCAGTTGGCAGGTACAGAGGACAAGGAGCTCTGAAAGCCATGGCAGAGGTGGTGAATTTCATCATGAGCAGAGAAAGCCTCTGAGGGGGCTTTGTCTGGCTCCCCCTCTTACACAGGGGAGAAGTGGCTGGAGCTTTCCCCTGTCCCTTACACTGGCCCCCAGCCTGACCATGCCTCTCCTTCCTTATCTTTCAGCTGCAGGGAAGCCAAAGGCCCAGAAACTCAAATGTTCCTACTGTGACAAGTCATTCACCAAAAACTTTGATCTTCAGCAGCACATCCGCAGGTAGCCTCCAGGTAGCCCTGGGGGGAGGGGCTCCCTTTGCAGGCCCTGTGCCCATCTGCAGGCCTGCAGTGCAGAGGAGGGGGGTTCCCCACATTCTTCTCAAATCCACGGACCGAGCTTGCCCACCAAGGCCAGAAGATTGGCATGTCTGTGTGGGCGGGTACCCTTGAACTGAGAGAGGCTGCACACACACACACGAGGCTGCAGCCTGTCTTCCAGCTGCGGAAGGGTTAGCTGGCACAGTGCCAGCTGTGCCAGCATACCTCACTAAAGAGGATCCTTCTTGCTCCAAGAGTCCATTTGTAAAATGGCAGGCTGGGCACCTCCTCACAATGTGGGGGGGACATGGGGTCTGCCATGGCTCTGGTGTTAGGAAATCAGGAACAGTGTGGTGGTGTGGTGACTTTGGCTTTAATCCCTAAAGAGTCAGTGGCGGAAGTCTCAGCTTTGGGCTAATCTGTCTTTGACACCTGCCATGAATTTGTTCATTTTTGAGAGAGAGAACCAAGGGCCAGTCCTAGACGACAGCCACACGGAGCATGACATTCTCCTTAGCTTCTGACAGTAGATGCCACCACCACCTCTCCCCACAGCTGTGACAACCAGAGATGTTTTCAGACATTGCCAAATGTTGCTGGAAGCAAACTGGACCTCGTCGGGAACGTTTGGCAATACTGGAAATGTCCAAATTGGCACCGCTAACCTTGCGTGGCTGTTAGAACTTGGCTAGTGCAGCTGAGAAACAGACTTTTCAATTTCCCTGTAACGAAGCCAAGTATGACTGGTCCCACACAGCTGGTGACTTTCTTACTGGGTGGTGCCACTTTTGATCTTCAATGACATTGTTCTATAACCCCTAGATTTTTCCATTACTGCATTTTCAATACATAGCTATTCATAAAAAATGACTTTCCATATTCAGTGACAACTAATAGGGAGCCTCTCAAAATTATTTTAAAAGCTGGGCATAGTGGTGCACACCTTTAATCCCAGCACTCTGGAGGCAGAGACAGGCAGATCTCTTGAGTTTAAGGCCAGCCTAGTCTACCTAGTGAGCTTCTGGCCTGCCAGGATTGTATAGTGAAACCCTGTCTCAAAAAAAAAAAAATTAGGTGGGGCAGTGGTGGTGCACACCTTTAATCCCAGCACTCAGGAGGCAGAGGCAGGCGGATCTTTGTGAGTTCAAGGCTAGCCTGTTCTACAAGAGCTAGTTCCAGGACAGGCTCCAAAGCTTCAGAGAAACCCTGTCCTGAAAAAAGCCAAAAAATAAATTATAAGTTTTGAAAAAGTGTTTTGTGAGGATTTAGCACAGTGGCACAGCACTTGCCTTGTGTGTACAAGACCCTGGGCCGAATCCCAGCACACAAAACAATGGGAAGTTAATTTTGCCGAGCATGGTGATACACACCTGCAATCCTGGCACTTAAGATACAGAAGAAGATCAGGAGGGGCTGGAGAGATGGCTCAGAGGTTGAGAGCACAGACTGCTCCTCCAGAGGAGCCAGGTTCAATTCCTACCACCCACGTGGTGGCTCAACCATCTGTGACTCCAGATCCAGAGGCTCCACCACCCTCTCCTGACCTCTGTAGGCACCAGGCACATATGTGGTACACAGACATATACACAGTCAAAACAACCATGCACATAAAATAAAAACAAATTTTCAAGAAAAAAAGTTTTCTCCCAAAGCTGGGTATGGCTTAGTGTAGAGCACTGGCATGTGGAGGTCTGTGGCTGCCATCTCTGTGAGGACAAGACAAGCGAACAGACTGCCCCAAAGAACAAATGCCTATTGATTTATAACTGAAAAACAAATCCAGCAGCCACCAAGTTGAGGCAGTACTGGGGCCCAGGAGATGGCTCAGTAGGTAAAGGATTTGCTGTCAAGCCCAATAACCTGGTTAAATTTGGGGAGCCACATGGTAGAAGAGAACCAACTCCCACAAGATGTTCTTTGACCTCCACACATATGCTGTGGCACTGTGGCACATTCATGCCTACACTAACACACACACACATACACACACACACACACACACACACACACACACACACACACACACACGTGCGCGCGCGCACTTCTCACTTGATGCTTCAGCAGTCAGGAAATCTGTCATCTCAGATGTGCGGTGGCCGTGGAGAAGATCTGCTGACTGAGCAGGTCCAGATCCGGGTCTTTCTACCTTTGATCTCTCTGCCACATTGGGAGAACAGGTCCTCGTGGTGTCAGGACAATGGCCAACAGCATCTCTAGGCCTTCCTGGTGGCCATGGGCTCCTGGATAGAGGCTGTATCCCTGTTTCTACGTGAGAATGCTGACTGACTTTGTTCCCCTAGCCACACGGGGGAGAAGCCCTTCCAGTGCATTGCATGTGGTCGCGCCTTTGCCCAGAAGTCTAACGTCAAGAAGCACATGCAGACTCACAAGGTGTGGCCTCCGGGGCGCAGTGGTGGCACCATTTCTCGAAACTCTGTCACAGTGCAGGTCATGGCTTTGAACCCCAGCAGGCAAGAGGAGGAAGACACAGGTGAGTGGAGCGGGAGGAGCCGCTCTCCCCATTCATCCTTTCGGAAGCTCCAGAGGCGATTTCCGATTGTCTGTGGTACTAGGGACCAAACCCAGGGTCTCTGCAACATCCCAACCCCAGCCTCATAGGTTTCGATGCTAGTTGGGTGGCTTCCATGATTTCTCTGGGCTTCAGCCCAATTTGTCTGTGAAATGGGACCTGGAGAGCTGAGTGTGGTATACATGTATCACTCCAGCCTGGTGAGCCTAAGATGGGAGGATCAGGAGTTTGAAGTCAGTCTCTGCCACATAGTGAGTCTGAGTTCAGTCTGCTGTATAGCAGCTTCTCTAAAGAAGGGGCATAGGGCAAGCAGAAGGATGCCAAGTATATAAGGTATGTGGCCTTACTCTAATTCTGTGCCCTGGGAAGATGTAGATATCACTCACTAATTACTATCTCTTTCTGGCTGAGCCTGGATCCTGTATTAGAATTCATTTCCTCCCTCCCTCCTTTCCTCTTTCCCTTCATTCCTTCTTTTCTTCCTCTCTTCGTACCCTCCCCTTTTCCCCTGGGTCTTACGTCGTCTGAACTGGCCTGAAACTTGCTCTATAGCTGAGAATGACCTGAATGCCTGATCCTCCTGCCTCTGCCTCCTGTGTGCTATGATTACAGACTTCAGACCTAAGCTACTTCACCCAGTTGTTTGTTTGTTTGTTTGTTTGTTTTTTGTTTTGTTTTGCTTTTTTTGGTTTTTCAAGACAAGTTTTCACTGAGTAGTCCTGGCTATTCTGGAACTCACTCTGTAGACCAGGCTGGCCTAGAACTCACAGGGATCCATCCGCTTGCCTCTACCTCCTGAGTGCTGTGATTAAAGGCGTGCATCACCACTGCCCGGCTACTTTACCCAGTTCTGTGTGGTGCCAGAGGTTGAATCCAGGGCAGGGTTTATTCTAGGCCACAGGCAAGCTCTTGACCACTGAGCTCCTTTACTGGTCCTCAGATCCATTTTCTGTGCTCCGTGCTGTGTCTGTAGTTGATCAGCAATGGAAACCATTGGGTCTTGGCGGGCATCTGCTCTCCAGATGTCCTATGGGGACTTACTAGACTGATAAATAAAACTGTCAGTGGAGATTCAACGTGAGTACCATGATGTAGCCCAGCATGGTAGCACATGCTTATAATCCTAGTGCTTGGGAGGCCGAGGCAGGAGGATTGCAAATTTGAGGCCAGCCTGAACTACAGAGCAAGATCTTGTCTCAGAAAAGCAAAACAGGGGCTGGAGAGATGGCTCAGAGGTTAAGAGCATTGCCTACTCTTCCAAGGGTCCTGAGTTCAATTCCCAGCAACCACATGGTGGCTCACAACCATCTGTAATGGGGTCTGGTGCCCTCTTCTGACCTGCAGTCATACACACAGACAGAATATTGTATACATAATAAATAAATAAATATTTAAAAAAAAAAGAAAAGAAAAGCAAAACAGGAGGCCATAGAGATGGCTTAGCAGGAAATTATTTGCTGTTCAGTCATGAAGACCAGAGTTCCAGCCCCAGCCCCCTCATCAGGTGGTTTACAAACATCTGTAACACAGCCCCTTTCAGGCCTCATCAACGCCCACTCACACAGACACATAGACACACATAAGTGAAATAGAAACAAAATTTGAGATAAAGTTAATATATTTTACTGAACCTGATACACTGTTTCACAGGTAACATGAAGGAATCATTGAGGTTTCTTTTCTTTTGTAGAACTGGGTATGGAAGCTGGACCCTTCCTCTTTTCCTCAGAGCCACACCCTGTAAATGGATTTTTCTTTGGGTCACCAGCTCACAAAAAAACGATACAGAGACATTAATTATGAAAGCTTGGCCTTAGCTTAGGCTTGTTTCTAACTAGTTCTTATAACTTAAATTAGTCCATATCTTTTAATATACATTTTTAAAGAATCTCTTCTGAACTCTTTTTTTTTTTTTCCGAGACAAGGTTTCTCTCTAGCTTTGGAGCCTGTCCTGGAACTCACTTTGTAGACTATGCTGGCCTCAAATTCACAGAGATTCACCTGCCTCTGCCTCCCTAGTGCTGGGATTAAAGGCATGTGCCACCACCGCCCGGCTTAATCTATATTTTTTCCATGACTCAGTTACCTTTACTCTGTATTGCCCATCCTGTTTCCCCTGCGCCTGGCTGGTGATTCCGCCTTTCTTCCTCCCAGAGCTCTCTCTGTCCAGAAGTCCCACCTATATCTCCTGCCTAGCTGTTGGCCATTTAGCCTTTTATTAAACCAATCACAGTGACATATCTTCACAGTAAAGG